>NC_089809.1:29726468-30425218 GCF_029633855.1 Hoplias malabaricus | reverse complement strand
CATAAAGAAGCTCAGGGCAAGCGAGCGTGTTTGAGCAAGTGTTTGTAATCGCTATTGTATATCTATTTACATGTGTTTTATATAAGAAGGGCTCCTGCACTGTGGTGTTTGAGTATCTTATTGTCGTTAAACCTGCTGTGTGTGTGTGTTTACACCGCTATCTGTGTATGTGTGTGTGTACAGAGCGCCGCTCATATTTTAAATTAGTTTTCACCACAGAAAACTTTAATTTTAATCCCAGAGACTGCTCTCTGTAGAAACTGTGAAAAAAAAAACAAACAAAAAAAACACATTTACAGGTATCAGTGCATATGCACAAGCATGAAAAAGGCGCTAAGTTACCGTAGTGATATCAGCTAAAATTCCAATATCGGACCGATAAAAATAAATAAAATAAAAAATCCACATATCAGCAAATAATATATCGGCCACCAATATATCGTGCATCACTAAAATTAATGTATACTCTGGGTTGTAAAAGCAGCATCAATTTTGTCTCTGTTCGACACATCTGTGTTGCACCATCTGTTGTTATGGACAATAATTTTGACCTGTGTCTTTCTTATTAAAGAAACAACAGAAAAGCTGTTGACCCAAATCAAATGAGACGGCACTGTGCTGTGGCTTAACTCCACATCATTTTTCAGGAATCTTCCTTGAATTATCCAGGTATAAATCAAGCTGGATATGAAGTTTAATATAAGCTGTACATCTTGATCATTTGTTCTGTGATAGGACTGTTTTTTCCCAGGTTTTGTGGCGAATCCTTAGCAATGTAGAGGCTCCTGTTATTCTGCATGTAGACACCAGAAAAGTAAACGTAACAGGAGCTTTTTCTGGTTCTATCAAAACACTAACTTTCTAAAAGCATCTTGGCCAAAGTTTTCTGTCAAGAAAGTGTTCTGAAGTCTTGGTTTGTTTGAGAATAATGGTTAAAAATAGCAATTCCCCACAGTCTTTCCGTTATAAATGTGCTTTGAGTCAAAGAGTTTTCCGTCTTCTTTTATGTACGTGGAAATGTGTCTAAGGTACTGTACGTGGTAATCAGTGGTGTGATGCAGATGCCGGAGACAGGGATTAGGATAAAAGACACTGGACTATTCCTTAAATAACTATATGTGAAGAGTAGTAAGAAAAGAAGTGATAACAAATGTCAGCAATTTAGACGTCAATGGGCAGCGGGGGGGGAGTGGACCCAGTTGGACCAATCAGTGCTCACCTCTCCTTCCCGCGGCCATGGCCGGCCGTTCTGAGGATACTTGGTCTGACTCTGACGCTTCTTCTGTCCTCCATCTGCAAACTTACATAGCAGTGGCTCTGTCGGGGCTAGAGAGAGAGAGAGAGAGAGAGAGAGAGGAAAAAAGATCAGTCAGCTGGTCAGCAGAGTGAGAGAGCGAGTGAGCGTGACTGCTAAAGGTCAGCGGCAGTAAGCTGATGGAGGGGTGATGGCCTCAGCAGTGCCGGCCGTCAGTTGGTCCGAACAAAAAGGAAATGTTACACTTCGGGTATCCGCACAGACCCAGAGAACCCCCCTGGAGAAGAGAAGGCAAAGCAAGCCCCCGCTTTGAAGTCAGATTCCCATCGCATTTCTTTTCTCTTTCTTGCATTCATGCCCCTCACCCCCACTCCCCCTCTCTCTCTCTCTCTCTCTCTCTCTCTCCTGCCTAGATGCTGGGGCTCCAGTCTTGGCGTGTGTTTTCTCCAAAAACTGACATCAAAACAAGCTGGCTGGCAAGCCTTCAAAGCACCAGGCCTGATATTGTTGAAATAATAAGCGCCTTAATCGCGATGGTAAATAACTTAAACATTATAATGGCCCGCGCTCTGATGGCCAAAAGTGATATCTCCAAAAAACCGCAAAGCACTATTTGTTTTCTGTGCTCATGCAAGTGCAAATCTTGTGTAATAAAAGAGTGAGAAAAGCAGTGAGAGAAGGCATTTCCACAAGTTCAGATGGGTCAGTTCACTCCGCTGAATGTCAATCCGAACAATTCAAAAATGACTGGCTTGAAAATGACTGTATTCCAAAGGAGATCTGTGCACAAACACACCTTGGCTTTCTCTATCTCTTTTTATGTGCCTATTTCACAGACACATATCGCACATCAGTTATGATTATAACAGTGACTGGAGGCAGTAAAAGATACTATTATGAGTGTCTGGAATACTTCGAACCCTCCTATTTTTTTCCCTCGCTTTCTCTCTCTCAACAAATTTCTGCGAGCCATAGCTAAACTGATTTTGTTTCCCCAGCAACCAGCAAAAACTCATTTCGAGCGAACAAAACGTACAGTATGATATGATCTGGAAAGAGCACTGATAGATGCAGGAGAATCTTTTTTTTCTGCTTTGTGTGGTCCAGACAACTCCAATGACTAATCCAGCCTCACAGCTAAATGCCTTTACATTCACCTCTAAAAGAATCTCAGGCAGGGGGAGAAAACACTCGCCAGCTCCAGTGCCTCAAACACACTTTCACCTGTGCTTCTTCATTTACAAAGAGGCAGCAGTCCTAAGTAAGCTGCTTCAACAAAAGCATCGTCTCTCTTTTGGGATTTGTATTCTACTTCTTCCCTGATGAACATGCAAATGTATAATAAATACACCCTCAGCACTGCACCTGCTGGTGTCCTGACCTTTACAGAGCTTAACTATAGGATTATACATTTCTACAAGTATGACAGTACATTGCAGGATACACGCCTTCAGATACCATCTATCTATCTATCTATCTATCTATCTATCTAGACATTAAAAAACACTTGAAATACATCAGTCTGTGTGTAATGAATGAGTATAATATACAAGTTTCACCTTTGTATGGAATTACAGGATTGTTTTCATGATATTCAAATGTTATGACCAGCATAAAATACATACATACATGTATGTATATGAGAGAGAGAGAGAGAGAGAGAGAGAGAGAGAGAGTTTAGAAGAAGAGAAGTAAGGAGACAACAAGAGAAGAGATGATGAGACGAGAAGTGAGGAGACAACAAGACAAGAGAAGAGATGAGAATACTACTTAAGCTAAAAAAGAGAAGACCGGCAGACTAGAAAAGGCAAGATCCCTAATGAGAAGAAAAGACAAACGGGCAGAAAAAAGATGAGAAGAAATGAAGAGCAGATATGACAACAGCAGACATGAGGAGATATCTAGAAGAAGATGAAAAGAGAAGAGAATTTGGGAAGAGAAAATGAGAGATGATAAGGAGAGGAGATGAAAAGAGAAGACGATGTGAAGAAAATGGAAGATGAAATGAGAAGAGATGAGAATATGTGGAATCAAGGGAAGAGAAGAGAAGAGAAGAGAAGAGAAGAGAAGAGAAGAAAAGAGGTGTTTAGGGTCAGCTGGAGCCAGCAGATAAGAGCCCCTTGATCTCATATAGGTGTGTGTATGTGTGTGTGTGTGTGTGTGTGTGATGAGTGAGGAAACCTTTCTCCTTCACCTGTGCGGGGTGTTTTGGTCTACACCTGCAGCCCTGTCATCACTTTCATATTACCCATACACACACATACAAACACACACACACTGTCATGCGCTGATAAGACCTGTGCACAAGCACTTCCATTGTGGGCGAGAGACACTGAGGGAGGCAACAGAGCAGATCCCAGCTTTGGCAGAACGTTCAAAATGTTAGCGCAAGCAACTCTCCCACTGTCTCCCCTGGTCCATCTCAAACAATGGGACAATGAGAGTGAGAGAGAGAGAGAGAGAGAGAGAGAGAGAGAGACACACACACAGATTGTTGGGGGGATGAGAGAGGCAGAGTATGTGTTTGTTTCAGCTGAGAGAGTGAAAAAGCCAAAGCCTTCGCTTTAAACTCCTTTCCCAGCACTGTGGGAAAAGGGCTAACTCTGAAATAACAACCAACACTGTCATAAAGCAGCAAGGCCAAATAACTCAGGGAGTTGCACTACTCTTAGAGCCCAGAGAAATAATCGTGGCCATTTTATGAGCACAGTCTCTGCCTGGCTCTCACTGCGTTTGTTTTCTTAGTCAGGTTGCCCTGAACCTTAAACTGGTGATTGCCAGTCCAGCAGAGTGCATCTAAAACCTGCATCTCTGAGATCTGACTCACTAACACACTCTGGATATTATCCAGAGAAATCTTATACACACACACACACACACACACACTTCAATTTAAACAGTTTTATACTCGTTCCAGATGTAAACCATAAGTAGAAAGACACGTCTGGTTTCCTGCCTTAACGCTGCAGTGATGACCCTTACAAACAAAAGTTAACAAACACCCAAATCCTTTAAAGTACATTTCTAAACCTCCTCTTAGTGAGTTCAGACCACATTCAGGTCGTCATTAAGATCACAAAGGTGTGTTGATGTGGTCACCAGAGACAAATGCTCTCTAAAAATCAATATCCATGACCAAAGCATTCATTCTTTTTATGTAGGCAACACGTTTAGGCTACACGTTGTCATGTCACCTATCAATATCATGTGACCCACATATAATTTGAAGTGGAATGGACTGTTATTTGCTTTATCCAATTAAGCAACATGGAGGAAAGACAACAAGAAATACAAACCAGGCTTAATGGTGGAAGAAAGAGGAACTAGAAATAATCCTCTGTAGACTGTCTGAATAATTAGGTGTATATTACTTTTACATGTGTACATCTTCAACGCTTACATTTTAAGGACAGGAATAAACTTAAGAAGTAGAAGGGGTAGTTTCCCTAAGATACATTTAAATCCAGGCCTTTGTCTTGAAAGTGTATGAAAATGAAAACACACACACACACAGACAGTGGGACGTTGGCAGCAGGAGTGCACTGGGCTGGTGTTGGAGGAGGTGTAATGATGGCTGGGAGGTCGGCTGTGCTTTACTGGCAAAGACTTTAATAAATCTCACTGTTTTTCCAGTCTGCCCTCACTATCACACTTAATGAAGTAAACCATGACGTGATCTCTCCAACCACCGCAGGGCAACACACACACACAAGCACTATCATACACATGCCAAACACTCTCATTAAACTGTTTTTAGCAATAAGTGAATGGCAGCGTGTCCTGATGGAAGTGTCATAATAATATTGAATGACTCAAACTACGTGGAATGAACTGGGGGAAAAAAGAATGACAGAGAGAAATGTAATATTTTGCAGCTACGGTTATACAGTGAGCACATTTTATCAGCACAATGCACACGGTGTAAATGTCAGAGACCACCCTTCATTTACCTCATTTGCAGTCACAACATCATTGCGTACAAATTGTTCATTTTCATGATATATGTCTGAGGAGGGGCGGCACGGTGGTGCAGCAGGTAGTGTCGCAGTCACACAGCTCCAGGGACCTGGAGGTTGTGGGTTCGATTCCTGCTCCGGGTGACTGTCTGTGAGGAGTCGGTGTGTTCTCCCCTCCGGGTGCTCCGGTTTCCTCCCACAGTCCAAAAACACACGTTGGTAGGTGGATTGGCAACTCAAAAGTGTACGTAGGTGTGTGTGTGTGTGTGTGTGTGTGTGTGTGTGTGTGTTGCCCTGTGAAGGACTGGCGCCCCCTCCAGGGTGTATTCCCGCCTTGCGCCCAATGATTCCAGGTAGGCTCTGGACCCACTGCGACCCTGAGTTGGATAAGCGCTTACAGATAATGAATGAATGAATGTCTGAGGAGGTTTGAAATAAATATAAATAAATAAATATAACCGTACAATGAGGAAATGAGGCTCCTAAAAAAAACATGCAAGCCTCACATTCGGATAAACTGGCCCTAAAGCCTTCATCTTTGAGATTCAGGAGAAAATTAAACTCCGTTCTCACTTCATATTAGAGGGTGTGAGAGGACAATTCACTGCTGTGGGTCTGAAAGGATGTGAAGCTGTTAAAAGTCATTCATCTGAATAGGAATTTGTCCAGATAGATCTCAACATCCTTTGAAGCTGTTCAGGTTTTAATGCTGAAAAACGTACTCGGATATATGGACACACACACACACACACAAAGAAAACAGCATGTTGAGAAACTTACATAAGATACTGCCCTGCGTTAAATGTGCGTGTGAATGTATGTCGGTTGATAAGTGTTTCCATAACATTTACCCAAGCAGACAGCTTTAACCACATGTATTTCCAAGCTGTTTATTAACTGTGGGTCATGGCACAGTAGATATTCTAATGGAGAGCGGGAGAGAGAACAATCGTGAGGGAGAAAGAGCAAGAGAACGGAGCGAAGGCGGGTGGGGGGTCAGATGAGAAGATGGACATGTGTTTCTAATTTGAGGCCAGGCGTCTGGTCTGCCAGCACCCACTGCGCTCCCACAGACCTCCAGCTCTGTCTGTGTGCGGCACGAATTCCTGCAGCCACACCCGGCCCACGCTGGACACACACTAGATTCTCACTGGACACACAGGATGCTTACTGGATACATATGACTGACACACACAGAACACATACACACAAGGCTCTCACTGGAAACACACAGGAGCACATCTCCTCTGATCTCTGTCACTCATCGTTTATCCATCCTCCACCCCTTTTCATCAGTCCAAAACCAACTGTGGGCTGAGTGGTGGTGAGGGGATGAGCCCGGCTAACCGCTACAGCATCCAGAACGGATCACCCACTGAGAGACGGTCTTTTACAGGATCAGCTGCTGCTCCTCAACTGAAAGCTTTCAAAATGTGGAGAAACACTTCAGTTCCCCATTACCAACCAGGAAGTCTGATCAACTGCATAAGGAGCAGTTGTGTTTTATAAATGTTAATGTGATTCTTAAATCTGACTGCCTTAGCCTCTTACAAACACAGTGATGACTGCACACATTAGTTCAATTTTATATTACGTTAATAGTGAGTCACTATAACCATCCAATGAACTCATTAAAACCCTTCTGCTATAGCTGGAATCTCTGAGTGTGATGTTACTTAGTTACACTACCAAAACAAACCTGATGGCTTGGTTTGAAAAGTGAAAAAAATCTTAATATGGAAACTGCGTATTTTTCCGTTTATAAAAGTGTGGTGAAAGGTGTCACCACTCCATTTAACATAGGTAAAAAATCACTCTAAAATGTCCCCCAGTAGGTCCTTGCTTGGAATAAGTTAAGGTTAAGTCTGGTGTTTAATGTTTGCGTCTTTAGTGCACTGGAGGTATAAGGCTAATGTAATGTAACACTTTATACCCCACAATCAGTACTGAACTTATAGTCTAAAGGCTAATTTATTCTTCAGCATATCTTCAAACAATCATTCTTCTAGCCCTTAACACGAAGGTGTGCACTAGAGGGAGTGTAGAATGAAGTCTTTGGCTAGTGCACCACTACAGATTGGCATGGGGATTTTGAGGGTGTGCATTTTTGGCCTCTGTGAGGCTCTGCAGGCTACACTTATCCATAAACACCTCATCTGTGTTGAAATGCCTTAAATCATCAAAAACCTGCTTCAAACCATGTCAAGCTGACCAGAGTGCCTATTTCAACATTGCTGTTTCTGTTGTTTCAAAACAACATGCTTTTGCTAGATAACATATTTATAGACAACAGTAACCACAGCCACAAACAGTTACTTGTATAAAATAGCCTACGGTTTCTAGACTTGTCATCTTCAAACACATTTCCAAAAAAAAAAAAAAAAACTGGGATAGTTTGCAACATGAAACAGACAAAACAGACCATCCAAACTGTTATCAGTGAAAGGTGAAAATACCAACATCTGTAATGGCAAGGGGAGCATCAGTGCACATGAGAGAAGATACCTTGGGTGTGCAGGTGTTTATCAGAATTTTAGGGCTAAATATGCGCTACCAAGGTGATATCGTTTCCTGGGAAGTCCATGGTTATTTCAGTAAAATAGTAAGAACTCATTCTGCACATGCTACAACACAGTAGCTAGCCAGTGCGTGTGCTGGACTGACTGGTCTGCAGAACAGATCTGTCTCCTATAATGCATCAGAAAGTGAAGAATCTGACATTTTGAAATCTTGTATCAATCAAGATAATAAATCCACTTTAAAAAGTGCAGCACTTTGTTATCCTCAGCTCACAATTGATTCATTTATTCATTCATTATCTGTAACCGCTTATCCAATTCAGGGTCGCGGTGGGTCCAGGGCCTACCTGGAATCATTGGGCGCAAGGCGGGAATACACCCTGGAGGGGGCGCCAGTCCTTCACAGGGCAACACACACCCACACACACATTCACACCTACGGACACTTTTGAGTCGCCAATCCACCTACATACGTGTGTTTTTGGACTGTGGGAGGAAACCAGAGCACCCGGAGGAAACCCACGCGGACACAGTGAGAACACACCACACTCCTCACAGACAGTCACCCGGAGCGGGAAACGAACCCACAACCTCCAGGCCCCTGGAGCTGTGTGACTGCAACACTACCTGCTGCGCCACCGTGTCGACCCTCAGCTCCCAAATGATCAAAAAATGGAAATATATGAAGAATTTATTAAAACAGCAGTACACTTGCCCCTGTCCCAAACTTTTGGAGTGAGTTGCAAGCACTAAATTGTTAATTTCTTTATATTTACAAAATATAAATTTGTCTGTGAAAACTTTGGAAATCTTTCTTCATACTTTTTTCGGTGAAACAAATGTTCAAGACCAACAAATCATAGTTTTATTGCATTTTACAAAAAACATCCTGTCTATGTCTGATTCAATGTATTTAGAGAAAAGCATCAATATGTTCTTCCTGAAAACACACAAGGCTTGATCTCAGATCGGTGTGTAAGAAAGGTCATTCTCACAGAGCTTCCACTGCTCTGGTTCTAAAGAATTTGTGGCTGCAGAGAGAAGAAAATGGTCTGGTGTAGCTGAGGTTATCTGCAGACACAGGACTGGGAGAGGAGGCAGTGTGGAGTCAGATTCAGAGGGTGGAAAAAATGGCTGTGTTTACCAACAGGCAGAGTGGTGTTTGTCCTGGCACAGTGTGTTCTGTGTGTTCTCTCTTCTCCGCATGTGTGTGCGAGGCGTGGGTGGGAGGAGTGTGTGACCCTGACAACGCGGGTGTCTACACACCGCCCACACACTAATAGCAGCCGCTGCATGCCTCTGTTCCAATGCCAACACTTCCAAACACTGCACAGGCCGCGAAAGGGTGGTGCGCACAAGTTACAAAACACAAATCGTAACACACAAGCTACAATACACATGCAGGTCCAGTCTGTTACATGATACGGGGAGTTATGGCAGCAGCGGGTTTCATTGAACCAGGGGATGACAGATTAAAAAAAATAATAATAATAAAAGAAATAAAAAATTGCACTTCCCAATCTTGCCACAAAATGGTTATATTATTAAAAAAACATAGCCATATTAATAGGAACGTATTTATATGGTACTAAATGGTATTTATAATCATGTTAGGTACGACAGGTGTTGTTTTATACGCCCCCTACCCCATCCCTGATGCAGTTTACCAACGCAGGTTATGCCAATACGTAATTACAGATACATTTCATTAGCAAAGATCAGCCAGTGGAACAGCCTGCACGATAGAAAGACGACCAGCTTGGCAAACAATCAAAACATCATCCCGCTAGTTTAATCACACAGTGCTTGTGACATAATCTGATTGGATGCAACTAATTTTTTACTTGAGGAAAGTGGCCAAATGTGAAATATTGTGGCCAGTGGAACACAAAGAAATAGGCAATACTGACCTTTGCTCTCAACTATCCTAAACATCGAGTACAACAACAAATATAAATGTGTCTGTGTTTATTTATGTGTTCCTGCACTAGATAATGCTGTTCTGTGTATTTTGCTGCAATTACGTGTCTTACCCTGGTTATATTCAGCAACATCTTGAATTATAAAAGCAGTGCTGGTCCTGCATAACAACAGTTGCTTCTTTGTTTTTATTTATCCCCCTACAGACACTGAAGCACCCGTCTCACAGCTCAGGAATGCAGAACATACGTAGGACATTTGCAAACCCATCTGAAATACTCACGCTTCCTTTTGATGACCACAGTGCTTGTACCAGAATCCGTCGTAGAAATATCAAAGCAAGAACAAAGAAAAAGCTCACAGCTGCACTTGGCCTGTGAGCTGACCATCTGAGAATGGTGCTGTGCTGTCCCTGACCTTAACCATCTGCAATGTCCGCATGGATAAGATTTGTTGCATTCTTAAAGAAATGGTTTATCAAACGACAAAAAGTTCCCCTGGCTCTGTAGCTAATGAGCCAAGACACATTTGCTGTCTGAAGTTTGCTTCTGTAGATAAGTTCTGGGTGCACCAGAGTAAAATTAATATTCCATTGGGAAGAAAGGTAATGTACAAGTTCTGTAATGTTTATGACTGGGGTACACCGAGTTAAAAAAATGTGCATAATTTAGAGAGATGATAGAGGCTACTTGATTCCATCACACTGCAGTCGTTAGTCGTGTAACAGCGCTATGAAGGCATTTAGGGATTTAGATTACAGCACATACATAATATACACATATACATACAATAATATTCCACATTAGCCTGTCTCACTGTGTAAAACAGATCCTGTGTGAATAACTTATGACTAACAAAAAAGTTCATTCATTCATTCATTATCTGTAACCGCTTATCCAGTTCAGGGTCACGCCTACCTGGAATCATTGAGTGCAAGGCGGGAATACACCCTGGAGGGAACGCCAGTCCTTCACAGGGCAATACACACACATTCACTCACACATTCACACCTACGGACACTTTTGAGTCGCCAATCCACCTACCAACGTGTGTTTTTGGACTGTGGGAGGAAACCGGAGCACCCGGAGGAAACCCACACGGACATGGGGAGAACACACCAATTGCTCACAGACAGTCACCCGGAGCAGGAATCGAACCCACAACCTCCAGGCCCCTGGAGCTGTGTGACAGCGACACTACCTGCTGCGCCACCGTGCCAAAACTCTCAGCAGTATCACGTGACTTCTGTAGACACACCCACAATTTCACTAGACACTCTAGGCCAGAGAGCGACCTCAACAAAAAAGTTCTCTTACATTTTTCACTACTTTAGACTGGTGGTGCCAAGGAGGAAGGCTCAGACAGCTAACGTGTTTAGTAATGCTGTGTGATATGAGCTCAAATCAACATCACAATTAATTTAACATTTTATCATGATTATGATTAATGAACGATTATTTTGTTTTTGTATTTTTGACTCTCATAGTTCAGTGACGAGGCTTGTACTGTAAATATGCTCCAATATTAATGCTGGGGATATTTTTTCTAATGTTGCTGGGAGCTTGTTCCTCTCGTTTTTTCTCAGCATTTACATTTGACTACTTTTGCTCGGTGTCGTCTTAATTATTGTCAAACACAGCACATCCAAACCACAGACGCTGTGTTTTTCTTTGGTACCAACTGCTCGAGTCTCTCGGTCTGCCTCTGCGTTTAGGTTGCTTCCATGTGGCAGATAGGGGCAGAATCACATGACTACAGTTTGGTAACGTGGTTTTAAAGGGGCAGTACATATCAGAAAAAAAATAATCAATATTCAATAATCGTTATAGACAAGATTATGTCAATTTGAAGTTCTGATTTTCAATTAACTGCCCAGCCCCAACGTCTAGGCATGTCCACTACGCTTGGGGTAAGGGGAAAAGTGATGTGAATCGGAATCTGAAAGCTGGAACAAAAATGGAATCCTAAAGTCAGCAGCAAAATATGAATGGCAGAAGTCTGTTACAGTACAGACCACCTGCAGACACAGTGCTTAGAGTTTGAGAGCTAAATAAAAGAAAGATGGAACCCTAGTTCTGCCTGGCCTGTCTCTGAAAGCCTGGGTCCTGGATTGGGCCTGAGAGAGACAGCAGTTTGCTCTTAGCCTGGATTTGTTTGGTTTGGGCCAAAGAGGGTAAATACCAGTGGACTGTTTGACATCTCCTCTCTGTGGAGAGGCAGAGAACAGGAGATGGGAACTAGAGAGAGAGAGAGAGAGAGAGAGAGAGAGAGAGAGAGAGAGAGGGAAGTGGTGTGGGGGGGAGAGATGCCAGGCAGAATACAAACACTGCATAATCAGCTTAGCCTCCCTACTTCCTGCCTTTTAATGGGCTTTCCTCGGTTTGTCTGCCTGTTGTTTCGAGCTGAGAGACGTGTCCTATAGCTCTGCCTTCAGAACACACCATTGGAATGCACAGAGTTGCAGTGTGAAAAAAGAAAAAAAAAAAAAAAGAGAGAGAGAGGGCGACTGAAGGTAGGTGCACATCGTCTCTGTCCTCTTCTCAAAAAGTGCTATTTCCAAGCCAAGTCAGACGGACTCTCTCTCCATTAGGGCTTGGTTTATGTTGCTTTCGGAGGGAAATACATTACTGTCTGCCAGGAACAGAATAGAGACTTGTCATTAAAGAATGAGCTGTCTTGTCCAATTCACAGACCGGGAGTAAAAAGAACAGTAAAAAGCAAAGCTCCCCTAATTTGGCAGGTCATTGAGGATGAAGATGTGTGTGTGTGTGTGTATGTGTGTCTAATGTTTGTGTGTGTATGTGTGTGTGTGTGTGTGAAAATCAAATCAGTCTGTTTTAGACATGCATGAGTCATCCAGCAGCTTCAATTAAAGCTTCATAAAGAAAAGCACATTAGGACGTCTTAATGGACTCCCCTCTCAAAGGCTAAATCCCTCTGTTGTTGGTTGCTATCTCCTCCCAGGTCAGACACACGCACACACACAGCTATTAGAGCACTCTAGATCAGATAGTTCTCACCGAAGGATCATTTTTCTCCCTTCCTCACCCTGCCCCCTGCCTCCCCGTCCGCATTAGAATTCTATCTGCTATAAACGTGATAATCTCGACTCGCCTGTTTATGTCACAGCGCCGCTAAATCAATCACTTTACCTCTGAGGATAAATACAAAGAAAATAAATTCAAAAAGAAAGCAATTTTCAAAAATACTTCAAGAGATTTAGCGCATAAAGCCACGTCTTACATTGAGCTTCATTCTTTGCTTTTTTTTTAAATCTTTGAAGCACTTTGACAATGCTAAAATAAAAGAGATAAGTTTGGCCTTAAGGTTTAAATAAGGTTGAATAAACTATATACAATTCACAGATTTATTGGGCTGGTCAGGGGCCCAATAACTGATTCACTGAAAAAGAAAGTTGTAGAGTAGATGCACTGCTAGAGGGTAAAACTATTTATTACATATTACATCATACAGCCATCAACTTGGAGGTCAAGAGCTCAGTGGATTTTCAAAATTTTATGGACTTAAAAATAATGGATTCTAGACTTTCTAGTTATTTACTACACATTTTTTTTTTTTACAAAATAAATAACAGGGGTGGCACCAGACTGGCAAAGTCCGGGTGACTGTCTGTGAGGAGTTTGGTGTGTTCTCCCTGTGTCTGCGTGGGTTTCCTCCGGGTGACTGTCTGTGAGGAGTTTGGTGTGTTCTCCCTGTGTCTGCGTGGGTTTCCTCCGGGTGACTGTCTGTGAGGAGTGTGGTGTGTTCTCCCTGTGTCTGCGTGGGTTTCCTCCGGGTGACTGTCTGTGAGGAGTTTGGTGTGTTCTCCCTGTGTCTGCGTGGGTGTCCTCCGGGTGACTGTCTATGAGGAGTTTGGTGTGTTCTCCTTGTGTCTGCGTGGGTTTCCTCTGGGTGACTGTCTGTGAGGAGTTTGTTGTGTTCTCCCCGTGTCTGTGTGGGTTTCCTCCGGGTGCTCCGGTTTCCTCCCACACTCCAAAAACACATTGTCCATAGGTGTGAGTGAATATGTGTGTGTGTGTTTGCCCTGTGAAGGACTCGTGCCCCCTCCAGGGCAGTGCCGTGTCTCTGAACTGCATGAATGAATGAATAACAGAACAATGCAGCATTGATGCTTCCAAACGCCCAGTTCTCAATGCTGGGAGAGGTGTTTTTACATGTTTTATGGTTTTTATTCCCAATATTTTCCTGAAACTGCAGTGTTAGTACAGAATAAAACCTATTTTCATTTTCGTGGATGAACAAGTAAGATGTCAGCATGTCTTCACATTTACACTGGTTTTACATTGGTTTCACATTTGAACCCTGTGCTTTTTCTTGGCCATTTCAGGATTTCCACAAAATCCCTTGTCTACGAAACCTTCACGTGTGTCTGTGTGTAGATATATGAAACTAATCACAGAATCCTGATATATCAGCTCCAGAATTTGGCAGCGGTCAGCTTGCGATACCCACCCAAAGTGATGACATGCCCACTCATAGCAGGGGGTTTCTTTATCCCTCTATTTTATACTATTATTACAGACCTAAGAACTATGAAATACCTCCTACTGACGTTCTCCAGCCAGACAGGGTTGGCCTTCAACCAAACAGAGCTATCTAGACCCACTCTGTCGGCACAACACTACTGACAGGCTCAAACACATTAAGAACAACAGACAGTCCACTAATTAACTTTTAACGAGGCACACTGAGTAATTAGGATGATATAATGATGGCTGCTTCAGGAATTGCTCAGTAGTACAGAAATACCACATGGTCTTAACTGCCTTCTAAAAGTCAGACTGCAGTCTCTGTGTTTGAAGGCTGTTAGAATCAAAATGAAGCAGAGAAAGGCAGCCAACAAAACACCCCAGTCTCCTTTATCACCTTCTGTCACCCATAACTCTTTCTGCACACACACACATCCAAAAACACTGGGTTAATTTAGATTTGGATTAATGTAGTAGAAGAGATGGCACAGTATCTATCTGTCAAATACATAAATCATTCCAAACATAGTGTAAACGATTTCTATCTCAAGAGTTTGAGCACAAGGCTTTACATCATAGAATTACATCATATAATTAAGAAGAAAAACACAAAGCCAGGAACTGAACATTTGAACATCTGACAGGAACTTAACGTACCCTGAAAGTGTCAGCGTGCATTTAGTCTGAATTTAGACGGCTATTGTGATGTGGGTAAGGGAGGAGAAGCCAGCATTGGGTAAGAGCTCCTGCGCTATGTTTGGAGTTGTCCCCTCTGTACTAGTCTTTTTTTAAAAACATCGTAAACCGTGAACCATGTGTTCTGGCATGACGGGATCATGGAGGAATCACACAGGCTTAAAGGCCTTCCTGTGATCGTGGTTATGGGCGAAATATGTGTGCTTTTATGAGCCTTTTAAAAGCCATCCATCTGACTCACCAGCAGGGTCCCCAAAGCAGACCTGACCACAGCCAGAGTAGAGGTACTAGTCCTCACTCACTCAGAAGAGTGTGAGAGAGAAGTAGGAGAGGAGAAGAGAGCTGTAGAATGGGGGGCAGTAGAGAGAGGTTCACAATAGAGATCTCTCTCTACCGCAACCCCCTCTGTTAAACTCTCGCTCACTATCGCTCTCTGACTCCTGTCTCTCTCTCTCTCTCTCTCTCTCTCTCTCTCTCTCTCTCTCTCTCTCTCTCTCTCTCTCTCTCTCTCTCTCTTCACGTTGCCTAACACTCTGGCTCTCTGCTACAGTGCTAGAAACTGAAGTACCTAAACTGTATATTTTTAGAGCCTTCCACACTATGCCTTACCATATTGGGAGAAGTATATGAACAGCTGGGCAATGTATGCACACCCACACACACACGATTTGACGTATTTATGAGTGATTCTATGACCGAGGTACCATTTGTGTATAAAGCAAATGTTTTAGACATAGATCCTTCACAGTAAGCTATGGTCATGTTTCAGATAAACAATATATGACATTAATAAAAACCTATAAAACATATTTATTGCTACATTACATTTCCAAATTAGTAGATACCCCTTAAATTTGGTGAATTCAGCAAATGTAATGTTTAATCACTGGGGAAATGAACATGCACAGCTTTCATGGTGTCCGTAAAAGCATGAGGGGAAACGAGACTCTGGAGTAGCTTATGAGAGCAAAAGGTCACTATGCACAATGCTATAGTGTGTGTGTGTGTGTGTGGCCGGCTAAGGCTCTGTGTTTGTGCTCACTGTCAGGAATGGGTTAAATGAGACGATGTAGATAAATCTGATAAATCTCAATAGCTGACCTCATTAATGTGCTAAATCAGGGCTAAAAACCCACGTTCAATGCTTCAATGTACTTTTCAATGTTGTTGTCAAAGGAGTAAACCCATTTGTAAACTGCTCCATTCAATGATAAAAGGATAACGTTTAAAGTTTAATTTGAACATCTCAAAGAGCTAAATGGCGTCCCAATTATGCAATCATCCATATGTTGACCACCATCCTCACCACATTATCTTTCTTCTGTTTCCCCAGCTTGGATTAGTTTAGAGTGTGAATGGACAATTAGACTGCTCTTGAAATGAGGGCAGAAGGAAATAACATGCAAAAAATGCCTATGCAGTCAGTTCCTGCTCTATTGGCTGCAGGTGTTTTCTCTGTTGAAAGGAAAAGAGAAAGGAGAATGGGAGGGGGGGGGGGGGGTCTGAACGGGGTGGGGGTATCATGGCCCATTACACTTTGCAATAAGGCCAGGGAAAATAAACTGCTTCATTAGCACATCCCTACAACACAGACCCCCCTCCTCCTATCCCTCGCCAAAGTGTGAAGTGTGTGTCTTAAACACAGACTGTCCAAACAGCAGACGTCAGTCAGCAGCCAGAGTCCAGCGCTCATTAGCGCTTCAGACTACACACATACACACTCGGGGAAACTGATCTCAGCCTACAGGCCTTCACCGCACCCCTTGACATACATGGACCTCATGGACGTCACCATCTTTCTACTACTGTTACATTACAACATACACAAATGACTGGGTGTTCCACATCTGTCAATGGAAAAGCAACTAAACTATAATACCACCAGCTGCCTCGGGAGGGTCAAACAATGGTCAGCGGCATCTTCTTTTAATCGACTCAAAATATGCCTTAATGAAATAAACCAGGTATTGATTTTCTATAGAAAATGATTATTAAACATTGAATAATGACTGGATTATGAATGCTTACTTTGTATCTAAACTCACTGTGCATTTATTAGCTCCACTGTCTACAGTTCTACAATTACAGACTGTAGTCCACCTGTTTCTCTGCATACATTCTTATCCCCATTTCACTCTGTTCTTCAAGGATCAGGACCCACAAAGGACCCCCACAGAGCAGGTATCATCTGGGTGGTAGATCATTCTCATAGCTGCAGTGACACTGATGGAGTGGTACTGGTGTATTAATGTGTTTATGTGCTAGTACATGTGGCTCAGACACAGCAGTGCTGCTAGAGATTTAAAGCCCTCATTGTCACTGCTGGATTGAGAATAGTCCACCAAACAAAATATCAGGCTGACAGTGTCCTCTGTCCACTGATGTAGGACTAGAGGACGGTCAACACAAACTGAGCATCAACAGATGAGCTGCTGTCTCTGACTTTACATCTACAAGGTGAACCATATAGGTAGGTTTGTTTAACAGAGTGGACAGTCAGCGGACACAATACACAATATTTAAAAACTCTAGCTGCACTGCTGTGTCTGATCCACTAATACCAGCGCAACACATATGTCAGTGTCACACACCACCATGTCAGTGTCACTGCAGCGCAGCACCTGAATCATACCTGCTATGTGGGATGTAGTTCTGTGTCTTTCTACTCACCACCTCTCATTTCATATTCTCAGCACTGTTTACGGGTTAGTAGTTAGAGCTGCACGGCCTGTCTGATGTGCATTAGTTCTGTATTTATTGCTAAGCCTAGAAAGTACTGCACTGACTTGTCTGCACTCATTGTATTGTTTGCACTGTACTTTATGTTGTCTACATGCGTTTGGTGTTGCACCATAGTCACAAAGGACCGTTGTCGCATTTCTAGAGTGGGGTGGTGTATATTGTTGTCATTAACAAAATCTGCTTCGGACCCCTGTTACAGGGGATACAGATTTATAGTTGACCTCAAGTCTTGAAAACGCATCTGATGTGGTGTAGTCTGTCTGTGCACCCTCCTGTGTTATGCCAATAATGCTTTCACCATGGCAACATCGGCATGGCTGCACGCAGCTGTCAGTCGCATACTGTTGTTATTTGCATCAATTTTACCTTGAGGCATAAAACTGTGTTTTCCCAAAGTCATTTGAATATGCCATTATTCAGTAACTGCTAAAAAAAATATGGCTGTCTGCAAGTTAAACCGTTCTTAAGGTATGAAGTCTAAAAATATATAGAGATGTCCTGCAATATCAGGACTAGGCGGGTATTTCAGTTTGTTTTTATGAGCCAGATTACTCACTACATCTCAGTTTTGTGTTATAAATTATGAAGCATACATTATAGCCATAAACAATCCAAGGTTTGAAGTTTAAGGGTTAATAAGTTACTCACACTAATGTTCACGCCACAAACAAACACAAATACACACACAGTGCTTGAGAGGTTACCAACCCTGTGGATAGAGGTCTACCTTCACGTAGACTGTTAATGACATGAGATGTGTAAGTTTGACTCAGATGCGCAAGTGTTATATAAAAACAGGGGCAGTATCAGTAGCAGGATTAGTGTTTGTGTGTGTGTGTGTGAGAAAGAGAGATGATGGTGTTTTATTTAAAGTGTATAAAGGAGTCATAAAGCCCATAGATGGGGGATGTGAATGAGTTCCTGGTGTTGTATCAGCAGAACTGTGAGATTCCCAGACCTCCCCAAACACTAGCTAGAGGCATGTGATTTTGTGTGTGTGTGTGTGTGTAAAGGGTCATGGCATTGCACTGTCGTAATCATTATCTCCCCAGCATCAGCATGTTGCCTAAGTGCATGAGTAATTATGAGGACTAGGTGTGCAGTCCAACGACTCCACTGTGGCCTGTTAGAAGAGCCTGCGTAAGCTAGAGCTAGTAAAGCAGTGGAGAGAGAGAGGAGGGGGGTAGGGGGCTGGGCAGTGGTGTTTTTAGTGTGTATGGGGCATTGACTGCATACACACAGACATAGACAAAATATGTTTGTATTTATACCTTCGTTTTTCAGAACGTGGAGGTCATACATGTGCCTGGTACATGGTGGTCCGGTGGTCCTGAACTATTTAGTGCCTTTATTAAATTGTCCATGGTGTCCAAGGTGCCCACTGATTTAATGAAACTGAATAAAGCTGTAATTGAAACTACTTAAAATTACATTAACTTTAACATCAGAAAAAAAGTTGTAATTCCTTACATTTAATGAAAAGTCATTTACAAAATAAAAGGAAAAATAGATTCCATTAAAAAAGCATTCTACCCTCACATTTCTCTAAAGGGGTAGAATGTGTACGGCTATCATCTGTACAATTCACTCTTCCATCCATCTTCTCTAACTGCTCCATCCTGATCAGGTCATGGTGGGTCCACAGCCTTCACAAAGTCACTGGACGCAAAGGAACACAGGGCATCGCACACACACACAGGACATGACCGGAGCAAACACATGCAGACAAGGAAATTCCTCACTGACAGTGACCCGAGGATAGAACCCAGGACACAGGAGCTGTGCGGCAGTGACACTACTCGTTGAACAACCGCCCCTCATCTGTATTAGTGTAGCTACATGTTGCTGTGCTACACCTTATCCATCCCTTGCCTGTAATAATCAGTAATGACTGTTTATAATATTGTGTTGTAATTTAATTTCTTGCCAATCAAAGCTTATTTGTATAAACAAACAACAAACAAATAATAATTTTGAAAACTCCCCATGGTGACTAGTCCTGCAATGTCATCATTTTCTAATTTCCAATCCTTCTGAGGATAACTGCTCCCGAAAAATTAAGTTAAATACACAGACATGGGCTCACACCCCACACACACTTTCGCTGCAACACAGAGCCATTAGTATAGAGACGCAGAATGCTATACTGGATCTTAAAGCTGTCTATCCTAATCCAATGACTTCCAGATTCTGCAGTAGATGCGGGTGCTCAACATGCAGGGAAAGCATCTCTATCAGACGTAATTTAATAAAGTACGCATCTCTGAGAAGAACCTTCACTTGTGTACACTACACACACCGCGGTATGCTCCGACACAGAGCCGGAACACAAACACAACAGATCCATCATCATTTTGTGAAGCACAGCCACATCAGTTCCACTCGATGCCTAGCAGTCTCTCTGTTACATAGAGGCAGAGGGAAAATCAATGAAGTGCTATTTTTGAGCATTAAACCTGGATATCAATACATGCGGCGTTTCATTTTCAAGGCTGAATCCATTACAGTGCTGGAGGAGGATGGGTTTTTATCCCTGACTTTAGGAAGGCAGCACTTTTGGGCAGGGTTATAAATCATACCTCGCCGGCTCTCTTTCTGCTCGCGCCTTTTCATTTCAGGAGCTTATTGAAAAACTTTTTTTCATATTAATTCCTCCTGTAGGCCAACAAGCGTTTGTGTCAACTGACAACAAGTCACTGGGCATGATAACCTAACGCCTCCATCAAACACACACACACACACACACACACACACAAACACAAACACAAACACAAACAAACGTGGATAAAAGCCATAAATTGGAGGTTGATGGCAGGGGGAGGGTGAAGGCAGGGAGTCAGTTACAGAGAGAGAGAGAGAATGTGTGTGTGTGCGTGTGTGTGTGCGTGTGAGGGAGAGAAGAGATGAAGCCATCCATCATCCACCTGCCTCCGTCTCTGACACTGGTCGTCACTACACACTGCAAATCACACTCAGCTACTGCCAGAGTCACAGCTTGTGCTCGCTCACTCTCCCCCTCTCTCTCTCTCTGCATCTCTCGCACTCTCTCTCCCTCTCAGCTCTGTCATTTGCTTTCACACTGCTTCACTTACTTTCCCTGTTCCCTATAAAAATAAACACACACAACCATACATACAGACATCAGAGTCTCTATACACAACTCCCTCAGTTCTGTACATCTTCCTCTACCTGTCGTCAAAGCTGAACCCTTCCCACACCTCTTCCCCTCTCCTAAGCAACAACATGAAGCCTGGGAGAACTCATTTGAAGAGGTGTGTGTGTGTGTAAGAACATGAGTGTAGGTGTGACACACGTGGTCCATGGGGTTTACGTTTACAGAGTTGAGGACAATTTGCTGGCGTCAGAGAACTCTCTCAGACTCACACCAGACTCGTAACATTAACGCCTAGTAATCAAAGCTGCGCTCGGCTCATTGCTTAACTGTGACTAGGTCACAATGCTGGCTGAGGACCAAGTCAATGGACAATATCTGGCCCGATTTCTACATTTATTTTTCTTATTCTGGTTGATGTACTTTGGTATCAACACAGCTCTCCGTGCATCATCCATATCATTCTCTGTCCATGTTCCTGATGTGGCAACTGCTCTTAAGACCAGCGTCTTGGACACTCAGTCTAATAAGAAGTTGTTGTTTAGACAAACATTGAGACCTAGTGACAGCTAGTAATGACAACAGTGAATTTAGTGTGTGCTTGGTTTTACACGTGTATTCAATATCATTCATTCATTCATTCATTATCTGTAACCGCTTATCCAGTTCAGGGTCGCGGTGGGTCCAGAGCCTACCTGGAATCATTGGGCGCAAGGCAGGAATACACCCTGGTGGGGGCGCCAGTCCTTCACAGGGCAACACACACTCACACATTCACTCACACACTCACACCTACGGACACTTTTGAGTCGCCAATCCACCTACCAACGTGTGTTTTTTTTTTGGACTGTGGGAGGAAACTGGAGCACCCGGAGGAAACCCACGCGGACACGGGGAGAACACACCAACTCCTCACGGACAGTCACCCTGAGCGAGAATTGAATCCACAACCTCCACTACCTGCTGCACCACCGCGCCGCCCTATATTCAATATCATTTCAAGTAAAAAACATACTCTAATTTTAAATACTTTGGCAAACATAAGGTGAAGGGTCTACTACATTTCTTTCAGGACATTACCAATATTCTGTGAAGTGTGATCAGCCTTGTGAAAGCACCTAAAAATCTAGGCTCAGAAAATGAAGCTGCTTTGTTGATTCTCTCTCAGTGATGTTCATTACCAAGTGCAACTGTGAAAGTGAGTGAAGTGTGTTGTTTCAATGAAACACCGTGATTTGTCAGATTTACTGGCTAGGGATTTGTTTACTCTATGCAAACTTGTTGGTAAAACTCAACATCTTTCCACTGGCTCCTGGCATTATTTATTTGCACATGGTTCTTCTCGGTTTCCATGTCCCCTTTTTGTTATGTTTTCCCTGGTCTACATTCCCTTGTTTGTACGCACATCCTTCTAATCTTTCTACAGCACTGAAGTAACTAAAAGACACTGATTTAAAACCATTGTACTGCACTGCTTCTACTTTTCTTACTTAAACATAGCCACATTAAGTGGAACGTATAAATAAAACATAAAGGTTAGTTCGGATAATGACAAGTCAATTCAATGTTTCATATTCATCGTAGTCAGCGGGATAAAAAAATTGAATTGCTGAACTGCTTCCAGTTTCGACCTTCTGCAAGTCTATTTTTGAGCAGCTGTGTGAACACCTTACGCAGTCAGTAAGGATATCATCTAGGTATCGGAGAGACAGAATGACCCCTGCCGTTCTCTACTGGAACAGTGGTCAATTGCATTGCCTAAGGGCTCTGAGCCACAGGTGGCATATGGCACAGCTGGGATTTGATCTCTAGACCTCTGCAGTGTTTTACCGATGCAGCAATGTACAGTCGAAGCCCACAATAGAGTTCAGCTGTCAGTCGTACCTGGCACTCCTGGCGGGGTTTTGAGAAACTTGCCGTTGAAGTGCTGAATCACCACATCACATTTCTCAGTGGACTCCATCCTGAGAGAGAGAGAGAGAGAGAGAGAGAGAGAGAGAGAGAGAGATTGAAGGAGATTGTTCACTTCATTAAAAGCAGTGGTAATCTTCTTAAAAGTGTTGTCAGGTTGGATTCAAATAATTAGAGACAGTTACAAACCTGACCTTTACTTAGAAGCAAAGCAATTGGTCTCATATTTACATTCATCTTGGGAAATGATACACTAGAAAATGATGAGGCCATAGAGACAGAGAGAGAGAGAGAGAGAGAGAGAGTGTGTGTGAGAGTGAAAGAGAGAGAGAGAGAGAGTGTGAGAGAGTGAGAGAAAGATATTTAATGTTTGTCTCTAGCTGGCTGGAGTCTTGATTTAGCCTGGCTCTCTAGTGTGTATCCTCTCTTCTGTGAGGCCCCATTCAGCTCTGTTCACCCAATCATGGCTGAATGGCTAATTGCTTGGCTTGGTCGCAAACACGTTCACACACACACACACGCACACACACACACACCCACACACAGTGAGTGGTGGAGCATGAGTCTCTGTTGGGATCTCTTACACAGCCAGTGACCCTGAACACCAGCCAGCACGCCCCGCACGCGCCCCAGCCAGGAGAACGAGAGGAGAGTGAGAAAGAAAGAAAAAAAGATTGAAAAAAAAACAAAACAAAAACAAACGCATCCATATTTCCCACTCTACCGAGGCTGGAAAAACAAACGCAACCCAATAGGGACGAAAGAAAGTGTTTTAACGTAGAGCAGTTGAAATCTAAGCAGCATATATTATTCCCCTTATCTCAATTTTCTTTTTGTATAATTTACATAAACAGGGTTTATACACACAAAGAACTGACAGATCAAACCACTGCTGCAGACTCTGCTCTCTCTCTTATTCCCTCTGGACACATGTAATGCAAATGAGCTTAGCAGAGACCAATCAGAATATTGATATATGAATTAGGAGCCTATCATATCATGCCATGCTCACAGCAAAGCTACACACTCAGATTCAATACTCCATTTCACATGGAAAAAGAGATATATCAGGTTTTAAACCGTGGAATCAGGCCACTAAACTCGCTTCTCCAAGTGGCCGGCAGTTGGAGGAGGAGGTGGTTTGGCTTGTTTTTTTAATGAAAAATGCAGTGCACTGCCATGATTTTTTGTTTATTTATTTTATTTTTTTAAACTGCACTCATGTATATTCGCTTTTTATTTTTAATTATTTTTTTGCAGTGGCATTCAAACAATCTGAAATGTGGGTTTGCTGCACCCCCTCTCATCACTCTCACTTTCCCCGTCCATGCCTCCAAACAAAGCTTATTCCAACCCTAATCAACCACCTGCTCCCACTAATCAGTGTTTACTTCAGAGGGCCTTTACAAGCTGGATGGGATGTCTTCTGGGTTTGAGGTTTTTTTTTTGTTGGAACAGAACTTGGAATGAAAAAAAAATGTAGATCACTGGGATGAGGACTGGCGATTGGAGTGTGTTTGTGTTTCTAAGTGTGCGTGTGTGTGTTTGTCCATTCGTACCGGGCAAAGCCAACTCCTCGGCTGACTCCGCTGGCGTCTCTCAGTATCCGTGTGGAGATGACGTGGCCGAAAGGCTTCAGCATGTTCTCCAGCTCCTGCTCGTCCATGGACACAGGCAGGTTGGAGATGTACAGGTTAGTGGGGTCCTGCTCCTGTTGCTGTGGAGAAATACACACATTAGAGCCACAACCTGGATATCATAATGTATACCGCAATAATACATAATCACCAGTGACCAGTCAAATGTTTGCACATGCCAAATCCATTCATTCTCTGTAAGCGCTTATCCAGTTCAGGGTCGCAGTGGGTCCAGAGCCTACCTGGAATCATTGGGCGCAAGGCCAAAATACACCCTGGAGGGGGCGCCAGTCCTTCACAGGGCAACACACACACACACACACCCACTCACACCTACGGACACTTTTGAGTCACCAATCCACCTACCAACGTGTGTTTTTGGACTGTGGGAGGAAACCGGAGCACCCAGAGGAAACCCACGCAGACACAGGGAGAACACACCAACTCCTCACAGACAATCACCTGAGGAAACCCACGCGGACACGGGGAGAACACACCAACTCCTCACAGACAGTCACCCGGAGCGGGACTCGAACCCACAACCTCCAGGCCCCTAGAGCTGTGTAACTGCGACACTACCTGCTGCGCCACCGTGCCGCCCTATGCCAAATCCAGCGTTTATTTATATATTTTTTAAGTAAGGCTATGCTTAAGTGAATATAATCAAAATGAAATCAGTTTCCTTTGGTATGTTATTCATTCATTCATCTACATTTACATTTATTTACATTAATGCATTTGGCAGATGCTTTTATCCAAAGCGACTTACAAAAGAGGATCTAACATTCGAAGTACAGCACAAATTATACAAAATACCTTACATTAAGTGCAATATGCCAGGAAGTAATAAGTGCATTAAAGAAAGACATTCAGTGCAAAAGATACTCTTGGAAGAGCTGGGTTTTCAATGATTTCTTGAATGCAGAGAGGGAGTAAAAGTTCTACAGTAAATCTACAGTAAAAGTTTCACCACGCTGAAAGTCACAACCCGGGACAGGTGCCAGTCTATCACAGGGTGTCCCACACTCATACACTATGTCTTTAATGTTGTTAGCGCTGATGCCAACACATGTATAAAAATATTAAAGAAAAAGATAATAATTAAAATAATAATAATAATAATTATAACTAATTAAAACAAAAAATTTAAAAACTGCCCTTTTTCATCCTAATCCTGCTGTGGTTTGGGGTCTAGCTGTGGGAGCAGTGGAGAGGAGAGGAGTGGAGAAGAGAGGAGTGTGCTGTTGAAAGTGAAAGTGGTGGAAAGGAAGAGCAGGTGGCTTTTGTGCCAGGCTACACACTTTCACTCAGCTGTTGGAAAACGCTGCCTTCGTGAGGGTCTCTCACTGTGAAACCGCCAGGAAAGCTAATGGGGGAATGGACAGGGGAGAAGAGTGGATACCCACTCTGAGAGCTTTAGGGTCTAGTGAGTGTGTATGTACGTGTGTGTGTGTGTGTGTGTGTGAGAGAGAGACCGAGAGAGAGAGAGACAGAGAAAGAGTGTATAAGGGAGAGAGGGAAGAGAAGAGAATAAAAAAAAGTGCTAAGAGTGCTTGGACACAGATAGAGTGTCTCTCTGGGGGATGTAATCTAATGGGGGGTGGGAGACGTAGTCCTTCCCAATGCTGACAGTAATCAACTGCACCCAACAGCGCCATACACTGCCCAATATATGGATACAATTAAAAAACAACACATACTAGAAAGCATGTTCACTGAGGCACGTTGTGGGTCTAATGAAAACGACCCAACAGAAAAACACAAAGCGGAGGATGCTACTGTCCATATGCTCTGTACATTTTAAAGTGACAGTTTTAATAGATTGTGTTCTTCACTAATAAACTTCGATACTCAAGGGGGTGATAAAGAATTAATACCCACCCCAAACCCCACCTTGTTTAGCTGGAGGCAGCTGAAGGAGACTGTGCTGCGTGGCGTGTAAGCCCCAGCTCTCCCTGCTTTTCAGTCTGTTCCAATAACAACTCTAAGCGTGTTGACAGTTTTGTGTTTTATTTGTTGAATAGGTGACAAAAGAAAAGATTAAATACAATGTGGGATGTGCAGTTGCTGAATTGCTCTCAGAGGAAGGATGAGAGTTTGTCGTCTGACATAAACATGGGTTAGGGCCATAGCTGCGTGGCACAGTGCAGTTCTCGGAATGCAGTGTGAACTTTAAATACACTGAATTAAAACTCAAGCAGTGAGTGTTGTGTCTGATCCACTCCTACCAGCACAACACACACCAACACACCGTCAGTGTCACTGCAGTGCTGAGAATGATCCTAAACCCAAATCATACCTGCATCATTCCAGATCATCTCGTATATTTGAGAAGGTGGATATTATCCTCTTTGTTAACCTTTAACACTGAATGTGCCACATTAAATACCTTTACAACAATGTGAGGTCACAGCTGCAAAACCAGAGCCGCCGAGCTGTCCATCACTATGTGAGATGCAGTATTGTGTGTCATATTTCCTTCTAAAATCCCAAGACAGATCTAGACTACATCTGGAGAGTCATCAGTCTTGTCCGCCCATTAGATTACAGTGTGCACAGATCAATGTTCAGCTGCTATTTTCTTCTACATTTTTTGTGCTGCTGCTGTCATCACCCACTAACCAATCAGAGGATCAGACACGCCATCCAGCAGATCCAATCAAATCAGTGATTTTTAGTGACCCTATCACACTGCAGTGGTTTTGCTTCATAAAACATGGCAGACCATGGTGACAGATTAAAAAGTGACAAGCAGTTCTCGTATTATTCAACCACAATACTGAAATACTACGTGAATTTCGAGGGCAGTGATGATGAGGGCAGATACTCTTGAACAATGTTATGAAATGAGATGGGCCTTCCATGTCTAAAAATTAATACATAAAGGCATTTAAATCAAATACTAAACACCTACTAGTCTCAGCCACAGATGCTCCGCCCACAAGTTGATAGAGAGTCTGATACTGTCAGGATTCTGCCATTGAACTTCCATGTATCGTTTTGTACCGGCTCTTTTATTAGTCCGACATGAATTGCATCCTTTAACACATCATGTGAAAATAGCAGACTTGTGATTGGTCCTTTGGCGTGTCAGTTTTTTCCTGCAGTAATAGGCTGTTCTTGGCCATGTTTAAAAAATGGCTGCAAACCTGTAAATGCCTCGTAAAATAAATACAGATGACCTTGGTCTTATCCATGGGTTTAGAGTCTAAAATCAGAAAATAAATAAACAAAACTGTACTCAAAAGAGAACAAAGCAAATTGCCAACCAGTTTGGAGGTTGATCAAGAGCCAGAAAAACAAGGGGTTTAAGGACAGGCAAGAGAAATGGATTGATGAAGCTGAGCCGTGAATAAGAGCAGGGATTGAAGGGGTTAGTGAGACTGATGGCCTCCCATTGGGAGTTGAGAGCGCTGTTTGACGTGCTTGTCTGCAGATAGCAGATTGCGCTGTATTGCGGGTAAAGGTTCATATGCATCCCAGCCCTGCAGGGGACAATTACTCCTTTATTAAGTGAATGTGATTAAAAGAGCAACAGCAGTGCTTTTAATGCCACGTAAAATGGCACAGCGCTCTTCACAGGCCAACTGTTCCCCACGCCCACTCCCCCCTATCTATCACACCGTAATACACCGCTCCTCTCTAATAATCATATTTGAGCCAGAGCCTTAGAAATATATATATAAAATCTAATATATTTGTCACTCTATTCAAATCTTAGGCCTGAAGAAGAGTGACAGGTTGGAGGATCATGCCAGTTATGAGGAAGGGAAATACATTCTGAATGTCAATATAAAGGAGAGCAAAGAATCCTTAAAGAACCGACTTTGCCAGGAGTATGAATGATTTATGAATTTGAAATGAAAACACCGCCTCTTCCCTCAAGGCCCCTGAACACGATTTCAAAAAGGTTTTGAGTTATGCCTGGGCCTTTAAAAAAGACAACAACCTTCTGAAGATCAGAAAGCTTCTTATGTTACTCCTAAACGTTCCAGCACGATCATGCTTTGGTTCATAGCCATCTTACGTTCTTCTTCTGAAACCGGGCGTGAACAAACCGCATGCAGGTTACGATTCTAGCCTGGACAAAGGCCACTCCTATTCCTCCTTGGCTATAATGTGCCTCACACCAAAAAATATAAACCATGACTTCCATCTCAGAATGAAAGGGAGAGTGATTGTTTTTTAACTTATCCAATTCTCAGAAGACACCTCCAACGAATAACCTTCTCTTCTATAAAGGACTCTGCAGTAATCACACTTGTGCTGTGTGTGAGGAGTACATCGGTTTTCCTCTGGGAATACAGTCTGGATTCTGTCTTACGGCACATCATCTGTGTGTGTGTGTTTAATGCTGACAGCCATGAGTGTGGACATGTATTTCCTCACGCACACACACATGCAAACTTTTATACACTGATCAAACGTGTTGCTCAGTGGAGCTGACATGACATCCACATGAAACCAATCAAAACAATCTAAAACTATCTGACACTCACGTACTTTAGTATCATTTGTTTACTATCTTTAGGGACTGGACTAATGCTGTAACAATAGAGAAAGATGAACATAAACCTTACCTTAACTAGAAATAGATAAGAATTCTCTATACATTAAAAACAATTAAACTCTCAACATGAATTACTGCAATCAAATTATATTAATAGTAAAATAAACAACCCCAAACTGAGAAGAAATGTGTAAAGTCACTAATAGGTCTGTTTTAGGGGGCTGTAATCTGGTCTCCAGCTGATATTTTAGCATTAAACATTTATATAATCAATACATATTTCTCATTCATTTTTTCCTTATTCAGTACACCCATGTATCCAAATTCACAACACACACATGTATTAAAAAGGGAGGCACTAGGACCTTGGGGAAGTAAGTCACAATAGTGGCTACTCCAATAGAGCGACTTCCAACAAAGAAGTAAAGAAGCTATGCTACAGGAATGTCCATTAGGCTTCGTTTGCTCAAAACCTAACCTCAGCAAATGAAGAGATTCTGATTCATAAATCATCAAAACTACACTGAGATATTATAATTAAAAAAACTTCCTCCAGCCAGTTTGTCATGCATTCCGGACCACAAATGTATTTGTTTTATCTCCCTCCCAAAACGACTAGAATTTTAACGTGAGATTAATCGTGATTAATCACTGAATATTGTTGTGACTAACAAGATCATTTTTTAAAATCAATTGACATAAGTAGAAAAAATCTAGTTTGTGATCTTCTGCTGATTCTTTAATTTCACATTTAAATATCCATTATAAAAAGCTTCAGTCTTAAGGAGAAGAAGAAAAATGGCCATTAATCACGATTAATCACAGCAAATTGTGTGATTAATCAGTTACATTTATCAACCGATCAGCTTCCCCAATAAAGACAAATTTTGGGGCACATTTTTTCAAATCTCAGGTGGGTATTCCCCAAGACCCCTCTTGTAAACGCTTAGCTCCCCTGTTCATAAATCACTAGTGACATCCCTGAGCTGAACAAAAAAGAGAGAAGTTTGACTGTGGGACTGGACACGGCCTGTACACTGAAGATGTGGAAAAGGAAAAAATGTTAATGCAATCATTACCGCACACTGACAGAACATAAACAGAATGGCAATGTGTGCAGATATTTAAAAATTACAGCTGACTCTGGCATCACAGAGTTAGCACCGTCCTTGCCTCTGTTTTTCAGGAGATTTCAGTGAGCACCTGTGAATGTCATTAGGCCCTGGACATTAGCTGGACCTTCGTCTGCCCTGACTGGCCTGACTGCACCTATTTTAAACTCCATTAAGCAGTCACCACTCTATGTAGCACTGCTTCTTCTAGTAAACAGGCTTACATACACAGATGCTGCACGTCCTCGAGTCATTTGTAATGGTACTAGAAAAGGGATTCGCTCTCTAAATAACCTATTAATAGTTTATGAATGATTAAAGAGTGTGTTATAAATACTTAATAACACCTAAACCCATCTGCCCCCACTGGAATTGCATTATAAATATCTGCACAGAGGTGAAGCCAAGGTCAGATATTTTCATGATGGATTAAATATGGTTTAGATCAGTATTTCTCAAACTGATGGAAAGACCTGACTAGGCTTATGCACTGCAGGCTAATATTTCAGGAATTAATTTCTATTTCAGAGTACATAAATCACCAATAATATAACTAAATGATTAGAAGATAAAACAGAAAATGAATGCTTGAGTATGTGCACATTACACCAGAGAAACGGTTCCTTGTACTAATGCGAGATTTGCTGGAATGGATTAAGTGATCTAAAACTAATCAACCACCATCAGTACCTGACCTCAGAAATGTAACATCAACGAGTGTAAAGTCTTCCCAGAAAAACAGTCTGTAGCTGAGTTCCAAAACCTAGGCTGCGGCCGAGCTTGGCTGCATTTCTCGGCCACTACGTCACAGAAGGCTGTTCCAACGTGAAGGATCCTTCGTATACAGCCGAGAAATGCAGCCTACGTTAGGAGCGATGTGAAGGGCGCAACAGACGTATCCTTCATGTCCCTCGGTTACCCATAATTCTATGCGTATGTTGGAGAAAATAAATAAGACTAGGCTAATAAAAAGAGCTTCACTTGCTTGTAAAGTGTAAAACATGTGGTTAATTGAAATATTTGTCTCTAAACCTTATTTAATGAATACATTTATTAGCATATCACTGTACAATTGAAAACATAGATTTTATTTAGTAGTATTTTATTGTTATTCATCATTTGAGTTGGAAATTAAATGTTTAAAGTTCAAGTATGAGGCAGATCATACTTGTGTGACCTAGGTTACTAAGGAGTCTTCATAGGACAGTCTTACGGGTGACACGTCCTACCTCGGCTGCAGCCTAGGCTTTGGAACTCAGCGTGTAACTGTAGAAAAGGTGAGGAACTACCTATTAATTAACTCCTTTAAGCTGATGAGCAAGTGTCCTTAAACTTAACTATATGCTGGATGTTCCAATTCTGTTACTTTCCAACCTGGCTGCACAGAAAGCTTGTGTGTAAGGGAGGGTGGGGGAGGTCATGGGTCAAAAAAGGCAGAGATATACTGAACTAGAATACTGCAAAATATATATTTTTTAAGAACTGTCATAGAATAAACACTTTTGCTAAAGGAAATACAAGTAGACAGTGAAAGAGATGTGGGAGTGTGACAAAGCTTTTTAATGTCTGAAGAACCTCCCAGACTCCATATCCACTGAAGGTATGTCCAAGCCAAGAACAATTCAGAAAGCTCAACGTCAGTAGATGTAGACTTTACAGCAGGTCTGTCCGTGTTCTTGATATTGAACAGTGTGTGTGATTTGGACTCCAGGGCTGCTCCAAGAGTGAGTGTTCGTATTCGGAGCCATGTCCTGAGCCATGTTTCACACTGCCTCACTCCCTGAGGATGGAAAAAGCTCCACCACGCCCGGCTATCTCCCACACTGCTCTATTCATCCTGCCTGGGTTACAACCAGCGCTAACAATCCTCACAAGAGGCCCATGCTGAGCCCATTAGCCGAGAGGGACTGCGCGCTCTAGTTGGAGCGCTGCCGGAGGAGGCCAATGGGGAGGATTTGGAGGCAGAGCTAGAGAGCCATACAAACATTACAGACACAATTGAGAAGAGGGGAAAAAAGCTGATTCAACCTATTAACTCTCATTATAGCAGAGTGTGAACATTTCCTGCTCTAGCTGGGTCCTGTGTGGAGGTGTCTCGTTTAATGAGGCATGTCTTTGTGTCGTTCATTTCTGATCTCAGTGTTTTAAAAGCATAACCACCATGATCCATTTAACAAATCTGGATCTTTGTGTAATTAATGAGGAGTAATAGGACAGAAAAACACAAAGCTTTTGGGGCTTGCAATGCACAAATGCAGAAGCGTTTTAATATAATAAATTATTGTGATTTTATGCTGCATCTTACGTACATAGCAGGCGTGTATGAATAGCCCCACCTCGTATCTGCATCTCTCCAATCACAGCGCTGGATTGTGTTTATGTTGGAGTACAAAGACAGGTTTAAACAGATCAAAACAAACACAGCAAGCCCATTGAAACAAGGGTACTGAGTCAAAATGGTGAAAAGGAGAACGGTGAATAAAGAGAGCTGAGTGAAAACGGCTAAAATCCAGAGTTCTACACCTCACTCCACGGCTCTCGTGTTGAACTGAGCTGTGGTTCATTTTTCATTTAAAGGAACAGGTGCTGAATGGGGAGAATGGGGCTGTGTTGTTGAGTCTGCACTCTACAAAAAAATCCATAAAATTTATGGTAAACATGTATATGATATTACAGTATTTTTTTTTTTGGCAATAATACATTTTATTTTTTAGCTATATTGTGTATATAGCTATACTTACTGAGCTGCAAGGCATGCTGGGAGCTCCCAAATGAGTCTCAGCTCCTAACCGTCCTGGGCCACTTGTACAGCCCCTAATTGTTTGTGCATTTAACAGTGAAATAATATATTTTTTACAGTAAAGAGATGTAAAAATGAGTGTTTTGGTGTAAATATGATATTTCACTATTACAGAAACCTTTTTCAAACTTTTTTAGAGTTTAGAGTCATTTCCTGTCATGGTTTTACAGTTTTTCACTGTAATAATTACAGACATTTTTTACAGTGTGTGTGGTACTTTTAATCAAAGCATGAGCCAGGCATTGCATTGTATAGTGTTTACAGTGTGTACAGTGTATAATGTGATCCTTTAACAAATGCAAGACCTCTTTTTGGTGCTATTCATAATCTTTTTAAAAGCCGGACCATATGCAACAGGTTTTGAACCATTTGAACGGACAAACTTTTTTTCATTGATGTTGAAAATCAGTTGCATATGGCCCTGCTTTTAAAAATGTTACAAATAGCAAAGAAAACAAAAATGGACATATTATATGCAATGTACATTTTTAAGACCAGCTACAGATGTTCCAGATGAGTTTCTGTGATGAATAAAGGCACTGACAATTAACAGAGAAACATTTTTAGTCAAAATAATAATGGTCATTCTTTAAGCATGTCAAATTATGGGCCCGTTTCCCAGATCCAGATTAGGCCTAAGCCTAGACTTAAAATAATTTCCAATGATAAATCATCAATGACAATGAAATCAAGTCCAAGATTATGATTAATACATGCCTGGTAAAAACAATAATACATGTTTCCCAATGTGCTTTAACATAGTGTGAGCCAGATCCCTGCTATTTAATAGTTTTATTGTTTTTGTGTGTATTCCTATTACAAAAATAAATAAAATATATTATATATATTTATTATTTGTCCGTTCATTCATTCAGTCCCTCATTTTTCTTTTTTAACTGCTTTAGGGGACCCTGCCTGGAATCACTGGGCAAAATCAGTCTCCCTAGGTCCTACCTGGAGTCACTGGGCAAAATCAGTAACAAATCCTGTACACACTGCCAGGTCATCAAACTGCAGACTCACTCACCAAATCAAAAATAAATCACTCACAATCTATACGCAAAAACGAATGGAAAATCCAGTCTGAAAAGCCTAACCCCTGTGTTTGACCAGTGTGCTTTCATCAAGTATTGGGACTGAGTAGTGGGAAAAATGCATAGAAACATGCCACTCTTTATTACGTTCTCAAGAAATGCACCTGCGGTAAGCAATGTGTCAATGTCATGTCACAGCATGTAACATGCCTGTAATTAATGATAGCTCTGTTTTCCTGCTCCTGCTTTTGAATGATGACTCTGCAGTGTGTCTCAAGCTGCCAAATCCTTTATTCGACCTTAATGGCAGGAGAAAATACACTGCATCTACAGTTACAGAACACAGGCGTTTCTAATGGACTGACTGATGCAGTGAATGAGCGCTCGTCTTTAGGCTTAGTGTCAGTAGCAACGAGCTGTAGCGGCTGGTATATACATTCTAATTCTAAATGTAATTATTTTAATTCTGAAGGAGAACTTCATATAAGGCTCTAACCAATCTGAACGTTGTTTTACTGAGTAGGGATTGATTGTGATGGGTAAAGCAAACTTAATTCAGGGTGATAATAAAAGCCAAGTACATGAACTAATGGAGCTGACACACACGGCTGGGAAACAGCTCATGTTTCTATCCCATGTTTAAGAAAGCGGTAAAAGATGAACCTTTACTGCTCTGCTATTGATTCTTGGTAAATGAACGCCTGAAACTATAATTAGAGCTGCCATCAACAGCTGTTCTCTCATTTGGACCTAATCACCACATCAGTGCCATGAGCCTGCTTTAGGGGCAGGAAAAAGAGCAGAGTCATTAATGTGTGTGGAAATGATAGGTGTGTAATGCGGAGAAGGAGATGGTGATGACTTCAGTGCACCTGGACAGTGACCTAGAGGAGTGTAGCTACTGTGAGCAAATGTGTGTGAGTGTGTATGACAGAGAGAGAGAGAGAGAGAGAGAAGTGAAGGGTTACTGTAAGTGTGCATGTAAAGGTGCTGACACTCTGTAGCTTCACTGCAAACCCAGCTGCATCCAAAAATGGAAGGCACAATTCTTTGCTGTTTACGCAAATGTGGTAGAGAGCTATAACACCATTTCTTGCACCTCCTCTCTCTCTCTCTCTCTCTCTCTCTCTCTCTCTCTCTCTCTCTCTCTCTCTCTCTCTCTTTGAACTCCTTTCTTCACCTCCTTCAGTCTCTCAAGCTCTCCCTGTGGCATTCTCACCAAATGGTCACCATAAAGATTAGCAGCCCATGACCCACAAAACATGTGTGTGACTCAATGACTCAATGACTTCAAGCACTCCCTCACTCTCTCTCTCTCCCTGTCCCTCTCTCTCTCATACTTTCTCTGCCTCATTTGTCTTTTCCTCTCTCTCCCCTTTATCCCACTTTCACAATCTGTGCTGTTTCTCACATTCATGGCATTGTTCTCTCTTTCTCTCTCTCTCTCTCTCTCTCTCTCTCTCTCTCTCTCTCTCTCTCTCTGTGTGTGTATGGCACTCACCCATCACTCTCATTTCTCTGCCATGTTTGCTTGGAGCCAGATGAATTTATGATGCATTACCTTGTTAAAGAGGCACAGCCAGCGAGGGGGGAGTGTGTGTGTCTAAAAATATTTGCACATGCAATTCAGCATACAATGCCAATGACTGTGTGAAAGTGTTGTACAGTATGGGGGTGTTCTATTGTTTTCGAAAATCATCATAAAAGGAGTCTATAGATGTTATACAGAGCACAAGAAACGGATTTACATTTTACATTTCCAGCACTTAGCAGATACTCTTCAGAATGACTTACAGAAGAGCCTTTATGTATTCACAGAATGCACTTTGGCCACAGTCTTATCAAAAAGGGTTCTATATTTCACTGAAAAAAGGGATCTTTGACTCTTAAATGTTGTATATTCTAAAAAGTCTTTTTCATTTTAAAAAGATTCAAACAAAAAAGGCTTTTTAAAGAACCATTTCAAGAGATTTTGCACCTTACAGATAAACCATTAAACGTGTACCAACCGACCATTTGAGCGTTTCATTTTTGAGTGCTCACGGTCTTTTTAGTTACGTGCCTTCACCTCGAGTGACTTCAATAAGGAACACATGCTGAACCACTTTTAAGAGTTTTATAGAGATAAATGAATATTTCAAATATTCTTCAGTTATGATACCGACAAAACGAAATGTACAACCAAGAAAGATACACAGTGCACAAACCAGACAGGCCGTAAGTGAAAAACAAGATACTGCAATAAGTACAAGACTAGTTCAAATAAATGCCTCATGAAGAGATGGGTCTTCAGTGAGTGTTTGAAGACATTATTAGAAAAGTTTAATTTGAAACAATCTATCAATATTTACAACTGTATCGCTGATAATCCGCACTTTTCAGAGAACGTCTCATTTATGTTTCATTATAAAAATATCTGTGATCAAAGCTAGTCATCTGGCCACATCCCGACAGAGGAAAGTGAGCAGGGCTTTTGAAATGTTGATGACTGGGATTATTTTTTGGGTTCAGAATTTGTAAAAGCTGCTTAAAAATGTGGTGGATATCATTTATGGGTTGGGGTTAAACCAAAATACGCAGCGCTCTGTACAGACATCTACCAAATATCAAAAAACGGAATCAAATCCAAGGCTAAAGCACAAATTATACACGTCAAAACGAACCCTACACTTGACGCACACCTCAGAAAAGTAACTACACGTCACTTCGACGCAGACCCCAGCGACTGTGATTGGTCAGTAGTCGGACGGACATTGTTTATACAGAACTGAAGAAGTACAGAAACATGAACTCCTCTCCTCCACACGTAGACAGCAGCACATTCACAGCAAGATATTTCCTCAGACATGGTGTGGGATTCAGGGACGAATAAAAACGTTGAACAAAGGAAAAATACGGCGGTCTCTGGGGAAACAAAAGAACTCGACGAGAAGCGATACCACGTGAGGAAAACGTGCTGGCCTCATGTAAACTATGCTCTGTCCCAAACAATGACCTACTCTCTGAATAGTGCACGTTAAAGATTAATACAAGTAATTCTACTACACCACTGCATAGTGTAGAGGAAGAGGTTTGAGATTCACCCTAGTGGTGTGGTGGTGTAATTGCAGAGTGGCACAGACACAAATGCAGGAGTATAAACGCTCACAGCGGCGTAGGCAGAAATATAAATCGGCCTTAACCTTGGAGGTACATGCCTGGTCATGTCCTTAAAGTATATTGATAAAGCAAGACATCGTAGTGCATTTACCACAATACGTAATATATGTCTGTTTACTGTTACACTCTTACACAACTAAGACCTGGTGATAATCTCTTTTGTACCTTAAAGTACTGCAGTGAAAGCCGATCCGTATTTGAAGCTTGAGAGGCTGGAGGTGCGGATTGGGCTGCCATTGGTTAGGGAGGGGCTGCTTCATTTTTGGATTTGTGAGCATCAGGGTCTTAAATCTAATGCGGGGCCGCTGCAGGAAACCACAAGGAAGCACTCTATGTGTTTGCATGTGAATTTATTCATACCAACATGGGTGTGACCGTGTTTTCTTACACTCATGAATGTGTATGTCTTTGAGAGAGAGAGAGAGAGAGAGAGAGAGAGAGAGAGAGAGGGAGGGAGGGGGGGGGGCAGATAGAGGGAAAATGAGAGAGAGAAAGATGCACCCAGTCCAGAGTAATCCATCACAGAGCAGCGGTGGCGGCCCATCCAGAACAGCGCTGTCTATCAAGAACAGGCCGGTGAATTAAGGCTAGAAACAGACACACGCTGCCACAAGAGCTGGAATCAATCACAAAATGACAGAGAAAAAGCAAACACTCAAACAACAAATGCAAAGGAAGACAGTGGCAGAAAGAAGTGAAACAACTGGCCCTTCTTTCGCTCTCAAAGCTAGTTCTGTTCAAGACGCACACTTTTACTCAAAGCTTACACCAAAGTGCACTCCATATGAAATGTTCATTTCAGAAAGAGAGTTTGGCAGAAATGAGGCAGGATTGTTTTACATGTAATTACAGACAACATGTGCTTCCGCTGAGCGTACGTTCGACTGCGCGTGACCCAATACTGAACCACACATGCAAACAGCACTCTGGATTAACAGAGAGAGAGAGAGAGAGATAGAGAGGGGAGAAGAAATCATTGTGACAGTTCTGGGTGAGGGACTGCAGCAGGGAGAGACTTAAGCGAACGGAGCAGGGAGCATTTTAAAAATGACACCCAAGGAGGCCTTTTATTTGACATATTGCGGAGAGACTGCAACAGAAAGCAAAGCTTGTTCCCGAGATCAAAATGAAATGATTTTCGAAGGCAAAGCAAAGCCCCTAAAAGGATTATATTTTGGAATTATGCTGCTATTCAATCTCCTCAAGCCCGGTGCGCAGACACATCTGAACAAATGTGAACATTAAATACAGGTATTATCCGCAAATCAAACTCGCTGCATACATGTGTACTGTTTGTGTGTGTGTGTGTGTGAGGGCCAGTGTTTGTGTGCGAGAGCAGTGTTGTGTAAATGCCTCTGTAGATCACTTACAGCTGTCTTACTGTAAAATCATCTCTGGATTGAAGTCTGTAATAAAGCCGAGTTCTAATAGCAATCACTTTGTAGCACTCTGCTCTCTTAGGAAGCCTCAGTACAGTTGACAAGAAAATGAACAGAACGTCAAACCGAGAGAGTATTCAAGACGCAGAACGGTTCTGGTGACAGTCTGCCGCAGCCAGTGGGAACACTCAGAGCTGGTGCCATGTGGAGTGCCGAGCTCCTCTCTGATGTCAAGCAGGCTTATTCCGAGAGCTCTCAGATGGCGGCAAAATCACTACGAATGACATCACGGCTCCCAAGTCCTGCCAGAATGTACTCCACTTTCATTTGTGAGTAACTGGCATCGCAGCGGGTGGCGCTCAGGATGTTATATTCACTTTACAGGGCTGAAGTGCCACAAATCAGATTTTCTGTGTCTAAATGAGGCCTGATTCTAGAGGTGTGAGAAACATCTCTAAATCAGATATATATCAGACATGTGGTCAGTCATGTGATTACAGCTTATCTGGAATAAATCACTGATAATGATATTTATAATATAATGCTATGAGGAACAGATTTGTGGATGGAAGATATATATAAAAAGAAAAAAACACCCCACTGCTGTCTTTAAAGGTTGTGTTAATGACTGTTCTGAGGCCATATGGGTGGTGAACCTGTCAGCACCAGCCTGAATCACGACCTTCGTAACATGCCCCCCCTCACACACACACAGAGAGCCCCCTGTGTGCACCCTTGCCATGGTGGACCTGTGATGAGGGCTAATGGGAGTCAGCTGTGTGGTGTAATTGGTTAGGAATGCAGACTGGATGCTGGGCGACAGAGCTTTTCCACACCACATTGGCCGACTGCAGAGAGCAGGGCTGAGCAGCAGCAGCAGCAGTGTATGCTTGGTCCTTGCAGAGGACCACAATCTCTCTACGGACTTTCCTTATCCGCCCCGTGACTGAAACAACACAGCGACACTGTTTGGCTGGACATCCAGTTCCAAGCCTGCCTCGCAAATAACGTAAGGGCTTGGCAGCCTCCGCTCTGCTCACAGCGACCAAACAGCCTCTGGCGCAGTCACAGTGAGGTCAGAATCCTCAGAGGAAGCATTCAGCAACACTGATTTACCGGAAAGCCAACAATGATAAGAACAGTTCTCATATTCTGGAGGAGCTGAACGTTTCAAGAACTACAAGAACGCTCTCGGAACAGCTGCACGGCTACTAAGTGTATCATCGATTTGCTCAGACCAAAACTTTGATCTCTGCTGTGAGCAGTGTCTGTAGAATCTGCTTCATCTGCAGCTCCTACTCTTAGTCGTCACAAAAGGAAAGTTCAAAATTGGCCTGAGGTCAGAGTTTGAAGAATGTGAGGGTTGAATATTTCCAATAAATAAATAACCTATATCCTGGTTTTTGCAGAAATTATCCAAACGTTAGTATTCTCCTCAACACCCCATTAGCTATTATCTGAACTCCCCATGAGCCCTGCTCCAGGTGACTGTCTGAGGAGTTCTCCCTATGTCTGTGTGGGTTTCCTCCGGGTGCTCCAGGTTCCTCCCACGGTCCAAAGACATGCATTGGTAGGTGGATTGGCGACTCAAAAGTGCCCATAGCTGTGAGTGTGTGAGTGAATGTATGAGTGTGTGTCGCCCTGTAAAGGACTGGCGCCTCCTTCCAGGATGTGTTCCCTCCTTGCACCCAGTGATTCCAGGCAGCCTCTGGACTCTGGACTCAAATGATGCTTACAATAATGGGAGGTTGAGGAAATTAATGTGCTACTAATGCAGTGTCATTGGACTGTGATATAGCTCTTTATTTGAGGCTCTGTGCTGTTTCTACAGCTTCTTTAGCTCGACACGATCACAAATGCTGTCACAGTTCACGCTGGTTCAGGAACCAACTGATGTTGGTGGAAAAGGTTTGTGAACGGGAACCAAACCAGTTCCTCGTTGTTGGAAAAGGGCCATTAGAACTGCTGGCCTCTCAGGCATCACCAGAGATTGAAATGGATCCCACAAAGATGGGGCCAACACCAGTGGTTTTAGCCCATTTTAAACTCATCATGCTTTAGAAGTTATAGCCTTGAACATATTTACATATGACCACCCATTCCCAAACCACAGGGGGTTCTCCAAAGAGCCTGTAGCAGAAGAACTAAATGAAATAAAAGATATGGTGACAAACTATTAAAAGCTTTCTTGTTCCTGGCCATCGACAAACAACTGCATAACTGTATAGTCCTCCAAAGTGACTGGTTCCAACTTCACTGAGGTGGTGAAGCCAACCTTAACAGTTTGTTCCGTACATTCCCACCTGGGAAAACCCATCAGAATTGAGGTCATCTACATATATCACGCTTAAATCACAGCATGTTTGATTTTAGGAAGGCTGGAAGAGAGACTGGAAAGTGGGCACGTAAATATAAATGATGGCTGTATTGGGTACATAAAACCTCACAGCCACATAAAACTGGATTTCGGTGGAGGGAAAGAATAAAATACAAGAGAAACGTAAATTAGAATATGGAATAGCATAAAGGCATTTACCCTGGTTTTATAGCCCTGAGAGTGTTTGTGGAAGGTAAATTTAGTGAGCTTTCCATCTTTGTCTTTTATCTCAGGTAAAGGAGCAGGGAGTAAATGGCGGCAGGTTATCTGCTTGCCAGCACCGTGAGGTATTTCCAGGAGGAGACACAGGTCACGAGTGAGAGGACTGGGGAGGTGTGGGGGGGGCCTGTGAAACACCTGGCCAGGGGCCGAGACTCGGGCAGGCCGGGGCCGCTAAATGATTCATGCTGTTGAGGTAGGAGAGGAGAAGCTGTCTCCATCTCTGCGTCTCTGTCTCTGCCAGCGTCTGCAGGTAGCCTTGTTATGCTAATGTCTGGGGAGGCTCTTTGAAGCCGCACTCATCTCGGAGATGGCTGATGAGAGGCCCTTTTTATGCTTGTCCAGAGGGACTCATTAGCGGTGAAAGGCGGGGGGTGGGGGTGGGGGGTGTTTCGGGGGGTGCAATCACACCGGGAGAGATGGAATGATGGAGTAGTGAGAGACAGAGAGAGGGAGAGAGAGAGAGAGAGGGAGAGGGCAAAGAGGAGATGAGAGAAGGACGAGGGGGGCTTAGGAAGGCCAAACTAACAGAGTGTCCTCCCTCAGCATATGTGGACAGATTATTATCATGCAGCCTATTGGCACAGATACAGACCAAGTCAAAGATGTCTTTCTCTCTCTCTCCCTCTCTCTCTTTCTCTCCTCCTCTATCCCTCTCTCTCGACGGACTTCTCAGTGTGGTGTGATGCTCTGCTGACGCCAGGCCAGCTCTGGAATGAAATGCGATTCTCAGCGAGTGCTCCCAAAAACAGCACTGTTAGAGAATACTCACAAGAGCGCAGTAAACGCTGCCAGCCATTTACAGAGTTGCGTGCGCTTACATTTGACAAGGTCACTTGAGGTAACTCTAACTGTAGGCCGACGCACGGGTCTTAGCCAAAGCTGCATCTATCTCTCCTTCTAGACAAAGACTAGTGGAGCTTTCACATAGTTTGTAGCTGGTGTTGCAGGCCAGCTCAGGCCTAGCTGATGATTGAAGCCCAGGGAACAGGCATAGGAGAGAGAGAGCAAGGGATAAGGAAGAGAGAGAGAGAGAAGGAGAGAAAGTGAGAGAGGAGGGTTATGAGGGGAGGAGGGGTATGGGGAGGGGGGAGCAGAGAGAGAGTGAGAGAGCAAGCGAGAAGGGGATATCTGGGTGAAATCGCCTCAGCCTGAGCTGCTTTAATAACAAGCCTAGGGCCAAAGGAACACAGCCTCAGTTCCACACCATCGCCACACTTAATAACACTGGCCTCCATCACGGACACTCCAAGATACCTCGCAATTCTCCTTTCACTACCTCCTCTCTCTCTCTCTCTCTCTCTCTCTGCAACTCTGCCTCTTCGTCTTCCAGGGAGCCTGGATTTTTCATTAAATAAATGCAATAACCAACGAGCCTAGTGGATTATCACTGAAAAAACACTTTTTGAGATATGAGAGCAAAAATGAAAAATGAAAAAAAAATTTGGAGGGTGAAGGAGAGCTAGAGAGAGAAAGTGAGAGACAACGAGAGACAACGAGAGAGAGAGAGAGAGAGAGAGAGAGAGAGTGATACATGGCTAGTGATAAAAAAAAAACAATGCCATGGAGGTATTTCAATCAAACGGCATCTGGTGTCTGCTCAGACGATCCTGAAGGGCCTGAAAGTTAAAGGAGAGAAACTTAATAAAAGCACTGGAGAGGGGGCAGTCGGCTAAGGAGAGATTCATGAGGAAAAAATTTCCCACACAGCAAGGGGACACTTACATAAACATCACATCCTGGACCAGAGTGCCGGGGCTCAGAAGTCGGACAACGGGCCGAGAGGCTGGGGGTTGCGGAGAGAGCAATGCATCCTGGGACGGCTCATTGGTAACCAGAGAGGATGACTCAAACCCCCTTGGGCTACATACGAAGTGTGTTTGTGTGTGTGTGTGTGTGTACGTAAGCTACGCAGCTGGCTGAAGAATCTCAAACATCCAAGGTTAGCTTTACTTTGGTTACACTTTGGCTGGATAAAGCCCGTACAGCATATCATTTACTAAGGAGATATTTTAATGAAATCCAAGCTCAGATATGATATACGGGTTACACAGGGTCGGGGAAGCAAAGGCTTGAGCTATTTACTCGTACATGGCTGCATGGGAAAGCACTCAGTGACCCAGAAAATTCATACTGTACATATGCATTTTAATGTGTCTATATGAATGATCTGATCCAGAGAGACGTACAGCACCAGCTGCAGATGGCTTATCTTTTTAGACAGGACTCGGCATTGGGCCAATATCAGTGGAAATGATGGATCGGGTATTAGAGGTAAAATAGACGAAGCAAGTCATTTAACAAATCTCCTGTACTGTGAGTCAAATGTACCGTTAGTCTGTAAAGGCACTTTATGATGCAATGTTCGCATAGTTATTAAAAGTGGTATCAGCCCTACACTAATACCAACTACATGTTTGGAAAGATGTGACTGAACACACTTGCTTATGCTTATTGGGTTGATGCCCTATAAATGCACTTGTAAATAATAAACAGATTCATGGTTTGCCCCTTGGAGATCCACATGTTGTGAGTTAGAAGAAGAACTGGCCTGAATCAATGATTTTAACCTCATCCATCATCACTGGTGATGTAGCAGTGCCAAGAATAGGAAGGAAGGGGCTCCCAGCATGCTCAGGGGCCACCCTTTTTGTTAATTCAGGTTTCCTCCGAAAGATTATTTCTTCTGTTGGGGCCATTTGTTGTGTTGTTGTGTGTTTGTCTGTACTTTGGGCTTGGGACCTTCGCTGTCCAATTAAAAGCATGTATCTCCATTTTTGTGGATATTTAGGTTACTAGATTATCTTTTGAACACAGCAGCTGTTCTTCACATTGATTGAAAATTCAATGATTTGAATGAATTGACCAATAGAAAGGCTCCAAAATTATTTGAAATATTTTGACCTTCACTGAAAGTTAAGAAGGTTAATTTCCTTCTCCTGAAGTTACTATTATGGAAGATACATGCTTTTCACTGGCCAGCAATGATATATAGATGGGTTGAAGGTAGATAGGGGCTCTGCCGGTTCCGCCACATATCAAGCCCAAAATACAAGGGGCCTCCTTGTTGCAGTATGACTGTCTTATTTGCCCGCGTCCAGTGACATCACAGTATGAAGTGGAAAGTAAACCGTGAGGCCTATCAACCTCACTAATGCTCTTGTGGCTGAGTAGAGATGGATACATGTAGTAGTGTTCCAGAATCAACTGGAAAGTCTGTCATGGACAAACAAAATTGTATTGTTTTTTTCAGTAAAAGGGGAATCAAATTCAAATTAAGGTCTAACAATTAAATGTTAGACAAGCGCAATAGGATGTGATACATAGGTGTCCATGTTGTGGTTCCCATACGATACATTTGATTTGTTTCAAAGGTAAACCATGACTATAACAAAGTACACTCTGGTCCATGAGTTTTCAAATGAGATACTTCTATGATAATGCTTAAGTTTGCTAGCACCCTCATGCGATCAAAAATATATATTTCAGCAGTAGGCTAACAATGAAAAATATTAGCATTTTTCTCCTTGAAGGTGGATGTTCAGTTTTTGGACTGACATTGTTCAAATGACCTAAGTGATAGGACGCTTATTAAAAACGGAACTGGAAAACTTGTAATGTTCAATATAGCATGTTTATTAGTCAAGTCCTGGCCTAAAATATAAAGGAGCCTTCTGGCTTCCTCATAAATCTGCAAGGGGAAAAAAAGGGGGAAAAAAGTCCAACCTTGTTGTGGAGAAATGTGCAATAGATAGAACAAGTAAAACAAATGGTGTTTTGCATTATGAGCAAAACAAACTACAAATGACTTATGCAGGCTTTCTGTCAGATTTGACCGTGGTTTTAGCTTTGGGGTTACACGCCTAACATCATTCACAAAGATAACAGTAGTATGAGTTAAATTAATTGCCCGGGGCATTGGCAAGATGGCCACAGAGTGGACAGGCTTCCTTTTAAGGACTATGTTCTAATTGCCCAATGTAATAAGAATACAATGTGCAAGTCCTTCTCTACTCTATTTGAAAATCAGAGTGTGTGTCTCAGGCCCGATGGTCCAGCACTGAGCAGCCAACCAGGTGAAATCCCCCAGGACTGATATTTCTCTGCTGCATCCTGCATGACATGCAGGCATTTCACAAACACCGGGGCATCTCCTGTTCCTGCACCATGTCCACAACCTTATTTTTCACGCTCTTCTTTAGAATGCCAAGGTGCAGGGTGCTGTATATTGCTGCTGGGTACGTGTATGTCTTGTTAAAGGGCCGTGTGGGTTAAAGGGTGAAAAGGTGATACGTGCCACTACTTCAGCCTGATCGATGGCTTTATCCGGTGGCCCAAGGATAACCTGTTGCCATGGTTATTTCTGTGTGGAAAGCAAAAGGTTTAACCTCTTGGGAAAGAGATGGCTCTTACTCGCTCAGTAGCAAGGCAATCAAAGAAAAAAGAACAGAGAGAAAGAGGGGGGTCTTGATGTTCTGTCCGTCTTTGTACAACTCCCCTCCCATGTGATCCCCTGAGTCCTCACTTGGTTTGGCACTAGATGTGTGTGAAGGACTGACATTTTATAACTCTTACCACATAAACCTAATCAATGAATACCCCTCATATATGTGCGGAGACATAACTCAACGTCAGTGACATACTTTAAAAGTGCGTCAAGAACATTTCAGTCTGCAACATGCCTTGTACTATTTTAAAATCCACCTGTGACACCTTGATAGATCTTAACACAGGAAGCGCCACCTTTTGTTGAACTATCTAGAAGCGCTGAGCACTAGTCACTTGACCACAGCGTAATCTGCATTTGATGGAATTCCAGAGTCCGACTTTCATGATATTTTTAGAACTGTATTTTATATAACTTAGGATTCTTTATATTTTTTTAAATCATGCCTGTGTAGGCAGGTATAAACTGTTGTGCTCCTACATGCTGGAAAATTTTTTAAATTACAAAATGTACATTTTAAAAATGTAATTAATTCAATGCATTTCCAATACAAATAAACAAATAAAGAAATATTTGCATAAATATAAGTATATAAAATATATATATATATTAATCCAAGTTCCAATATAAAGCCCAATCATTAAAAAACTATAAATTAAAAGTTTCAATAAATAAATCAACATAATAAAACGTAAAACAAATAATAAAGTAATAAAGGAGAAAAATATTATTAAAAATAAAATAAAATAAACTTAAACAATATAAATAAACATACAATAAATGTATAAATAAATATAGAAACATAGTGGCATTCTATCTGTCTATACTGAAGTAAAACGAAATTAAAACCCCATTCAAGATTACGGAGGGTTGCCAGTTGCCAATTTCCGGGACCGGCAAGGAAAAATTCATTCACGACTTTCCCTTGAGCAAGGCACCTTCCAAACAGCTCCCCTGGTGGCAGCAGGTTGGCAGCACCCTGCTCCGGTTGTGTGTGTGTTCACTGCCCCTAGTGTTTGTGAAGAACAGCTCACTAGTGTGTGTTTGTGTATTCACTACCACGGATGGGTCAAATGCAGAGAAGAAATTTCCCTAAGGAGATGTTCTATCTTCTTCTTTTTAAACGTATACATTTATTTATTTTTATTCAATTTACAGAACTCTGTGTATCACACCCAGCCTGCACAGATGAGCCCTGTCTGTGAATGATGTATAATTTTAACAGAAAAGTGCATTGGCCAGTATGTATATAATAATGTAGTGATTCGTTAGAGGCTCATAAATACTGCACTCCTCCATGAAATCAGTATTGTACAGACCAAAATCAGACTCGTTACAAGTACTGCATAGCTCCAGACTTCATAGGCAATGCTGGAGGAGAAGGTTCTACATGACTACATGAGTATGGCTATGACTTGTGGTTAAAATAAACGCTTTAAGCAGAAAAACAATAGATATGCACTTGAGCATTCACACCAATCTTCCAAGTCTCACTTCAGCCACCTGAGAATCTCACTCCAGGCGCTTCACCATAGTTGCCAGCCTTGTTTGTGTATTGCAAGAGCTTGACCCACTTTATGCACCCCGAGTGTCATGGTATCACAGAAGGCTTTGACTTTTATGTAAATCTCTGTCTTTTCACCAGTGCCTGTGAAGGAGCAGCAGTCCCGACAAGAATTCAGTATTTTTTTTTGTGTCGACAAGATGTGCCTACATTCCTCCCAATCGGTCGTCCTCTGTGTGTAGCAGGCCTATCAACATGAGCAGGAGAGGACTCAAACTGCTCAATCTGTGCAGGCATGAAGGCTAAATCAGAGCGAATAATCTTGTTTCCTTTTTTCTTACGTCCCCCATTGGAGGAGCCATTATGCGCGCCACAGTGGAAACTCAAATGAGTAATGTTCAATTTACCACAGTCATTCTCATGCTCATTCAAAAGTGAAGCCTGTGCCTGTTAGCAACAAAGCTGCAGCATGCATCGTTATGTGTAGATAGAGAGATGCACTCACTGGCTGGCAGGAGTCTCACTCTCGGTCTGTCTCTCTCCTTTTCCCTCCCTCTCTTTCTCAGCAGGACTGGTATCAGCTTGGCAGTACAAGGTTATTTAGAAGTTGTGTGGAGAGGGCGAGAGTTGGGCGAGTCAGCGAAACGCGCACAGCACCGCGGCTAAATGGGCTCAGATCACCACAGAGCCAATGAATTCAGTCTCATTACCATCCCACCCAGCCCCCTGACCAAGGACAACACATGCAAATCCAATCCCCCTCCTCACCACATACACACAGGCGATCTAATAAACACAACCTCAACAACATTTATGTGCAAGCACAGGTGTGCACATTTGTGAGCACACCGTCTACGGATGGGCAAAACCCTCAAAAATTGTTCCCGATTTATTGCTCAGTCAGTATCGATGCTGTTCGTTGTACGCGTTTCTGAATGCCTGATTCTATGCCTGTCTTTTAAATCTTAAATAAAAATAAACACACTGAAGCCTGCAGTATTCTTTGCTCAGAATTTAATAAGTGAATGTCTAGACTTCTAAGTATCATTCTTGAAGGACACACTAATGAAAAAAAAATAACTATATTAAAAATCATCCTTTTTTTTTACTACCCAGCTGAATTTTCTCCCTAATTATTAGTGGTGTCCAGTTCCAGCCTTTCAGTCAAACTCCCCCAGCTTCCCACATTGTTACCAGCCTCTTGCGCAGGAGGCAAATCCTTGCTTCCTCTGAGAAACATGAGGCAAGCTGAGTACTTCCTTTTTAAAATCTTTCTAATGCAAAACCACAGAAGTGTTAAACACATTTGAGGAGAATGCAAACTACCCAGTCATGTCACATCAGCAGGCGGATAAGGCTAATGGATATACAGAATTATTTACATATCTATACCGCAGTATGATCACATAAGGTATAGACAGTGCAAATAAATGATTTAAAGAAAGTAAATCTGGAAATGTACTGGTAGAAATCCGTCAGAACCTGCTGTTACATGGTCAGTTGTGTTATGTTGTAGATGACTGATGTGCTGTTCTTGTGCGAGCTTGATATCTTAATCGAGTGTTTGAATAACAGAGGGTTACAAGCAAACATTTGCATCCTGCTGGCTGAAAAGAGAATTACAGCTTTTGAAATGCCAATTTCTAGTAACTATAAAATATGAACTATCAATTCTTGAATGATTTCAAGAATTTAGGGATCTCAAGTTAAAAAGAAAAGGAACACAGTGCCAAGATTTATTTGTTTATTTTGGGTGTTATGTTGCTGTTAAATGGCCGGTGCTCTGTGCTTCTAGTGAAAAAAACACAGCCTGTTACTCCAGCCTCTTCCCCCCCATCCTCCACTTCTGGAATCATAGTCACTACGCCTGTAGAAATGCCCCTGAAATGGGTATCAGGTGTAGTAAAGCCTCAGGCTCATGGTTTTACTGCCAAAAACCCAAAAAGTGAATAAAACTTTTGCACGAATAGTAAGAATTAAATTGAAAAAGTGGTCCCTCATTATATTAATGGTGTAGTTACACATGAACACACAAACAACATATGCAACAACAATGTAACTACTGATTAATTAGTACCTGTTACACATGGATCACAGTAGTAAAGCTTGTGTAATTACATTAATGTATATGTATCAATATGCAGTTACAACTATGAAGATCCACTTGTGTAATTACAAAAGACAAAAATTTAGTTGATGCACAAAAGTAATTACATAAGCTTTACTACTGTAATCCATCTGTAACTGGTAGTAATTCATCAGTAGTTACATTGTTGTTGCATATGTTTTTTGTGTGTAACTACACAGTTATTAGAGACACATAATATAAAGTGGGACCGAAAAAGTTGTATAAAGCTGTTGCTGTTTACAGTGTTTTGAGGCATTGTTTCTCTAGTTTGGTTTTGTTTTGTGTCTGGTTTTATAGCAAAATTAAATAGACGAATATGCACTGAAAATGAGAATTATTTCCAGGCCACTTTTCAGTTTTCACTTGTCACAGTGCATAATAAAATATTTCTGAAAGAAACTACATATTCCACTTTCATTTATATGTAAGCATCACTTAAAAATCAAGAGTAAAACCATAGCCACATTCAGGTATTGAGCATAAATACAGATTTTCTATTTTTTTTTTTTTTTGCCTATATTATACAGCCCTACTAGTGTGCAGTGATGGGGAGAAAGAGCTCTCCTACCCACCATGAGAGTAAGGCAAACTGTGCTCTTTGTGTATTTGTATTATACTATTATTATTTTTATCATAGCTATAGAGACCCTATAATGTACAAAACACATAGATATAAACATTATATTGAAATATTACAAATGAAAAACATTCTATTAAAAAAATTAAGGCAATAAAATAAAAACAAATATAAAAAATAACAAATAAGCTCATACTTCATCAAACACAAAAATGTAGGATACAAACATGGAGCTCTGCTCACTTTTACCCCACATGTCATAAATGTATAACTGAGCAACCCTCACCTAACACTCACACACACACACACACACACACACACACACACACACACACACACACACACAGCGGGTGCTGTGGTGTGATGGTAGAGGTCAGGGCTCCTTCAGCTGGTGTTGTGTGGGTGGGTGTTGAGGTTGTCAGGTCAGAGCAGAAGCGTGAGGGCTCATCTGCTCCGGCCTTTTTCCAGCCATATTCATTCTAATCAGTGATAGACAGCTGAAGCTTAGCCATTAACACACATTTATTCTAATGGATGCAGAGGAGCGGTTAGCCCGCATGCTAATGGGCAGTGTGTGTGACAGCACCGTGCGCCAATGGGCCAGCAGGGACGCCTGTGTGTCAGTGTGTGTGTCAACCCTGTCTCACTATCAAGGCCACCATCACAAGTCATAAATGTTAATGCATTCTTCCTCAGATTGACACACATGAGCGCCCTCGTGCAACTGCATGTGTGTGTGTGTGGGTGTGAGAGTGCACAGCAATTGAGATCTGTTTCATGGGAGAAGGTTGAGGTCAAAATGAGAGGAAAAGAGAGAGAGAGAGAGAGAGAGAGAGAGGCGAGAGAAAGGTGACCAGAGAGGGATGAAATAAAAGAGAGGATGAGAGGGGGTGAGAGATGAGAACGAAAGGTTACAGCTGTTGATTTGTGCTGTGATGTTCTGAAGGTCTTTCTCTCTCTCTCCCTCTCTCTCTCTCTCTGTGTGTGTGTGTGTGTGTGTGTGTGTTTAGAGATACTCAGGACACTGCTGTCCTCAAACTTTGATCAATGGCTTGTGCTTCCGCCTGTAAATCTCCTCTACAGTGTGCAATCAGGAGAGCAGACTAGGTGCAATCACACTGTCCTGCAAAATGCCAGCCACTCACACACCGCATGTGCTAGCAATCACCTGCAGCAGAAAAACACCCAAAACACCATAATACACACACCCCTTTATGCTCAACATTGTTTCCCAGGATCATTTTTAATGGGTAAATAAAAGTGATGCTGGGGTTCTATTAGATAAATGAAGGCCTGTTGTCAGTGGAAATGTTGCAAAGCTGGTGGTATAGAAGCTTTTCCTTTCATCTTCATTATGGAGACTAGCGCCCCTCTCAGTCTTGACTGGACAAAAGGGTACGTTATTGAGTCCCTGAGAAATGAACTCCTTTTTCATCACTTACTCCTTTCTCTCTCTCTCTCTCTCTCTCTCTCCCTCACACACACACACACACACTGTTACTTCCTCTAATGCTTCCGCTAACTCTCGACATGAGTGCTCAGATATTTCTCAGTTATTGTGACCCTGATAGAGTCTTTTTCAGAGTGCGTGCCCACACACACACACACACACACACACAAGCGCACATTGCTCTGAGGCTTATCTGTCATGACCTCGGATTTAGAGGCAATAGAAAATGATAAAGGATATGAAGGACGTGCTGAGAGGCAGTGAAGGATCACACTGCTGCTATTGAACCATGTCACCAAGCAAATCACACACACACACACACACACACACACGCACATCAATCAAAATGACAGTACTAAAAATATTTACACATTAAGCTCAGAGAAAAATAGAAAGATAAACAAAGAATTATGTTTACAGAAAAATAAACAATAACATTATCTAATCAGGGGCGGCACGGTGGCGCAGCAGGTAGTGTCGCAGTCACACAGCTCCAGGGACCTGGAGGTTGTGGGTTCAATTCCCGCTCCGGGTGACTGTCTGTGAGGAGTTGGTGTGTTCTCCCTGTGTCTGTGTGGGTTTCCTCCGGGGGCTCCGGTTTCCTCCCACAGCCCAAAACACACGTTGGTAGGTGGATTGGTGACTCAAATGTGTCCGTAGGTGTGAGTGAATGTGTGAGTGTGTGTGTCTGTGTTGCCCTGTGAAGGACTGGCGCCCCCTCCAGGGTGTATTCCCGCCTTGCGCCCAATGATTCCAGGTAGGCTCTGGACCCACCACGACCCTGAACTGGATAAGCGCTTACAGATAATGAATGAATGAATGAATTATCCAATCAGGACAATCTAATCTAAATAATTTCTTATTGCTGGACACTCTCTGCAACCGATGACTTCAATAACTCATGAGGTAATGTGCATAAACTGTCCGATATTTCCTTAATCAATACTGGTCAGTTTAATTCCTTCATTGTCCAGTTCAGAGTCATGGAGGGCTTGGAGGCTACCTGGAATCACTGAGTGCAAGGCAGGAACACACCCGGGTTACTTGTATGTCTTGTATGTAATGTGAAGAGCTATTAATCTGATCCTCAAAAACATTGTTGATTGAATTTTGATCTGAGCACCAGGAGGAAAGCTACGCAGACACAGGGAGAACACACCAAACATCTCACAGACAGTGACCTGAGGCAGGGCTCGAACCCACAAACCCAGAGCTGTGTGACTGTGTACCTGTTGCATATTGGTGCTGCCACTCTAACTTTATAACCAATCAAAATCAATCTCAAAATTCTACACACCTGAGTGGCTACATTTCATAAAGTAAACTAGATGTAGCAAGTTGCTATATTAGAGGACATACACAAAAACCACAGTCTAATGAAAGCTCTCCAGATGTACTCTATGTTCACAGGGAGAAACCAAAAGAACCCACATCCTAGCGGGACCAGGCCCAGAAGTCCTTCAGAACTCAGGTCAGATTCTATTACCATCTCTCTTACCCACTCCATTGTTTTAAGCTTGCTTTGGGCACATTACGAATACTGATGTAATGTTGATCAAAGGGCCAGAATGATATAGTGTTCTTCAGCATCCCTTCCACTATAAACACACTCCTATCAGTTCCTACACAGTCTCACAGTAGGATTTCAGCATGCATCCAGAATAGCAGTGAGCTCATGAGTGGTTTAAAGCCAGAAGAGTTACCCAAGCCCCTGCTGGAACGCCCTGAGGCAGACATTAGTCAAGAAGGGGCAAACACTAAGCCAGAACTACAGTGAGTTCATGTGAGCTCTGGTGCCAGAAGGCCACCACTGCCTTCGCAATAATGTCTGCAGCCTCTGGCAGGTATGCAGAAGAACACAGGAAAAAAAATTTAAATAAAAAAATTAAAAAATACATATATCTGCTTGTATATACATGTAAGGAATACCAAGGCTATTAATAAAGAGCTTGTCCCTTCATGGAACTTCTAAATAATGGAGCTTCATTTCAGAAGACACAGTTCCACATCCACAGCCCAATGCAGAGAGCCTTATAAACAAAACAAGAGCAAAGAGAAACTAGGCAAGGCTAATTTTGCTGGACCTCCATTAGCCATATAGCCATTGTCACAGAGGTGTTTCTGGTATTTCAAAAACAGGAAAGCCCAAAATACATCCCTTGTCATTGGAAGGTCTGGAGAGGCTTTGGTGCTTCATATCAATGGCTTTGTTTACATGTTTACAATGTCCTCGTTTATTTTGAGTAACATCTCGCTCTGGTGTTCTGGCTTTAATAATTTTGTGCGTTTTCGTGTAAAGTTAAACAAAAACTGTGCAGATGTAATTTACTCGTCAGAAAGTTAGTAGCGGTGATGTGTGTCCTTGTATTCGTGTCGTTATAGGGACAGACAAGATGACGTTCGGTTTGTTAAATTCAGCTCTCAACACTGTAAACCCTTGAACACGCATTTTTAGGTCCAAAAAAGAGTACTTGTCCAGGGAAAAGAGGACCTCTGGTCACCACCGAACGGTTCTCTTGGAGAGTTCACAAACTGGAACGTGAAATATGGCTGAACTAACAACAGACGACGTAGTGGCACCACCTTAAGTTCTCCCTGTGTCTGTTTATGTTTCCTCCAGGTGCTCAGGTTTCCTCTCACACTCCAAAAACTCATGTTGGTAGGTGGATATCTCCCTCATGTGTGTTTCTCCTGCCATCCCTGGTGTTGCCCTGATCCAGCCTGCTCTCATGGATCCTGTTCCAGATCTTGGCCTTATCTCTGCTAAAGCAGCCTGCATGGCCATACAAGGAGCTGTGTTAGCACAAATGGACCTTGCACCAGTTTTCACTCTCCCACAGAATCAACGAGCACCTGCCCTGCTCCCTCATACATCTTCATAACTTATATTTTCCCTTCACATTACCTACACCTCATCTGTATCACTTCATTTTTACTGCTGTGTTGTAATTTGTTGTGCTCGCCGGTGTCAACCAGAGAAGGACATGTTCCACCGTGTGCACTGAAGGTGTTTTTCCTGGGATGGCTGGGATCTCTGTAAAGCTGCTTTGTAATGTCATCTTGTTGCGAAAAGCGCTATATAAATCAATTTGACTGACTGATGGATTGGTTGTGCAGAATTGTCAATGGGTGCGAGTGTGTGTGTGACTGTGCGGTGCCCTGTGGTGGACTCACGCTCTGTTCAGGGTGTGCCACTGCCATGCACCCAGTCATTCTGGGTGGACACACCGCAACCCTAAACAGGCTGAAGCGGATACAAAGTAAATGAATGATTAAACTAATATGGTATGAGCCTTCATATTTATCTTAGTTTACTTAATTGGGTATTCGAATAAGGAATTATAAATGATCTAGTAAATTTTAAATAGATTTTTGACTGAGGGGTTCAACCAATATAGGGCCACAGAGGATGTGGGGACACAGGCAGTCGCTATCGCATGTTAAGTTACTCCACAGAGCAAACTCTAACGTGCTGAAGCTATACAGAAATATTTTGAACATATATACTGAAGTTTCTGTTGCGCAGATCAGTTGAGTTGTTTGGACAGCGTCGCAGTGACAGACAGCGCTTTACTCACTGCATATCGTCCTCTGGTTTGTGGACTAACTGTCCAGCTGCCCGCATTGTCCAAACTGACGTGATGTCTGGAAGAGGAGCAGCTGGGTTCTGGCACGTACGGTGTGGGATTTGTTGTGGCTGTCCATACCGCGCCCTCAGAATCAGGCTGACCGGCAGAGCCCTGACCTAGCCAGGGTGGGTAAGAAGAGGTTTCCTGCCCACTTCCCCATCAAAACCCCATCCATCAGCCTGTCCATCAGATGCGCCCTCGTATCGGCACCATCAGTAAGCTCGCCGTTTTTAGATCAAATAAAAACCGCCCTGGCCTTGTTTCTGTGCATGTGGAGTAGACCGGAGCCAGGAGATCAAGCGCCAGCCCAGGCATTAATCACCCGCTGCTGGCTTTCCTGCTGCTGACTTCCTGATCTACTGGGAAACACCCATTTCTGAATTATATAACAACTGATTTATAGAAAGCAAGAAATCAAGTTTTAATGCTTTGTCTTTTTCATCTCTCCTGAGGGTGTGTTTAGAGAAGAACAGCATTTTGGGTTTATATTTGAGAGCGAGAAAGAGAGAGAGAGAGAGAGAGAGAGAGAGAGAGAGGGAGCGCTAAGATCCTTCATTTGTCTTTGTTTAGTGCCAGATGCTCTTTGGAGGCAATCGATGCGCCTCTTACCCAAGAATCAGTTCTGGAGCTGCGGCGGTCTGGGAAAAGACAGCAGAGTTAAGAGGGGAGTGCGATCGTCCCAGAGTTAGCTCATCAAAGCTGCCCTTTGTAGCAGACGTGCTGTCCTCTCAGCAGCTTGACCCCAGCCTCATTCAGCGCAGGAGACAGGAAGTGGAGTAAGTCTGGCTGTGCCACAGACTGGACTCTTCCAGACTGTTCCGTAACACTCCCTCCTTCCCTCTCTCTCTCACTCTGTCTGTCTCTCTCTCTCTCTCTCTCTCTCTCTCTCCCTCTCTCAGCCTGAAAGAACATGCTGTTCCGCCAGCAGCAGCTGTTTCCACAATGCAATCCCACACGGAGAGATAACCACTCACAATCTCTCTCTCTCTCTCTCTCTCTCTCTCTCTCTCGCTTTCTCTGTCATGTGTTCACATTCATTCTTTATCCCTCCATCACCCTCCAGTCACTTCAAACAAACTTAGACTCAAAGGGATATGAAATGTTGCAAACAAACCTGCCACTTTGCGCTCATTCACGGGGCTTCTTAAGGAGTGCTCCACTGATGATGTGAAAAGTTTACTAATCTGAAAGTTAGTGATACATGAAACACACTCTGCACACAAACATATAAACACACAATGTGAAATAAAAAGGCCAAGGTATTTTCAAAAGAACACGTTGAATATGTTTCACAGCTTGAGAATCGAGTCAAAAGAATACAAATAAAACAAATATTGTCCTATTTTTCTAAAGCACTCAGAGGCTCCACATTCCCCATGGATTTTAAGCTTCATGAGTAAATCAGTAAGTAAAGGCTCCACTGAGGGCATCCAGAGGTACAGCAAGAGATACGGGTAATTTCACTCCAGACACATGGGCCCTTTTTGAACGTGCATGACTGGTAGGAACCAACAGAAATGGTGGGTCACATTGGAGCCATTGTACTAAGGGGGGCTTTCGAGACTGGACACCAAAACATACAGATACTAGTCCTAGTCCCAAGAGTGCAAATACTTTTTATACTTTTTGAAATACCAGCATCTCAGTGGTAAATCATAGTTTCCCCATGCTCAGTGCCCGGTGTTAGAGGACTACACCCTCCACTTCAGCACTGGGCTGTGAAGCAATGGAACTACACTCTTTCACGCTTTTGTGATCCAAAACTAATAATTTAAAATTACCACCTTCATTCATTCATACATTCATTCATAGTCTGTTACCGCTTATCCAGTTCAGGGTCGTGGTGAGTCCAGAGTCTACCTGGAAGCTCTTAGATAGAACTCATGTTAGCACCATGTCCCCATTTTTTTTCAATATATTTTTATTCTCCTATGAAAATTTCTGGTACCCGTCATCCTTTCCAAATATACTGTTGTGTTGGTATTGGCCTCTTTGACCTCTACATCAAAAACTAAAAGAGAAGTTAAATCATGTTCTTTCTTCATGTTGTATCGAAAATGTATTGTATCATGGAGCAAAAACAACAAAAAAACATGGGAGGCTGGAACAAAATCTGTAATTCACATATAAAGCAAGCACCATCCATAATGATTTTGACACTATATAAATAACAGCAATAAATATAATCCACACTTTCAGACGTTCAGGACAGAATCTGCTGTAAAGGAGAAAAATCTATTTACAACAAATCAGCCAAAATCCACCAATGCATCAAATGTCTGCAAGAATAATGCTCCCATAACATGCAGCAATTTCTAAAATGCAGCCAATACAGAGTGATGCACATAAACCTTTCTGTGCTCATCAAATACAGAGTGAGTGTGGCAGGGGAACCAGCAGTGCATGCAGCTTACTTTTATTTTGATTTCCATTTCTTAATGTTATAGAACTATATTTGAATAGTGTGTTTAATGAGGAATGATGATTGGTTTGTGGGTCTGTACAGGATAACTAATCCTGTTGTAACTAATCCTGTCGTATTGTGGAGCAAAAACAGCAATATGTAAATATGTATTGTATTGTGAAATTTGTGTATAGTTGCACACCTACTGACAAGATATACACTATGCTACAACACTGATAAAAATACACTATACTATAACACTGATAACAAATACAATATACTACAACACAGATAACATATACAATATACTACAACACTGATAACATATACACTATATTACAACACTGATAACAAATACACTATATTACAACACTGATCACAAATACACTATACTACAACAAAGATAACATATACACTATACTATAACACTGATAATAAATACACTATACTATAACACTGATAACAAATACACTATATTACAACACTGATAACAAATACACTATAATACAACTCTGATAAACTATACATTATACTACAACACTGATAACAAATACACTATACTACAACACTGATAACAAATACACTATATTACAACACTGATAACATATACACTATACTACAACACTGATAACAAATACACTATACTAAAAAACTGATGATAAATACACAATACTACAACACAGATAACATATACACTATGCTACAACACTGATAAAAAATACACTATACTATAACACTGATAACAAATACAATATACTACAACACAGATAACATATACACTATACTACAACACTGATAACATATACATTAAACTACAACTCTGATAATATATACACTATACTACAGCACTGATAATGTGTACACTATACTACAACTCAGGTAACATATACCCTATACTACAACGCTGATAACATATACATTATACTACAACGCTGATAACGTATACATTTTACTACAACACTGATAACTTTTACACTATAACACTGATATCTAGGAAAATAATATATTTTAACATTTAGCCTAAATTAGAGCACAAAATTGGCTCAGAAATTAAACTCATTATTTTTTTGGATATTTGCAAAGCTTGTTAGAGTGCCAGCTCCCCGCACTGTCTGGCCATCACCATCTGCATCATCTGTGGGCACAGCAGGGCTGCAGGATATGGAAAAATACCCTATTGAAATGGTGTACTGCTACATATTGTTACAAACTGCTTTAGGCCTTGCAATATATCAAAAGATAGACAACCTTTAATGTAAAAGACTGGCTTGTATAACTTTGAAGCAAAATAATTTGCATCTGGATTTAGTCCCAACATCTTAAGACACTCATCTTACACAATAAGAATACAGGGCAGAATTATGCAATATCAGCACAGAAATGGCTGGTTTTACCATATGGATTTGCAAATGATGTACACTCCGGCATTTACCAAGTGACATACTGGGGATGATGAGCAAACAATTGAAGCTTTTGGGATTAGCAAACAAGAGACTGTGCACAAAGAGTAAACAATAGATTATGATTTGTAAATCATATACTATAGAAAACTGGCCAACAATATACTGTTCCCAACTGTGAAGTGATAAGAGTATATGACAACCAGAAAATGACACTGCGGTGATTAGCAAACATTAAAGTGTACAGAGTAATTCAACAAGACAGGGTTTCTGAACCTCTTTTTGGTGCAGCCAGTGACCTTTGTGCTGATATCAGTAAACTGGTCAGCGACTTACAATATTGCACAAATTTTATTGGTGCTGCAACACAGAAAAAGACATGGGAGGCTGGAACAAAATCTATCATTCACATATAAAGCAAGCACCATCCATAATGATTTTGACACTGTAGAAATAACAGAGGAAAATAAAAACCACACTTTCAGGCGTTCAGGATAGAATCTGCTGTAAAGAACGAAAAAACTATTTACAACAAATCAGGCAAAATTCACCAATGCTGCAAATGTCTGCAAGATTAATCCTCCCATAACATAGAGCAATCTCTAAAATGCAGCCAATACAGAGTGATGCACATAAACCTTTCTGTGCTCATCAAATACAGAGTGAGTGTGGCAGGGGAACCAGCAGTGCATGCAGCTTAATTTTATATTGATTTCTATATTGGACTAATGTGTTTAATGAGGAATGATGATTGGTTGGTGGGTCTGTACTAATCATGACACCCAGGTTAACACCACCTTGAAATGGATTTTGATGACATAAGGTGAATGATCAGCAAACAATACATTTTTCAAAATTAGCAAACACCAAAGTGCAAAATTATTAAAAGCAAGAGATCATAAGCATTTGCAAACTATAAATTGTGCATGATTGGGAAATGATATAAGGTCTTGGTAGTTGGACACAACAGATATGTTTAGAAATCAATATATTTTAAATAATTAGCAAATGCTATGTGCTATTACGGTTGGCAAATCATATACTGTGCATAACTAAAAACAAATACTTGAGATTATAAACCTTATTTTGTGCAGGATTAGTGAGCAATATATTGTAAGTGATTAGCAACCGATATGTTGTGCACAATAAGCAAATAGCACAGGCTCTGGGGATTAGTGCATGATTAGCAAATGATATATAGTACAGCCCTGGGGTACAGCGGTGTGCAGTCAGTGTGGCAGGGCCTTCTGTGTACACAGAGGTGAGAGAGAAACTCTGGCAAACCGCAAGCACCCCAATGTGTCTGAGCCATGAGAGAAATCACAGAGGACAGGAGCAGCTATGAGCCGAGACTAACAGATGAGAGACAGGGCGAGACGCCAGGGTGAAGACGGCGAGATGAGTCACAGTGATTCTCTCTCTCTCTCATATTTAAACTGAGACGTTTGCAAGATTGGATTCTCGTGCTAACACCTGGATGGAGACGTATGGCCGTCAGCTCAGCGGTGCAGTGGAGTCTGCTTGCCTTGATTGCGCTCAAGGAAAAGGCATAGATGATGAGTCCCACACCTTTTCCTCCATTTCCTGTTCTGTCTGTACAGCCTATCTCTGTGTGCAGCCTCCACCCCATCACACACACACACACACACACACACACACACACACACACACACACACACACACAAACACTTAGGTCTAAGGCACCCCCATACACACACAACTTCCTGAGTGCGTCCACTAAAAGCCCTTCCTTCCTCACACAGCTGCTAATGCACAACTAATGAGATTGGTGAGAGGCTGATGGAGGCTCAGAGATACTCACATTCAGACTACATCACCCATAATTCAATTGGCTCTCTTCCTACTCTTTGAGAACCAGAGGTTTTAAGGGCATACTGCTCCAACATACAAAGCCCTTACTCACAATCTTTCCTCACTGTTCACAACATAGAAATGTAATAACCAGAAAAACAGTGATAAAAAATTGCCGCTGTGTCCTTCACTCTCACACTGGTCAGTTCAGAGATGTTCCCTCAGCTAGTCAGTGGTGTGGAACTGTTTCACAGGTTCTATAAGGGCTACAACACCCATCTTTTGTGGCATATATTATCAGACACCCTTCCTAATTGTTTTAGAGTGTATTTTTTATTTGTTTTGTGTCCTGAATTTCAATTTAAATTTCGTTTAAGGGTCTTCATATCATATGATCAATCCTTTGCACACATAAATCAAGTTATAACACCTGTTTTTTGCCCTTTCTTTTGTCTCCTTATACTTCATCTTTCTTTCCTGGAGATAAAAAGCGGTGTTCTTCCAAAAGAGTGGCTCATCTTTCTCCAAAGTGCTATGATTAACATTCACCAATGATTAAAGTGACACAGTCACATTTCGCTGCTTCTTGTTTCTGAGGTGAATTAATTGTATTAGCACATTGCAATGAGCCAAAGTGAACACGAAAATCATTCAGCACCGCGGAAAGCATGACACTGCAATATTCTCAAACAAAGCAGCAATCAACAGCTAAATATTTGAATTACAAAATCACCAGAGATGCAAGACAACAGTAGGTTTGTCGAGTTTCATTTCATACGGAAACATGCCGCAGCACCATGGACCAAAGAAGCCACATTATGTTATACAAACCATCAGAGAGCGAAGGGGAGAGAGGGGCCACCATTTTGCACAACCGGAATGCGCCTGGCGCTTATTGCTTCCCGGACTCATTTCATCGTGTCGCAATAGATCTCCTTTATGTTTTCCTTGTCCTGATTTCTGTTTTCTCCATTACTTCTCCCGGCTAGACGACTACAAAAGACAAGGCATCTGTTTTCAATCACAAAGAGCCCCCACCAAACCAAGCGGCAACAACACGCGTGCTTACATGCACATAACACACATACACATACACACACACACACACACACAAACAGCAATTCCAAGAAGAAGGAAATACACTTCACTTGGTATTTAGGGAATGGGAATTTGATGTCAGTGTAGGGAAAGGAAGGGTAATCACATCTTTTTCTTTTGTTCTCTTTCACTCCCTCCCTCTTTCCGGACCCTTCGTGGGAAGAATAATTTAGCCGCAGCAGTGGTTGGATTTCAAAACACCGCACGGTTTTAGATTTCATTGGTTTGCAGCTATCACACATGAAGCAGAGGCACTTTGGGGAAACACGCTAGTTTCTTGGCTCATGTAATTTTAACATGGCCTGATGAGTGGTAATGAGAGCAGCCGTGACTCCTGCATGAGGCGTCCTGTGCACTGGTGTTTGTAAGTAGGAGTGTTTAGCGTTATGGTCTGTTAACTAAAGAACGGAGGTAATTCTCATTCCAATAAGCCTTACACTCGCTGTTTGTCTTCAGCCGACTGTGCCATGCCCTCAGGCGCACTTTGAGATGGAAAATAAGCCTCTGCTGTCCCAAACGTACTAAGAGTCTCTGAGTGAGTGCGCCGACCTTGGCTTAGCTCCTTCCCGTCCACATAACGAAGTTGAGCAATTAACAGGAATTGCGATTGCGGAATTCAAAAAGGCAGCGAGAGATTCATTCCTTTCAGTGTTTTGCCTGTTACAACTGAGCTTTTCTACTATTAAAAGCTCTCCTCGGGAAATGACCCGTGCACGGCATGCTCTTTTATCGCTGTGTATAAACCCCTCTGGTCTGCTTGAAAGTACCGGAAACTTTAAGACTAAAGCTGGCTTGACATAGCAAAGCTTCTGGTTGCATGCTGGTAGTTTTGTGATTGTAATTTCATGCAACACACTTTGTGATTGTAATTTCATGCAACACACTTTACTCAACAGGCAAATTTGCACATGAACCATCCTATTACTCCACTAGCTTTTACTGACTTGTATTTTTACACATAGCACGTTTGCTACATATGTCATGTGCTACAGAGTGCCACAAAAGGTCTTTGAGGGATGCCATTGATGCCATAAAGAACCATCTATAACATCAAGATTGAGTGGTGGATTTTAAAATATTTAAAAGATTCTTCACATTCACACACACCTCCTAAAAACCAGGGTTCTTTATGGAACCAAAAGTGGCACTTCAATGGCATCTTTTAAAGAGGTCTTTGCAGCACCTTTATGTTAAGAGTCTATCTATCTATCTATCTATCTATCTATCTATCTATCTATCTATCTATCTATCTATCTTATATTACTGCAGATTTTGAAAAGTAATGTTAAGTATCTATAGTGGTTGAAGGTGATTTCCCACTGTGCTCATTGAGAACCATATCTCAGTTATTTCCTCTGTAGTAACAGCTGTTACTTTCAGCTGGATACTCCCATGTTTTTCAGAAACATTGGATTGTGTATTTGTGGCTCTGGTATCTCAAAATATGCAAAGCGACCAGAATATTAATCAACAGAATATCCTTTTGATCCACTGAGCTAGTGAAACTGATGAGATGATTGGCTATTTCCTGAAGGTTGTGAACTTCTGCAGCTGAGTTTCAGTGAACCTTTAAGAACGTTCAGTTATGGTGCAAATGACATGCAGAATATTTTATGATATCCAACCAAAATGAAACTATTTACAAGAAGGTTATGACCAAGTAAATATATCTGAGGTTTAATAATATGAAGGCAGCATTATACATTTTATTTTGTGGTACTATTACAACATTGTATATGTAATTAGGCCTAGCTTATAGATACATCACAATAAAATAAATAATAATAACTAAATAACTAAAAATAACTAAAAACCCGTTTAACACAAGCACTATTCAGAAAACATTTCTTTGTTTTCTTGAGCTGTGAGTGACAAAACAATTCAAATTAAATTCCACAACTCTTTTAGAATCACCACAATCATTTTTAGGGGTTAAAAAAACAGAGTTCTTGAAGTCAGAGAAACACAGGTATAATCACACAGTGTGCTGAGACTCACACAACGGACTAATAATTGTTGATTGCTATTAATAATAGGTGACAACTGTTCAGCCTGCGTATCATGTGACCTCAGAGTGGCACAGAAGCGCTGATCTAGCGTGTGTTTTCAGAAGGGAGCTCATGCTAATTACTGCTAATTAAGTGCAGAAGCAAGCCTACATGCTGAATTCTCATAAGTCAGGGTTTTACAGTGGACTGAATGATGCTGCAGTAATCAAAGTGCCGCAATTACTAATCAATACCACAGGCACCATAAACCAGCTAAATGTTCCGTAACTCCTCGGCCTGAAGAATCACAAATCTGACGTTAAAGCCGTCTAATGTGAAATGGCCCTGTGTAATTTGGAACAGATATGTGATAATAAGCCATACGTGCAGTGAGTAACTGGATGAAAATGGATCTCTGTATATCAACTGATTTCCCCAGTGAGCTCAGTGTACTCTGAAAACATTCAGCCTCAAAAGACTCAGCCTAGATCAGCACTCTGTCTGTAGATTTATTATACTGCTCCCTGTTCCAGTCTGTAGAGTGTTTTCATATGTTTTTTTTTAAGACAAAAAATTCTTAACATCAGAGCAACAATGTGAGATCCAACTAAATGTTTTTCTAACTTTGTAAAACACTTTTTATCAAAATCATATTTCATTATTTATAAAAACTAAAAAGCAAAAATATTAATTTGCAAATATAAAAAATCCTCCAAAAATGACTGTTTAAGCTTAGTGTTAGGTATAAAAGCAAATGTGTGTGTGTTTATTGGACATGCCAATCACCCAGCAGTAGGAGTCTCGACGACAGGTGCAGCGCCGACTCCCACAGCGTAATTTACTTCTGTGCTCATGGTGTTAGAAGCTCTCACTTTCCCTCGTTCTTTCACTCTCTCACACACACACTTTCACACACTTTAGACTCACTTTCTCCCTCTTCCAGTCTGACCTTGGCTGGGTTATTATAAATGCCTTTAACTGCACTGACCTCTTTCTCTTAATTTTCCAACTTCTTTTAAAGTCTCTTCACAGAATAAATGTCTAGACACACACACACGCACACACATATACACAAACTTGTTGGTTGTTACAGGGGCACAGCTACCTCTCTTGGAAAACAGAAGACCCTCACACAGATATTTCTAACTACTAAAAGAAATCATCACATGCTAATAAATATGTCCTAAGCAACTTTATTAATTTTCCCTCCACCTTAAATAAATAAAATTAACTGCCAAAATGGTCCTCCCCAATTTTTGGCAGCAGCTATAACCATGGCAATATTTACAAGGCTTCATGCCACCACTGGTCGTATACTATAACTGTTTAACCCCAGTTCAGGAATGGGTAACAGAAGTATTTTTTACATTCCATCATATAAACACCACATTTCTCAGCTTAACTCTTTCAGCAGATGGCATGGATTAAGCTGTGAAACAACTAACCTAGCTAGAAAGTTGTGTAAGCACAAAACTGGGGTAAAGAAAACAAAAATTGTTGGAAATGGAAAATACATGATGAGAACATTGAATTAGAGTGGAGCTACAGTTAGTGTTGCGCCCACAAAGCGCCATGGTTCTAAGGTTGTGGGTTCAATCCCTGCTTCAGGTCACTGTTTGTAAGGAGTTTGGAGAGTTCTCTCGGTGTGGGTTTCCTTTGTGTGCTCTGGGGAATTGGCTATGCAAAGTATCAACAGGTGTGAGTGAATGGGCGAGTGTGTGGTGTCCAGTGGTTACCCTGTCCAGGGTAAATCATTCATGCTGAACAGGATGAAGCAGTTACAGTAAATACACAAAGGAAACGAGAACCAAGTCTTTACAATGTCATATTCCACACATAATATTATTAAAATTATAAAGCCAACTAACACTGTGGATTGTTGTGAGTTCCTAAAGTAACTACACCTCTTAGAAAAACTGTTACTGTGTATGTAACTGTACAATATTTTTTTTTCTGAGAGTGTAAGCAGATAATATATAGTCAGCTATTGTGACTCTCTGGTTCGCAAGGCTACATTGTGGTAGGTAGATGTGTAGCTTTTGGTGGTCATCAATATAATGATGTACTAGCTTTTAAACTGCCACCAAATCTATCCCCAAAGTTATAACAAGGCCACCATGAAACAAAACGCGAGCTCTGCCACTGACATTTACAGGGTTGAGTAAAAGACCCTGAGTCTCTGCAAACGTAGTAAAAAAACACATACTTATACATACACACAAAGTGCACAATAGCAAAAAAACAGTAGCACTTCAGCAGTGGAGAGAAGGGCTGGTACTTTATTAGCGTGGCTGATCCCCTTTCATTGTGCACTACTCAGCAAAACATGACCAACACTTCAATGCTGAACTGTATTTCAGGATACCAAGCCCACATCACAAAGAACACACACAGAGCTCAATGGTCTCTAACACATCAGAACATCCGGCAGGAGCTGCTGAGGCCAGATATGACAAATGTATTTAAATTAGTCATTAATATCGAAATATTTTGTTTGTGTTAATGCAAACATGTGCGAGTTCTACACGTTAATGGTGCTGGGATATTGAGATATCTGATGTGTTCTGTGAGATAAACATACGTATCCACAGGGAGCCAGAAAACACCAGAGACAGCTTCCTGTTCCTACGGTGACTGGTCATGTGACAAGTCCCCCCCCAATACACACACACATAGCCTGAACATTGGCACAAAAACCCTGAAACTAGAATTTCACATAGTAAGACTGCTTCATCTACGGATGCAGGAGACAGGAGTTAGAATGGTCGCCTCTTTTAAAAAGCAATTCTTCACCCCCAATTGCTTCTTCTATAAGGCTGTGACATGTGGAGAATTAACAAGCGTATTTTCCACACTCCTATATTGCTATATAACAGCCCAGGGGGATAGTTCTTTGCTGCTTTGCAGCGAGAACAAAAAGCATTAGGGTACACGAGCGCATACTGAAAGTAATCAGCTGCACTAATTAACAGACGTGAGATGTGCTGCACAGTAAACACACACACACACACAAACAACTGTGCATACATGCAACACATGCACTCACACGTGTGTCACATCAACATGTTTACTTGTGGTATCCAACAATGCATGAAAGAACGTATGAGTGTATATTGATACATATTTCTGTATAAATACACACAAAGCCACACCCACACACACCCCTGGTCTAATTACAAGTTTGTTTTCCAAAGAATAACTTGCAGAAAAATTAAGCTCTCTGCAGAGGACACAGTATTTTACAAGGGCTGTGTAAACACAAGCTTATGACTGTACACACACATACACCATTTCGCAAACAGGAGCCCTACCACTCAGAAGTTAATGGTAAGAGGTTTTAAAAAAAGCTACATGCTTAACAGACATTACATATCAAATGCAACCAATAAATTACAAGAGTAAAAGTGAATAAATGTGGAATTAGTTAGAATTCATGGTATTCTTCAGTAGGTTTGGCAAACATCTGTATGATTTAAAACAGGATTCTCACATTCATAAGCAAGTATCACTGTTTCTCCCGGCTGGATAAACGTATGAAACCATTTCACCGGCTCCAGCTTCCTGGTTCTCTCCATTGACAATGACTCTCACCTGCAGCTACTCTGAGGGTCATTAATTCTAGTACTTTGTATGAGTCAGTGTTTGCAAAGACATTTTCCTCTTCCTGAGTTCTGGGTCTTGTTATTGTGGTCAAGTTGAATTGTTACTGACCTTAGACTGTGTTGTAAATTAAGAAATGAAGCTTAACACAATAAAACTAGTATGCACATGCATCCTGCCTACTCACATCCTTCTTCACATCCAGCAAGCAAGTTAACATTTATAGAAGTGATTATATGGCACGGTGGCGCAGCAGGTAGTGTCGCAGTCACACAGCTCCAGGGGCCTGGAGGTTGTGGGTTCGATTCCTGCTCCGGGTGACTGTCTGTGAGGAGTTGGTGTGTTCTCCCCGTGTCCGCGTGGGTTTCCTCCGGGTGCTCCGGTTTCCTCCCACAGTCCAACGACACACGTTGGTAGGTGGACTGGCGACTCAAAAGTGTCCGTAGGGGTGTGTGTGTCTGTGTTGCCCTGTGAAGGACTGGCGCCCCCTCCAGGTTGTATTCCCACCTTGCGCCCAATGATTCCAGGTAGGCTCTGGACCTACCGCGATCCTGAACTGGATAAGTGGTTACAGATAATGAATGAACTATATATTAGGTTTAAACACTATGGAAATTTTATTATAACTGTTGTAAATACTTTGATATCAAAAAAGCTGCATGTGTCTGTTTTACAGAGAAATGTTTGAACTGATTTCACAGCAAGGTATTTTCACCTATCTCCATTTCACCCCTCACTGCTCGTTAACACATTTCACACAAAAACAGTCAAAAGCATCCATATCATCCATGTCTGATGAACAGTAGTCTATTTGATTATATTCAAGGATTACTTCATATCCATATTGTTGACAGAATCCAACAGAGATGACACAGTTTGACTCCTGGTATGCAGAATATAGTGAAAATGAAGATAATGAGGTAGATACCTCCAAATAGTTGAATAATATACAAAGACACGTATGGTATTAACCTGCTCACAAACCTATGTATTAATATCTATGCGTATTTGCTTGGAGACAAACACACACACACACACAGGAACAAAACACATATATACCTGCACACACACCTCCTGTCCTCCTCTCTTATTATATCTCAGAATCCACAAAGCAGTTTTTCTGCCTGCAGGAAGAAGTCACAATGAAAGGCGAAGATACAGCTCTACCTGTCAAATTACCTTACTGCTGCTTAGAGAGGAAAAACTGCACTGGACACAGAACACTGAAAACACAGTCACACAGACACACAGACACACACACACACACACACACACACAGAAGAATGTAATCCTTTCATACCAAGTTAATTGGCATGACTGATGAGCACAAATTGAAACAGTGAAGGTCTGCTGCAGCAGAAGCAGATGAGTACAGTGAGGAACTCAAAGCGTGATTCCATTAGAAATGCTCCACATTTTGGATTCTGAACCCTCCACAGTGTTAGCTCACTGTGGACAGGAAGCGTCTGTAATGCTGAATGTGATATTCACTGTGCACATAACAGGTAAAGTATCAAAAGCACCAGAGTGCTTAGTAAGCTTTTCTCTCCCTCACATTCTTCTTTCACGACTCACGACTGGGACTGTCTGCTCTGTACTCTCTGGCGTTTATAGGAGACGCTGTGCTGCAGACGACAGATTGTCTGGAGCATCAGAGCAGCAAGCTGAAGGTATACTGATGCAAACACACACAGGTTGGTTTGTATACAATGTTGGGTAACATAAATGTCAAAATCATACGAGTGTTCTGCGATGGACCAGTACTCTGTCCATGGTGTGTTCCTATGTTTGCACCCAGTCCCATGCCTGGATGCAATCAGAGTGAAGCAGTTGGACAAGATAAATTAATTAATTTAAAATAATCTAAGTGTTGGCCGTTTCATCAGGAAATTGCTTGTTTGCCTCAGCCATCTGATTTCCCCTATCAATACAGGGATGTGTTAACTAACGTAACAATGTTGTGCAATTAATGTCCTCTGTGTTCTCCTCCCAGAGTGTTGAACTGTGTCAGCCACAGTTTGAAATGAAGCAGTCTTATGAGTCGTTTCTCAAGTCTTAGAAAAAATATTTGCAAGCCTTCACCTTCCCAGCTTTGTAGAATCCTATAATTGGGGGAGTCTTAGCAAGTGGGTGAATTTGGTAATGACTAAAACTGAGGAGTAAATGAGGTATAGGTATGGAAGTAATCATAATGAAAAACTGTATGTGCCCCATCTGTAAGAATTCTCTTAACCTCATCCTTTTTCATCCTCAGTAGCCTGAAAGTACTTGAAAAAAAAATGAAGTGCTTTAGACGTTCATACATCCACTGGAAGCCAAAGTACAAACAGAAGGTGCTACCCACTACAACGACTTTGTATAGCTTTATTGCGGTTATTGTTTTTTTCTATTTAAATAAGACTTGACATGAGATATGCTTCTGCCCACTTCGAATGACCTCCTCATACATTCTCTCTTGCTCTCTACCGCTCTCTCTACAAGGTAAAAATAAGAAATTCACAAATAATTTGGAGCATTATAAGTCTTTTTGTCATATGATTAATATATTAATGTTATTTGCTGAGATTTTAATCTGGTGGGTATATATGACAATGTTGTTATGTTAAAGTGCATCTATATATTCCCAAAGTACATGATATATTAGCAACGCTTGGGTTTAACAATGTGAGAACAAAATGCTTTACAAAGAAATGTACACATCCGAACACACACACATACAGTGTAAGGAAGATGAAGGAAGTGAATTAGATTTGTAGATATGGGGGAGACATGACCTAGAAGAATCTCTCTCTCTCTCTCTCTATATTTCTCTCACTCTCTTTTTTTATTCATTTTTTAAAAATAATCAAAACCCCCAAAGATTAATTCCACCCAGACAGTCAAAATCTAAAACTGCACTATTTTCATTGGTAATTGAAATGAGAAATAATCATTAAAAACACTGTTTGTTCTCCTTGCTCTTTTATTCTGATTAGAGCAGGGGCATTCCTAATGTTTGAGCAGCAGCAGATGAAGGTACATTACAAAAGTGATTTATAATATCTGATCCGGTTCCATTTTTAACCCGACTGTCATTCGAATTTAGCCACTGCCGATTTGACTCTTTATTCAGAACTCCTCCAATCACATTTTGCAACAAAGCCAATGTCACCTAACAGACACCCAGGAAACATCTTCTGTGTTTTTACCCCAGGGTGTCCTGAATTTGGTTTCACTAACAGCTAAAGGTTTACATTTCCATGTAACATGATATCAATTTACAATATACACACTGAAAAAAATACATTCCAAAATGTCCATGTTTATAAAATATACTACAACAATATACAGGGTGGGCCATTTATAAGGATACACCTTAATAAAATGGGAATGGTTGGTGATATTAACTTCCTGTTTGTGGCACATTAGTATATGGGAGGGGGGAAAATTTTCAAGATGGGTGGTGACCATGGCGGCCATTTTGAAGTCGGCCATTTTGGATCCAACTTTTGTTTTTTCAATGTGAAGAGGGTCATGTGACACATCAAACTTGTGAAAACAATGGTGTGCTTCCAGTATCCGTAGTTTCAGGTGCTACACATCTTGATGGTATGGTGTGGTATATGGGGTACAAAGATAGTGGGGCCAACTACGGATACTGGAAGCCTCTGCTAGCATTTCTCCTGCGATGTTGCTATCAATGTGTGAAGAGTGGGAGAAGAGGGTTGCATTGACAATCCAACACAATGGACAGTACTTTGAACACATTTTACAAGTGGTCAGAAACTTCTAAATAACTCATGAAAGAATACAATTATATTTAAACCAAGAACACCATTGTTTTTATTGTGAAATTCCCAATAGGTCTGATGTGTCACATGACCCTTGTCCCATTGAAAAAACAAAAGTTGGATCCAAAATGGCCGCCATGGTCACCACTCATCTTGAAAAGTTTCCTCCCTCCCATATACTAATGTTTAAGGTGTATCCATATAAATGGCCCACCCTGTAATTTATATATCAGTTAGTGTCAGCAAGAATTGTGTAAATGTACACAAAAATTTTAGCACAGGGAAATACCGTACAGTACATTAATGCAGCTAAATTCAGGACTCTACCACCAATGAAACCTCTTTTATAACAAAGTGCAGTAAGGACCCTTGTCCAAAACTTCAGGAGGGGACAATGTTATCTGTTTGTGGAGTGCAAAAAGCTCTGTGCTAAATCACTTTGGGACAGCACTGAAACAATAAGATACTGACAGAAAGAGAAATTACTACCCAGCCAGCGAAGGGCTTACTGGCCGGTAGTTCATGTTCTTACCACTCTCTTAATGCATTTCACAACCCGATACAAGAAGGAACAGTAGCCACAGTATGAAAGAACCTTCCTTCTGGTTAAAAAACTATTTTAAAATAATAAAAAAGCAGCCAAGAAAGTTTCTAATGCTTCTTCTCTTCCTCAAGTCACTTTACACCCCATCTTTCCTTGTTGAAGCAATACAGAACCGTACACATATCATGTGATGCACCTAGTCAATGTCTATCTGCATGGTTAAAAATTGCTCCCAGTTGTTCCTTGTTCTTCTAATGTGTATTTTTAACACTTGTCTTTATCGTTTCCTCTGCCTTGCACTGTGTTGTGTGTCGTAGTTGTTTGTTGTATTTGTTTCATGGCTGTTGTGTTCTGTGCAACTTCACTGTGTTAGTATCAGTGTTCATAGCAATTTTCTAGTCTTGTGTTTCTTTGTTCACTTTTTAGATTTCTTTGTTACTTTGTTTCTTTTGATGTTGTTCATCACAGACACTGTAAACAAAACCAACGTGCATCCTTCCTCCTTGCCTGCATTAATGTTACAATATATTTTAATGAATTTATAAACTGCCGTAGGGCGGCACAGTGGCACAGCTCCAGGGACCTTGAGGTTGTGGGTTCAATTCACGCTCCGGGTGACTGTCTGTGAGGAGCTTGGTGTGTTCTCCCCATGTCCACGTGTGTTTCCTCTGGGTGCTCAGGTTTCCTCCCATAGTCCAAAAACACACATATTGGTAGGTGGATTAGCGACTCAAAAAGTGTCCGTAGGTGTGAATGTGTGTCGCCCTGTGAAGGACTGGCGCCCCCCCTCCAGGGTGTATTCCCACCTTGCGCCCAATGATTCCAGGTAGGCTCTGGACCCACTGCGACCCTGAACTGGATAAGCGGTTACAGATAATGAATGAATGAATGAAGACACTGCCATTTGGATTAAAATGTGCTTCATAAATAATTTGCACTGTTATTTGTTTATTAAGGTTTGGTTGATGGCTTCTCAAAAAATACAGAATCCTGATTTTACAAACTTAATATTAATACAAAGAAGCTCATACTGTTACTACATAAAAAATCTAGCATTGTGTGTAATGCATTCAAATTTATTAGTTTAACAAAATGTATTTATTTGAATCGTTACACTACATGTTTATTGTTCAGTTAATAAGTTATAGACTTCAGTGTTCACTTTACATTACTTGGTAAATACTATCAATGTTGTATAATGCAGTTATAGAGAAATAGAAGCTGAAGCCACTTAACAGCATTTATTTATTCTAGGACAGGTTGTTAATCATCTGGACATATTGCTCCTCTCTTCCACAGTGTCCACTGTGACATGTTTTCTACTGCATTTTAACCCCAAGTATGCCTTTCTCTTTTAAAGTTTAGTTAGTATCAGTTACTGTTTGCAACTGAGCACACTGCAGTGCTGAATTTTGTTGTTCTGGTTTTGATCTACACTATATGCCCGGAAGTTTGCAGACACCCCATTGTGGACACAGATGTTCAATTGTGCAGGCACAGCTTGTATAATCTCCACAGAAAAACATAAAATGAAAAGAGACGCTTTGGAGCAGCTGCAGTTGGGCCTAAGGTCACCATGCACAATGCCAGTCATTGGTTAGAGGGGTATAAATCCACAACGCCTGACCCCACCCCTTCCCCCTCCAAACCCCTGAAACATTAGGCTGCACTCTGTGGGGTGATGGAATCACATTCAAAACCACTGAGATGAGATGGAGTGATGTATGTGTTCCAGCACTAACCATCCAACACCAGAACCTGCCCTTAATACTGTTAAGAATAAATGCCATCAAATCTTCACAGCAGCTGTTCCAAAATCTAGTGTAGAGCCTACCTAGAATAAATGAAACAAGGTCTGCAGTAACAGAGGGGACACATTCCTTATTATTATCCATTGGATCAGAAGAAACACTGGATGAGCAGGTGTGTACCATAAAAATATTTGGCCAAACTCTGTATCAGGTTTGAATGAGAATATGCAAAAACATGCAAATTCTGCGGTTGGGTTTGAGTGAGAAAAGAATGTGGAAAAGTGGAAAGTTCACTTAATGCTTAATGCATTTTGAATCAAAAAGTTACAAACATCACTCATATTTTCGTACTAGAAAAAAGAAAAATATGCTGCTGTGCAAACAGTTTTGGAAAAGTGTACTTGGGACTGAAAAATGCTTGTTAGCAATAGTAAGGGAAAAAAATAATAATCGTACATCACTACAGACAGTACACTCAATCTGCTTCTACAGAAGGATACACAAGGATGAGAAAATATAATTGCATCTGTGTCACCAGCTCAGCCTCAATTTCTTGTCCATATGGCGTTATTACCTGGACATGATGCATAAGCAGACCGACATAGACTCGTCATTTTTTTGGAAGGATGAGCAAGTCAGATATTCTCTACCAGCAAATTCAAGGGGGGATTTACAGATGTCAATCAAGCCTCCTTTCAGCGTTTTTGGTGACCACAGTTAATCATATTCACTCTGCTTGTAGGATTCTGCAATGAAACAGGATCCAGACATCTTTGCCAAACTCAAGATGGCTCGAATCTGGGTTAGGGGACATGTGCGGTCACTTTGGTCAGGGACAGACTTATTTTAAACACTAGATAAAGGCAAGCAAACTGTCAGGTTTAAAGAATACTTGAGGCATGAGATTAAAATAAAGGGTTAGGCATTACTGTCCAAAGGGCATCCAAACACGAATGATAAACAGCCTGAAGTCAAACAGAAACGGGGTAGAAATGAAATAAACATGAATCGTGAAAGATGTTCAGAAAGGCACAACAGATTTGTAGCGATACGTCGCATGGAAGTAACTGAAAACACTGATCAGAAAAACTTTAATGATGAACTGGCCTCTGATAGGCTGCCGAAGTGTCACATGTTCCCTGCAGGACCCTGGACAGCTGAGGCAGGAGGTGGCAAGACACAACCACCTCAGGCTCCCAGAAGCCAAAGGCCTTTTAGACCATTTTAGACACTTGTTTTTAGACTGTCTGTCATTCAGTGTTCACAAAACATAATGGAAATGTAGCTCTGGCTGCAGTATGGCATTTGGCGTGGCAAGGTGCAAAAACATATTGAATTACAAAACATGGTGTGATGGTATGTTTTAGTCTCCGAATAAGAAACTATAAAGAGATACCTATAATGTTTTTTTTTGAAAAACAACTGCTGAGAAAAACAAGTAAATATGCTTTTTAATTAAAGCCATTTGTTAAAATCTGTCGCTACATGAAACTGGGCAGTTTTACACAACCATTCTTATGTGTGTGGTATATATTGTTCTGCTCTTATACTCATATCGGGTTCTAGGCAGTGGGACGTTTAGCAATTTCTGCAATGTGTCTTAAGGTTTTGTGGATTTGGGTCACTGGAGCTGGTCATGCATCAGCAAAAACAGGCCACTTCTCCTTACAGTTCACAACCACACACCTTCAAACTATTCAGACCACTCTCGCTCAGACAAATATGACAGTAATTTACTCTAAATGCACAGCCCGGCCACCACCAAATGTGCATTCTGTTCAATGAGGTATGCAGCTGTCTAAGAAAGCAACAAGTCCTGTTGTTACCTCTGGGAAGCAGACAGCAATATAAAGAAAACACCTTGTAATTCAGCATAATAGGCTGAAGGGGCAAGAGCACTGTGATCACCAATCAGAAGCAAATCGGGGGACAGCAAAAAGAGGGAGGGTGGGATTTTATCGTCCTCTGAGCCTTAGGCATCAACAGCTCGGTCACAGTGGACAGGCATGAGATGATTGCCCAAGTTATCCTCTCCTCTCCCGTGTAAACACACGCTGTCCTCACTAACAGCGCACTCCACAGTTCAGACAAAGGCTGACCAACAATGCAACCCAGCAGTCATTCCACCCTCAGTGGCTTTAGTTCAGCTCTGTGGCTGTCTTTTCCTGGAAACACTTTCTTCACTTTGGTTTTATATGTTTTATCAGAACTAAATTTTACAATTGAATTTTGCCCTTTATGCCGTATTAAAAAATAAAAAAAACAGCTGTGAAAACGAGGGTCAAACCTTCACGCTACTTAGACCAGTACTTACAGTCCCAACTGACCAAAATATGAACATTTAATAGATTTCAGCTAAAGGTTTTTCCATTTTTTAGAGTCTTTGTTCTGACATCTATGTTATAATAGTTATTATTTCTTTATATGTGAGCACCCTCTAATAAAGTATGTAATTATTTGATTGTATTCTATGTTTGTCTATAAGATTAGACAAACACATTCATGCAAGCATTACTAATTAAACCATTAAGATATTGGCTCATCTCTTTATATTATATAGAATGAATAAAAGAACCAATAAAATAGCTGTTACATAAAGGCTCCTTCATAATATTATGATAGCATTTCTCGCTTACTCTTGCCTGCTGCTCTCCAACCTAATAAATAAAGCTTCTTCAAGCTAAATATTCAAGGTTTGACTGTATACAGGTTCAACGCTGTTTTCTTTCTGCATTTGAATATTCTTTTCAGCATGTTTAGTACTGTCATGTTATTACAAATAAAAGCATTGATAGAGAGGGTTATGAATACAAAGGGCAGATCTGAGTGGTTGGGCATGTTTTGGAGAGCATGTTTAACTGTGCTTTAGCTGCTTGCAGGGAGTGTTAAAACAAGAGAAGTGCCCTTAATGAAAACAGCTTCAACAGGACTAAGCTGGAGTGCTTGTATTTAATTCAGTGAGCCTTAAGCCAGGCCATTTAGCTCTTTTAATTGTGTTTCTCTTGTTGTTGGGAAGATGCATGTGGCAATCTACAGCACAACGTCCTCAGAACAACAGCTCGGCTTCAAGGTGACTCCTGCATTAGCCACCGAGACTCTTCCTGACCATTCTTACTACTACTAATCGTAATAATAATAATAATAATAATAATAATAATAATAATAATAAACAGCAATCATTATTATAGTAAGTATTTTAATCATAAACATTAGTAGAGTTAGGGTGCTTACACACTAGACAATGCAAGGACAGCAGACGCATGGGCAAGCAGCTTTTGTCCATCTAGAATGTGTGTACATGACTTTGTAGTGAGTTCGAAATTCATAGGAAAACGAGACATTTTACAACTGGCAGGAAATATGGACCGTCCAAAACCAGACAAAGCAGAATACACAGGCACACTTTACCAGTCTGCAGTAAATGTTTATATTCATATAGAACTGGAAAAATGTACACTGCCCTGAATAGCCTTTCCTCCATTTTGGGTTTTCATCTGTCGTCATTCTGTGCCCGCCCATCCTCATTTGTATTAGTTGACGTGCATCCATTTCAGAGTCCATTGCAGCAAAAGCTAAATTGGCTTGAACTTTGATTCTTGCCGCAGAGTTGTTAACTGCATAGAGGCACGTTTGTTGTCCATAAGAGTTGACGCAGAGTTCTATCTGAAATATATTTGAGGAACCTTGGCCCCAAACCAGAATATGAAACGTATTTTAAGCTTCGTCCAGATGCCAATGACAACAGTATCTTCAGATGGTGTTAATGTTTCAGGATCAGTCGAGAGTGTATAGGGGCAGGTGAAATTTAGTTGTTTCATCAGAGATCTATCTTTCTTTTTGTCCATCTGTCTGTCTGTCTTTCTTCCTAATGGCCTGTGTGGTTTATTAGAGAGAGGAGACGGTCACTAGTGGGCGTTTGGCTGTGAATGCTGACAGGCGTGCATTTAAATGGGATTTATGATATATAAACCATCTGCATCCTGACAGCCCAAATCTTATGAATAAGATACAAGACAGAAGCTTTGAACATCTCACTCTCCCTCCCTCCCTCCTTCAAACCTCCATTTCTGCCTCTCACTCTTTCTTTTATCTTCATGTATCTTCATCTCCAATATATGGTCAAAGATTTGCTTATTCAGTGTTTGCAAATGCAACATTTCTTGTGGAACGATGAATACTGTCTCAAAAGTTCCCTCTTAGTTGCAGTAACACCTTTCATTTTTCTAGGATGCTGGAACATTTCAGTGAGTATTTGATGGAGGTAGAGGTTCCAAAGTTTCCTGTTTTATTTTATGGTCTATTTTAAGGATTATGTAGCAGTGGGCACAGCTTAATGTATGTGTCCATAGTGCCATACAGTAGCTGATGCAAAGAGGTATTTCCAATGGTCCTTTCCTTAAGATTAATATTTTTCTACAACATCAAGATCATATTCCATACTGTGGAAGGAGGAAAACCGCCAGATTATGTTTGTCATATTAGTGAAAGTTATATTTCCCAGTTCAATGCAGCAATAAAGAGTACAGGATCGGGCTCCATTTAAAAAATCAGTTTATCTTCAGCGATTTGTGTAAAACATCTTTATATTTAGAGTTTTTGGCTTCAAAACTGAATTCCAAGATGCTGCTAAGATACAGTCCAGTTCCCTCAAGAATTTCTAAAAGCTCTGGCAGCAGACCATCCCCCAGTGCTCCCCTGCCAGTGCTTTTTATAAGATTACATCTCCTCACAGTTGTATAGGTTTGTTTACGGTCATTTGCAGTATTTAAATGCTAATATTAAAATGTCACATCTTGTCCATGTTGGCTATGTATGTAAAAATTCATGTGAAGTGTGTTAGGTTACGGATAAAAATAAAACCTTTTGATGAACGACTGGTCACTGATCACAGTCAACAGCATCTTCACCATCCTCCTCATCCATACGACCCATCAGTAGCAGCTACAGCATAAAGTGTACTATGTGTGCATAGCTCTGAGAAACTTACCTTGGCCATCTGGGCCTGCACTCCACTGGCCTTGAGGGAGGCCACTGCTTTCTGAGCTGCTGCAGGACTGTCGAAATCCACAAAGCCATAACCTACAAACACACACACACAGCAGAAAGGGCAGAGAGAAGAAAGTCAAATCTTACTACATCTTTTGTGCAGACCATAATTACAAAGTTACAAAATGTGTGTCTTAGAGAGAGAGAGAGAGAGAGAGAGAGAGAGAGAGAGAAATACAGATTTAGAGAGAGAGAGAGAGAGAGAGAATGAGAGAGAGAGAGAGAGAGAAAGACAGAGCGAGAGAGAGAGAGAGAGAGAGAGAGAGAGAGAGAGAGAGAGAGAGAGAGAGAGAGAAGGGTGGGGGAGGGAGGTAGGGAGAGAGAGAGGGAAGTGATTAGGGGGCTACAGTAGGGAAAATCTTTGGCTCAAGGCTCATGCTTGTCAAGTATTTCTTCAGTAAAACGTCAAAAGGATCCGGCCAGGCTTTACACAGGACACTCAGCTAAATACATTCATTTGTGCTAGCTCTCTCTCTCTCTCTCTCTCCTACTCTCTTTTTTTTTCAATCTCTTTGTCTCTTTTGGTCTATTCTTTCTCTTGGTCTTTGTTTTGCGCTCTCTCTCTCTTTCTTATGTGTGTGTGTGTAAAAACATACGATCTTGTCCTGTTTTTGTATTTTTTTTATTCTTTTTGAAAGTCTTTTTTAGATTTTGAATTTTTGAATGTTCGGAGTGTAAAAAGTCAAAAAAAGTCTCTCTCTTCTTCTACATGCATCTTACTCTCGTCTTATTTTTTGCAGTCTTTTCCTGTCTCTATCGCCTTTTCCCAGAATCCCCCTCTTCCCCTCTCCCACCTCCTCCTTCTCACTCATAAACAAAAACATACATACACACACACACAAAAAGAGTAATTTGGAGTTCAGAACACATGGTGTAAACTTTCATAAGCACAGCACATATAAATACTGAGAGAGAAGGCAATATACAGAAATGAGCAGATGTTCTAGAGACTGCAGATGTTTTAAAAGCTTTTTAAAAGTGTGTACAAGAGAGACAGAATACCGCAGGCCAGGACAGCCCTGCTTCTGGTTAGAAAGAGCAGTGACCGTTTCTGTGTTTCTGAGGCCATTGACCTCCCGGGTGGAGCAGCGGTCACCAGGAAGTTGGCAGGGACAGAAGGTCCGAGTTTAAGAATGCAGAGATGTGAACTGTACACACAGCGATACGCCCAGTTTAACCGCACACAGGAATGAGAGTGAGCGAGAGAGAGAGAGAGAGAGAGAGCAGACATTCGGAGGAGAAAAAGCAGACGCACACATGCATGTGCAGAAATCACAGTTATGAGCGTTTGGCTTACAGGGTCCATTTGGAGACATTCCCTAATTAAAAGCATAAATGCAATGCTTTGAGTGACCACACACACACACTCTCTCTTTCTAATCTCTGTTCCAACCCCCCATTCCCCTCTCTCAAAAAAAGCTACAGAACTTTAGCAAAAGTATTTGGACACACACAGTATGCTGGGCTGCCTTCAATTTTAGTTCCAAAACAGGGAAAAGTGGGCCAAGAGAGCGAGAGAGAAAGAGAGAGAGAGAGACAGACAGACAGAAAGAGAAAGAGAGAGAGAGAGAGAGAGAGAGAGGTCTGTGTAATTGCACTAGTGTCATATTCAACATACAAAAATATTTACACTCACTCTCTAATGAGGGGTCTACTTTTGAGCCAAGTATGAATTAAACTTTTACACCTCTTTTTTTTCTCTCCATCTCATTCTCTCACACTCTAGCTGGAAAAAAAAACAATGCTTTGAAACTGAAATTATACTTTTTTGTTATTGTTTCTTTCATTTTCATCTTGCAAACCAATATATAATTAATACTTCCTATAGCAAAAAAGCTGCTGATCTGAGGATTGCTTGATGCAGAGCATATGCGGGGAACACCAGGACGGAGGCGTTTATGAGCATATGTTATTATATAGCTCCATGTAATTAAGAATGCTAGCACAGCAGGACACCACTGTGACCGGCCTAGTGTCTTCTTGCATAAACAGTGAGAATAAAAAGGCAGAACAATGTTTCTGGAGCTCAGATGTGCAGAGAAGAGCTTTGAACTTTGACATCAGTGAAGGAGGCGTAGCGGCGACTTCCTCGTACACAAAGGAGAGAAATCAATGAGCGTCAGGGTGGCCATGTGATCCCCTCGAGACTATGCTTATGAAAACCAGTTCCAGTTGTTCTGAAAGGCCCTCTATATGTGCATAACTCTTACTTACAGTTGGTCTTCAGCAGGCATCTGCTTTTAAAGCTGGACATACTAACATCAGCAAATTCACACGGCTCAGTCGAGCATGACAGAAATGTAAAGTGAATGAAATTATCTTATATATATATATATATATATATATTTACTTCCATTCCCTTAACTCTTCTGTAATGGGCCTGGCTCCCATGTCTGTTGGCTCTGAGCCCATCAGGGTGGAGGGGGTTGGCTGGGTGGGGAGGCCGAGGAGGGGAGGCTATCTCTGGGAAAAGGAAGTCCTCTAAAGCCTGGAGTGATTTCCTCTGTTTCCTCACTGCTCTGGCTCGTACTCTGTCTCTGTCTCTCTCTCACACACACACACACACAGAGTTGTGATTGCATGTTGTGGTTGTATTGAACTAGATAAAAATGAATGTGAACGCAGGTTCAACTGAAGGGGAACAGTCACATTCAGCTATTTTTTGTGTCAGAAGGTGCTGCCCTTTCCCAGTCTTTCAGCAGTGTGTGAAAATGACTGACTTTCATTCCGGCTCATTCTTCAGCTGCACCAGTCAGCGCAGAGTGATTCAGAAGAAATACGTTTATTAATTTCACCGAAAATTCACAAATCTAAACGGGTGGCGGATGACGGAACACTGCCCTGCAGTTCAGTGCACACTTGGTCGGCACCCTCATTACAAACTGAAGCAGTGCTGTTGAACTCTGCGAGGTGGAGGAATCGGGCTTTATGGGTTCGGAAATAAATGTTTTCAATATCTCCCCAACTCCAATAAAATGTCAGGATTTGTGTTGGGAACGCTTATTTAGAAGGCCTGAAAAAAGATCAGAGCTATTGGACAGGATGACTGGTCCCCTGTATCTCTCACACTTTCTCCCTAAAAACCTGTTGACGCAGCTCAGTAATGTTTATTTCATACACTCCGTGTTATGTTCTACTCATTTCACTAGTCACAAGAATTTTGGTTCTACTGAATTGTCTGTAACTCTCTAAATCAGTGGCCATTAATCTTGGGCCTGGAGATTTACTTTCTTGGTAAATTTAGTGCACACCACTGTCTGCTCCTCCACACCTGCTCCAGTTGCTTACATTATGAAGCTGTAGCTCGACCTGGATGCGTTTGAGCTGGGTAAAGGGTCAACGTGTTAGATGATGGTTAGATCTAAACTCTGCAGGAAGAAGTCCATAGGGAGATGGTTGGTGACCACTGCTCTCAACAATTGAACCCTTAGATATCTAATTCAGTACTAATTATGTTCTCTGTAATGACACAGTGTTCCCAAGTACTCAAGATTTTTAATATATTCTCAGAAAAGCATTGTTAAATTCATTCATTGCCTTGTAAAGGCTTATCGTGAACCTATTCATATAATTAAATACATAGTAATAATGTGCAGAATTATATTTCCTCAGAGCAATAACGTTACTTCTTTTTTCTTCTTATATATCAACTAAAATGTGATATGGACAGTGCTGAAATACTGTAATTTCAAGACTTCGAATAAAATCTTGTCCCATAAACTCAAAGGTTGAGCTTTTTCATTTCTGTGAAGCTGCCTTTTTTGGATTTACAAGGCTTTGTTCCAACAGCAATGACATCTAAGGGGTAAAACTCTTTATTCATTACACAATTAAACTCTCTTAACATGCATGAAGTGAAGAGTAGAACCATATGTTCTACACACACTCACAAACATGTAACATCAAGCTGGAGAAGCTAGTCGGCAGCAGATTGTATCCATGGCAGAGTGTCTCCTGAAAAGCGGATGTCTGCCAAATCATCGATTTCAGTCAGACACCTCCCTTGCCCTGTGGCTATTTTTAACACCCCCTGCCTCCTGCTCCCACCCTCTCCCCCTTGGCCTGCACTTTTTACATCAACACAGGAGAAACCCTGCTCTATTTCATGCCATCGCTAACCCTTTTAGTCACGCTAACTCTTATCCGGCTGGAAGGGCTACTCTGACAAGCACTCGAGCGCTCATCCTGTTGTAAAGATTATCCCAACAATCACCCACACACTTCTGCTGCTCCAGAAGCCTCTCTCGACATCATGTAAACGTTTATCGCTTTCTGAAGACGAACGATGATCTCACACCGGTGCTGCAACCTTCTGAATACATCAACTGCCTTAAATATTTGGTTCAACTGACAGAGTCTGTCACCTTTAGACGGCCGTGAAATGCCACGGAAGATCACAAGCTTATCTTCAGCGTCAGTTCTTCAGTAACATCACTTACCTTTGCACTGGTTGGTGTTTTTGTCCAGGATCGCCTTTGTTGACACTATTTTCCCATATCTGGAAAGAAACAGAAGAATAAACACAATCAGCGAACCGTACAGTACTGCACCAAAGACAGCGACCACCCAGAAGTTATAACATTTTCAGCATTTATCTCAAACAGTCATTAACTAAAAATAAGTCAGGAAAATCAGATATATGAATGCAATTGCATAAGGGAGAAAAATATATATTTATTATTATAATGTTTTCAAATGTAAAAGCAGGTGTTTCCAAAAAACTATATAAAAAAAAACCCTATAAAAAGCCCACAGATCACTTCGATCATCATCAGATCAACAGAAGTTAAAGGATTCCTTTTGTTGCAGACAGGAAAAAGAAATCAGACTCTAATTGGGGGGTAAAACAAATAGTTTTTCTACTTATCTATCCACTGTGAGAAACCAAAATGCTATGGGTCTAAAAAGATTACTGGCTTTCGATAAACTTTTGCTAAGTGAAGGAAAGACTGAAAACATGCAAATTAAAAAAGAAGCTGCTGGTGAGCTTAGAAAACTGCAATAACCACCATGCGCCCAAATATCAAGAAAAAAAGAAATCTCGGTTTTAAATCTCTGACATTTCCTCTGTGCGAAAAGTCTGATAATGATTTAATGGCAGATTTATACTAATATGTATCTACTATACGCTGTGTGTGCTGTATGTCTGTGCGATTGCAAGTGTAATTGCTTTAGAGCTTTATGTTAAAGACAGCATATCGAAGCTTCCTCACACTCTTGCTCATTAAAAGTTTGGACCAATCTCCAGAGGGAGGAAGGAAGTAGGGTTTGGGATGGGTCTAAATCCCCCACCCCCTCTTCATTAAGACCTTTACCAGGGACTGTTTATCAATATATTCTTATACAGTCCAGAGAAGAAAACTTTAAAGCGAGAGTAAACAAGGGATGAGGGGAGGAATAGTTTGGGCACAAGGCTTAAGCTGCAGACCCATGTGAATTAATTAGATGCTGTAAAGCACTAAAGCTGCGTGAGAGACTCCCTGCTTTCTTTTCACTTTTTCACCTCGGCTGCAGAATACAGCTCTACACAGCCACGTCATTCCTTGTCGAACACTATAACCGGTGTCTCAGGCCCTGGCAGGCGAATCATTTGACTGATAAAGTTAGCCAGGATTAAAGTTTAAATAATTAATCAGCATCGGTGGGAGTCCTGCAGATAGAAGACATAATAAATCATTACATATATCACAGGAATATGATATTTCTCTTGTACGATATTTCAGCATTTTGCGAGTTTATGGGCTGTGGTTTATTTTTTATTTTATATTTTGGGTGTTTACTTTATCCGGAGTTCATATATTAATCTTTCAAATTTAACGCCTTCCGTTTCCCATTTTTAATCTTGGTTCCTGTTAATGTTTATTCCTCTTGTTCTGAGTGAGTGTTTCCCGGATTTATGTAACGCTGCATTGTTACAATCCTAGCTGTAAAAAGCACACTGTGAATAGAACTAAATTGTATTGAATGTCAATGTGCAAAATAAATAACAAAAAAAATAAAATATCTAATCCCCTAGAAAATTGAAACCGTGTTTTTTTAGTGTAGGAGCATGTGCAGAATACACCTCTGTCCTAACATGAGACTCTCTTAACTACGAACATAACAGACAGTGGTTTGCATAAAAGGTGGCTCGGAAGAGACAGAAAGGCATATTAACATTTGGATACACTGTTTAAAAGTTAAAATCGTTTTAGTTCTGTTTCATCTTTAAATCATAACTTATAACTCAAATAATCAGTGCCGTTCTCAACAATTCGCCATTAATTACAAATGATAAATATATAAAGGTATCCACATGATGGGTAAAGGATGGCACACCCTCCCCCTCGCTCCCTTCCCTCCCTCCTCCATCAGAAAGGTAATAAAGTTCCTTATCTGCTCCGTATCCGCCAGCAGAAAGGGATGAATGATATAAGAAAGGCACTCCCAATGTGACTTTTAATTAATGTTTAATGCGTCTCCTTCCTCCAGGTAAGACGAGAGAGTATATTACCCCACTTTTATAGGGATGGAGGCGTTTAATAAAGGAGGGATCATTTCACTGTCACCATGAACAGCGGCGGCCCATCAGGCTTTCATGCCACCGACGTCGGCGAAACGGCAGCTAATTCATCTGAATCTCACAAATCTCCGGCGAGGAGGCTTAGGGCGAACGACAGCGATCGACTGGGAAGAGAAGTCTCAAGACATTTTACATGTCGGAATCATATGAGGTTCAGCTGTTGACATTTTTTTGTCCTCAAAACACAATAGAAAATATAAAGCGATGTGTACAGAGCTGCGTTTCGCATAAATATCAGGCTGTACCATCGCACAATCTGCAGCAGTGGCTGAGTGTTTCTGAAAATGTGGATATTCACAACTCGAGTATGGTGGGGAATGTTTACAGGAACAATGCTGATGTTTGGATTTTTGCTACATATAATATGGTGTGTCAGTAAACAAAGCAGCTGCCTGGAGGACTGGCTGTGACCACATAACAGAGACCCAGAGACAGGAAAACAAGTGGCTGTGTGGGGACAGAATGCTCCAAAACAACGGGAGAGGAACACCAGCCAACATCTGACCACTCTGCTGGGGCTGCTGTCATTCTCTCACGCCAAGCAAGACTTACCCATAACTCTCAGATTTAGATCTTAGAAAAGGTGGGAAGGGCCTTGGGCCAAGCTGTAAACTTATGTTATTTACTAATCACTGTCAGAGTTAGGTGTAGGAGGAGGTGGAAGTTGTGTTGGATTTAAGGTTAAAGCTGGATTTAATAGCAACATTCAAACTCAGTTGCTGGTTAAAAACGTTAAGCTGAATATTAATTAAACGTAGACTGAGCAGCAGTTTGGGACTATCAAAGTAAAACACCTTCGATTTTCATATACATACTTATGTTTATACATTTTACTAAATGTACAAGACTGGCTTCATTGCCAAAGCAGTTAAGAATGGGGTCATGTGTCTAAATGTCTCTGTTAAAAGTAGCCCTTCCAAAAAAAATTGCATCCTGTCCTGCAAAGAGCCAACGAACAAAGACTCAAAGACCATGTAGACTTTATAAATGGCACATGGACAAAAGTCCTTGGCACTCATATTTATGCTGGACAATGACCTCTAGCTTCCTGTTTTGGTATTTTCATTGCACAAGCTTGACACTACGTCCTGATCTGGAAGGCTTGGTGGAAAAAAATAGGGAGGAATTAAGAATTGCAATTAAAAACTGAAACTGGAATTTAATGCATGATGTTGACTCTGAGTGGGAAAGAGCAGCTACAGAAGAGTCTGGGGCTGTTGTGCGGTGCTGTGCTGGGGAAGCAATTATTTCCTGCCTTAAAAACATAAAATGAAGAAAATTCAGAATGAGAAACACACTGGTGGCTAAATGGTAATCTGAAAAGCAAAGTTGGAAGAGTTCAAAATAGTGCGGAAAATTAATGTTTATAAAAAATATGTAAATATAACTTTACATTTACCTAAGTATGTGGAAACCAATGCCATCTGGGTGTAGCCTATCAGAGCAGAGATTGTGGGAAAATGGGAGGGGCTTATTATTCCAAATATAGTGAAATAATACTGCAGCACAGTTAATGAAACAGTAATTAACAAACGTAACTGTAGGAACATCCTCTCTCTAATATCTGGTCCAGAGTGCACATTATTTAAGTCAGATATTGGTTTAATAGACAGTGACATGTTCCAGGGAACAACAATCTGTCTGCAACTGCCTCTTTGGAAATTGTGTTTAGAACTCTGGAGCACCAAACAATTCCACCACAGTGAGACCAAGCCCCCAGAGAACAGACAGACAGACAGACAGACAGACTCGAGCCTGGCCCTGGCTGTACCCTGCCTACCTGGAAAAAAGAGAGAAATGTCCTTAAAGGAGGCAGAGCTCAAAGTAAAAGTCTTAGTCACACAAACTGAGATATGGCAGTGATCACAAATATCTCCTCACTGTTTCTACCCTGAGTACCAACTGGCATGCTCTCAGTGAGAAACATGTGGCAAAGACATGCTAATAGGTGTGACGGGCCAGAGAGGGTGGAGAAGATCGCAAGGGGGAAAGAAAGATTTTTTTTGTTTGATGTTGACCTGAAAGGCTGTTCATTGTTTTTAAGAAGATGATTCTATTTGTTAATAAAGAGCTAGAAGGCCGAACAACTCCTACCTCCAGGGTCCTCTGCACAGGGGTGGCAAACAGCTCGACACACTCAAACAGAAACATGCCACCACACATATTCCAACTTCCAAAAAGGAATAAAATCTCCTTTGTTTCCACTCTGTTATTTTTCATTTCACTTTATTTTTCAGAGGGTTCATGTTGGGCACGGGGTCATCACACAAAGGAGACATGAGACACAGCCGGTACATTCAAATACCTAAGGTCACCAAAATAATCTTATTATCCAAACAGTGAGAGTGCTCATTAGGTAATCTAATGTCTTCAGGCACAAAGGTCACTTTTCTGTTGAACAGTCTGACATCTTGGACAACGGTACCGCTGACCAAAAGGCGACGGTTTGAATTTGAAATAAAGGGCATGCGATGGATTACTAATAAGAGAGTGTGCTTTTTCAGGATTGTTTGTCTGTCCAATACATTCTGGAACATATGGATACACAATAGTGTAAGTGATTTTTAATGATTTGAACTCAGGCTGAAACCAACCAGTAAGAGAGGATGTAAAAACAGTCTCAATAAAAGTAAGCAATAAAGTAAGCAAAGTCGATGGATTAACACAGAAAGGCTCAAGCATCCTAAGAAAATAAATGCACTGCAGGCCCTTTTTGAAAATGGCCTCCGTGTAATCCTTAAATTTTAAATTATCAGCAAAAACTCTTCCCAAGCACTTGCAAATCCTAACACTCTTTTCTACATCATTTAAACACTAGACGTGTAGTTTGCATTGTATGAAACTTTTTAACTACTTGCACAGCAATGTCAATACATTAACTCACTGTTGTGATTTACTTTTTGGTGTGTGTGTTATTTACACGTATTTAAATGTAGCCACGTTTGATGAGAATGATGAAATATTTACCTTAAGGTTTTAAAGCTCACTCAGAGATTACCTCAACTCGTTACAGTATTAAAAATCCGACTGACATTGCATCAAAACACTAAAATGCTTACTGTGTCTTTCAATCAAACACTATGTAAATGAGATTTAAAAAAGGCAGAACCAAAGAACTTACTTCTAAACATCTTTCTTGGCTAGAACATAAAGGAATGTGGAGTGGATTTTTTTCCCCTAAACACCTCTTAAACCACAGATGGCCTGGGGTGCACAAGTTTGCCTTATAGAATGTCACTCTCACTGTCTCACACACACACACACACACACACACCTGTCCTGAGGGGATACAACAGAATTCAGTTTAAGGAGGATCAGTATGTTCTTGTGATCTAGTTCCACATGGGCCCAGAGGAAGTTTCCTTTCATAATGAGTTGAAGAGAAGAGTAGAGAGGACAGAGTGAAGGAGAAGAGAGGAAGCAGGAGAGGAGATAAGTGGAGGGGGGAGAGTTAAGGAGGACAGAGCAGGGGTAAAGAGAGAAAACGAGGAGAAGGGAAGAGAAGTTAATCACCTATGCATGTCTCACACTGAGAAATCTACTCCCTTTATAGGGTCATGTCATGAATAATTAAAACAAAAAAATCATTCATTCATTTTCTGTAACTGTTTCATCATGTTCAGGGTTACTGGCGCTACCCAGAATCATTGAGTGCGAGGAAGGAACACACCCTGGACAGGGCTTCAGTCCATCAGAGGGCATCACAAACTCACCCAGTGACTCACACCTATGGACATTTTTCCACCCAGCACCATGTGTTTTTCGACTGCGGGAGGAAACACACCAAACTCCACACAGACAGTGATCTGAGGCAGGGACTGAACCCACAATCCAAGCCCCTGGGGCTGTGTGTCAGTGAAACAACCTGTTTGCCACCAAACCGCCCCAAACGGTATTTAAAAATGGAAATTAAAAGTTTTGTTTAACATTTTATATAAATACAAATGTAAAAGTGTATATAATAATTAAATGTTTAAAATGTAAAAAATTCAAAATGTTTGTGTTTTACCTTTTTTAAAAATGAAATAATTTAGAAAATATTAAAAATAGCACTGAAAGAAAGGTTATTACATTTATATTTATTGTTGAGCCTTTGAAAAAAAGGTCTGATCACTTACTGATCATCAAGATCATTTGTAGATTACTGAATTATTAATATATTTGACAGTGAGAACACTAGATTATTTATTAATGAAGATGTGGATGACACAGTATACCAACAGATTCAGCGTCACCCCGAGTCATTCTCAAACTGGAAATGATGTTTGTTTGTGCTCTGCTTGGTTGTTAAAGAGACAATTTATTCATGTTTGCTGTTCCAATATCCAGATTTACATGGTACTCAAACGGCCCATTTTTACAAAAAATACAAAAACAAAAAAGATTAAAAAAATACTACTTAAAGAAAGCAGACCTTATCTGAGAACAGGTAGCATCAGAGAGCACTCCTACACTTTCCAAGGTACAGCAGTGGTTTTAAAGCCCAACTGTTTGGATATAAACTACTTAATATTAATTCTTTTTTTTTTCTTTTTCTAGAAGGACAGGCATGTATTTTTAAGATTTTAATTTCAAATCTATTTTTTAAATAGAAAAACAATTGAAAAGTAATGTATAAATAAATAAAAATCTCTATTTGTATTTCATTGGATGTTCCCTGACTACCTATACGAAACATGTACCCTTGCGGTTACCACCCCAGTGACAACATTCTGAGTGTGTACCTGGCAAGTGGCTCCGCAGGTCGGGTCTATGTAATTTAATTAGTGAAATACAATATTAGTATAAAATCACAGGATGAAGATTATTACCTTATTCAAATACCTGCTTAAATAGCTATAAATATTAGAGTATTAGAATAAACAAACACAGCCCTTTTTACAGGGCAGTAATAGCTGATAGGTTAAAGAAGAGTCTCAGCTAGACGCCCAGTTGAATGAGATACAAACCCAATATACAGCATAAAATAAGTTTTCATTTAACGGTTCCGCTCTCAAACCAATGGGGGGTGGACGACGACTACGTGCAGACTGACCAATTAAATGTTTACAGAGAAGGTTATCGACCAATAACGGTAGCTCTACAGTCAGACCGTCCAATCAGAAGATTTTAGGCTACTTCACCACTCCCCCTTCTCACTCAAGCGAACCAATCAGAGTAGGGGAGTGCGGGGCTAGTTTGTGAATGAAATGCTTCTTGAAGTTCTGTGTAAGCTCTAGAAAAACAAACGTTTGTGAAATTCCGCTCGGACATTTTTTTACGTCTAAAAAAGAGGACATGTCTGGGTAAAAGAGGACGTCTGGTCACCCTAGGAGTACCTCACCAGAGTACTGACTGGGAACACCTGCAGCTGGGCCTATTCAAAAGCCTCAGTAAGGCAGTAAGGTTTTGGCCAAGCTAGTCAAGTTGCACAAGAAGTGATAAAAGCTGATCAAAAAGCATAACAATCTTAACTAGTTTAGTCAACAAAAACTGAAGTATCTCTGCCTAAATGCTCTAGGGCCCTGGGGTTGTGGGTTCAATCCCTGCCTCAGGTCACTGTCTGTGGAGAGTTCTGTCATGTGTTCTCCTTGTGTCTGTGCCCCCAAGAAATCTGGGTACATCCCAAACAGAATGAAGTGGTTATTGAAGATGAAACGAATGTAACTAACTTGACTAGCTTGACCGGGTTAATCAACTAGCCTTCAACAATTAGGTCTCAGCAGCTTAACCAGCTTGAGCTGGATAGGCAGAAACCTGGTAAATATTTTCAAATTTTCACATGCTTTAAGAAGAATATGACATGCCTGAACCCAACATGTTATGACAGACCAAGCTAGGAACAAATCCCAGTTGGTTCTGTGCATCACCAAGACCAAAATTGTGTTTTTTTGTGCGGCGCTCTCAGCTGACGTGTGAAGTGCTAATGATAGCTCTCAAAGGGCTCTCACACACTCTGATCTGTGTGTTTATGTCTCCTAGAATGCTGCCAGCCGCGGGTGCCGGGCTGTTTGATGTCTCGTGCCGCGAGATGTGAACCGACATCCTCCCATGTCTTTCAACTCGCATCCAGGTGTGTGTGTGGTATCTCCTAATTGGCTACCAATGCAGCTGTCTTGTCTGACGCTGCGCTCATCATTTGTGCGCACAGATGAGCATATGTCTGATGTTTGTGCATTCGTTCTCTCTGAGGGGGATTTCTGACATTGCAAGTGTTCACAGATGGACAGCTATGCACAGGGCACCATATTCTTTGGATTTGTCTTGTGCTTGTGCTTGTGATGGTCTTCATAAATGATTATTCCTCAATAGTACGAAATATGACTCTTCTCTTTGCTCTGGCCCAGGAGGCAGAAGACTGTACTTGTGTTGAGCAGAAGGCCAGTGTGAAGGTGATTTCAACTAAGGCCACTTCAACCTCTTTCTCTTTTTCTCTCTCATAGAGCGGCTACCTGCGAGCAGAGTGGCAATCATCACTTTCAGGTCAGGTTTAGAATGGCAGGGAGGTTCTGCACTTGAGTCAAAAATAACCCCAGCACAGAAGCTGCCTTGAATCAATTCCTGTGATCCCTCCAGGCACCTTTGAATTGAAGCTTCATTATGTAGTTATAGGGGTGCAGCTAAAAAGCGTTTCAAGAGTGGAAAGTCATTCCCCAAACATTCTTAGGTGCTGAAAACCTAGGACCATGCAAACATCCTGTTTTACACCTTTGTTTTTCTTCTTCATGTTTTGACCAATAAAACAAAGGTTAAATGATTAAAACAGAAGTGTCTAATGGTCTTCAAAATTATTTATCTGATAAGCAAAACTTTGTCTGTTAAAAAGCACAGGCTGAGAATAAAATTTAGTGATATACAGTGATTTTATGTCCGTTAGTGAGTCTGCTTCCAAAATTCCAAGCCTCTTTCAAAAGAAGCCCATTACCGTCACCTTTCAACAATATCAAAAGGGTAATGAACAACACTGATGTCTAAGAGCAATTATGGATCATTAAAAATAGTGCAGCGATAGCACATAAATACTCACAACCTGATAAACAATGACGGTAAAATCCTATCTGTTATCACATTAGTGAAATGTGACATGACTTTGCCAATCCTAAGTCTACAAACAAGAGCAGACTTGTCCAGTGAAAATTCTGCCTTGTCACTGGCCATGGCACTAGCAGCAACAACAACTCCCATTCCTTAGAAGCCTCGGTGAATGATGTAGCCATGTATTTCTGAAGTCCGCATGTGAGAACACCCCCCAACCCCTGGTCAGGCTATGGCAGCAAAGCACATGAGGGAAATTCCTCCAGTCAGTCAGTTAGTCAATCAAGCTGAGAGAGAGAGAGAGAGAGAGAGAGAGAGAGAGAGAGAGAGGGAGAGAGACACAGAGAGCAAGAGCGAGAGAGAGAGAAAAAGAGAGAGAGAAAGAGGAGAAAGAGAGAGAGAAATAGAGAGAGAAAAAGGAGAAAGAGAGAGAGAGAGAGAGAGAGAGAGATTATGTCCTTTATTTCAAGTTCAAAGGAAGTGTCATACATCACAATCCAATTCTAAAAGCTAGCTGTATTTTTGAATAAGGTGTTTATATTTAGACTTTAAAGCAATTTGATGGAACATGTATAAAATCTCTTTCAACACACACACACACACACACACAAAACATCAAGGATAAAATAACAAAGAAATAATAAATCTCTCGTTTACATAATAATTACATGCAATTATACAAAAGCTCTATTTTATAAAGAGATCTGATAAAAATTTATAAAATGAAGAGGTTCAGAAAAAAAAGGTACGTTAGAGCTACATTATGGGCCACTAAAGATACACAGAGTAAATGTACCTTTAAAAGGAGCAACAGTGGTTTTAATGTCCAGTTTTGTTCATTACATTCTCTTCTTCAGAAGGAGAGGTGAATATTTGTAACCTTTCATTATACGTTTAGAATCTCCATTTATAATAGAAAAAGGTCAAATTACCTTCCCTAACAAAATGTACAGAATATTTTAACCACAGTGAAGTTACCAACACAGTGACAATTTTTCTGACAGTGTACAAATACAGCACAACTGCAAAATATTGTAGGCTCCACCCCCTGCAATATAGATATAGGCTTTATATTACATAAGACATCATTGAAGATATCATGTTAAGCAGGCACAGTATCCTAAAGGTAAATCACTCTGAATCATGGTTTAAGAATGTCTAGGGGTTTATTCATTCTGGTGACTTAGCTTCTCCAAGAATTTATGGAAAAAGTACATCCCCCTCCAACCAGTTCTACTGTTTCTTAATGAAGACTCATGCACACTCTCAGCTCAGTGAGAAACAACATAAGAATCCACCTGCTGCTTTAACAGCAGCCAAAAAGATGACAGTACAGCACTGGGTGTCCCTGCATGAGCTGCTTATTAAAAAGCGGTTATTTTTTTTACAACCGTGATCATTCTGCCATTTATTGCTCATTACTGAAATAAGAAAAAGAAGCTCAAGGACAAAAGAATGAATTTTTCAGAAACTTAGATCCAGCAAAGTTAGGTTTAGACAAAAAACTGAAGTGTAAAATAAAAATGTTATAATTATATGTAAATATATTTAGCCTTTATCATTATCAGCCCTGGCCACAATATTAGATCAGTAATATCTCTCAGCTCCACAAACACAAGCATTAATTCTATAGTGTGGAGAGTTAGTGAGTGTGGTTGGCAGTTTGCTGAAGGCAAACGGCAAGCAGCAGCAGTTACTGACATAAAACCACTGAACACAATTAGCCAGTGACTGCTCTAGCGCTGCACTGTGTTAGATTAGAATCAAACCCGTAATGAGGGTCTCCAGAACAACATTGTTTGACATGTGAAATCAGAAATAGTGCTATGTCTAAGGGTTAATTCAATATGACATACAGTCACAGAGAGGAAAAGCAAAGGCTTCTGAATGTGCGATAAAACATGGCTATTTCTCTCAGTCTCTCCATCTTTCCTTTCTCAAACACACACACACACACGACTCTAGCTGTATAATGAGAAAACACAAACGTGATGAGAAGCACATGTTCACCCAAGGCTCATATTAAAAATTCATAATTCATATTCAGACCTTTTATGATGTGGCGGTGGCATGTTTTCAGGGTTGTTTGTCTTAGTAACTCAGTAATGCTCCCAAAACCTGACCTCTGCTCGCTTTTTATTTTTTGCAGCAAGTAAAGGAATGCCCTTAAAGGGAACGTCTACCATTGTGGGGAAATGCAGTACTGTCTGGTTGTTCACATTCAGACGATCGGCGTCTTTTAAGGTGGAACAGTATATCTGAGTGAAAAAAACGGATATTTGTTCACGCTGAAGCTTAACATGTCTAAGTTTCTATTTACTGTGTGAATTACCACAGAAACTCATTCGTAACTCGAGTTGTTTAGTTATGTAGCACTTTCGGTTATGTAGTTACCCGTCTTCTGATTTTGGAGACATTTCCAACATAAATGATCAAAAACAACATTTTATCTATTCATTATATCATCGCAGCAGGTAATGCCGCAGTCACACAGCTCCAGGGGCCTGGAGGTTGTGGGTTCGATTCCTGCTCCGGGTGACTGTCTGTGAGGAGTTGGTGTGTTCTCCCCGTGTCCGCATGGGTTTCCTCCGGGTGCTCCGGTTTCCTCCCACAGTCCAAAAACACACGTTGCAGGTGGATTGGCGACTCAAAAGTGTCCGTGTGTGTGAGTGAATGTGTGTGTGTGTGTGTTGCCCTGTGAAGGACTGGCGCCCCCTCCAGGGTGTATTCCTGCCTTGCGCCCAATGATTCCAGGTAGGCTCTGGACCCACTGCGACCCTGAACTGGATAAGGGTTACAGATAATGAATGAATATATATTCATTCATTCATTATCTGTAACCACTTTGCCAATCTAAAGGACGCCTCAATAATAGGATACAGAATCTGAGCACTTAGCCGATAACTCAGGTCATAAACAACTCAGATTCATTCATGCGTTTGTGGAAAATGTCAGATTCATGATGCAAAGCAAAAACTCTATAATTCAGGAGAGAAATTACTGAGCCATAAACTGAAGGAAAATAAATTTAGGGCTTTCTCTTTTTTACAGTGGTAGATTAATGCTACTCTCAGTGTAAGAGTGGAAAGGCTAAATTAAATAAGAAAACTGCATATTCACCATGTAAGGTTCAAGCAAACACATATCCTACAGAATAATCTGAGAAAACGTTCCTATTAACCATTTACTAGTTTGGTTTCAATTGTAATCATTCATTCATTGTCTGTAACCGCTTATGAAGCTGGGTCTGGAGCCTACCCGGGAACACACTATGGAGGGGGGCACCAGTCCATCTCAGGACACCACACACTCACACATTCACTCACATCTATGGACACTTTTAAGTAGCCAATCCACCTATCAATATGTGTTTTGGGGCTGTGGGAGGAAACCGGAGAATCTACCACTACTTGGACACCAATTTCAATCAGCTATAGGATATTAAACACTCCAATCTTCACCTACCACAGAAAAGCTGCTTTAGTGCACTGCCCCAAGGTCACTAAAGTGCATTAGCGTAAAATATGAAAGAAAGACTCCTTACTTAGGATACAGTCCAACTGCAAACTAGTCAGATCAGGTACTCTACATCAGTGCTCTCTCACTGCAATGGTTTGTAGGCAAACACCTGATATAACCAGAGGACATCCCTGTGGAATCAAACAATCCTGCCTACTAACCAAGCCTCTGGTCTATAGAGAAATGTAACTTAGTTAGTAATCGTGTAACTCACTTTAGTCACTCTATGAATAAAACTATGAACTTGTATTTATTTGAGCAAAATTGAAGTCACAGAAAAGCTTTTACAGATTCAGAAATTTCAGCAAAAATATTAAACTAATTTTAACTGTAATTTTAACAGTTAAATCATTTACCACCATTAAAAAGCTTGAATATCATACTTGGTCTCATAGCAGTAAAACTCTAATATTGAAAGTAGAGAAGACATCTGCACCTCTGCTGTAGGGCTTTATTAGGTGTACTTAACACAGACGTAAAAGTGGTTATGTTTTTACTTTTGGCCAGTGTCCCTCTGCACAAGGTGGTTTACATTCAACTCAGAAGTTCTGTGTTAGCTAGAAACATGTTTGAGAAACTACATTAGAATACAAGTGCTCTACATAATCATCGAATTTACAGTAAAGGGGAAAATATCTGATTAAATGTGCCAACGAAACTTTGAATCACATGTTGCCCAAGTTACATTTTAAAAGAACCACAGTGTTGTTTGATCAATTTAGTCTCATATTAACTCTCGAGGAAGAGGTGTGCACAGACTCCTAAAATGGCTCATTTCAATATCAGAGCACTTAAAGGCAAACCCTCCTTTATGAATGACCTTATTTCTGAGTGTAGTTTAGATTTTATGCTTTGAACTGAAGGCTGACTGGAGCAGCCTGAATAACTGAGCCTTGTTCAACACAGAGTTCTACACGGTCTTAAGGATAAAAAAGGGCCTGAATTAGCCACTATAGCAGCTATTAAAACATTACTCTTTGAATCTTTTCTGTTTTCAAGTAACAAAGTGTCAACCCCCAAAGCACGCACGCACACACACACACACACACACACACCTCTATTAGTTGTTATTTCCATTACTGAATGGAAGTCCAGCTAATTTAAATGTAAAGAAGAAGAAATGAGAAACATAAATACTTCCCAGCAGCACATGATAATTGCTAACAATGCTCTCTAAAAGAGACTGTCATTCAGCTGAAGTCTAGATTCAAATTATAGTTCCATATGAATTACTTATAAAGTGCACCGGTATCTGTAACAGCGGTGAGTATTTATCTCTTTAAGCCCATTATAGTCCTTTAAAGCTTTTAGTGGGCCATCAAGCTGTAAGGAAACTTGAAAAAATAAACTCAGTATTTGCAGTTGCAGTCACACTGATGTGATTTCACGGTGGGGCTATGGTGGTAGTCTATCTTTTGCACAGAAATTCAAACAACTATTGTGTCAAACTAATATGAACAGTTCAGCGCTTTCACTTGGCCAATCAGCAAAAAGTCTACATAACTATAACAACACTTAATGCTTTAAAAATGAGAAGTCGGTGCTGAAATATACTGGGAATTTTAAAATACACAAATGTAATTTGAGAAAAAGCCTGAATCAAGAACTACACACATGTAACCACTTTCTGCTGAGCCCTCAGCTCATTCTTTTGGCAGAAAAACTTTGACTGCGATATTTTCAATCAATATAATCAATTTGTTTTTTGTCAAGTAACTCTGATATAAAAAATTGGACACAGGTGGCTCAGTGTGTGTGAAATGTTGTGACTGTGTTGAGCTGCTAAGGAACAATGGGCTGTACACCTCCTGCTATAAAACTAACTCTCCACAAAGATGGGAGCTTCAAGAAAATACCTACAGCACAACTGAAGGTTCATATAAGAAACTGCCACAATAAAGTTTAGTGTTTTAACTAGGGCTGTTAATCGAAAATTAGAAAAACAAATTATAATAATAAAATAAAAATATATACAAAAACTAATTAATCACAAAATTTGCTGCAATTAAACTGTTCTTTTTCTGTTTATTTAAATATCTCTGTGGTGTTTTAATAAATAAAATCCTGAATTAGAATCTCTCCATTTGCTGAGTAAAATTTCAGAGAGGTTTAGCATCGGGCACACAAGCTTTAGTGGATAAAACAAACACTGCCGAGCAGCTTGCAGTAAACACCTCGGTGTTCCAGTTTTAACAAATTTTTATAAGATAAATGGAAGGATTAAGTGTGGTGGAAGACAGAACCAGAGCTCTCTGTGTGTGTGTGTCTGTGTCTGTGTGTGTGTGTGTGTGTGTGTGTGTATAAAGATACATAAAATTCTTTAAATCCTGCAGAATGGAGAGGAGCTTGTCCAAAGCAGAAATTCATTTCAATTAATTCCTTCCAAGAAAAATTTAAATAACCATAAGGAATTACTAACAAACAGTACTGTTGTAGCACATCTGAAAATGACACTGACCATTTGATACTAGTATTTCTGACTGAGACCTACTTTTCAGAAAGATTTTACTAATGTAACTTTATTTTCTCTACTTTATTATTAATATAAAATTTTATTTAGATGTTAAGCTTTCTATTTCAGTTCACTTTTAAATACATATTGGCTGTGTGCTGCCAGCTCTTGATTTATAATGAGATAGAAAAGTGCTGAGGACACTGAGATTTCTCCTTTAGATTCTGGACCTTTTGTAGCTCTCTACATCCAAGGGGAATCACAAAAGAAGATCTCCAAAATGTCAGCCTGACAACAGCACTTCACACGGCCTTCTTTGCCACCAAGAAGAAGCCACTAGAGGACACTGGGTGTCACTGGACTATCTGTAAATGTGTGTGTGTGTGTGTGTGAGCATGCTAGAGGACACAGTTTAGAGCTTTACAATAGAGCCTGGTGCTTGGTGTCCAAAGATCTCTGTGGGGTTATGGGAAAAGAAAAGTGGCGTTTTGGAGACTTTTTCGCTGAGCCATGGAGGAAGAGAACCCTGAGGCAAACCCCTTTGACCTTTCCAAAATGTTACTGCCCGTTTGGCACGCCGGCCGCACCTAATGAAACTTTTATTGCCATGAATATTTTATTCCAATCCTGCTCCAGGCCTGGGGCAAACCCAGACCACAGCAGACTAAGACCTTGGAGAGAAGGGGTGGCCAGGCTGGGCAACAGAGCTCAGGAGAGCAGATGAAATTAGCAGGGTTATGGCTAATGTGCATAACAGGTAAATTCAGCTGCACTTTCTTGTTTCAGTGAACTCACTTTGCGAGGAGTAAGGCACATCTAATATGCTCAAGATTTCAAGCACATTTTTTAGGCTAAATTCTAGCCAAATTACGGCTCTCACAGGACGTTTGTGACTCAAGAGCGAAATTAATGCTGTCCTTCAGCTGTAACGCTGGCTACGCTCAAAGCCAAAACATATTAATCAAATAATGACAGAATTCTGCTGGAATTTCTCTGTCACAAGCGATCTCACATTCACCCCACTCTAGGCCCAGCTTTGGCCCCCTTCACTCTGGGAATATGTGATGTTGAGAAATACACTCAGGGTCGTGTAATGCTGGACAAAGTGTCTTGGCTTTACAGGCCACTTACCCCCCGCTTTACACACACACACACACACACACACACACACACAAATATATCTGTATGATTCATTATAAGAACAGATTATGCAAGCTGCCCTCTGGTCTCCATACACAGTTTCACAACGACTTATCTCTCAAGACTAATGAGGCTGACCCTTCACTGCCTTATATGGGCCAAGATATTCTTGGAATTTTCGCTCATCCATGAGCTTTTCTCTGCTCTGCTTGGATTGAAACAGAAAGCATATGTGTATGTGTGTGCGTGTGTGTGTGTGTGTGTGTGTATGTGTGTTTGTCTGTAAGAGAGTGTGTATGTGTGTTTGTCTTTGTAACTGTAAATGGGCACAGAGTACCTGGAGGGCAGAAAGGGGACAGAGAAGATGACAGGCGAGAGGGGTAGAGAGAGAGAGAGAGAGAGAGAGAGAGGAGAGAGAGAGAGACTCACGGTTGGCAGAGTTTGATGAGGTCCTGGTCTGTAGTGCCAGGCGGCAGGCCTCGGATGTACAGGTTGGTTTTGCTGAGTTGCTCCGCTGCACTGTGGCTGCTGCTGTTGGTGCTGGGACTGGGCGGAGCCATGGGAGGAGGGGGTGGGGCATATGACTGCTGTAGAAGAGAAGAGGCAGGGTTGGGGGAGAGACAAAATAAATGTCGGTTAAAACATTTTCTAATCCGTAAAAATTCAATACAAAAAAAAGACATCAGCAACGCGCTACATCAGCTTTTTTCAACCGGGGTCCCAAAAATATTCTGACATTTTTGTCCCAAAAATGAAAATTCCAAATTGTATCAGGAAAAAACAGCTATGATGGCTTCAATATTGAGGTCAGAAACTTCTGAGAGCGAAGTCATAATATTTTGAGAAATTAAGTCATAATGTTTGGAGAATAATGTCAGAACATTTAAAGAAAAAAGTCAAAATATTCTGAGCTCATTTCTCAGCGTCTGATTATTATCGGACACAGAAGATGCAGCCAAAAAAACACTTCATTCTTAATCAAATTATTCAATGAAAAATCCAATTGTTTGGCAAATGTCTTTCAGAAATTTTTTTTTTAAACCTACAGCTGATTATGCCTTCTGCCACCTTTGTGTGTGTGTGTGTGTGTTTTGGCTGTCAGAGGGATAATACATTTATATTTAGATGACTTGACATTTTTCATACCTTTAAACCTTATTTACATTAAATAAATTGTGCCGTGATTGAAAATTATCACTGAATTTACCTTTTTTATATACACACACATCACAAGTCTCTCCAAAGCCACTTAGAGCAACATTGCTCTGGCAGAATCTGTACTACAAGAGTGAGTAAGAACATTGTTTACTTGAGTATGTATGTGTGTGTGTGTGTGTGTGTGTGTGTGTGTGTGAGTGTGTGTGAGAGAGAGAGAGAGAGAGAGAGAGAGAGAGAGAGAGAGAGAGAATGCCGAACGTGTGTGTGAGAACGTTCCATTGAGATACAGTGTAAATAAATCAAACTGCTATATTTGAACCTCCTGCTATATATAAATCCACCCATTCACATCAGTAGCATCAGCATCACAGCACAAGAGGCACAGGAAGAAAAACCCTTTATGGAAAATGACATTCTGACATTTGGACAAACTTCAAATGCTACTAAATTTGTGTCTCAACAGAATAAACACGAGAGAATACGTGCAGAGAAGCGTTCGTAACTCTACTGCTGTGATGTATAAAGCAGTAACAAAGCAGCGATGCTCCATTCCATGCCCATGTGCTTTGAAAGACAGACTCCTGAGTAAGGCATTGCTGTAACATAAAAGAAGAGTAGATGTTAAATACGAAATTTCATGCTATGTCATTTAAATCTGAGTAAATTGCTAGTTTGAATGGACGTCATTGAGGATGCATGCCTTTTAGAGAATCTTATTTCCTTATGATAATATACCAGAGCTAGAGGCTATTGAGCTTCATTCTGTCCAGCTGGTGTACATCTAGAGAGTGTCATTAACGTATGTATGTGTGTGCGTGTCTACTGATGTATTTTCATGGTGGAATTGCTTCCCTGGCTGTGTATCAAACCCAGAGAAAATATGTAACCGACGGTAACAAAACACGTCTTGCTTTAAAGGAGACATATGACAAGAATGTTTTCAGTGCATTAGAACATTATTTTGGGGATGCTGAGTGTACACAAAACCACAAACTGTGAAGCAGAACAATCCAGTGGTCTGACTAAGTCTGAAAATATGGTATTAACCTCACTCCTCATTCCTGGGCCCTCATGATTAACTGATCTGTGGCTCATTCTCATTTAAAGGAACAATCACTGAAACTGCTGGAAAAAACTTGTGGAAAAGGGCTATAACATGCCCCCTTTAAAATTTGTTCAAACATTTTAGGCAGTTCTTAAAATGAGTAAATTCAGCTACGCTCAGTTGCACCCATCATGGACAGAGGTGTTCAGTTGTGCACACACAGCTTGTATAATCTCCAAAGGAATATATGAAATGAAATGGGATGCTCTGGAGCAGCTGCACAAAAGATTACGTTCATATGGTCAATGCCATGCAGGCATGGGCTACAGGAGTATCATGCTCCTCAGCACTGGGCTGTAGAACAGTGAGCCTGTTCTCTGGAGTGATGAAGTTCCAATCAAATCCTTTGGGATGAGTTGGAATGGCTCTTGTGATCCAGAACTAATCATCCAACATCAGTATCTGGCCACGCTATTGTTCTTGTGATTGAATGCCATTCTTACAGATATGCTCCAATATCTAATTTTACAATAGCTGCATAGTTTTAGCCTCCTTTCACACGCACTTACACACCACCTCCCAAATAACACCTGCTCTGATGGTTTAACGCAGGTCCCTACCATTGAAGAGGAACAGAGTAAATTAGGGCTGTGCCGTATTGTTTCATTCGCAATAATATTGCTATAATTTTTTAACAATAAAAAAAGATCAATAACGTGATAATAGTAATAATCTGTCTTGTTTATGTAATGACTCCATGCAGTAACACGAAACAGTGAGGTGTGGTGAAACTGGCTTCTGAATTCCTCTGAGTTGCTCAGTTGTGTGAATGTACAATATATATCAGATGTACAATAAGCCATGATAATTGTAAGATATGAAAGAAGCCTGTAACAACAGAAGGGGGAATCACAACTAATCTGTTTCACCACCTCGAGCAGAAGCACCCAGCTGAATACGAAGAATGTCAAAAAGGCCACAAGGAGAGTTCAATGGTTAATGTAAGCTCTAACCCAGGCAGACTGACAACACTGACTCAGCACAGCAACTATTGCGTATATATTTTCTTATTTACTGGGAAGTTTTAAGGGTATTTTTAATATAAAAGTTTACATTTGCAGTTTATATGCACACATGGCATTTTCTGCACTTTTTGGTGTGGTAGATTTCTATGCTACGATATTTTATACAATGTTGGAATCTTATACTTACTTTTTACGTTGATTACAAATTTTTTTAATTAATTTTTTTATTTTTATTTAATTTGATTAAATTTGGCAGCACGGTGGCGCAGCAGGTAGTGTCGCAGTCACACAGCTCCAGGGGCCTGGAGTTCGATTCCCGCTCCGGGTGACTGTGTGTGAGGAGTTGGTGTGTTCTCCCCGTGTCCGCGTGGGTTTTCTCCGGGTGCTCCGGTTTCCTCCCACAGTCCAAAAACACATGTTGGTAGGTGGATTGGTGACTCAAAAGTGTCCGTAGGTGTGAGTGAATGTGTGTGTGTCTGTGTTGCCCTGTGAAGGACTGGCGCCCCCTCCAGGGTGTATTCCCGCCTTGTGCCCAATGATTCCAGGTAGGCTCTGGACCCACCGTGACCCTGAACTGGATAAGCGGTTACAGATAATGAATGAATGAATGATTAAATTTGGCCGCAAATTTGCTGCAATAGTGTGTTCCTGAAATTAATAAAAGTATGCAAACAAAGTATGCAGAGCAACAGAAGAACTACAGTCTGACATTCATTGAAGTTTTCCTTCTACTATAAAGTTACAATTTTGCAGATTTTGCAGACAAAAGGCAGTCCTCAGAGAGTATATAAACCAGTGTGTGTTCATGTGTGTGTATGTGTGTGAGAGAGTGAGAGAGAGAGAGAGAGAGAGAGAGAGAGAGAGAGAGAGAGAGAGAGATGAAGCCTCTGTCTTTGTTTGCGATAATCATTGGCTGTCACAGCGCTGCACACTGGCAAGTCTAGCCTGATATTAATCTATTACCTGTACTTCCCCACAGCCTACAATTACCACAGCCTGAGACAGACAGCCCTATCACAAAGAAAGACTGGCACGCTCTGCATCAACGTTATTCCCACACTACTGCGCCTCAGGCTACAGCCATGAATGAAAGCATTGAGCTCTCACGAATATAACACACACAGAGGCTTATACCTGAGGAGAGACATGAAATACAGGACAAACACACAGCAGTGAGGATGTAAAATGAAAGTCTGATAAGATCTTGGAATCGTGAAGAAAGGGGATGCCCGTCCTTAAGAATGTTTCTATTAAACAAAGGCATATTCACATGGAATCCTGGAATCATTGGGCGCAAGGCGGGAATACACCCTGGAGGGGACGCCAGTCCTTCACAGGGCAACACAGACACACACACATTCACTCACACACTCATACCTACGGACACTTTCAAGTCGCCAATCCACCTGCAACGTGTGTTTTTTTTGGACTGTGGGAGGAAACCTGAGCACCCGGAGGAAACCCATAAAGACACGGGGAGAACACACCAACTCCATACAGACAGTCACCCAGAGCGGGACTTGAACCCACAACCTCCAGGCCCCTGGAAACGTGCCTGTGACACTACCTGCTGCACCACTGTGCCGCTCAAGAGAATAACCACCAAAAAAAAAAAAAAATCAAATAATCGTCTGAAGGGAAAATAGAAGACTAAATAAATAGTCTTTAAAATGTCCCAAATGCCTCAGAGAATAAACAGGTTTTAAAAATAATGTGGGGGATGCCTTTATGAAAGAATGGATGAACAGGTAGTTTAAAAAAAGTCTTTTATGTAAAATGTTTCTGCTTTTGTCTTGTCATGAAAAGAGTTGTTTTTGTGCTGTAAAATGCTGCCCTTTGCTAATGGTTAGGTTTGGATGCATTCTACTTGTTTCATTATTGGAGGGGGCGGGGGCGGGGGGTGGTGTTAAATGTACTAGTTCAACCTGCACGGCTACAGCAGCAGTAAAATGTAGTCAGCTCATGTGGCCAGTTTCAAGTGCACACTGTATGCCATTCAAAATCTGTGTATCACTGTACTGTTCACACTTTATGGTTTGTGTCATTTGTGGACCCAGAAGAACTTCAAAGCAAGGTTCCCATTATCCCACATTTGGAGAGCCATAAATGATCCAGGGAAAAAAAAACACACCTTGATAAACAATAAATTTAAATAACACTATTTAAATATCCTAACTGTTATTATCCACCACTTGGTATTTCAGTCCTCCCCCTCTTCTTACAAGTAGCTCTTGTGTAAATCTCAGGTGTATGTAATTCAGGTGGAATTCATGAGTACCACATGTCCGGAACTATAGAGACAGACATGACTGACGTGCCAGAGACGAGTGAGAATGTGCACACACACTCCCCGCTACCACATGCACCTGATTTCACAGCTGAGAAAAAAAAAAAAAAACCTTGTGAGTGTGGAGTCTTATCGGACTCAACCGGCCTCATTTTACACAGCAGGCCAGGGCCCGGCCTCCTCTACGTGACGGCGGGATGGAGGGAAGGAAAGAAAGAGAGAGCAAAAGAGGGTCTGATCAAAGAGCTCGCCTAGGAAACCTCTTTCAGCCAATTTGTGCAGCTGTCAGGGTCCCGGCGATAGCACATCGGCGTGTGTAATATGTCAGGAGGCGTGATGGGGGAAGCCTTTGAAACGTCAAAAGCGCTCAATGCTCCCCCCCCAGCACACAGGCCAGGATTAGTGACAGAGGGGAAGAGTACGCTACCACTACGACGGGTTGACATAAGGCTCACATGTGCACACACACACACTCTCTCACTTACACACACGTACAGCACTGTGCCCAGGTCTTAAACCAGTCAACCAAAGTATTTATCTGAGCAGGATGTGTGTTTATTTGCCGAAGCACTGCATTTCTGCAAACGTTAAGTTCAGAGTTTCTGTAGGTTTTAGCATTGTCTGTTTCACTGAACACTAACTACTGTACGCGTTAAGCACTAGATACTAAAGTACAAGAAAATGGCTTATTTATTACTAAAGTGCAAGAAAATGGCTCATTGTTCCTGGGAAATGGCCCTGTGTGGGAGCACTCGTTGCGCAATAGCATTTTACAGTAAAATAGGAGTATACTGTATGCTTTAAAAAAGTGCCAGAGCTGGAGAGGTTAAACACTACATCTGATCACTGTCAGAACAAAACCTTGCATCACCATATGGAGACTTTACACGAGAAGGAAAAAGCATTGTTTAGTTTTAATGAAAGTTAAAGCAGCAAATATTTACTCCAAGTACGTCTGGACCTCTACTGCTGTGCCATTTATCAGGACATTCTGACACAACATAAAGGGCAGCTGGTATTTTTTAAATTATGTCAAACTTATGACAAATGAGATACAAGACTTTGACCCGAACGTGATGTTATTTATTATTTATTTATTAGCCTTTTTGAGATGAGGGCTAAGAAATATCCCCCAGTCAAAGATAAGCACACAGTAATACATTCAAAATAAAACGAAGGCCTAGTCTTCTTATGAGTTGTTGTTCTATTCTGTGACCACGGCAACATGTGTTGTTCTTCTCCTCCTTGATACACAGCAGTAATGGTCATGGGTCATGGGTGTGTTAGCATCCATTACTTGACAATCAGACATAAAAGATAAAATGTAAACTGATGATTAATTGGTCTATGATTAATTGCGAAAAATTTCTTTGCATGCAATAAAGACATTACAGGCATGAAGAGTGCAAACTGACTGACCTTATGCTGATGTCGTCGTAGCTCCTGATCCCCAATCAGACCCAACTCAAGCTCAAATAAAGTATCATTTCTCCGTGTTGCACGAGTTAGAAGTTCTGCTGATTTTTAAAAATTAATAACAAATCTCAACAAATGTTTTTTTCTTGCCTTTTTTACTTACATGCTTTTTTTTGGGTTTGCTTCAACCAAACTGATGAAAACTGATGCAACAACTATGGCATCTTTGTATATACCACAAGCTATGGTCCCTTTAAATGATTACGATTAGCTCAAACGAAGCATTTAACAGGGACAAGCCTCATGATCTGAGCTAACTGAACAGAACGAGCCAGGTATTGATGGTAAAACACAGAGCTCTAGAAGAGGGTTGGACATGGTTAATCCAATAAGAACTCACTGTACAAATGTTGAATTGTATTTACCGCCCATACTGAGTCTATACCCATTTGCATTGCTGCATTTGTCTGGACTGACACTAGAAGTGAAGGAACTGCAATGTTTTTTGTTTTTTAGATGGTAAAAGAAGGATTAGTTATTGTTTAAACAGTAATTAAGGCATTAGCTGCATTTACATCTCACTGAGAAAATGATGATGGCTCTTTGTAACTGATACTCTTCCTCTCCTTCAGACCCACGTGTGTTCCTCCCCACCTCTGTGTTCCACTCCTCCTCCCCCCTCATCCTCGGGCTGTTTAAATCAACCCAATCCTCCTCCTCCTGTTCCCTCCCTCTCTCTCTCTCAGCCAGGCTACTACAAACACTCTCCTCCCCTCCACTCCCCCCTCTCCTCCTCTGAGGATGACTATACCTCTCCCTCTCTCCCTCCCCCTGTCCTCAGCTTCGGTCGCCTGCTCCGCTGCCCTGCGTCTGTCTCTATTTAAGAGTGAATGATGGGCGCACGCATTATCTCCTCTTCGCACACTCAGATAGCCCCTCATTTCCCTAAAGAGTCCTCCAGTCACCAAACAATTAGTAGTTCCTGGAGAGCACTCTCAAATGGGTTTCCAATGGCCGCTTCTCTATCCCTCCCTCTCCCACTCCTACTGTCCCTCCGCCTGCATCCTTTCCTTTATTACTAAGAGAGAGGAGAGGAGAGAGAGAGAGAGAGAGAGAGAGAGAGAGAGAGAGAGAGAGCAAGAAAAAAGAGCTAAAGATAGGGAAACAGTAACAGAGAGAGGTACTGGGAGAAAGACACAAGGAAAGAAGGTGGCAAACAGAAGTAGAAGTAAGAGAGACAGATAAATGGAAACGAGAAAGGAATGAAAAGAAAGACAAAGAAAACAGATAGAAAGAAAGACTGAAAATGCTGAGAATTGAAAGAATGTCAGGTGGATAAAGAGAAGCTTACTGAACTGAACTAAAATTTAAGACAAAGGTTTAGAATAAGAAAAAAGGGTGATGAGTTTGTTGGCAAACAACGTTAAAAATAAGAGAGGAATGGCAATAAGGACTCAAGGTGAGTAAAAGTAGAGATGGGGAATGGAAAAAGGCTATGAAAAAGAAGAGAAACATGGAAAATATTAAAGAAAGCAAGAGAAAGACAGACATTTAAGTAAGCAATAAAGAGCAAAGAGGGATAGGAAATATTTGAAGATTCATACAGACAGACAAGGAAAGATGGAAAAAGGAGAAGGGTAAAAGGACAAAGACAGAGAGAGAGATAGAAAGAAAGAAAGAAAGAAAGAAAGAAAGAAAAAAGGAAAGAGAGAGAGAGAAAGAGAGAGCAGATTTTTAAGAGAGCTCATAGTGTACAATGTAGAAACAATTTCTGTTTCCGCCGTTTTATCTCTTCTTCGTCACCTGAGGTGTCATTCTGAAACATCTTCATCTTGTGCGGTAGAACTACAGCTGATGATTATATCAGTGCTCCATTAACCTATTGCTTATTACTGGATTAACTGTTAAACTAACTTAATATGACTCTAAGACTTACTTTCGCGCAGCAGGTACACAGCTCCAGGGACCTGGAGGTTGTGGGTTTGAGTCCCGCTCCGGGTGGTGTGTGAGGAGTGTTTTCCCCGTGTCCGTGTGGGTTTCCTCCAGGTGCTCCGGTTTCCTCCCACAGTCCAAAAACACACTTTGATAGGGGGATTGCTGACTTAAAAGTGTCCATAGATGTGAATGTGTGTGTAAGCCCTGTGAAGGACTGGCGCCCCCTCCAGGGTGTGTTCCCGCAATGATTCTGGGTAGACCCTGAACTGGATAAATGGTTACAGATAATGAATGAATAATACTTACTCTCCCCTTTGCTGCCAACATCATTCAAAGCTTTGTTTGTGCAACAAGCTATTTCTTCTTATAATGCTGCAAAGAGCAGGAGCCATAGCACCCCCAGTGCTTCCTGTGGTGTACTGTATCTGTCAGAAGGTTTGCAGCAATTACATGAACGATGGGTAAATACTGCATATTAGCTGTGCTTTACTTTCATTTTCCTACAAAGTTTCAGGACTTTACTTGGAAATAACCCCCCCCCCCACACACACACACACGTACACTCTCAGGCTTTTTCCAGAGGTCACTGATGGACAGTGCACACTGGAGACTGCTGGAGACAGTAGGGACAGAGGCAGCTGTGCTCCCCACTGTTCCACTCTACCCGCGGGCTTCCTGGGGCAGGGGAAAGAATGCTGTCTATTTTGGGAGCAGGGCTGAGATCCCTTCCTTCCGGACAACAGTAGCCTGGAGGCTTGAGGAAATCCCAAAGACCAGACTGTGCGGAACACACACATCAGAGCCTGCATTCAGTCCATTTATACGCACGACACTGTCTGACCCAATGATCCATTACTGCACACATGAGCCCATTAGCCCCTGGTTAATGGCTGCACAGCGTCGGTAGCAAAGCTGCTGGGAGTGGCCATTAAGGCCTATAGTCAATATTCTCCTGCATTATGGTCCACATCTTTGAACAGATCTTGTAAACATCAGGTTTCAGTATCAGGTGTAGCAGGAAAATGTGAAAAACAGGCATTGGTCTAACAGCAGAGGCCAAATAACATAGGAAGTCCCTGTCAATAACAACAAAGCAGTTTGTTTAGTAAACAATGGTAAAAAGGCATTGAATAATAAATTAATTTTCCTACATTCTAATCACCAACCTGTGTGTCTTCCCGAGTCATGCAAGAAAAACAACGAGTTGCTTGAACATGGCCTCTGATTCATAATGGCAGACTGAAAAGAGCAGAAAATCCAAGAAAATGAAAAAGGAAAAAAAATTCCCCACTTGCTTTTTGCGTTATGACGAGCAGCAGGCAGTATCCACTGTAGGGAATAGTTTTTTTAGCTGTACAAAGCTGCAGTTTTAACATTACTTCACCAGAAAGTCAAGAGAGACTGCTATCTTTCATTTTTCAATCGCTCTCATAGGTTGAGCTACTGTTGCTCTAGGATTTATTTAATGATTCTTTTAAACCCTTTTCCACACGTTAAACCTGTTCTCCTTAATGAAATGTAAGTGATGTGATTTGGACAAAACAGCACAGGTATCCAACAACACAGCCACAATCAGACCCTGTCTAAACAGCCTAGTTCAGAGCGACCCGTGTCAGCGCCTGTTCCTTTAAATAAAAACGAGCCACAGCTCAGTTCAGTGCGAGAGCCCCGGAGTGAGGAGCAGAAGCCATTTATGTTGTTATAGTTCTCTTTCTTCTCCATTCTCACATTTGCAATATTTAATCACTTGTCTCTCAGTATTCGTTGTGTTTGTTTTTCAAAATCTGACCTAATTTCTGGACTCTCACCTGAGTGTAGAAGCCCCCTATGACTGGAGAGACGTAGACTAAGAGGCGGGATATTGAGTCCAGGCTGTCTGAAGTCTCTGCCCTCTACACAAGAAGCAACACTATATTAGAATGGTTTGGTTTGTCCCGTGTTTACTGACTTAGGCAGACCACAAAAAACCCATTGGGTTGTTTTATTTCACAGTTTATGGCTTGGTAGGAGCTCCAGAACCCTGAAGTAATGTTGAAATGCACTCAAAAGTTTTTTTTTTCATATTTCTCATTGAATAACAAGTGGCCTAAAGTATACTTCAGTATGCAATCTACTGATGGTATGATCTATGGCTTTAGATACTAGTTGTGTACTGTGGCAGACTACCGTGCCCCTTTCAATTGGTTTGGAGCACATTTTACAATTCCAACACTAAATTAATAGGTGAAAAAAATTGTCCTTAAAAGTACATTAAGAGCCATGTTGGCTACAGTTGGGCAGGTGACCTTTCCATGCTTTACAGAGTCTTTCAGAGCATTTATGTGAGGCTACTTTTATTAGCTTATATAACCATTCACCTGATTCGATATTAAATACATCTGGCTGAGTTTCCAGTTCAAAATGTTGCTTACTGAGCTGGATTATGTTTTGGCAGCTAACTGAAACAAGCTGGAAACAACAATGAATGTGTAATCATACTGACACTAGTTAGGCTACATCACAAGCACTTGTTCTGTACTACAGCATGGCCTTCCGCAAGAATACAGAGTGATGTGAAATTAATAACACTCCAAATAAAGGTAATTTGACTAAACCTGAGCTGTGTGCTCCAGCTTCTCATTAGAGTGAATAGGAGTTTTGCCAACGTTCTGAAAGTTTAACCAAGCATAACAGTTGCTCTGAAGGAATGTGTCTGTGGATGGGGCACGATGGATCAATTGCAAATGAACAGGCCCAGAAGAAAATAAATACATTATATAAAATGGATCACAAAAACGGCAGTGTGTAATATGTAGCTATTATCTTACATTTTTCCTCAGTGTCTGGAGGTGGGATAGTTGTAGCTAGGTTAGCGTTAGAGTTTCTTTTCTCTGGTAGTGTATGTTAATGAAGCATTACTAATTAGCGCTGGGCGGGTGGGCATTATTAAGCGTGGGCAGATTTATTATTATTTTTTTTTTGCGTATGGGAGAATGCCGGTTGTATCAAAAGCTGCCTCCCACCCAGCCTTTCACTTTCTGACCTTTGGAAGGACTTACGCAGTGCATTAGACCACACACACACACTCATACTGTGAGAGCACCTGAGTAGAGGTCTGCCCTCCTCCACTTGCTCTTTCTCTCTTTCTCTTGCTCTTTCTCTCCCTCTTTCAATCTCAGCAGGAATGCTGGGACAAACAGACTGGCTTTAATTTCGGTGGAGCACGCAGTTCCAGAGGCTCAAACCACACTCCAGCTCGTTAGCGTCAGGCCCACGCTCCTTTAATGTCATAAACAAGTTACACAAACATTCGCCCAAACAGGACTAACATCCTCCACTCCAGACTCTCTCACGGCAGCGGGAAGAAAGAGAGAGGGAGGGAGGGATATAGAGAAAGATGTGTTTGTCTAGCACACATTCACACTCTCTGTGCTATCAAATTCACCCCTCCCACACAATAAATGACAATCTGCGCCTCATTCCACACTGACTCATTCACATCTGTGACTTCACAACGGTTATGCGACACTGGAATTACCCCCCCTCAACACCCCACAATGTATTCCCAAGGCATGAATAATCAATGGATAACTGTTATTAAGAATATACATACATATGCAAATAGCACTTAAATACATTCAACATGTAAGCCCACCTCCTTTGTCGCAGAGGTCACGGTTTTACTGGGCTGGCACGTATAGAAAGTAGGAATGTTTAAGCTCTTTTAAAGCTGTAATGTGAATTCCTCCAGGAACTTCCCACCAAGTCGGCAGGGAATTAAAACCATCAAGAGGTTAGCGTGAAGGCAGAGTTAATTTCTGCGGTAGCCGAAACCTTCGAATATTTCCATATGTAGATATCTCTCGTTCTGTGATACCCCCCCCCCCCAAATATCCACCCCCTCGGGGGCAAGAACCTCATATTCAAATGTGAGGAAACAATCAGTGTCTTCCTCATTTACATATGAACGGGAGATGGAAAGCTAGCAAATCTGCAGCAGTCCATTTTAATCCGAGAATGACTTCTTCCTGCATTGTTATGAGAAACAGTCCGGTGGTGCTCGCCTCTCTCCTCCTCTCTCTCCCTCTCTCGATCTCTCTGCTCCCAATCTTCCGGCTGAAATTAACATCAGAATATGAAGCTTCCTCTGACCACAGCACCAGCCGAGTCCTCACGGGCACCAGCACTCCACAGACCACTGTTGCCCCGGCAACAAAGAGAAGGACAAGGAAGGGCCTTATCAATCAATTAGAAATGTCTCTGTATCTGCCCGGGACAATGAGCTACAGGGTTATGACTCCTCCTTAGTTTATCAAATTCATTACGGCCGTGCCCGGAGAGCTATCACTTTTACTTTGGAGAGTAGCAGCCTTTCCTCTGGAAGGGATTTTTTTTTACGTGTGTTCCTGATTACATTATCTTTTAATAAAATGCACGATTTGTAATACTAATGAATACAAAATCAAAATACAGTTGTGAGTTAATGACTCTATGGTCTTGCAAGGACATGATTATTATTCTAAATCTCTGGGAAATCAGTGAAGACAGAGTTAGCGAGGCTTAATTTATTCCCCTTTCTTTTGAAATCTAGGGTCATATACAATTCATTTAGCCCAAGGAGAGTTTACTTTCTGACTTTATTAAAATTCCTCCTTCAGGCTCACTTTTACAGCCAGCTTTCCAAGAATTCCAGACAGATCCAATCCAGGGAATTTCTCTATACTTCTTTTTTATACATATAAATATATATATATATTTTTGATGCTGACTGAGGATCAAGTTAATTGTCATCACATGGCGTTTTTGGGTGGATCTGCATCACAGCCTCATATTAATTCAATTTGATGGAGACAGGCACAAGTAAAGTCGTATAGGTCTGAAGCCACTGGTGGCCCATTGCGAGATTCAGTGGAGCAGTTTGAAACCAGCTGCAGAAGTCGTAAAACTTAAACCCTCAGCCTTTTTACGTTATGGATTTATCGACACTGACATTTAAGACACATTAAGTGACGGCCCAGTGATTTTGCAGAAACATGTGGCCAAAGATACACTTGGGAGTGTTGGACTGTTAACTGTAATCTGAATAATACTCGTACACCATACTCACAAACCATTGCAGTGCGCTCAGGTGGTACCCTTGAATTCGATCTACACCGCACCCTTCAGCATGCACACATGATGAAGTGTTGCTAGCACACCGCCTGTGCTTGTCCTTCTCACCGCATTGAGTCATCAGCTTTCCAGTCCATTAGTCACGCGCCATCAAGCGCTGTCATATCATGTCACTGAAATATATGTATGCGTTTGTGTCTGCAAATGCTGATCTATATGGCAAGGACCAGCCACAGCCTCTCACCTTTGCACTCATTCAAACAGACAGAACCCTGACCTCCACACACATGTTCAGGTTTCAATGTCACTCTCTGTGTGTTAGAATAGCGGCAGCAGATTACACAGCTCAGCTTGAGATGGGAAAGGACATGCGGTACATGCAGAGCCCATTACACCCAACAAATACAACACTGAGGGCCTGTAATCAATCAGCCACTTTCCATAGCTAACTTTTCATCACCCTGCTAAATACGTGTCCATATTTTAAACAAAGCAAGCATATTAAGTGCACTTCTCAGGAACAGAATTTATTGGGTGGCGATTGATTTAATGGACGTATCGAATTACCGTGAAAGGTTAGAACTATCCATTTCCCCCACCTTGCCTTTTTATCATATGCGGAGGGGCGCTGAAAGAATGAATGAAAGACAGAGGGGAAAGTGAGTAATATTTTCACTCCTGAAACATGAAGCAGTAATGCAGCAGACACCTGGGAGTAACACTTTAACGAACACTGAGGCTTGTACCAAATGCTCAAGTTTGGGGGAGACACGTTTGGTGACGTGATGTGGTCACTGTGATAAAACACATCAGTATCAGCTTTTTATGAGGAAACCTTTTATTTTATTTATTTATGTTTCATTAAAAAGGGCAGCCCTCCCAAATAGTCCCGATATCTAGGCTGTGGTACTGTCAGACGATCCCAATGGTGGGAAAACCAAGAACGACTGTGTGGTGTTAAATTGGAAACAGTAAAGTACAGTATGTGAAATGTTGAATAAAACAAAAACTGTGCTGAGTTTATCTGACAAATAGCAGCACTGCTGTTTTGTCTGGTGGTGTCTGTTCCAATAGATCAAATCTCAGAAAAATGAAACATCATGATATAATCACAAAAATATCTGATATTATTTTCTTGACACACTGCCCTCCCCTGCTGAGTGCTGTTTTAGTGTGTGATGCAGAGAGCTGGGAGGACTGCCCACACACTCAGCCATCATTCAGACACTCAGAGGACTGAGTCAAACACATGGAGATGGTTAAGGAACATTCCACCAATAGAGTACCATTTAATCAAACCATTAAATTTAAAAGAATAATAAACAGATCCACAAGTTTAAAAAGGTCAGAAATAAATGCAGATTCTTTTCTTTGAAAGCCACTATTTGCATTATTAGCTTGTTAAAATAACAAGTTACATCCCAATGTGTGTTCAACACAAAAGGGAAATTTATTCAAGTCCACTGCAGATCCTTTGCAGATGTTGTTTTAAACAACACTTAAAAAAAACCCAATTAAACCTAACACTATATCAAATACACTGATTCTAATCCAGTTCTATTCTAACTCCAACCCTGAATTCTACTCAAAGCCCAAGCATTACTCGGTGTTGTAGGGTGTGTTAATGTTTTGTTGAGCATTCGTGGAAAATCTTTAGGGGATTCTTAAAGTAAAATGTCACCAAAGCCTAATTACCCTGTAAAATGCAGTGAAAAAACAACAAGCAAAGAATCTTAAAGACTGTCTAACCTTGGGGGACAGGATAGAATTGACAACAAGGCTGCACACATGTTGTGGACTGTAATCATTGACAAGAGGATAGTTATCACTACTACTAACTATTCAAAGTGGCTCTTAGGATCCTCAGGCCATGTTCCTCTAACTGTGTGATGGGAGTTCAGATGCTGACCGTCTGGGGTCTATGTACAACCACTACCTTTTACATATTTTTACATTTACTTTGCATTTATGTATTTGTTTTATATGTTCAACGCAAGCGTGCTATGAAAACACGATAAAAGATCTCCAAGATATCGGCCATGGAGGAACAACACAAAATCTCCTCTTGCGTGCAAAGCCAGGACACCTTTGAATAAACACAGGAAACGAAGTGATTAGTATCCCTATCAAAATACAGAGCAAAACACATAATTAGAGCAGAGCACGGCATAATTAAATTCAAGCTTCTCCTTCCCACTGCTAATTGCTAATGTGTGGTGAGAAAATTGACTGATGTCAGAGTACCAATCAGACCGTGCTGTACATCTGTACAAATTTGGGTAAGCTCTACTAAAGGGCAGGCATTTTCTGACTGAACAAAACAGGCTTATTTAATATCATCCATTACTAGGGGAGTGCATCGCTGACCTAAATGCAACCTCAGGTTTTAGTGATATCGATATGACTCAGAATTATTAAAATAATACACTGAATACCTGCAGAAAATACACAGTATTGAAGCATAAAATATATGGAAATACACAAAATGTCATGGCACACAAGCTCTTTGTTCTGCAGCTGTGACAATGAACCAATTGAATGAACTAAAGAAGACACTGACAATACAGTTCAACAAAAATGATGGGGTCTGAAAGGCTTTAGATATGGTCTGGAATAAAATTACATTCAGGTTAATATGACACAGCTAATCCTCACAACACTTTCAAAGCTGTCTATTGCAAACGCCTAATACTTTTTTTTCAATGCATATTACATCTTATTTGATGTAACATTCAGGTTCTCCTTTACTTTAATCTCTCATTGTTTTGCAGAACTGTTGTCTTTATGCAAAAGAACACTCATGGCTGATATTATTCATGATATCATGCTCCCTTTCGTATTGCTTACATTCATAATCAATGCAGTTAAATCCCAATAAACCATTGCTGTTTACTACACACTGGTTTTCCAGTTTTACGGTGTGAGCGCACTGGTTTCTATCAACATATTTACCAATTTAACTCCAATGTCTGACATGCTCCATGTTCAACACCACAATAACGGTGAATCATTCAAATTCACTGCTGGTCACATTATTAATTTCACCCATCCAAGTACCTGCTTCCTAAGGGTTAAAGACAAAGCCTGCTGATTCCTGGACTGTACTCACACTGTATTCAATTCAGGCTGTTTGTCCACCCACTCAATGTAATTATCTCCAGAAATATTTGTGTTCCTGGACACAATGTGATCAGTCAGACATACAATCAGGCCTGAATCTTCACTTAATACAACCACAGCTTGCCTCTGTTTTAAATGCTTGATGGAGAAGAGGAGAGGGAGAAAGGAGTGTAGGGGGGACAATTATTATTTTTTGCATAATAACACACACACACACACACACAAGCAGCTCCTAGTAACAGCACTTTCCCACTCAGTCTCTCCCTTACTGTCAGAGTGCCAATTACTGTACAGGCAGGTAACATCCGTTTGAGCCAGGCTTCATTCCACACAGCCCATTATGAGTTACACACAGCATGATAGCCCTCTTTATTGCCCTGATGAGACACCGCTCCAATGCACAGATGCACCTAAATACATAGGCTACATAAAAACACACATTTCATTCATACAAACTTACTACATTAATTATTATTTACTACAGCTTTGGGTATAGTTTCACATTTTGATAAATGTTCAAGCAAATGTTGGTTTTAAAATTGCTCAAAGAGGTGGTACAGTTATTCATAACTGAAAATCTAAAGTTTTTTTGTGTGTAAATTACATAATCTTTCACAGTTTTCATTATTTTGCCCAAATGGAATTCATTCATTCATTATCTGTAACCACGTAGGTCCAGAGTCTACCTGGAATCATTGGGCGCAAGGCGGGAATACACCCTGGAGGGTGCACCAGTCCTTCACAGGGCAACACAGACACACACACACATTCACTCACACCTACGGACACTTTTGAGTCGTCAATCCACCTACCAACATGTGTTTTTGGACTGTGGGAGGAAACCGGAGCACCCGGAGGAAACCCACGCGGATACAGGGAGAACACACCAACTCCTCACAGACAGTCACTAGGAGCAGGACTCGAACCCACAACCTCCAGGCCCCTGGAGCTGTGTGACTGCGACACTACCTGCTGCGTCACCGTGCCGCCAGCGAATGGAATTCATTTGTGTTAAAAAATACAACATGTTACACATACACCATAACTGCTTACATCTGTAAGGGGGAAAGTTTTTATTTTTTTTGAGAATTCCATGTAAATTAAAAAAGCGTAGTTTCAGTTGCTTACTGGAAGAACAAGAAATAAGAAAAACAAGCCGTGAGGAAATATTTTGAAGCCCAGAAAGACTAATACCATAGGCAAATATAGAGAGAAACCAAGAGCAAATTCTGTTCACGTGAAGGAAAATAGAATAAAACGTTATAGACAGCAGTGGTCTGTAAGGTCATTAAATATTCAATTAATAACCTCTCTTCAAAACGTTCCGCCATTTTTTCTTCATGTCAATATGGAAGTGGTCGCATCTTTCACTGCCCCCATGGTCTCCAGTGGTATTGCTCCGTCCTGTCCGCATCCGTAAGCTTTCAGAAAACATGCCAATTACGTACTAAATGAACGCAGACTACGGACAGAAGGCTCTGTCCGTTTCCATATTAACGATGAGCATAAATGAACCTTAACACAGCATCGCAACTCCTTTACCTGCTGATACAAGGGCAAGAGCTTCAGTGAGCACCTGCTCCAAACGCTGTGCTGTTTTCACCCTATTAAAGCACATATTTCATATTAAATTAAATTAAAGTAATCAAAGTACGCCATACAGTATTGTAAACTGGCAGGCATTGCTTTTGGACAGTGTCAACCTATAAACCCATTGTCCAAACCTGATATATCTACAACAGTATATAAACTCTTCCTAAAATATTAAAAGAAAAAGAAAAGGTCCAAAAGGTTATTTTTATAAATTTTAAAAATATATGGAGCTGCTGGTGTTTACACAAGTCAAAAATAACAAAAGAAAAACTGGAAATAGTTTTGATCTGATAGACATCATGCCTGTCTTTATATGTGATAATATCATTAGTAAAACGCACTGACTGATTCATGACAGACAAACCAGAAAGAGTGGCTTCTTAGGAAATAAACTCTGAGAGGTTCACAGAAGCGAGTTAGAGACAAAAGAAAAAGTTCCTGCTGCTGTTAATAATTGATCTGGTTTTAATTGGTGGTAAGGGGTAATCTTAGCACACACTTCTGGGACTCTCTCTGTATCCAGATTCCAGGAACTGAGGCTGCAGAGGGCTGAGGGTGAGGCATCCTCCCTCCTCCCTCCCCCTTTTTAGTAAGACAGTCTGAAAGCATCTGAAATCGAAACTTACCTGGAACCACTCAAGCTGTGTGTGCAATCTGCAACACCAAGTGTGTTTGTAGATACATCACACCCTTCCAACTTAATCAGGGTCTCTCTGAGAATCTGTTTTTGGGCCACATCCAGCAACTTTTATTTATATTCCATAGCCATTTAATTTCTTCCCGCTCTGTTATTCATATTTTCAATCTGTGCTTGTCATCTAACTGTATTATATAATAACTTTTTGAAATAGCCTCAGTTTTCTTCTAGAACCTTCTATTCACTCTTGTGTAGTGCAGTTTCTCTGCTTTGGGCCCAAGCAGAACATCATACTCTGGTGCATTTCACACATATCACACCACATATCAAATGAAAAGATGTTAGCAAAGAGAACATGGAGGAAAAATTCACAACAAATTTTCAGATACGCATTTGGGAGTAATAACGGTGATAATATACACCAAACTCTCACAATCACGTTGCTCACTGTTCTAACTGAGCTCATGGGATTTATGTGTGTCTTGTTTTATCTGGCAAACGTTCTAGATCAATAACAGCACATTTTCAGACTTTACCACAAAATGAAAAGGAGTAAATCCGTGTAACACACAGCCTCCAGTGGTTTTCTACATGCTGCATTAATACATAATAAAACTGAAGTGTGTGTCCATATATGAGCATACAGAGTGTTTTAAACTGAACACACCTCAGTCTCCTATTAAAATCAAAAGTAGCAGTTCCATAAATACCCGTGAACTCCTGAAAAGACGATAAAACACATCTGCACATCAAAAGAGCACCAGAAAATGGAAGTGTCTTTTCTGAAAACCAAAGCAGAGATGATAGTCCATTCTGTCTTTGTTTAGACATATTTGATTCTGTTTGGTGTTCATACTTCAACCGAACCGCACCAGATTTTCTTTGGAAGTGGACTGCATCATGGTTTGGACAGCAGTGTTCACAGCTGTTCTAAAGAGCAGGACGAATACAACAACAGCATCAGGGTTCCTTTTAATCGGATCAAACAAAAGCAGTCAAAGGTAAACATAACCACAATCAGATAACATTATTAACACAGATTTCCCTGATTTGATATGAAAGGCAGCTCAGTTTCATGAGACTATTCTTATTCAAGCACCACATGTGAAAGCAACAAAAGGAAGAAAAAAAAAAACACGCACACACTAAAGACTAGGATAAAGACCAGGCCTGATATGGTCCAGATAACATCTTGGAAGAGCCAGAGAGGCTTTGAAGATTCTCGGTCCTAATAAGTTAAAACCTATTCTAAGGAGCAACAGAGAAGCCTCAGGTGCATCTGATTCCACACACTAGCCAAAAGCAGATGTCTTGTGCAACACCTGGCAAAAAAAGCAACAACAACATCAACTAAAACTGTGCTGTATGCAAGAATGGGCATCAAAACCTAGAGGGCCAACTGTCCCTTAAAAAAACAGGCTGAAATAAGTTCAGTAGACTTAAAAGACACACCAGCAAAGCTAGGGCTGGACAACAATTCAATATCAATAGACACTGCAATATAAAATGTTACAATGACATGATTTTTCAAAATACACTAAAATATATTCAGAACAATCTGGCACTGACTGATGTTCATTACAAGTCACTGTCGTCAGTTCAGCACAGTCAGTTTAAAATGTTGCATAATAATTATCAAAGCCAGTAGGTTTAGATTCGAAGGTTATGTCATGTGGGCGGCAAGGTGGCGCAGCAGGTAGTGTCGCAGTCACACAGCTCCAGGGGCTGCGCCACCTTGCCGCCCACATGACATAACCTTCGAATCTAAACCTACTGGCTTTGATAATTATTATGCAACATTTTAAACTGACTGTGCTGAACTGACGGCCTGGAGGTTGTGGGTTCGATTCCCGCTCCGGGTGACTGTCTGTGAGGTGTTTGGTGTGTTCTCCCTGTGTCCGCGTGGGTTTCCTCCGGATGCTCCGGTTTCCTCCCACAGTCCAAAAACACACGTTGGTAGGTGGATTGGCGACTCAAAAGTGTGTGTCTGTGTTGCCCTGTGAAGGACTGGCGCCCCCTCCAGGGCGCCCAATGATTCCAGGTAGGCTCTGGACCCGCCGCGACCCTGAACTGGATAAGCGGTTACAGATAATGAATGTTATGTTTCTTGTTTGTTCTTGGAAGCTTTTCAGTGAATCTTTTACTGTTCATGTCCATATCTGAATTCTATCGTATCGACCAAATGAAGAAATATATAGTGATGTAAATTTTGGCCGTATCATCAAGGTCTAAGCAAAGGAACAAAGGAACACTTTATTGTAAAATAAAGCACAGAACGTACCTCAAAATGCATTTTACTTAATTTATTAATTAATTTATGCCACCATTTGGCCCGGAAATACTTCTGTATGCTGTGTGCATAAACGCCATCACTAGACAAAATACCGCTCTGTCAGCAGTGTTGAAGCATGTGTGTGCCCTTGCATCTGAGCGCTTTGTTTCTTTGCTTCTGCCTCCCCTCTTTGTCTTTACGCTGTTAGCCATGATAATCTGCAGAAGTGGATTGGCCCACCCTGCTGAATTATGCAAACCCAGCTCAGCCTGGGCTCAGTAGTGTAACGGGGCTGACGGAGGGAGACAGCTTGTGGCCTCTCTTTTGAAGACGCGAGCCTACTACCAAACCTGCCTCTCTCTCTCTCTCTCTCTCTCTCTCTCTCTCTCTCTGTTGTCCACTACACCACCATTCATCCAGCTTCCATGAAATATGAAACACGGACCCTCGGCCTTGTTGCCAGGATGCCATGCCCTCACTCTGTATTTTCTCCGCCTCCCCCTACCTCTGTTTTCTCATTTTATTCATCATTCTGCATCTCCACCTTGTAGTACACATGACTTAGCTGGCCCCCTGCACAGTGTGTAAGTCTGACCCAGATCCTTCCTGTGCTCAGGCTCTGAAAGGCAGGGATAAACACCCGTTCCATGTGATCGAGCCTGACACGCTTGTAAAATGCATTCTGAAGGGTGCGTGTCAAAGAAAGGACGTTCAAGTGCACAGCAAAAAGATCAAAGACATAACCGAGACCACTGACACTGACCTGCTGAAGAACATCATTATATCCTTGAATACAGTGGTTGGTTTGAAGAGTTATCTGTGAATATTGCTTCTATTTGAGGCACCATTTGCCAGTCTTGCATCAGGTCTGAGCTATAAGGCTGGGGCATTTCAATTTTGCAAAAGACTATTGCAAAAAGGCTGAGAAAAAAAAAACACTTAAGAATTGTTCATGCAACAATTAACTGTATAAAAATATAGGTTTTCTTTTACTGATTATTGTTTAAACAGATATTTTTTTATCTACGCATAATGGAAGTGGTATTTTGAGTCAAGATTTTAGTATCCGTATGTAGATTTGTTGAACAATACCCAGCGCCCAACTGTAGTAAATTACTGGTAGATGGTCAGGGAAAGGAGAAAAAAATCTGGTTGGTTGGATTAAGAGGATTGTTTGAAATCATCTGGTTTAAATCACTGGTGAAATGAGCCATGGAAAGGGTCAGGTCAGGCTGTCTTGATAATGGGGTGCAATAAAAAAACAATTCCTAACTCAGATGCTGGGTGATGATAATGTGTGAGTAACAGAGATATACACCCTAAGCTAAAGGAGCCTTCCATCACCGAGCTTACCGACTGACATCTCAGCGTGTTAGATACAAAAAATAAAATGCCGACATTGCCACATTAAGTTAATCTTATTGTTGAACTTGATGAATTAAAACAGCATTCTAATCTCAGTGTAGTTGGATTGTATAACCCTGAATGAAATCATGCTCCCTGAGAATCCACAGCCCTGATTTATTTCCACATCTTAATGTAATACCACATAGCTATGCAGCATGTTACTGCTATTAACCCTGGGACGTACATCCAGGCAATTTGGGGAAATTACTCAGAAACTTTATTTAGTTCAAACTGGCCAATCAGATCCTTTACGGATCACATTGGAGTATCCTCTCTGGTAAAACAAATCCAGACTGAATAGTGCATACGATGACAGACTGTACTATTCAATGTGCCTTAACAACATCTCAGGAAAGGATTTATTTTCTAAAATTTAATGTGAGCTTGCTTTTCTGAGCTTTCATTGGCTGGCTGAAAATTGTTGACCGCAAAGCAGTTGAACTTCATTTGGCTGTAATAGCTGGACACTGTAAACTGACTTGTAGGCTGAACTCATTTATTCCCAAGCTGCAGGTTAAGTTCCCTGGGTTGCTGGAATAAACATGGCAAAGTTCCAGCCGTTCTACGATTAGTTACACAAGAGTTACTGCTGACCCAAAGCACTTCTAGTGCAATAGCCAGCTATTGGAATCTCTTTTGCACTGGTTTAAAAGCATCCTACAAATGAAAGAGCAAAGATAAAAGAATGTTATGTAATGATAGAATTAATTGCTGACTAAATATATATTTATTAAAAAAGCTAACCCTTTGAAAATGTGTGCGCATTTAAGCTAGCTCTCTAAGCAGATCAACCAAGGCTGCCATGAAAGACGTCATGACCTTGATTTTTCATGATTCTAAAAATGTTTAACTAAGCATTGTGTGAACAGATAAAAGGGAAAAAGTGTTAAAGCATAAAATAAAAAGTGCATGAGTGAAACCGTATTGGATCAGGTTTCAGTAGATATTTAGACATCCTGGAGCTGTTTCTGAATGAATAAATAAATAAAAGATCTTAGCATTTGTTTCAATTTTTTGTTGTACATACATTTACTTCTTGTCCAAAATAACTTGAAGAAGGATATGCTTTATATAAAGAAGAATTATCCACAGGTTCACACGGTTCTCTGGGGTCTTAATGCTATAAGAATCAACCCAGCTCCATTCTCCCGGTTTAAACAGCCCTGTACAGAACGACCTGTTTCAAATGAGCCACAACTCGCATTCAGTGTGAGAGCCCATGAGTGGGGGGCAACAAGCAGACGCTCTGGTTTTTGTCATTTTCACTGACTTCTTTGTTCTTCAATATGTTTTTGCCAAATTTAATTAGTACACTTACGTCTCCATGCTAATTGTGTCTGTTGTGCACTGTATAACCTTATCTTCTTGCTGTCACATAATCACAGGTACAGCACGGTGTCTGGAGAAACTCAGATGGGGAGCCAGGGCAATTCTAAATGTTCTGCTCTCTACGTAAGATCCAGCACAAAAGCAAAGCATCTTGTTGTATCCCATAATTTCAGAAGTAGGCAGACCAGTTTGTGCGAGGGAACTTTCAGATACACTAGTGTGCAAATGTCCAGGGAAAAAAATGGATTACTTCTGTCCTTTGATAGCAGCAATAAAATGCCCTTTATATACCACTCCACTATGAATAGCTTTTTAGATTTCTTTGTTAGTTTAAAACCTTCTCTCAAATCTATTGTAAAACACTGTCTCAAACATCACTCAACATGAAACCATTTTGTGTAATAGCTTTCTACCAGGTAGCTTATATTAAAGCCTTAATTAGACCCTTCAGGCATCTGGTTCCTATCGCCACCACTGTGAACAAATCTGACTCAGAACACTTTGAAGCCAAACCATTCAAAATGACGTTGTTTACATTACAATAATAGAATTACACTGGAATATACTTACTTCAACATAACATTGGGTGATCTATTACTGAGCATCAACCTCATCACTATATGTATTACTGATAAGAACAGGTTGCATATTATAGGCACTCATACTTCATTGAGTCTAGTCTTGGAGCCTGTCTAAAAGTGAATATGAGTGGACAAAGCATTCTGCCTCAGGACATTTTCTTAGAGGAACAGTGGCCAAAAGCGAGTAGGTTCATCACCCCTACCCCCTCCCACTGTGACTGCATGTGTTTGTGTGTGTCTTCTGTATCCCCAGACAGTGATAGGCTCATTAGTAGGGCCGGGCATTGCTGACTTTCTGCATTGGCTGGGATGTGTTTGTAGTCTAATTAGGGTTGGGAAGTTAAACCTAAGACTTTTGCTGACCTCTGCTTCAGCCCTGCCAGTTGGCACTTTCAAGGTCGAATCCAGCTCAACACACATCCACACCCACACATAAGAACAGAGAGACAGCTCTCCCTGAATTTCAATACAGGCTCTAATTGGCTCATATGGGCTTTATGTCCATATTATAAGGTGTGAGGTAATTTGAATTTGACTCAGGTGTGCAGCAGTAACACACTTATGGGCGCGCACTCTCGTGGCTGAGCTCTCTGTGTAAGCTCTCTTATGTGCCCTGTGTTTCCACCCCACTCATGCTCGTTCAATTCAACAAACTAGCCATCACTGTGGCCATGAAAACACCACCACAGCCCCATTAGGCGAGCCACCAGCCTGCTGTACGTGATAGTCTCTGTCTGTATGTCCTCCTGCTTTTTTTGAAGTGTGTGATGGGCCTGATGGAACATCAGATAAACAAGGAGCAAGACACAGACGTGCCTTGTAGAAAGTGCTGGGAACTGTAAAAGAAAAGTGCATGAAAAGTTTAACAATCTCTCCAAACCTGCTTCCTGTTCCCTGCTTCCACACGAGCAGATGAAAGGACTGTGCTCGTACAAAGGCTCAAAAAAAAAAAAAAAAAGGTTCTTCTTTGTGCATGCCACCACTTTGGCCAAGGAAATGCATCTCATCTCTGCTGCAGCATAAAGGAATGACAAGCAGGGTGTGGATGTCACATTGCTACGAATTAGACGCCCTCCATAAAGCACACCACAGGGAACACGGTGGACGAGGATTGTGAAAAATACAATTAACATGAATGGGAATTTTAATATAGAAAATGTATTGCAATGATTTTGGCATTAATTAATCCATCCTTTCCCTATCTCTCTTCTCCAGGTTCTAGCTAGCACTGGCGTCTGTTAACTGGGAAAAGAATTGGCATAAATAAATACATAAATAAATAAATAAATCATTCTTAAAATAAATAAAAAGTCTATTATACACTGCCTTCTGCTACTGTATTTCTCCCAGTTTAAAATCCTATAGAAATAATCACAGACAACACTTTTTTAAAAATATATTGTTTCAATGTTCAACACAAAACCCAGTGAAGCAGGACAATAACATTGACAGAGTAGGTTACTGCAGTGAGGTGTCCACTGAAATCAAATCAAAATTTGGTCAGAGATTTACAGATACACTATGCCACTACTTATACACACACACACACACACACACACACACACACAGACAGACAGACAGACACAGGAGGGACAGCTATATGACCTGGCTACAGAGCAGTGGGACTGAGGGCAGTTGAGCACACAAAGGAGCTTAATCATTCATAAAAGTAGCGAGGTTAATAAAATATGCAGGGCCACTCACCAGCATACTGGCAAAGTGCCCCTGTACAGCCTTAGCTTTTAAAACTCGGCACAGCAAATCAAATGAACATGTCTATTGTGTGGGCTGCTTTGTGTGTGCGTCGGCCTGACAGAGCGGTATGAGAGAGCGAGAGAGCAAATGAGAGAGAGACGGAGAGAGGGAGAGAGAGAGAGTGAGAGAACGAGAGAGAGCTGTGCTCTCACCCCAAGTGCCACACTGTGTGTGTTGCAGCTTAGAGGACAATGTCACACAGCCTGTAGTGTCTGTAAGACTAATCCTGTCAGGCTTTTATCTTCCCCTTCCTCTGCCACTTAAACATACACCCCTCACTCGCTTTTTCTCTCATCCTGTCTCTCTCTCTCTCTCTCTCTGGCTGTCTCACTTCCCACTCTCTTTCTCTGATTATTCCCTCTCTCTCTCTCTCTCTCTCTCTCTCTCTCTCTCTCTCAACCTCAAGACTAGTGCAGGATTTGAATAGCCCTGCATCATAAACGCTTATTTAAATTACGCTCACTACTGCAATGTGTGTGTCTGTCTGTGTGTGTGTGTGTATGTGAGAGAGAGAGAGAGCGAGAGAGAGAGAGAGAGGTGGAAGAGAGAAACAGTGCGAGTTTGCAATCAGGGGTGGTGTTATGTGACAGATAGGCTGGCTAATAAGTCATAAGTCTAGTCTGGCACTTTCCACCGCCTACCACCTCCAAGAGTGAGAGAATGAAGTGAAGTCAACCAAGACAAAACACCACTGCTGGCTCGGACACTACAGGCTAGTTTCTGGACATGTACTAAGCTTCATTTCAGACTAAACAGCTGCACCAATGATGTTCCTTATTAAAAATTCAATTCCACCTAGGATAGAGATTTAATTGGGCCCGGAAATTTGGTCCAAATCCAAATAAAGCCTGAAAACTGTCAGTCCAAACACATCACATCTCGTTTTGAGTCAGAAAATTCACAAAATTCTGCCCAAACCTGAAGCAGTTCATTATCAACCATAGTGACTGCCAAAACCTGACATTTCTAATGAGAACTGCAGTAAAACTATTGTGTAGTGACAACTATAGCTGTCTTTAGACTATGGATCAATAAAATAACTAAACATTATGATGCAGAACAAATGTATTAATCAAACAATCATTTTAAGCAAACACACCAATTGTTTTTAATCTGAATAAACTGTCTATCAGGCACTGTTTTCACACCATGCAGGGCAGATTACACATTGAGATATAGCCTTCACTGATATAATGCTTTAAGTCTTTCAATTTTATTTCACCCTTAAAATATAAAAATATATACAGTACTCTGCAGAAGTCTAAGATAATGACATAGAGTTAAACTAATGCCTTCTCAGTGAATGTGGTGCTTGTATAAATTTATATATAATCACATTAAATACAAAAAAATATATACAAAACAAATAAGAAATAAGATCCTCTTGTTTTATATAACGTAGTAGTTGTGAATGAGTTTGAAGAACAATGTTTTGTTTAGATTCTACTTGATTGCATGAATTTGTTAAATCAACAGCGCACACATTTAAAATGATTATTTATTGCCCGGTAAAACTAGGTATTGGCTGATGACCTCAAATAATTTCTTTTGTGATTCCCTTTATGTAAAGTGTCCTTTGGTTTGGGAAAGGCGCTATGTAAGTTGAACTTTTGTTTGTTTGTTTATAAAAAAACACTTATTGCTCAGATAAATAGCTTTTTAATTCACATAATTTCTGGTATATCCGAATTATATGACATAAAACATTTTGGACCAAATATTTAATAAAAGAAAAGACTTTACGCAATTAACTGTTTTTTTTTTAAATTGCCTTCAAAACCCTTACACAAAAGCATGAACCTCTTAGACCTCAGAACTAAATTCTGAGATACGAGTGATAACAGTAGCCCCAGTGTGCCAGATCAAAATCTGTGTTAAGATAAGAAAAGTAGGTTTGAAGTATAAAATAAAAAGAAAAATTACAATTGCAATACATGGAAATGCAGGATACAATTTTTGAAATGTGGGGGAAGCTTGTGAAGGCATTTGAAAAATGGCATTTAAACTGCACTAAGCTCAACATAAACATCTGGGTCCTCACTAATACTTCAAACACTAGGTAAGGGTTAAACATGCACTCTGTCTAGGAAACTAGACCTTTAACAACCCATCTCCTTCTTCCACAAGATCTCACATAAAACACAAGCAAAACATTTAAGCTTAACGTTTAAACTAACTCAGTGTTCCACCATCCAAACTAAAACTATACCCAACATTCCGACATGTGCTAACAGCCCTAAAGGCAGCAACTATGAGAGGAGAGGCTCATATTGAGTGTCTTTAGCCACTCTCTTTGTAGCCTCGAGCCTTTGAGATGTGTTTGGACAAGAGTTTGAGAGCCCACCACACAAATTAGCCCAAATAAAAGCATGCGGGCTGAGCAAATTAATTCGAGCTGAACGCAACAAAAGCACTGTTTACATAAGCTAATCCCAGGCAGTGTGCTAGCTTTCAGGCTAGCTCCAGTAGGCTCTGCTGGTACATGGGTATCTGTAGTTATTAATCAGCCACCCCTGGAGCGCTCACAAAGTCTTTATCTTATTGAGAAAACAACAAGAGCAGTCCTTTCAGATGGCATCTTCAGCAGTCTTCAGAGGGTGAACAAAAGGTGCCAAAGGAAATGGTCTTCCCTAAAGCCTTCTATAATATATACGTTTGACGCACGCACATTTCCGTGCCCATGCATGGAGAATTGGACACGGTTATGGCAGGTTAAGAGAACTGTGTCTATATCTGATTAGGGTAGCGTCTCTCGTGGCCTTTGCTGCAGAAAAGGTGTGCATAAATTGGAAGGAAGAGAGAGGGATAGAGAGGGCTAGAGAGAGTGAGAGAGAGAGCGAGAGAGAGGCAAGCGGGGAGGTTGGACAGTGAAATCCCTCAGGAGCGTGTACTCAAGGATTTATGACGCTGTACCTCGCCTGCTCTGTCCTTGGCTTTGACTGGGCTGTTTTCCGAGGGAAAAGGTTTCCAGTGTGTGTCTCCTGATTAAAACGCAGGGGAAGGAGAGAGGAGGGAGGAAGGGAGGGAGGGAGAAAGGGAGTGACAGGAGAGAATGAAAAGCCCCATACTGGAGTGCATTCGAAGGGTGCCATCACCATCCTTCCTCTCACCACCACCGCCACCACCTCCTTCCCCCAAACCCCCCCGTCTGCTTCCTGTGCGGTCCTGGCGCACCAGGAACAGCAGATACGCTCGTGTTTATTTTCTGCACAGATGACAGGGCCTGTCAAAATCTGTCGCCGTGTGACATGATTAGCGCAGATTGCTAAATACGTTTAATCATCTCCAAATGAAAACCGATCTATGATAGCTTTCAGAGAATTTCAAATGTACCTGTAGCACAGCACCTGCACACACCTACGCTTAGAGGTGTCCATCACCAAACACTCCTGCTCACAATCCTAAAAGGGGACATAATTATACTCCTTTTCCACAAGTGAACACAGTTCTGGGCCAATAATGAAACGCCAGTAACATACTTTGATCAAAATGTCACAGGAGTCCAACAACACAACACCATTCCCATCAACTCTAAAAACCCTGCTCCAGCACCTGTTCCTTTAAATGAGAATGAGCCACAGCTTAGTTCAGCATGAGCAGTAGGGGTGGGCGATATGGCCCTAAAAAATGTATCATGATATTTCAGGGTATTTGACGATAATGAGATTCTTGGAGATATGACCAAACTCTGAAAAATTCATTCATTCATTCATTATCTGTAACCGCTTATCCAATTCAGGGTCGCAGTGGGTCCAGAGCCTACCTGGATCATTGGGCGCAAGGCGGGAATACACCCTGGAGGGGGGCACCAGTCCTTCACAGGGCAACACACACATTCACACACACACACACACACACACACACACACAGCAAGGCCTACTTTTGATTCGCCAATCCAAGGAAACCGGAGCACCCCGAGGAAACCCACACGGACACAGGGAGAACACACCAACTCCTCACAGACAGTCACCCGGAGCGGGAATCGAACCCACAACCTCCAGGTCCCTTAATTAATAAATGTTCATCTGTAAACATTTGCTTATTTTATATCAACAACAATTTATCAACAATTTATCAAGAGCCAAAATGTAGAAAGTCTTAGCACTCCATACAGCACAAAATCAGAACAATGCATTGTATCCCATGTTTTCTGACATCCAACTTTTAACTAACTTTTATTTAATTGTTTGTGGGATGGTAGGAGCTATGTGCAAATGCAATAAAAAGCTAAAATTTCATTAAACACTTTTCCATATTATAACCCTATTTCACACTTGTATTAGTCTAGCTTCCTACTCACTGTCCCAATTTCGTCCCCTCGTGTTAAAGCGCATGTCATTTTTAGGAACAAGATTAATCACAATACATTATTTCATTGATCTCACAGCTGTAGTGTATTTAGAATGAGAGATATTATGAACATAGGCCTGGGACCACAGTAGCTTTAGGCCCTTTGATACAGAAAAGAAGAACAATGCCGATTGACTCTGATCAGTCCTGCACTGCTTCTATACTCATGGCTTTAGGTTACTCCCCAGTCTTTGCCTCTTATCCCCACTGAACAGACTTTGCTGAGCACTTACTCGGAAAGCCTAAAAGCAAGCTGTGTGTAAAAATCCAAAAGTCAGGCCATTTAAAGGGCGAGAATCCATCAGGCCATAGTTGTTACAAAGTGGTCCTTTATTAAAAATGCAGTAGGTCCATTATTCTAGGACCAGGGCTTCTCTCCTGCTCACCAGCTCTCACACAGAGATTGTGGCCAGGATCCTTTAGTCCAGAGCCATTCACTGGCTTTAGTTACATATAAATCTATATGTGCAAATGACAACAGATACGAGATCTCAGTTAAATTTAGCCAAGTGCCAGATGAATGTGTTATATGTCAATCAGAATCCCAGTAAATCGGGGTAAAATGTGACTATATGCTTCCTAGCAGCTATTTCAGAACTCAGAAAGACAACATCCAGTGGCTAATGATATTAGCTTGGTTTTATAACAGTGTTTTGTCCACTATTCTTGGACTGATGATACTTTAATAAATAAAATAAAATAGAGTTGTTTTTACATGCGAATTTAAGCTTTTCTACACTAGCCATAACCCTCTGATATGTTACGCTAAACACTTCTCACTACTCACTCTTTTTCAATCACGCCTTTATTCGGCACCAAGGACAGTCTTATATCCTTCTATAAGCGTATGCTAGTATGTTCCTATTTTCTGAGTCAACCCCACCCCTCTGAACAGATGGCTGAAGAGAATGCCCAGGACACAGTGGGAGATCGCGATCGAGAGGAGAGAGGGAGAGAGAGGGAGAGAGAGAGAGAGAGAGAGAAAGAGAGTCTAGAAAGCAGACAATGCAAGAAAAAGAGAGAAATATTATAATTAATTTGTTCCATTGCATTATTAGTATTGTGTGATTTGTGCAGGGTTTGAACATGACCTGTAAACTGGTTAGTAAAGCGTGAAAGGTAAAGGTATGCAACACAGCTAGAACATCATGTGACGCTTTCCACCCCCCCACCAAGAAAATGCTGCTGTAAGTAACAAGATTTGCATAATTCATGATTATTTATTTTTCTCTGCTGTTATTGATGTACAACATTAAAGACAAGCTTCAAAGCAGGCCAAACATTTCCTCTCCTGCGCATTCACAAAGGAAGTAGAGCAGGAATGACTGACAGTAAGAGACAGAGAGTGCAAGAGTGAGAGAGTCAAACAGACAGAAAGAGAAGGAGAGAGAAAGACAAAGAAAGAGAAAATTAATTAATATTTTCTCCTTCCCAAAAAAAATGTACAGCTATATTTTGCACATACACATTTTTGCAGTTAGTCAGTGAAAAGCTGTCTTTTGTGGAATTATTGTACTGAAATTGCACTAAGGATTTTACATTTTATAGGTATTTGCTATTTATTCCAGTAATTCCAAATCTTAAAACCCATGAAAACATCCCTCATGTAAAGTGAATGCCAGACTAGAAGGATGAAAATGATGTAAAAAGTCTGGGTGTGTAGCATTTTAATCATCTGTACAGATCGATATCATTACTGCGTGAAATCTGTGACTAAAACTCTGAAGGATCATGTGTCTTATCTCAGTGAGAGGCCTGTGAACTGTCAGGTCCAACACTCATACCCTTCAACCCTCCACCAGCTCTTAACACACAGCTACACAGGAAGCATTTTACTCTGCAAACGTCACAGCTGTCCCACTGGAACAAGGTACATTTATAATTCAAACAGCACACATGTTAACTGCATGTCAGTGCAATGAAATAACACCTGTGCAGAAAATTCTCATTTATTCCAATTAGTTCTGTCAAAATGATCCAAACAATGAATCAAAAGATGAATCAATGAAGTTTGACGTCACTCTTTAAAGCAGAACATTTAGCTATAGCTATCAAAATGGACAACATTGCAATGTATTTTTTACATTTTAGTAATGGACGTAAACAAACAGAATTACATAAAGGCAGAGTGAAGCACTTCCAGGGAAACTGAGAGCCATCAACAAAACTTTTTGCCATTTAAAAGCTATATTTTTGACAGAATGGGCTACTGCCATGAAATTAAAGCACACAATACATAGGCATTTGGCCTTCAAAGTGGTCAGAAATTATTGGCATAAAACAAATGGATTCAAATATACGTCATTCATTCAGACACAGTAAAATGAGATATAGCAAGGTTTTTTTTGCTTTGTTTTGTTTAATCCACAGATAAAAGTGCTGGCTAGTGCAGGTAAGGCTTAATTTAAGCAGTAGCCACCAATGGACCATACTCACAAAGAGACTTATGTCATTCAACGCATGTCTGAGTAATGTGTGTAAAGGTGAAAATCTCATTTCTTGACCATGGAGATTTAAATATCTCAGATGATCGTTACTACCTTCTAACCTAGCATGCATTGATGAGCCTAATGAATTAACACGAATATGTACATGAAAGTAAAAGAATGATAAATCTGAAGTCTTATGATAGGAACACAGTGAATCAGTCTCCTAATTATCCACTTGAAGAGTAAATACCACGTTGCCGTGCAATAATCCTAAGTGACATGGTGAGCAGGAGAAATGTAATGAGCCCCCTACACAACATTCTCCTAACGCTGTGGGAATGTTGCTGACATGCTGTGTGTCATCCCACTGCAGGCCAGTTAGCGTGCACTCACACTGAGAGCAGAGATTTAAACGGACCACTGGATGTTATTTCTGCTACACAGAAACTGACCCCTTTGAGTGTTAATGTAAACACACACACACACACACACACACACACACAGTCCTGAATGTCAGAGCTGTAAAAAATAACATCTGGAATTTATAAAGTTAATAGAAATCATGGCATTAATCAAAATCAGGTTTGATGCATGTGCTTTGTCCACTGGGGGAAAAAATATTAATGAAAGTGCATTAAATGTGTAGAAAAACAGAAATGCATATAAATTAAACACAAAGCTCAACAACTAAATCAATAATAAATGTCAACAATAATATGAATTTTATAAAAGTTCTAAGCGTCTAATTTCTCAATATTTCCTTCCAATATTTCAAATAAATCAGCTAATTATTTTAACAAACGTCCAACATCCAAGCTTTTGATTGCATTTTCTGAACCAGTATACGTAAACACTCATTTATTTCTAATTTATTTAATAATTATTATTATTAAATAATAATTTTCTTGTTCTTTAATTAATTACTTGTTCTTAGTGACCTTTTATTATCTACAAATTAAATAACCAACAAGATGAGTCTTGCATAGTACTATATGATTTATTTATTTTTTCTGATTCTAATTCAGTAATTTATATATTACCTCACTCTAATAATTCTACACACACACACACACACACTACAGTCTTGACTTCATGCTGCTGATTGAATAGTTGAGGGCCCCTTCTACTGATACAATACCAGGGGGGAATTACTTCCCTTTAAATGTATTTCATATCCCACTGGTGTATAACTGCTGTCATGGATACCATCCTATGCATGCACTGTGCATGACCACACACACACACACACAAATCCTAACACTCACACCTCTTCATGCATCCGTCTATGCTCCAATAAGTTAAAAGATTAAAGTGCTACAAATTAGAAACTAAACATTGGTTTGATTATAATAAAACCCAGTGTAAATGTGGTCATTTAACTCCAGCTTGATACAAATTCCTCTTAATACAGTCTAATACCCACTGTCTGCTATTCTTTATGGTAAGAGAGGTGAAGAGTACATGGGAGAGAGCAACAATATATGAGAGAGAGAGAGAAAGCGAGAACAAGAGAGAGAAAGAGAGAGAGAGAAAGCGAGAACAAGAGAGAGAGAGAGAGAGAGAGAGAGAGAGAGAGAGAGAGAGAGGAAGAACAGAATTTGAGAGAAAGTTAGGAAGAGAAATGAGTGTTTGAGAGAGTGAGATGTATGGAGAGAGAGATGTATGGAGAGTGAAAGAGAGACAGAGAGAGAGAGAGAGAGAGAGCAGAGAGAGAGAGAGATGTATGTAGAGTGAAAGAGAGAGAGACAGTGAGAGAGTGAGAGTGTGTGAGAGAGACAGTGAGAGAGTGAAAGAGAGTGAGAGAGTGTGTGTGAGAGAGAGAGAGAGAGAGAGAGAGAGAGAGAGAGAGAGAGAGAGCAGTGAGCAGTGATTGTGTGTCAGCTGCTTCTCTTCCCCCCACATGATTGATTTCCCCTGGAGGAATGCCTCCACTCTGAGAGCATGCCGGAATCAAGATTAATAAGAGGCCATTTAAATCTCCAGTCTCCCTCTCAAATACATGCACACACACACACACACACACACACACACACACACACACACACACTCACACACAGGCCTACAGTCATGCACACTAACATGGGGCCCTCATCTTTCACAGGCAAAGGCAAGTATCTGAAATCTGAAGCGTAACGCAGCTCTGTGCCAAAAGCACTCCCCTTCTCCTCCAATAATCTGCAAATCAACAATCATTCCCAGACCACGCTATTCTCCCCCTGCTAATGCTGGTACTTGCCTCATACAATGTATGTTGTAAGAAATAACTCTACCAATAAAATCATAATGCACATTAAGTGTACATTATATCTCTGACATGTTCTTCTGTTGTAGCAGTACTTTATTTTTCCTCAAATAAAACAAGGAAGACAAACGGATGACTCCAGGGAACAGGCCTCTCATGGAGAGGTTCTGGGAAATTCATTAGAAAGCGGAAGAGGGTGAGATCTAATTTGACATGACCTTGAAGACAGCGTGAAACAATAAATACTCAGCCTTTGAAAAAGGCCAGTAATGGAGAAGATGATTTTGTAGACGTTTGCATCAGACAGAGACAATAAGAGGTCAATAACAGTGTTTACAAATACATTCATCAGGTAGAACATCCGTGTTTTCACCTAAAAACACTGTATGCTCATCTCTCAAGCACAGAACCTAACCACTTTCCTTCCCAGACTCTCTCCCTGTCTAAACTTTCTCCACCTTGATAGTGAAGAAAAGCATCACATCACACGCTTGTTCACGCCCTTGGCCTTGCCAGCTTTCCTCTCACTCAAAGCAACACACTCACTCTCTCTCTCTCTCACACACACACACACTCTCTCTCTCTCTCTCTCACACACACACACACTGACTCGTGCATCGCAGGTGCCAACTTTTTTTTTTTCCCCAAGGTTGATGAGAGATAAAGACATGCGTAAAGCAGCACAGAGCCAGGTAGGGATCACCAGCAGTGTAACAGCGTCTCGATCAATGCACGGCAATCAATTCTCCACTTCAGAGTGGTGTAGGGCTTCAAGAGATGGATGTTATTATTCAAGTCCACCATTAGAGCCTCACTGTGGTGCTGAGGGGACAGATTTTGTGTGTCTGTGAATGGATTTGTGTAGGTGTTAATGTGTATGGCAAGCAATTGCACATGTTCCTTCCCCTCTTAGCTGCTAAAGTCTGGTCCAACAATAAAGCAGAACATCAAACATTATAGACATTCAACTACATGTTGTTGTTAAATGCTGCCGAATGGGTGAAGATAGAGAAAGAAGAGGGACAGAGTCTGGCGAGAAATAAAACGGGAATATGAAGTGAACCCCAAAAAGAATCTGGAAGAAGAGAAAGCACTGTACCTTAGTCTGGAGATAGTGAGGGTAGTAGTAGGTGTACTGGGGGTACATTGGTTGCTGTTCCAAACGTTTGCCCATGTAGCTGGAATCACTCTGGCCGTGGCAGGATACGGATACTCGCACTCGTGTCCAAAAAACTCCAAATTGCCCCCTTGCTTCCTGGGCCAGGGGGGAGATCCGAGCAGGGAAAAGAGGATGAGAGAGAATGAAAGAGAAAGAGAAAGAAAGCAAGAGACGATAGATAAAGAGACAGAGAGAGGGAGAGAGAGAGAGAGAGAGAGAGAGAGAGAGAGAGAGTAATGGGGAGTGTCACAGGACCTCTGGTTGTCCTTCTGTCTGTCACTGTGTAGGAGTTGCACTCTGTTCTTCTCTAACAGGGGAGAAAAGGAGTAGAAGATGGAGGGAGAACGGAGAGCTGAGGAATGGGACAGCCGTAAAGAGTGAGAGAGAGGGAAGGAGCAGCGGTACAAGAGGAAAGAGAAAGGAGACGATGAGGGAAAGAGCAGGAGGAGGGGAGGTATAAAGGTTTTTTGTTTTTTTTCGCAGCGTTCACTTCTTCGAAAAGCCAGTCGTTAGTGTCCGGCTCATGCCTTGACTTTGTCTCCCACTCCGTTTCTGTCTCTCTGGCTCTCTCACTCGTCTGTTCAGTGTCAGATCCTGCAGGAGGCTGTCAGATATCCCAGGCGCGCACGCACACATACACACACACACGCTCGGTGCGCTCTGTTCTGGCCGACACACACAAAGAAGCGATGCAGACGGAGGATGTGGATGCACTGTTGACACACAGTCAGTGGGACCGAACCCTCCAGCTTCAATCAGTGAGGGGGAAAAAAAACAGCGCAGAAACTCCTCAAAGGGAAAATCCGCCACTTATCCCAGACCCCCAAACCCACACGAGCACACGACTCTTTTCTTCTCTCAGCGTCTGCCTGGCTGAGCTCTTCTTTTCCCACGGCCTCCTCGCCTCTGTTCGCCTGCGCCGCGAGTGTGAATATGCAAGTGTGAGTGAGTGAGTGTGTGTGTATGTGGCTGTGTGTAAGTGTGAGTGTGTGTATATGAAAGTATATGTGTGTGTGAGTGAGTGTGTGTGTGAGTGCGCGCTGCCGGCTGCTCCACACTGTGGTGAAGAGTTAAAGCTCTGCTCGGGCAGCACTCAGATCCCGCCTCCGCCTCCTCCTCGGTCTGGTGGGCGGGGCTAAGAGCAGGCTGTAGCTCAGTCTGACTGGGAGGTGTGTCTTAAACAGCCTCTCTCTTTCTCCCTCTCCTTGGCTCGGCCAGGCCTCCACAAAGCCTCTGAAGGGCAGGAGGAGCCAGGAAGGAGGGGAGGGGATGAGAGAAAGAGGGAGAGAGAGGGAGAGAGAGAGTGTGGCAAGGAGCCGAGGCCCCCTACTGGTCATGCACAGATTGCACATTTCCTTGTCCTTTCAAAACACATTCAGCTTTTTCTTTAATTCGGTTTGCCCTGTTGTTGTTGTTTTTTTTCCCCTAGCACTTTCACCTCATTGTAAATTAGAAGTGAAAGAGTGAAAGAGAGAAAGGGCATAGGTGATTCGCTCCCTGTCCTCTAACACCCAGTTACCTGTGCCCTAGAGCAGTGGCTGATGTGGTGACATACTGACACACTGGCATCCATGCATACTTGAGCAGAGAAGCTTGGCCCTAAATAGCACTTACATAAGACTCTATGCTCTACCGCTTTAGTCTGAACACAGTCCAAAGCTTCTGGTGGAGGTTTGGCTTGCTGTTCTCTTTCTGCTTCTGCTTTTAAAACAGCAATAATATAAGTGTTTGAATAGTCACCAAAATTGCAAGCCTTTACTAAATACTAATTACTTTTTACAAACTGCACAAGAATTATTTTACTATACTCTTAACTCTCCACTAATTACTGTATAATAATTCTCTATACTCTCAAAAACCTGCACAACTATGTACCAACTGGAATATACAAACAAGACAATAGACAAATAGACAAATGATTTCATTCAGAATAGACAAAATGATTTCATTAACCCTTCTCTTGCTCTACTTCCCTCAATGAAAACATGGCTGTTGCGCTTGATTATAATATTGAGTGAATATTGCTATTCGAAACCCAAGAAGCCTGCAGAAACATCTGCCTTTAAGGATGGTCAAAGGGGACATATGAAAAAAAATTCAAAGCATTAACACATTAACTAGGGCTTATAGAGACTACCAGCCCCTGAACTAACCTCCACGTCTGTTTAATTGTAGACTCCCTAAATCAGTAAAACTTGAGACAAAATGAGGCAGCTTGGTTTTGTTCTGTATCTTATGCAGAGTGTAAACATTTTGGGATTGTCCTCATCTATAATATGTCCCCTTTAAAATGTAAATAAGTTTTGACCTGTGTAGCTGAGGGTGGGCCTTCTTCAGTTTTTATCTCCTAATGCCATGATTACATGCTTTTAAACACGTTTCATTGGGTAAATGGCATTCTCTCACAGTCAAAATCAACTATAATTCATTCATTGTCTGTAACCACTTATGCAGCTCAGGTTGCGGTGGGTCCAGAGACTCACCAGAATCACTGGGTGAAAAGCAGGAACACACCCTGGAGGGGGCGCCAGTCCCCTGTAGGGCAACACTCACTCACACCTATGGACACTTCTGAAGCACTAATCCACCTACCAGTGTATGTTTTTGGACCACGGGGAGGAACACGGCACACCCGGAGGAAACCTACACTGACACTGAATGAACACACCAAACTCCTCACAGACATTCACTCAAGAGGATGACTCGAACCCACAACCCCAGGAGCAGGAGCTGTGTGAGAGCAACACTACCTGCTCTGCTTCAACTATAATATATTTGAAAAATATTCAGCTGTATTCCATAACACCATGTACATAAGTAATGATTAACATGTAACATCTATCCATATTTCTCCTAACACTAATAGTGGCATTAATGATGCTAACGGTATTAACTTAAATATGATGCCTATTGCATTCTTTATGCTTTGATTTTAGGCTCCACTGGTAAAATATCTGGTGAAGCACCAATCAATACATTTCATATGTTGAAGTAGATAAAGTTCCATCCTAGACCTGTCAATGCTTCTCTCTCACTGTGTCTCTCTCACTCTCTATCTCTCTGTTTCACACAACTACTGCAATCACAAGTAATCATATCAACCCATGTGGGAAGGCTTTACAACTGTGTGTCTTTGATCAAAATCGTAAAAATGTGATCTTTGCCACTGTGTCAGGATCACGGGACGGACTGACGGAGACGGACGCACTTGCTAAAACACAGTGATGTTTATTTAAACAAAAGATACCAAAACAGAGACAGACAGACTTGGATGACACAACAGCATACTTAGACAAAGAAGGACCTAGACAGGGTGACTTAGACAGGCAGATTTAAACAGAGACCTACACTAAAGAGACAGATACAGACTAAACCCATACAGAGGGAACTAGACAGACAGATAGCTAAAGAGACAAACCTTGATAATGAGAGCTTATACAGAGACCTGAACAGAGAGAGCTAAACAGACAAAAACTGGACAGAGAGCTAAACAGAGAACTAAACAGACAAACCTAGACAGAAAGCTAAAACAGACAAATCTAATAGAAACACAAAGTACATCAGAGAAACAGATAGACCAGACAGATACACATGGAGGTGAACCAATCAAAGAACCAAGACAGACATTCAAACATAGACTGATTCAAAGCACCAACAAGACAGACATGCAAACATGGAACGTCCAACAAACACACACAGAGACCAGGGAACTTAAATGCACACCACAGACAAGAAACACCTGGGACAGCTAATGAGAGGGCAGGGTAACAAATGAGACACAGACGAGGAGGCGGAACAAAGGTGGGACTAGGGCAACAACAAACAGAGCCATGTGCTGATAGAGCACATGGCCGGGAAAACAGACATGACAGGACGAGGGCGTGACACACTGGATGAAAATGAAAAAGCGCACTGGTTTTCTGCATTTGTTATTCATTAATTAACCTTTAACTAGGGATGCACCGATATGTAATTTATGGGGCCGATACTATAACTGATAATTAACACCTTGGAGTAGCCAATACTGATATTAATAACCAATAGTTTTATCTGGATTTGGATTATAACAAAAATAATACTTAATTTCTGCACTTTTTAATTGTATCTTTAAGTTTATTAGCTGTAGTTCATTTTTACTTCACCAAAGATTTACTGATGGGTCCACATGAATGATTTCGACAGGGGTGCTATCTGAGAGTCGCTGACACTTCACATTAGATTTTAAACCAGCAAACCGGCAATAAAAATAAAATCTGTTCTCTGTAGAAAATGTGAAATACATCCAGACAGGAGACATAATTGTGTAGTTACAAGCGCAAGTACATATGTGCAAGCACAAAAAGTCATTAAGTTATTGTTTGTAATATCGGCTAAAAGTTCAATGTCAGACCGAAAACAATAACTAAAAATATCCACATATCGGCAAATAATATATCAGTCTAGGATACATCGTGCATTACTATCTGTAATCATTCATTAGTCTGTAAAGGCTTTTTCAGTTCAGGGTCTCAGTGGATCCAGAGCCTACCCGGAAACACTGGGAGCAAGGTGGGAACCCAGCATGAATGAGGCATCAAGCCGTCACAGGGCACCACACACTCACCTGCATAGTCACTTGCACTTTTGCACAGTCAATCCATCTGACAGAATGGGTTTTTGTATGGTGAGAAGAAACAGAGGAAACCCACACAGAGACAGGGAGAACTCGCCAAACTGGACTGTTTACACCTGCAGCACAACAGCCTTTTAAACTTAAATATTTGTATCCACTGTAAACATGTAAGATCACTTCAGATTCTGTATTTAAAAATCACACTCACAAAAGAGGTTTCATGTGCCACTAAAAAGCTCTTAAAATATTGGTAAAGTTCCGTATTCCGTTGCTCACCACGGCACAAGAAACAATTGCTGGGCGATACAACCATATCTATTTGTTTTGTGATTCATTTTTGCTCGATAACAATGATAAGCTTTGGGTAATAGAGCTCGATAAACCTTTATTTCCATTCCCGGTTAGCACAGCCAGCTGCACGCTATCAGGCGCGTATACTCATGCTATTACGGTAAACAAACAGAGGAGAACACATGAGCGTGAGAACATAAACAAGACTATAATAGGTTTCATTCAAGTGCTTGTGTGTTTGCATGGAATTTATATACTAAAAATGTTATAATCTCCTGTTCACTCTGTGTTTCGGGGTGTATTTGGTCTTGTATGGGGACCCCCTGTCAGAACACATGTGGAGAAGCTTTCTCTTGTGCACAAGGAGAACATGAGTGCAGTGAGTTTGGGGAACTCTCTTGACTGTTTTCTTCCTCCAGGAGGAAAATACACTTTAAGGCTGCACTGTTCACAAAAATATTTTCTCAGCTCGTGAACTTTTAATTGTATCCGAGGACAAAGATCAGGCTGCTCCTCTTAAATAAACACGGCCAATATAATCTTAGCACAAAAAGTAGGGAAATTTGTGTTTGGCAGATTATTTCTTTGTTTTCTGGCAATAAATCTTATACCATTGGAAAGCCTGTTAATGTCCTTTTTAATTGGTGCCACATTTGTAAGGAACATGAATATGTGGGATGAGTAGTAGAGCCGAGTATGTGGGTTGCACCAATGCCAAACAGCTTATTCTGCCAATGATTCGTTTGGTGGACTGGATGATTGAAGTTTGAAAACAAAAGACATATTGGCAATTTAACAATTTATTCATTTAAAAAACAGGAGCCTTAATAGCGTGTGGAAGAACCATACACAGCCACAACAGCCTGGCACCTCCTCCGTATGCTGGTCACCAGCCTGGTTACACATGGCTGTGGGATGGAATCCCACTTTTAAACCAGCATTTGTTACAAGTCAGCCAACGTGGTTGTGTTGGTCACTCTGGCACGAACCGCACGCCCAAGCTGATCCCACAAGTGTTCAATGGGGTTGAGGTTTGGACGCTGGCAGGCCATTCCATCCTCTCCACTCCCAAATTCTCGAGGTAGTTTCTGATAAACTCCATTCTGTGCGGGAGAGCTTTGTCAGCTTGGAGGATAGAGTTCGGTCCCAGACCGTGGAGATATGGGATTGCCACTAGTGTTGCACACACAGTATGTTGATACTAGAAAAGTATCTCAATACTTTTTCATTAAAAACGGTACAATACCCCACGTAAATAGTACTGGTACTTTAAGAAGGAGTGTTTTAAAATAAGGGTCGTATTTCCAGGGTGTGCCTGCAGTGCTTTGCCTCCTCTACCTCCCTTAATTATTTTGCCACTAGTTTTAGCAACTTTTCAGACCTTCTAGCGAGTTATTAAAAAAAACAAAAGCCCAACTAGCACAGGCGACTTTCTGTACAAACCTACTTTTTATAAAAAAGAATCACCGGCAGCACAACTCGTTAGAACACCGGGACTGACCGTGAATGGGAGAGACATCTCTCTCTTCACGGCTTCTCTGTGAAGCACAGTTGGTCCACACGGCAGCTCACAGAGATCAGAATGAGCTGCGAATGTGCAAAAAGTTCTGCCAAAGATATGCTTGCTTACTTTTATGTTAAATGTATTCCGTTTTCTGAACTCCTGAACTGAGATCCCATAATTGATTGGGGCATGCAGCTTTATTCAGCTGCCTCCACCAAAAAATGTTTCTCTATCAGTGCATCAATCAGCATAGCATTTGCCGCGTCTTCTCCACACTTTGACCTTACGATCCAACTGCCGTAGGCAGAATCTGGACTCATCGCTGAACATAACGTTCCTCCACATGTTCAGGTTCTAGTGCATGTGTTGCCGACACCAGCGCAAACAGGCCTGACGGTGAAAGACAGTCATGACAGGCCTCCTGGCAGTCGGATGAGATCGGAGATTGGCTGTGTGCAGTCTGTTCCGGATTATCTGGGCAGAGAGCTGTTGGCCATATCAACCTGCAAACCTTGACTGCAAATCTGTAGAAGACAGCCTACGGTTCCTAAGTGCTGACAGGGTGAGGAAACAATCTTCTTGCGGTGTCGTCTTCTCGGGACGCCCAGTTCGCTGCCTGTCTCTGACATCCCCTGTTATATGGAGCTTGGCTTTCAATTTGGAGATGGTACTAGGGCTCACTCCAAATAATGCTGCAACTTGGTTTTGCGGAACACCAACTTGAAGTTGCCCTATCGCACAGGCCCTATACAGATCAGTCATCTGTTTGGCAATACAGAGAAGATTTGGCAAATTTTTTTTGGGTGCAACCCACATACTCAGCTCTACTGCTCATCCCACAAATGCATGTTGCTTATAAATGTGGCACCATTTAAAAGGGAATTTTTTAAAAAATTGTTGACTACCAAAATGATAATTGGAAGGAATCCTAATGCAAAAACATAGCTAATATTTCTTATACATTTCCTAACTTGTTGTTTATGGTAGCTAGCTTTTAACATCAAGGTCTAGTGACCTCAATGGAATGAGACTCTACCTAAAGATGACCAAATTTGCCTGTCTGTATCATTAGTCATCTGCAGTTTCTCTTTTTTTTTTTTTTACACATCAGAAGGATTGTCACTGTGGTGATAACCTTTAGTTAAGGAACATAATTGTACAATTTTCTATATTATTTCTATATTATAGTTTTTAAAACTGAGTCATATTCAACACTCATTTTCATCTCCAGGACATATATTATGTTCTTTTATTTTACAAAGTTCTATAATGAAAGATTACAAATATTCACCTCTTCTACTTGAGAAGAGAATGTAATGTACCTTTGGGGAACACAACAGTACTTTAATATCACTGTTGTACCTTTAAAGGTACATTTACACACCTTGTCCATGAGAATTTGTCAAAATTATATCAGCTTCCGCAGCTGCATAATTTTTCATGAAACAAAATGTACATAAAGAGGACCCAATGAAAACCATTCTATTAAATGAAAAATCTTTACCCAAAACTCAACACAAATTACGAAAGTTGAACATATATTGAACATTATTTGTAAAACTAAAACCACTAACATATGCAATAATATTTCACCTTCACAGAACATCTCAAACAGGCCCAAGTACACAAAGCAAATGGACATATGTCTGCAATACCAGGCAAATGCCAAGCAAATGTCTTACTGACTTGTAGACCTCGGTGAATTATGGGTGAAGAGAGCACACAATAAGACACACCTGATCTTGTGTCAGCAGAAACTTTCCAATTAGCACACATTTCAAACTTCCATTTTTTGATATTCATCAAAATGAATAGTTAAAATGGTGGGATAAAAAAAGGCTTTTAATAAAAAAGCAGAAGCAGCCAAGTCTACTTTTCACGTACTCAACTCTCAGAAAAATGTCTTCAGGAAAAGAACTCCCAGGAGGAGGCCAGAAATGTTAGCCTTTACAGTATAATTTTGCTTAACCTGCAGAAAATTATACTATGCAATTTTGCTGTAGAGCTCAGACCAAATATAAAAGATATTGATATTCAAGACAATTTCAGTTAATAAGTCTCAAAAATGATACTGACACAGACCGAATAAGGCACCTCTTCGCTGCCATGACATATGGGTTGCCCAGGAATTTAAGGATATTAAAAGGACTTTGAAGAGTTTCATTATCCTTAAATCCCATCCACACAGAGCTGAGCCGCAAAAAATCTCTTGACAAAGAAATAAGATAAATGCTGTCATTTTTGACATTTATTAATATGCATTCATTTTCATTAATATTAATATTAGCAACGACAGAACAAATGTAACTGAACACAAGATTATAACATTTTAAAAGAGTGAGCTGAGTGTTGGAAGAATATAGTGTTATAGTGAGAGGGGTGCATGACTGCAGTGCACTCATCACTATGTCTGGAATGCTGGGGCGCACAGGGAGGGAAAGAATGATCAAGAGAGGAAGAGAGAGAGGGAGGGAGGTTAGTAGGGAGAGAGAGAGTGAGAGAGAGAGAGTGAAATACTATGGAAAGGATCCAAAAAAAACCATGGCACACCAATGCCAGCAGAAAATGCTGATAAAATTCTCTGAGATTACAGGAAGACAAGCCTGGCAAAAATCCCTTCTAGAGATCAGACATTCTGAGTGTTCAAAGCAGAACACAAACATATCAGTCAATATAATAATAATAATAACAATAATAATAATAATATGAAAAAAACCTTTGAAAAAGATATCTTTTATCTGGAGCATAAAATATGCAACAACACACTTTATGCCTTCCACATCTACCACACTGTAGCTATATAAGCATCTGTAAACACTGAAAGCCCTCTCTAGTGAAAGAGACCAGCTTCAGAGGTCTGCTGTCACTGCAAAGGCGTTCATGTGCACACACTTAGATTAAGACAAGCTATGTCTGTATTGGTTGCAGCTAGCTGTGCTCCTCAAAGTGCCTTCCAAAGAAGCAGGAAATGGTGTCTGTGACTAGAGTGTACCGTTTTCAGCAGCCCAAAGAAAAAAAAAAAGGAAAAAAAAAGCCCTTCTCATCTGGTTAATGCACAGCTGGGAAAAGAGAACATGGTGGCAGCTCCCAGCAAAAACTTTCTGTGCCACAGAAAGCAATATGGAAGTCTATTCCTGGTTAAAAACCTGCTTAAAAATACGATTTTAAGAACAAAATTATACATGCAACCCCACTCCTAGAAAAGCTAGGACAGTTACTAAAAAGAGCAATAAAACCAAAAATCTGTATTAATAATTAACTTTAACAGACAACAGACCAAAGAAACTATTTAACAAATTTAATTGTATTGGTTAAATATAAACAAATTTAAAACTTGGTGCCTGCACTTAAAATGTTGGAACAGAGGTATGTTTATCAATGGGTCACATCACATTTTCTTTTAACTGTAGTTTTTAAAACATTTGAGAATTGAAGATACAAATTGCTGCAGTTTAGCGAGTGGATTTTTTTACCAGTTCTTGCTGTAAACAAGACTGGAGCTGCTCAACAGTCTGTGGCCACTGTTGATAGATTCTCCTCTTTATGATACACCTTACACCTCAATAGGACAGAGCAGGACTGCAGGCAGGACAGTCAGGTACACACACTCTATGACTATGAAGCCACATTGTTGTAACTCGTAAAGAACAAGGCTTTGCATTTTACTGAAGAAAAGATCCTGGGATCTAGTTCCTGGGAAAATACTTATCTTGATGGTACCGTCACATTTATGCAGATCAGTGAGTGCTAATGACCCCCACAAAGCCATCACTGATTCTGGTTTTGGCACTGGACTTTTTTGCACTGGTACATGGACATGTCTGACCACAGTATGTGTTTCCACTGTCTTTCAGACCATCTCAGATTAAATGGGCCAAGAAGATCTGCGTCTCTATGCAAAAGTAATATACGGCATGCTCTTTACATATCAGTTTCAGGTTGCATTTCCTGATGCAGAGTTGGACTATGTTTCTTGACAAAGATTTTCAAAAAACTCCTGAGCCTATGGAGATAATGTCCATCATGGTAGAATGATGGTTTCTCAAACAGTACAGCCTGAGGACTCAATGGACCTTACACATGTAATGCTTCAGGACATGAATGTGACATGAATTTTCTATAAAACCTTGACTTTTATTTGCTCCTGTCCCAAATTTTGAAGTGTGTTGCAGGTATCAGATTCTAAATTAGATTCTTTTAACGAAATGCTATCAAGTTGCTATAAGAAAACATTGGAAATCTATTATTTGTACATTTGTCTGTTAATAGAATTAAGTGTCTGAGTTCTTGAAAAGCGATATATAAGTATAATGTATCATTATTATTATTATTAACTTGCACTCAAGTTTGGACTGGTAGGTTTCTTGCATCTCCAGCAGAATTAAAAATGACACACTTAAATCTAGCTCATTGTTAGTTATATTCTTACTGTTCTGGTATTCATGCTGCACTTTTCCACTGCATGTAACCTTCACGACTCTACTCCATTCAACACGACTATTTTGCTTCACCACTGGCCAAATCTGGTAACTAGTCCCTGGAACAGAGTAAGTTTTCAATGGCAGACCATGGCAGGCGAAAATCTCCAGTGAAAGCCGAACATGCAACAAGTAAAACTGATCCGTGAGAACTGGGGCACAGAGCCGTGTTGATCCCAAAAAACTAAAATAACACATGAATACACGATGAGTAAATTGCACTTAAATACACAGCCGCTGTTGTTGTGGTTTTCAAAGCCAGCGATTCCTTTAGAAACAGGGTTTTTCAAAGTCATCGGCTCCATTACACGGGGGAGCCCTGGCAGTGGAAAAGCGACAAGCTTTAAGCCTGCTGAGTCAAGATGTGTGGAGTCGAGCCGTGTAGAGCCGGACGCAAGAAGTGGAAAATCACCAATAGTGTTCCAGTCTTGATGTCTTCCTGGGTGGACTGCTGTGAGTCTATGTGAGTCAATGGACATTCAGCTAATTTTAAGCTGTTAGGAAGAACTAGTTCGCTCTCTAAGATGGATCCTAAGCTTTAGCTCACCAGTCTCTTCAACACAGAGAGGAGGTGTGGCTATGGTAGCCTTGTGGTGATTGGTCAGGGTAATAGTGACATAAGCATTACCCATTTTAGGACTGCCCATTTTACATAGAGAGAAGAGCAGTACTTGTCATATTGAAGAGAGATTTATGATGTTTTTTTATTTGAACTTTGCTGAATGTTCAAATAAACATAACATAAAAAGTTTAGCATTATATAAAAAATAAATAAATAAATAAAAAATAAACTAAATGAGTTCCCAGGGGCTTTAAATGCCATTGAACCTTTAAAAGTACATTTACACTGTTTGTACCTTTAGTAACCAATAATGTACCTCTATAGTACCTTTTTTTTCTGAGAGTGCAGAATATGTATTTTAATCGCTCTGCAGTGTAGTGCTGGGTTTTACACCCCTGCAGCAAAACCTGGCATTAAGCAGGTATGTATCATACTATTTAGCAACATTTTTCTATAAACACTATAAAGTTGAACATGATAGACTACAAGTGTAAGCAATAGATGCACCTTAAAGTATCTCAAATGAAATGTCTATGTAGGAAAGACTTATTGACACCAGAGAACAACACACGGCAGGATGCCTTCAATCCACCCACTGAGTGCTCTCAAATGAAGCATAATATTTAAATAATAAAAAGAAAAAAAATTCCATACCTTTTATTCCCTCAGTTGTTTGCAAACAGCAAGCAGCAGATGTGAAATACTTCAGAATGGGATAAACCACAGATTGTTGTAGGCGGGTGAGTTTGATAGCAAAATATGTTTGAAGCCAAGGTAGACAAATGAAGTGTATTTCTTTGGAGCTCTCTCTCTCTCTTTCTCTCTCTGATGCACTGATTGATGGCACAGTGACTCTGACCTAGGAACAGTTCGGTTGTTTAATGAAGTCATTAGAAAAGTCCACGACTGATGCGAAAGAAAATGCCCCTACTCCTACAAAACTAGTTGGAACCATGCAATATTCACAACCAAGCCACCTTCTACTCGGGATAGGGTGGGTAAAGTATTTACAGCAAAAGCAGCCTGAAAAGTATCTTCAGAAATGCAGCACAAGTTTGAAAGCTGACAACTGTAAACACTTTATGGCCAGAGCCAAATTCTTTCATTGAAAACGATATCTGCTGCATGCTCTAGAGTATGCTTGCCTTGTCTCACAGCATCTACAAAATGAAATTACATCTTTCCTTCAAGCAAGATTCCTAAGCATCTTGTCAAATGTTAGCCCTCTCTACTGAAAAGTTAGAATGCATTTTATCTCTTATCACGGCTTGTTAAGTCTGGGGGGTAGTCAGGGTTCATTTCTCTAAGCTTTGTTCCCCATGCATAGAATAAGAGCCATAAAGTTTAATAGAGTTCCTCTAATGTTGTACAAGGCGACCCATACTGCCACACTTCACTAACATAGACGCACATAAAGTCACTGCAGACATAAGCATCTTGAGAGCACTTTGTTCCTCTTATAATGCTCAAATCCATTTTTATTTCCTACAGTATGTCTCTTAACTGGCATTAAAGCGGGTGGTGGAATGGGTCAGAAAGTGCGTGAGCGTGTATGTGTGGGCAGTGTATGTGTGGGAATCTGCATGTGTATATGTTTAAGAATAATGAATATGAGAAATGTGGTCTGGTGGATGGTGTTTATAATTACTCTAATAATGAATTACATCAGACATGTCTTTGCAATAATCCAACAACTCACTGTCATATAGAGGAATGTCTATCACAATTATAGAGCATACATTTTAATTATTTTACAAACGACAGACTATCTATTAGCAGAAATGTGCCATTTTCTCATGTGCTGCATTCATTAAACTAGCCAAGCTCAGCTGAACTTATCATTTGGGTGTAAAGATGGCATCCAACAGATCCCATTAGCTAACTGCAGATTAATGAATGTAACTCAATTTGTTTCTGGGGGAAAAAAAACATTTGTACAAACAGCAAACAAGTATGACTTTCCATTCACACTTCTTATATAATCCAGCATCCCCCAAAATCCTGGTTTCTGAAGAACTGCGAAGAGTCCTCTCGACTCTCACAGTCTCTGCTGTCAGGTAGAGGTGTCTCTGGTGGAGGCAGCGGGCCTGGTCTAGCGTGACTGACAGGAGGGGCTCCAGACACTGGAAGGTAATTAATTTCTGTAAACGACCGCCACGTCTGTCAGATTTTATAAACGAGCGTTTATGCGTTATGGACGATTTAACCACCCCACTGAGGGGAGCTGACAGAGATGAGTGGAACGGGAAGAGATTGAGGTGAATACAGCACAATGGCGGTGTGAATAGAACTCCAGTGATGGAACGATACGAGCACTCCATTCCAGTACTAACGCAGACAATGTTTAACATTCATCAATCACTTCCAAATCATGACGTCCCATACGCTCAAACATTCATCACACAACAGCAGTGTCTCCAGTGAGCCATCTTTAAAGGAAGAGCATGACGTGTGAGCTGTTTTGTGAACACTGCAGATGGAGAACACTGGGGAACAGAGTAAGGAACAGTAAGGAAAATGTTCATTTTGAGCTGCCAACTGTGGATACTTAGAACATAAAATATAAAAACTATACTCCAAATAAATACTGCACTGCATTGGTAAACTATAATACAATAGGTTCATAATATAGCAACAAGTTCTTTTTATTCATTGTCCCACCATTTTTGCACATATGTAATTTGTAGTTTGCTACTAAAGATCAGTCAGGATTAGGGATGGGCAGTATCTTCATTTTTTGTATCTTCATACCGTCTCAAAATATTATCGTGGTATACGTTTAGATATCGTTGGTATATATGGAATATGTTTAGAAGCACAGCTGGCACTAACAAGCACTTGTGGCAGACAATGGAAAACCAGATATAAAGTATATTTTCAATATATTTTTAAAAAATGCATAAAAATAAATATTGACCTGTTCAAGAACACAGTACAAGATATCAGGCAGAAATGTGTCAAAGGTATACATCTGGTTTACGTGTCTGCGAAAAAGACCAATTCCTGAGACAGAATCTAACGAAAAGACAAGATAAAGATATAGAGTGATGGAAAGAAGAAAATGTGGAGAAAAACCAAGCTATACTGCCTCATCTGTGAAAAATAGTGGCATGGACATGTATTGCTGCCAGTGGAAGCAACTTGTCTTTATTAGTGATGTGACTGCCAACGGCAGCAGCAAGATGAACTCTGAAATGCACAGAAGCATCTTAACTGCTCACATCCAACCAAACGGCTCCAAACTCAGATACAGCTTTACTTGAAACTAGACAATGACCCAGAACATACTAAAGAGTTTTCTGAGGCTACATGGTGGATTTTTCAAGAGTGGTCAAGGCAAACACTTAACCTGAATCCCAGTGAGCATGCATTACAACTTACTCTAGACATGACTGAATGAAAAAGGACAGCAGTACCTAGAAATGGCTGAGTAACATGTCTAAAAGAAAAACAACAGTGAAGACACCACACGTCTGGTGGAAACGAGGTGCCTATGGATAACAAACTATAGCCAGTAACCAAAATCTAACAACTGGCAGCAGGTGGTAAACATTTTCAAACATTTTCTCACCTTTGAATCAGAAGAACCAACATCACATATATTTTTGAAGAACTTTTTGACTGAACACTAGATATCTTACACTACACCAGTTTCAATTAACAGCTATAATTATGCTCCCTTTGACATGACACATGCAGTTGATAGTCACAATAAGGCTACTTTATGCACATATAATGTGTGTATGCATAAATAAAGTTTTAAATTAGGAAAGCCTGAAAACTAGATGGAATCAATGCAATGTATATAACATGCAATTTTGAAATCAATAAAACCTAAAAAATATAATTGCAATGGAATATAATACAAATATCCTCTCCTTCTAAAAATAATTAAATATGTACCCTGAGGCTACCGACACAGGAGCACTCTTAAATTCTCAATTCTACATTTTATCTGCGGGTTTAAGATGGCTTTTCATTTATTCACCCTCTGTAACCACTCATCCTGACCAGGAGTGCTGACCAGTGGTGAGTCCAAAGCGCACCCAAAACCCACTGGGCGCAAAGCAGGAACAAATCCCAGCCTGGTGCCAGTCTATTTCAGGATAGGACATACCCATCCAGTTACTCACACACACTTAACCTTGTGACTATGCATAGCCAAATCACCTACCAGCAAGTTTTTGTGGGAGGAAGCTGGAGTATCTGGAGGAAACCCATGAAGATATACTGAGAACACAATGCAAGGATTAAATCCAAGACCCTGAGAACCTGGAGCAGTGTGGCAGCAACACAACTACTACTGTCTAATGCTTCATCAGTCATGCAAAACTGTTGGTGCCTCCCCCAACTATCAATGAAAGTACCAAATTTAATTCACCCAGATAGCAGACATTTTGTGCCCAATTTGCACCACTTTTGGCACTTACGGCTCAGCTACGGCACTGGCAAGAGTTGTGTGGGCCAGACATGGTAATTGTGATTACCAAATATAAGTGCTAATGCACTCAACATGTGATTTGTTTATATTGTCCCCTTTAAAATATATAAATTCACCATCTTGTCAACTCCTCATGAATGCTGAAGTCTGAGTTTGCCAGAATTTCAACCCTGTAATACTTTCCCAGAAATAATAATTACTAATAATAAAGACATCACTCAGTTCTATACAACAGAAGGACTAAAAGAACATACTCTGGAAACACAGTAAGAGCAGGCAGGGAGTTATTAAGGAATGGAAACAAGCCGATTTGCTGACACTAAGAAAGACCTAGTGCCACTGTGATAATATCTAGTAGTGGGATATTACTCTTAAAAAAACACTCAGTTACGGGAATACAGTAATATTACTGAAATGTATCACTCCCAAATGTGACATATAACACTGCCACCCTCATAGGTGCCTGCCGCAGAGTCCTGTGAGTTCAAGCATTTGCTTGGGTTCTCTCTTTTTAAGTCTGCTGGAAGGAGCTTTGATGAGGGGCTCACACAGCAGCTCCTCTTAAACAGGAGAAGAGTAAAAAGAGAAAGGCTGGCCCCGGTCCTCCCCCTGTGCAGGCGCCCGGGGTAATCAGGCCCGTGAAATGTGTTTTCCCTGCTGATTACTGAACAGCAGGGGAGAGAGAGCAGAGCAGAGGCCATGCTTGCAGTCCTTCACTCCTGAACAAGAGAGGGAGCAGAGGGAGACAGTGAAAGAGAGAGAGAGAGAGAGAGAGAGAGAGAGAGAGAGAGAGAGAGAGAGAAAGAGAGAGAGAGAAGGAGGATAGAGGGAAATATAATCCACTCGAAACATGAAAAGGGCAGCTATTGAGGAAATACACTGCACAGCTGGGCTGCATACAGCAGGAAGACGAGGACGTATAATAAACTGTCCTTTATATTTTTCTATATTAGCCAGACAGGAGGATAGCAGTGGATGAAAAAAGCAGTCTTTCTTTAGAAACCCAAAAATAAACTGCTGAATGAAAATGGCTTTCTGATGGTAATAACATGCAGACAAGTCAGCTGAACAGCACAGCTACTCACTATATGCTCAGTGCAAGAAAGATGGGACCATGGATGTAGTTCAATACTACATCAAATAATAAATTAGCTAGATACTTTATGCCTTTCAAGAAAGTAAATATATTGTCATATGTCTGTATATTTCAAAATAGCCATGAATGATATTGCAACATATTTCAGTTATGGTACTCCTTGCTGTGGAACAATTTGATAACTGTGCCTTAAAATAGACCATTCAGCTTTCCACAGTTATTTTTCTAGGTCTATCTGTTAATAGCTAGGAAGATCCGCTCCACAACCCAAACAGCAAAGAACAGCTCTTTACTGAATGTCTCTGCTTTTCCACTTGATGGGTTTAACAACAGGGTAGAGACTCCAAAGGCCCTGTAGAACAGGAAATAAACTTCTCCCCTACAGGATGTTGTGAACTTAAACATCCTTTCCCTGCAATATTATTTTCCCATTTACATAACCCACAGAATTCCCTGCTCAATAAACCTGTAACTCCGCCAATGTCTGGTGGAAGTGTATCACAACACACAGACTAATAATAATGAAAATGTGTCAGATCCAGACCCTATATTATTGCTAGAATACTAACTTGAAATCTACTGATGATAGTGGACAATCTTACAGACACTGAAATGTGTCACCTGCTTTTAATATATCATCATGATCAAAAGAAATAGAAAAGAAATTAAATAAATGAAAAATAATATCTAAAATGTATCCTTACCTTTTATTACAAGCTACCTTTCAAAATAAACAAATGAAAAGTAAACAAAATATTCAACAGAACAGAACCAAACCTAAAAATACTGATAGGTTTCTTCTTAAGACTGAGAGATTAAAACAAAAAGTTACTCTAAATGGCTAAACTCATTAGTCATTCTACAGCAGTTAGTTCCAACTAAGTCAATTGATTAGACAAGCTATATTCCATGAATGCTGATATACAGTATAACAGCACTGGGACTTTTAACTTCTCATGTATCACTTTACGTTACAGGAGTGTTCTATTAACTGACATCAATATCACACTGAAGGGAGTTTTAAAGAGGAGCTTAGCAGCATAAGTAGCTACATTGGGCTTGGGGCTGGGCTGCTCTCTCAGCTCGTACCGCCGCTAAGTGCATTTGTTTTGTTGTTTGTTTTGTCAGGGATCTTCACAGATTGTGTTGAGAGATTTTAGGCTTGAGTCCATAAGCACTGCCCATAAAAACCTGCTCTGCTCCTTCTCTGTTTGCAAATGCTACCCATCTATCCAAATTAGCAAGTTACTATGAAGGAAACTGTTTATGTGTTGATTGGCAACAGTTCAAATTGTGGAAATATTTGTGTGGGAGGAGCAAAAAAAAGTAATTCGTTAATTAAGAAAAGGGTAAATTAAAACTTAGAATCTGTTTTTGTTTATTACTGAAAATAAATGGTGCATGTAGGACTGTTGTGTAAAAGTAATATCACACTGTACAAGGGTTGGACAATGAAACTGAAACACCTGTCATTTTAGAGTGGGAAGTTTCATGGCTAAATTGGACCAGCCTGGTGGCCAATCTTCATTAATTGCACATTGCACCAGTAAGAGAAGATTGTGAAGGTTCAGTTAGCAGGGTAAGAGCACAGTTTTGTTCAAAATATTGCAATGCACACAACATTATGGGTGACTATGGGAGATATTGGTCACTCATGCCAATGCCAAATGTCGGTTTCAATGGTGCAAGGAGCGCAAATCTTGGGCTATGGACAATGTGAAACATGTATTGTTCTCTGATGAGTCCACCTTTACTGTTTTCCCCACATCCGGGAGAGTTACAGTGTGGAGAAGCCCCAAAGAAGCGTACCACCCAGACTGTTGCATGCCCAGAGTGAAGCATGGGGGTGGATCAGTGATGGTTTGGGCTGCCATATCATGGCATTCCCTTGGCCCAATACTTGTGCTAGATGGGCGCGTCACTGCCAAGGACTACCAAACCATTCTGGAGGACCATGTGCATCCAATGGTTCAAACATTGTATCCTGAAGGCGGTGCCGTGTATCAGGATGACAATGCACCAATACACACAGCAAGACTGGTGAAAGATTGGTTTGATGAACATGAAAGTGAAGTTGAACATCTCCCATGGCCTGCACAGTCACCAGATCTAAACATTATTGAGCCACTTTGGGGTGTTTTGAAGAAGCGACTCAGGAAATGTTTTCCTCCACGAGCAAGTGACCTGGCCACTATCCTGCAAGAAGAAAGGCTTAAAATCCCTCTGACCACTGTGCAGGACTTGTATATGTCATTCCCAAAACGGATTGACGCTGTATTGGCCGCAAAAGGAGGGCCTACACCATACTAATAAATTATAGTGGTCTAAAAACAGGTTTTTCAGTTTCATTGTCCAACCCCTGTACGTTCTTGGCTTATAGCCTTGCGCCTACGACTGAATCACAGCCACACCGATATACAGAATAACAGCACTCCACCTCATGTTTTTGCTTAAGTAAAATAATACATAAACTATTACAAATGTTTATTAAAATATGTAGTATATATAAATACTGCCCAATATAATGTTATCAGAAGGATTTATTATTAGTGAAAAAAGCATGTTACATTCTGTAAATTATGCTTTTCTTACCAACACTGCTTTAGAGCACAGACTTTATATTGGCAATTGGCAATTTTAAAATGTATAAAAAATGTATATTATATTTCGACATTCTTTCAAGTCTGTCCACCTTTCAAAGGACAAATATGTTTAAGGGCTTGCATCCAACCAGAATGATATTTTTCCGCAGGAGCAGAGAATTGAAATTTTGATCAGTGCTGACTCCCCATGCTGCTTTGTTTTGTGGATATTTGACAGCTCCCCCAGGGACCTTCATGCCATATTAATGGCAAGAAATATGGCCACTTCCAGTGTAATTATAAAAGCACTCCAGGCAGACACACTGCACCATAATTCACCCAAGCTCCCTTCATGTTCCGTACTGTTTTTACTTCAGGGCAAGGAAAAGCATTATCAGTTTCATCAATGTCTTAATCCTTATCTTTTTCATTTAACATACCTCAGCTAAGCTACTCTAACGGGAAAGAGGATTGCTGGAAATGGAAGCAAATATGTTGGAGTTTGAAAGAATATTATGAGGGATTGCTTTTGGTCTCCAGGAAATTGTGTGCAACTCAAACACTCACTGATATTCACTAAGGAGAAAGCTTTTAGGAGCAGAACAGAAATGGGGCATCAGAGTGCTTGGCATTTGTGCTGAGACAGAGCAATTACTGGATGTGTTCCCCTGTTTTCTGACAGTGCATGAGAAACAACGAGTCCACAGGAAAGCCTTGAGGCTTTGTGGAGAAACCACCACTGTCAAGAGGAATAGAGCTGTGCTCCAGCTGGACCAGGAATAGAACCTGAGAGACAAAGAGAAAGGAGCCGACTGGTAAGCACTTACACAGAATGAGCTTCATTTTGCCTTCCAACACTTCACATCTTTCTCCCACACATTCTCTCACCTCTCTCTATCCATCCAGCAGGAACAGGCACTATCCATCACTTCTATCTCACCAAAAGAGCTCCTGTTTTTTTATATTAATGCACATTTTCACTCACTTCCTCTAAGCTCTTCTGCCATTTTGAAAAAAGATAAATGCCATTATGGTTTTTTCCCCCCTTTCTTTCCTGAAGAACTGACCAAAACTCCAGGGAGGAAGTTCAGTGGTGATGGCTTTCATGTTCACAGCCAGAGGAGCTTTATTTCATTATTTCTCCATTTGGTTTCCTCCAGGCTCACAATTACAGAAAAACAGATAGGGTCATTCATTTTCCAAGCAAGAAGAAGAAGAAAAAAAAAACTCTCTCATTTCATCTGAAGGTTTCAAAACTTCCTGAGTCCTTTATGTAATCTTCTCTTGTCTTTGAAGTGACTCTGATTAATAAGTATCAGAAGCCTTTTGGGGTTAGTGTGCAGCGTATGTTGAAGCAATCATCAAAATACTCCTAACTGGTAAAGTTGTTCTCCTCTCAGAGGAATTCATGTTGTTTCCTTCCTCCTGAGCTAAAATGTGCAGCTTTATGTGGCACAGAAGTTAATGAAGAGCACTCAGATTCAGTGCTCTCTGGAATTAATGCCACCCTTGGAAGAGATGAACAAGACATGCTGTTCCACAGCTTAATCTTGCCTATAAGTTATACTTAACATAACAGAAACCTAACCAACAATTAAGTTACAACAGCTCAAGGAACACAACTGTTAAAAAACAACATCTAAATAAGATCTAACATTACTGATTCTCTCAAATACATGTTGTACGCCAAGTCTGGCATCTGAATCTTCCAACAGGTTCATGGTTTAAAGCATTTCTCCAGATCCACATAAAAATGACTCACTGACCACGTTATCAAGCTTATGAAAACACTGAATTTTGGTTTAGCCTTCCTTTTACTCCAAACTAAATAACAGAGATATGTTTAATTCTAAATAATTAACTGTATCATGTGTAATCAATCAATCAATCAATCAATCAAATTTTATTTATATAGCGCTTTTCACAAGAAAAAGTCATCACAAAGCAGCTTTACAGAGATCCGGGTCCAAGCCTCCTATGAGGAGCCTGAGGCAACAGTGGCAAGTAAAAACTCCCTCAGCACACGAGGAAGAAACCTTGGAAGGAACCAAGATTCATACGGGGAACCCATCCTCCTCGGGTCGACACCAGTGTGCACAACAGTAAACAGAACAGAAGTAAAAATGAACTGATGACAGATGAAGGGGCTATAGTAATGTGAATGTAGAATATTAGTGATATATGAGTCTGCGGAAGGAGGTGGTCAGTGATTCTGTAATGTATGCTGTATGTAGCTGAAATCACAATGAAATCCAGTATTTGCTCAAGAATAAAGGGGTTTCTTTCCGGTTTTCCAAGGTTTCATGTGTACTATCAAAATTAAAACCTGGTGTTTAATAATTTAAAAAACATATATGACACTGGAGTGTGTATTAAATATTGAAATCAGACACTGAAATTAACCTTTGATTAACTGATACTGCAGCTTATCACACAAAGCTATATCGCTTATATCGATATTTTAAGTTTTGAAAAGTCTTAATCCTATACAGGGCCATTCTGTGCTCTGCTCAGCTCGTCTGCTTCGCTCTGATCACAGCCCTGCCCCTACCAGGGCTCTCTCTCTCTCTCTCTCTCTCCCTCTCACACACACACAATGGATCCAAGTGTGAAAAAGAATGTACTATACGTAAATGGTTATATGTATGAATGTTATATGTAAATGGTTCAGATTTTACCGGTCAGATGAGTAGTAGAAACGGGTATCTGCAGGGAATGCCGAAAGAAGGTAGTATCAAAATGCGGGGGGTACTCCCAGCCTATTTCACCACTTACAACAGCAGCACAAACTTCTGTATGAAGCTGTTAAACTCCGAGGTGCTGCTGCTACTGTTCTGAAGTATTCATGTCCCAGTACAGTTCCCGTAAACCAGTTCAGACAGCTTTGAAAGCCTCTTTAGCTAAAGCTGTGCCTTACGAAAAGAAAAGTGAAGTGGTGTGGTATTACTAAAGCAGTAGTTTACTACAGCGCAAAAGGGTATGATCCCTGTCTCAACAGTAGAGAAAAAGGGCTCCAAAAGGCTGATAAAAAACTCCCGACCCACGATACCAGTTGTCCAGTTGCAATTTCTTTGCATGTACATCTACAGATGAATGTTAATAAAAGTTACTATGTGACATTTGGGACATGTAGCTTTGACTCCATAGTGCCTTTTTGTTATTATCTCATGAGAAGAAAAATATCGAGATATACAGGGGTTGGACAATGAATCTGAAACCACAATGATTTATTAGTATGGTGTAGGGCCTCCTTTTGTGGCCAATACAGCATCAATTCGTCTTGGGAATGACATATACAAGTCCTGCACAGTGGTCAGAGGGATTTTAAGCCATTCTTCTTGCAGGATAGTGGCCAGGTCACTACGTGATGCTGGTGGAGGAAAACGTTCCTCGCTCCTCCAAAACACCCCAAAGTGGCTCCATAATATTTAGATCTGGTGACTGTGCAGGCCATGGGAGATGTTCAATTTCACTTTCATGTTCATCAAACCAATCTTTCACCAGTTTTGCTGTGTGTATTGGTGCATTGTCATCCTGATACACGGCACCGTGCATCCAATGTTTGAACCATTGGATGCACATGTCCTCCAGAATGGTTCAGTAGTCCTTGGCAGTGACGCGCCAATCTAGCACAAGTATTGGGCCAAGGGAATGCCATTATATGGCAGCCCAAACCATCACTGATCCACCTCCATGCTTCACTCTGGGCATGCAACAGTCTGGGTGGTATGCTTCTTTAGAGCTTCTCCATACCTTAACTCTCTTGGATGTGGGGAAAACCGTAAAGGTGGACTCATCAGAGAACAATACATGTTTCACATTGTCCACAGCCCAAGATTTGCGCTCCTTGCACCATTGAAACCGACGTTTGGCATTGGCATGAGTGACCAAAGGTTTAGCTATAGCAGCCCGGCTGTGTATATTGACCCTGTGGAGCTCCCGACTGAGAGTTCTGGTGGAAACAGGAGAGTTGAGGTGCACATTTAATTCTGCCGTGATTTGGGCAGCCGTGGTTTTATGATTTTTGGATACAATCCGGGTCAGCACCCGAGCATCCCTTTCAGACAGCTTCCTCTTGCGTCCACGGTTAATCCTGTTGAATGTGTTTCGTCCTTCTTGGAGGTATGCTGACATTACCCTGGATACTGTGGCTCTTGATACATCACAAAGACTTGCTGTCTTGGTCACAGATGCGCCAGCAAGACGTGCACCAACAATTTGTCCTCTTTTGAACTCTGGTATGTCACCCATAATGTTGTGTGCATTGCAATATTTTGAGCAAAACTGTACTCTTACCCTCTGCTAACTGAACCTTCACACTCTGCTCTTACTGGTGCAATGTGCAATTAATGAAGATTGGCCACCAGGCTGGTCCAATTTAGCCATGAAACCTCCCACACTAAAATGACAGGTGTTTCTGTTTCATTGTCCAACCCCTGTATATTGTATATCGCCACTCAGCTAAGAAATATCTCCCAGCACTAGCTGTTATAACTAAGGAGTTTTCAACACACCTAAGGAAAAACAAAAAAAGATTAGTTTGCCAAAAATACAAACATAGATATATTTCAAAACATAATACAGGGGTGTTATTCTAAATATGGAATTTAACAAGCAATAATGATCTGTACACATGCATAATGTTTTTTGTAGCCTCAGTGTCTGCAGTCAGTAAGATCCAGAAAGGATTACTTTTCCATTGAGAGGTGGGATAATGCAATTTTACCAAAGAATATTTGACTATTTCCATGGGATATAAGATACTGGCATGATTTACAGAGATGGAAATGGCAACTCGGTTGATGCACTGTCAATATGCCAAAAAAATAATATTCTACACCAAATGTCCTCAGCTGCATATGAATATAGTTAATTTAAATTTTAAGTTAATTTAATTTACACAGACCAGCACATGCTTTCTTAAGATAACTCAGTTTTTCACTAACACTGTCATTTACAGCCAACAGAAAACTTTGCTGTATTACTGGAGTTAGACAAAAGGTATGAAAGACTTCTCTGCTTATTTTGTGTCAAAGACTATACATGTAAATGTTTCCACATTTATTATATATTACATAACACTATATAATAATAAATGCAGTGTTTAGTGTAGTCAAAACATATGAAATATATACACAATCACATACAAAAGCTGATTTTTTTTTTGTATTTTTTCTAAAATAGAAATGGCCTTTCAGACATCCCAGGGTTGAGTCCCAATTGTGTACTACACACCAATACTAGTACATACTATGTACTAACCTTAAAAGTGTGAGTTTGGAAGGCTAGTACACAAAAAAGATATTACACTGTTTGTTACTAGCAGGACAAGATGAACTGTTGCAATGACAAGACACATTATACCAGGTTGCATATGAAATGCAGTCCAGCCATTCTTTTAAAAGTCTGAATCTCAAAATATCTCCTTTCACATTTTGTAGTGCACAATTTGGTTTACAAAATAATGGGTTCTGCATTAAAATATTGCATGGTGTGTCAGATAATATAACAATTTATATTCAATATAAGATGGCTAACATTCAGTGCACTGTTTGGGTGAAGTTGTATTACTGTTATAATCTATGAAGTGCACTATGTAGGAACAGAGCCAAAATGTTCCATACGTGAGAAACTCTCCCCTATTCCTTCCAAGAGTGTCCACTGTTAACAAACCTGAATACTGACTGGTTATAAATTAGCACTGTGAACTTTTGAAAGTACTTCCACTTTGACACTTGTGAATATACTACATTCTAGATACAATTAGTATTAAGTAGGGCTGGGCAATTAATCGAAAATTAATCGAAATGGACATCTTACCTATATTGATTATATCATTTTTATTTATTTTTTAAATATATTTTTTACTGTGTGTTCATGCACTGTTTTAAAATCTATCAGGCTGTTGTCATGTGATTCTGCCCCTATCTGCAACATGGAAGCAACCGAAACACCGAGGCCGACCAAGTGACTTGAGCAGCTAGGACCAAAAAAAACACAGCATCTCTGGTTTGGACATGCTGTGTGTTGACTGTAATTACACAGATGACACTGAACAAAAAGAAGTCAAATGTAAAAGCTGAAAAAACTGTTTCAGCGACCAAAGCACAATCACACATCAAATAAAAACAGTGCTCAACAAACAAGAGAGAAACAAGCTCCCAGCCATATTAGAAAAAATATTTATTCATTATCTGTAAGCGCTTATCCAGTTCAGGGTCCAGAGCCTACCTGGATTCATTCGGCGCCAGTCCTTCACAGAGCAATACACACATTCACACACTCACATCTACAGACACTTTAGGAGTCGCCAATCCACCTACCAACGTGGTTTTTTTTTTTTGGACTGTGGGAGGAAACCCACGCGGACACAGGGAGAACACACCAAACTCCTCACAGACAGTCAGTCGGAGCGGGATTCGAGCCCACAACCTCCAGGTCCCTGGAGCTGTGTGACTGCAACACTACATGCTGCACCACCATACGGTACAAGCCTTGTCACTGAACAATGAGGGTCAAAAATACAAAAACAAAATAATCGTTCATTAATCGTAATCATGGTAAATCGTGTAAAATGAAATGAATCGTGATATTGATTTGTGCTGATATCGCACCAGCACTAGAATTAAGCGAAAAAATTGGGATGCAGGTTTCCATAATCACTTTGTTATTATGGGTATACATATCAATGTTTAACATGATAGATGTAAAAAAAAAGCCTGCTATAGGGAAGGGGCTGGATCAGTAGTATTGCTACATCCCATAATCACAGCCAGTGGTCTGATCTAATCAGAAAGAACTTGACAGAATGGCAGATGGTTGAATTACAAAAAAACAGAACTCAAACTCTTTCAGGCTTTTTGCTGCAGCAAAGAGCTTGCTCTGTGGGGTTGCCAGGCTGCCAACTTTGCCACTGAAAATGTGTTTCTTGGTAATGCAAAATAAGGAATAATTTTTCTACTTAGATGTAACTTTGTCTACTGCCACTGACATGTGATTTTGTTTGTTGTAGTAAAAAAGAGCCTTTTATCTTTGGCATAATACCATGCTACTTTTAAAGAATAGATTTACTTTTTATATTAAAAAAAAGCATTATATATATAAACATAGACAGGCACAAGAACACAAGTCTTTTTTTTTTTTGCTTTAGAAATATAAGGTGTGAACTTAGCAGTAGTAGGAGTGATATAAAACAAGGCATGCTGTTAGCCTGAAGGCACAAAAGTGGTTATCTGAGGAGTGAGGAAGAGTCATGGGGAGATAGAATGGCAGAGACGAGACAGAGTGACAGGAGAAAGATGAAGAGTTAAAGGGAAGGAGGAAAAGATTTAGGAGCATGTCAGGAATGTCAAGCACAATGAATATCTGAGGAGCCTCTGCCGGAACAGGGCTAAAACAGCTCTATCGAGGCATACAGGCAACATAGCCCCCGTTTACATGCTAGTTTAGCTCTAGGAATTAAATCACTTCATGATTAGCACAGAATTTAACCCTGTCAGAGGAGATTAGCTAAGGGACGATTTAAGAGCATATTCGGTTTAGTGGGACCTTGGGCTTCTGCACTGCAAACAGACCTCCTACATTAAGAGTGTGGTTACACTCCTCTTATTATTTCACTGGGTAATGCACACAGGAAAGAGAGGAGAGCAGATGCATAAATCAGACTTCAAACAGGGGGGAAACGACGCTGGCAGCTAGCTGGAGGAGAGCATGAGAAAGCCCCGAAATGTCCTCTCGTGAAGTAGCTCATTCATCAAGCAACGAGAGGGCTGGCTTCAGCCCGAGGCTTCTGCAGTAACAGCCCAGTCATGCCACTTTCCCAACTTTGTGTTTTGAGGAATTTCAGGGCTAGGCTCATATTAGTGTGGTTGATTTTTGAAGGTGTTTAATTAAAACACCCCGGAACAACCTGAAAATGACTGAACTGTGAGTAGCTGCCATGAATCACGCTGTGCTGCACTTGGGGCTCCTGCTGTGTGCAGTGGGCTGGCTCAGCTTCAGCCAGGCTCATAACCTGGCCTCGCTTTCACATAGCCCACACCTGCCATCTCACCCACGCTGCACTTGGACAGCAGCACTGCTGGCCCTGCTGGGCACAGTTCATCACCACTGAACTGGTCGTCACCAACCCATCCAAGCATCTCTGACAGGAGGAGCTCATGCAGAATGTGCCCCAAACAAAGTAAAGTTTTTTTTACAGCTTTGTTAAAAGAAAGGCAGAACAGTTATTTTCTTATTGAAGCTGCTGGATTTTTACTGGAAGCAAGGCATCTTTTGTTGGAACAAGATTTAACAGAGATATATTCTCCAAGGTTTCCTTCTCAATGCTAGTCTTCCCACCAAACAGTTCCCACGCATTATCTAAGCTTCTCATCATATTACCAGGGCCAGCACGTGCCATTTTGCCGCTCTAGGCAAAACATAACTTTGCTGTACAATAATTCATACCAACGCCACAACTGTATGTAGTAGTCAGACAGACCCAGTGAAAACAGTATATTTGAACTGAGTCTTCCCTATGGATATGCAATAAATACATTTAAAAAAGCATAGAAAACAAGCAATGCCTACATATTTAGTTAAAAAACACTGTAGATGAAAGAAAAAAAATCAGCACTGTTCCTATAGTACAAGATATATACACAGATCAGCCATAACATTTCTACCACCTCCTTGTTTCTACTCTCATTCAGCTTCACTGACCATACAGGAGAATTCTGTAGTGACTCTGCATACTTTATTAGCCCCTATTTATGTTGTTCATGAATGGTCAGAACCCCCACAGCATCACCAAAGAGCAGGCATTATTTGGCTGTGGATCTTTCTCAGTGCTGCAGTGACAGTGATGTGGTGGTGTTTAACTTGTGTTGCGTTGTAAGATTGGATCAGAGACAGCAGTGCTGCTGGAGTTTTCAAACCCCTCAGTGTCACCAACCTTAAAGTATACACTAACCAACTAATACCTGCTCTTTGTTGGTCCTGTGGGGGGTCCTGATCATCAAACAACACAGAGCGGAGCAACAGATGGACTACAGTCTTTTACAGTATGACTACAAAGCACCCATATGCAGTCATTGGAAAGTGAGGGCACAAACAAGGAGGCAGTAGAAATGTTACGGCTGATCAGTGTTTATAAAACGAATTTCAAGCATGACAGCATGTATGCTCCATTAGATCTTGTGAGATACCTCTTTGGTAGAGACCATGGTAAAATGATATATTCTGCAATTAAATGTGACTCTTGCTCAAGTACTGATTTACACAATGGTCTAAATCAGGGTGAACACCCTCACCCTGATGTTAAAAGACTAAGATTATGAGATTACTGAAACAATTATGAGATTCATCTACATACAGCCAAATGCAGCATTTGTTTCTGCTGCTGCTCATAAAGTGTTGTAGGGCATGTAAATGAAGGAGGACTGTGCTAAATGCAAAGTACTGCCTTACTGACTGTACTTTGAATTGGCAAAGAGAGGTATTAAGCCATTTCTGTGCTATTAGAGAACTTAATCAACAACTGGAACAAGGATACCAACTTTAGATTCAGTGTAAGAGGAAAGCTGTGCTTAAAGGGGACATTATACTCCCACTTCCAGAAGTTAACAGAGTTTCCTGATGTCTTAAAGAATCATGTGTGACATGCTTCAAAACACCACAAAAATGAAGTACCACAGAACTGCAAACTGAGAGCACAGCAGCAAGAAGCCAGTGAGCAGATGCTTTAACCATTTGTCTTTAGTTCTCTTTATTATCTGTTAAGGTTTTTGGTGTTTGTGTCTTTGTGTCTGTTTTACACACTTTAATTTTTTTCATTGCACTCTCACATAAACGCATGATCAGCATGGTTACTGGAGTTGCTTAGATGAGGAAGTGGCACTATTGTTAAATATCTACACGCGATGTCAGAAGCAGAGCAAATTAAAATGTCTCAGTTTATCTCATGTTTTCTGACTTGGACAGTCCAGATAAAACAGACTGGATTGTATTGGTTAATACCAATCACCAAAATTAATGTGCAAATGCACTGTAAAAGTAATTCTCTCATAATAAGCCCTCTTTAAGAACTCATATGATAGATTATTCTAAGAAGGTATTCTGAAAAAAGCAGGACAGGATCCCTGATAGTATTTTAGTATGACGCTTTAAACAAGACATTGTACGTACCCTAAATGCTGTTAATATTACAAATGTTCAACATGAGAAAATTTCAAATTTACAGTTTGATGGTTGTGAAGAGGGGCATCACTAGGGCTGGATGATAAATAAAAAAAAAATTAATAATAATTATATATATATATATATATTAACTTTTGCTCAATAGAAATGATAAGCTTTGGGTAATAGAGCTCAATAAACCTTCATTTCTACTCCTGGATGGAACAGCCAGCTGCACACTATCAGGCGCGTATACTCATGCTATTACCATAAATCAGTGGTTCTCAGACTTTTTTTTAATCATTCCCCACCTCGGACGAAGGGGAATTTCTGCACCCCACCTGTACCATATTGCCCCCCAGAAAATGGTAATAGAACACACATGCAGTTTACAATTTTCAAATGTATTTAAGTAACATCAACTTCTAATTCCAAATCAGTAGCTTAACGTTATAACACCAGATACAATGTTAACATCAATGTTCAAAAATACACAAAATTGGCCTACTAATGAAACTGTGCTCACTTTTCAATCTGTGCAAAAATTAGCAAAGGCAAGTGCAAGGGCACAGGAGTAGTTTGATATTGGTGGGGACATATTTACTGAGTCAAAGCCCACCTCATACCCAAAATATTAGATATATATTAGCACTGTTAAGGGTGGTATATATATTTTCATACTATTCAGTGCAGCAGTATGCAGTCTGGAACACAGCCAGAGACTAACATTAACTTGCTGGCATATTTAGAGTGCTTTCTCACAACCCGAACACAGCTAATATTAATGTTGACTAACTCTCAGATCCTCCTCTGTTACACTAACAGTAATATACAAGCCGCTTTCATAGCTGTAATTAGCTGTCATTGTTATTTGTTGTGCTCTCGTTACTGACCTCAAGCCCAGAGCTGGTAAAAAGTAACTTAATAAACCAGACTCTGACTGTGAATCGGAGGCTGATGATTTCAGCATTATATTTGAACAGGCGCTTTAATGAAGGTTGAAAGAAGACCCATCTTGTCTGACTCACTGCCAAAATACAATAATCTCTGTGGCACATTATAAAAATAAAAGTTTGCAAATGAAAGCATATTTTGATTCCAGGTAAAATTTTTCTGGTCTCATATCTAATGTTCTTTTAATATGTTTAAGGGCTATTAATGAATACATTGTGAGTGGGTGCTTTTTACTGAGTAAGCTTTATAGGATCCGAAAGCAGAGTTTGGCACACTGTTTTAACTGTCCTCACACAAGGTGGGTTTTTCTTCACTCAAAGTGTATTTTCCTCCCGGGAAATGTTTTCCTGTTTGTGAGGGCACTGTTCATTGCCTGACGTGGTTTTTCCTCACTAAATTATTTTCTCCACTCGTGAAATTTGAATTGGACCTGACACCATAGATGAGGCTTCTTCTCTTAAGTAAACACGGCCAATAAATAAACACTCCCAAGTGTGGAACTGTTCTCACCTTGTGTCCAGTGATTCTGGGTAGGCTCCAGACCCACCACAACCCTGACCTGGATAAGCGCTTACTGACAATGAATAAGCAAAACTGAAATCGTTCTAGCTTTCCCACTGTTACAAGCACTGTTCTAAGCCTACTAATTGGTTAAATGCAATATGTTTACAGTACAGCTCTTGGGGGTGTTTATTTAGGTATTACATATTTTTAACTTTTCTTAATCTGTCTTTTTACTTGTTCAGCTTCTTGAATGTTTCCATGAAACAAGATCTAGATATCATTATTTGAAAATGTTAATGTTCCAGTGAAATCTTTCCTTGTGAATTTGAGTAATGTGCATACTATGTGCATATATATATGTCTTTTGTCACAGTTTGAAAAACATTAAATAATGTGATAAATATTGAGATCAATCAACATAGAAAAACTTATCGTTTGTGAAGTGAGGACCACGCCTGATGTAAGCAGGGCAAGGAAGGGGAACTCAGAAGGACTTGGGCTGGAGTTCTGGGTTGTTTCGGCTAGTGGAGAGTGAAGCCAGACCCCCCTTGCCTGGCAAATTCATTGGTGAAAGAGAAGGAGTAGGGGTGGAGGTGGGGTGCAAATTTCGTCACGAGAAGGTGAGGAGAGAAGAGTGGTTTTTATAGGGTGCGTAATGGTGAAGAGGAGTCTGGGCATGGTCCTTCTCCCAAATTTAAGTTATTTCATAACGCCATTGATAACATTTTTGGCCATATCGCCCAGCTCTAGGATCCACACAATCTATCTAACAGAGCCCTTTTTGACCAAATAAACTCTGGTTCTTGAATTGTTTGCATTCAGCATTCTTAGAACCTGCACAAGTTTGCACAAGTTTTGATGGGAAACAGTTTTAATCACGACAGCACTAGAGTGGAACGTGTCATGGTTTATCCACTGTTTACAGCAGGTTCAGATCATAATGAACATGCCTCTAGTCACACTGACCACAGCCCCAGAAAAGAAAAACAAAAACATGGTTTTTATTTCCATTCAATTTTCTTCTCTGTTTTCAAATCAGAAAGCTGAAATCTGCTCCACTGCACTGTAACTCTTTTGTCTCTTTCTTGATCTTTATTTGGACATGCCCATGGATGTCATCACAGTTCATGCTACAAAACCTACTTTCTTTGGTTCCAGCTGGGAACGAACCTTTCAAACGAACTGGTTTGTTGGTGGAAAAGCACCAAACACGTCAATATTAGGCGCATGAACTGGAATGAAACAAGGTCGACAGTGGTGGAAACGTAAGTCCCTGGTGCCAAATTGTGGAGACTTGGCAGGCTAACAGTACCTGAGTGAGATAGTACTTATCTATAGCGTGTGAGTATACGAGTGAATGTGTGAATTATAAGCAGGTTCTATGGGTGCTCTGAATTAATAAAAACAACAACAACAAAGAATTATTAGCCTAAATAGAGTTATGAAATAACTGAGGCAAGTGGTATGTACTTCATAAGCAACAGCCTGACTAAAAAAAACCATATCAGCTTTCTCAAAACTGAGTTTCATTTTAAAAAGTTCCATTTGAATATCTGGACATACAAGCTTGCTTTTCACTGGATTGGTTAAGCGATTGTAAGCAATAGGCTGAGCCAACAAGTTCAGTGGGAAATCATTCCCTTGTGTCCTTAACACATTTTCCTGACATGTTTGACAGAAAAATTCAAAAACATGAATAAATTTGCCAGCTGCCTGTTGGCAGTTCATTGAAGCTGATGTGCTATGGCAAGATTTTATCAGGAAAGACATATATAACATAAATAAATTGACCACTTTAGGCCTGATTGAAAAGAACGCTGATAATGTATGAATGAGTGCACTTTTAGAAAATTGAAAATTAATATGAAGGGCAAATGACAAGACTATCGAAGATTCTGATGCAATCCAGTGCAATGCAGTCACAGCCTCAGTTATTGTCTGATCACCTCCAATCTTCCCAGAAGAGATGGTCTACCTGTGTGTACTGTGGTCCACAGGAAGCAAATGCTAAGTTGTTTTAAAGTAGTGTCATTAACCAACCTACATACACTTAAATCACCTGTTTTATGTGCTATGAGAATTCTCACACTGAAGGCAAATTGAAGCTGCCTCCCTTGCATTCAGCTGAAACTCCAGACTGGTGATGAAATGAGCTGTGGTGAGCTCATTTTTCACTGGTTAAGCTGTTCAGCTGCCCCTCTTCCCCCTGCTGGTGCCAGAGATTTAAGTGCTGTGCAGGAAAATAACACACATGATAAATTAGGAAAGCTCTTGCTTTGTGTGATGAATTAAGGAGAGGCAAGGCCCTCACGTGCATGTGTGTCCTCCAGTGTGTCAGTGTTTCTCTCCATGCTCTGCCAGGGCACAGGCAGCAGCATGGGGCTGACTGATCACCTGTCTTAGAGTCTGCTGGAGGGGTCTCCTCCTGTTTCACATAAGGTCATTCAGTGACTTCAGAAGTTTGGAGGTGCCTCTAACGTGACTAAGCAGTTTTACTCCCCATTCTGCACTAATTCATTTTAATAAAAGAAATGTCCTCAGAGCATGTCATGATATTGTAATTATAATGAATTATTATGAACATGGAATAACAGTAAAACCAAGCAGCACATTCTCTCTTGTCATTCTCTACAGGGTCACAATTAACGCATCATCACATCCCATGCATTAGGCAATGTGCCATGTTTTTATAAGAATTCCTGTTCCTGTGGCTAAATTTCCATTCAGGATGGTCTGTTTCCTACAACATCAATAACAGCTACAATGCCTGATGTTAAGACCCAGCTTCATGTAAGGAAGAGAAACAAACAATTTGAGGCCAGTGACACCAGACAAATTAGCAAAGCCACAGAGGGAAGCTATTTACAGAACAAACTGACATGATTTGTGCAGCGTGCCAGACAGGACGGTGAACCAGTGGAAGGAAGTTAAGGGCAACAAACTTCCTTATTAATTCCCATCTCCTGCATCATCCAAGGTCAGAATGGAGCACCAGAAGTCAGGGTGAAAAAATAATAATAATGCTATTACAGTTTCTATGCAGTGAATTACTAGCATTCATTTCTTAGATTCATAAACCCTGCCTTCTATACTGGACTCTGTTACATTATTTGACAGCCGTGTATAATGCAAAATGCTTTTGTTAAATCAACATTAAAAAATAATGTCTCGAATTGGAAGTCTTCCATCTCGTTTAATTATGTCCTAATCACTGTACTAATTACATGCTCAAATTCTAAGCAAGGCACTCATTGTCAAACCATTGTTACAAACTATAAATCATGTATATGTTTATTTATTATTTTAACACCGGACCAACTTCAAAAAGCATACAAAGACATGTCAAAGCTTTCAGTAGAGATAAACAGCTCAGAGGACAGGGGCAAAGCTTGGATTTACTGCCAAGCTGAGAAAACTTCAAAACTGAATAAAACCTTACAATGAATTCCACACACCACTTACAAAACAAGTTAACAGTCATAGTCTTATGATAAAACCATGCAACATATAAGGGGTGTGCAATCTTCCCAAAAAATTCATATCACAATCTTTGCTGCATGCAATCACAATCTATGATTTGATCCATGAATTTGAATTGATCTTCTCCCATTTAGGAATTTGTACTGTTGAGAATATCCATATTCATAGTAGCCTATGGCCTCATTTATTTGCACCATTTAAATCACAAATTTTGAATGAAGATACTGTTTTCAAAATTATCATTAAAAGCTAGGTTAAAATTTAAATAACAATTTTCAATTATTTTTTTTAATTCTGCTGGCCACCATAGCGGACATACTTCTTTTATTACTTACTTCTGACTGTTCAGCACAAATACACATTCCCGCGAGTCAGATTCAGAGCTGGAGCGTGAGGGGACATGATTAGAATCGCCAAAAGTCCCGCATTTGGACATTAAATGCCGTGTTGTGTTTTGGACCCAGACGCGACAAGTTTTACCCGTATTTTTGAGGTGAGGCTGTTAAGATTACGATTTGTTTGAGAAACGCAGCTCTCTCTTAGCTGGAGCGAGGGGCAGATACTCATCAGCTCCTAAACATTGGATGCACTTCTCATTGGTTTTCACTTTAATTAAGCCAATCAGCAGCCAGAGTTAGCTGGCCATCATTCAGTGCTGCAGCGAATGGAGTCACAGTCCCGCCTACAGGGGGTTTGTTTTGCGGCTGCGCTGAGACAAGTTTAAAGAAATACATAACCGCACAATCTATAAACAGCAGCGCATCTGTGAAATCTTTGTGAGGACTAAAGGCCTTCTCCACTGATTCCAAAACATCAAAATCTTGTCATGTTATCACAAGGTGTCTTGCTTTCCTATCAGCTTTCAAAACTCTTGTAATGGCTGCTTCCTGTTCAAGGACTCTTTCAATCACCTTGAGTCTGGACCCCTGTCGTGATGGAGACTCCGTTATTAGCTTCCACCGAGGCAGGTTGAGCTCAATTTGTGCTGCCATTAGCTCGCTCTGCTGTTTCCAACTGAAGCGATCACAGCTTTTTCTGCATAGTGATATTGCAAGCTGAAATGGGAAACACTCATTTGGGGGGGGGGGTCTAAAAAATATTTTGTGGAATTTTACAAGTATCTAGTTATATAACTACATAATAATATTGTGATTTTAAGTAACCCGTCATCAGACCCCATCAACTCATCTGGAACACAGCAGCATGGATGGTCCTCAATCATCCTAAGTGCTCTCATGTGACCGTACTGCTGTTTTTCCTTCACTGGCTTCCAGTACCTGCTCGCATCAGATTTAAAACCCTGATGCTCATCTACGAAGCAAAGACAAGAAACGCCCCTCCCTATATTATGGCAATGGTCAAACCTAATTCATACCAGTGTTTCGAGCTTTAAGTACAGCTATTTTATATTTTTGTCATTAGAGTTCAACATTAACTCTGGTATAGCTATGTTGTACTTCAATGGTATTTAAACTCTAATCCTCCTGTTCCGCTATTTTGCATTCTCCATCTATGTCAAAATTAAGTCTATGCCAAGGGCACGGCAGGTAAGTCCTGGCAGCTTTTGACCTTCAAGGCCTTCACCATTCTTGTGTCAGTTTCTGTTTTCATGCAAGCAATTTGCTCTTCATTTAGACTTCAAGACTCTTGTGCCTTCTTCAGGTTCTGGGCGATTAGCTCCCCAGTGTGATCTTCAATGCACTACTTTGTTTTTAAACAATTTCACTATAGCTTCCAGTTATCAATATGGACACAAGGCATTCTCGGTTGTGCGACTAGACCATAAGTCAATCTTTATTGCTAAATAAATAAATATGCTTTTTTTTGAGCAGCAATTCTGTTTTGGCATTTGCTACACATTTAAGGAATGAAATTATAAATATTTTAAACTATTTGCATCTGAAATGTACATCATTCCCACTTTTTCCACAGCTTTGAACGCCAACTTATCCTTAGCTAGACAGAGTGTAAGCATTTTAACCATCTCGTTCCAACATTACAACATCAGTTGTACTTATTCAGCTGCTCTGATACATCAATGATTCGGGACCCCTAGAGAAACACATGATTTGTACCAACCTGAGGGAGACACTCATATTGCTTCCTTTTAAGGTGGCTGAACAGATTTGTCACATTACCCCAGAGGCGCTGGCCATTGCTCAATGTTTACAGATAATTTGCTTAGAGAAATATCTGACAGTGCATGGCCAAAACTGCCACTCTGCTGAAACTGAGCCCTATATTTTGGCCAATCAACAGAGCCATCTGGTAGGGAATCGTTTAAGGCTGGCCCCAAATATTTAGCTATTCGTACGTTGGGTAGGAATTCCGTTTATAATTTTGAGATTCGAATATTCGTTTTTTTTTCATTCGATAAATGTGGCAAAATGGCAACCACGCCACATGAATTCAGCACTGTCAACATAAATTTCTTGAACAAAGCCTAGAACAGCCTAACACACTACAGCAAGCAACTTAAAACGAAGCATGGTAAAGCTACAGTAACAGCTTTACACCTCAAATTAGAACACCTACACGAAGTTCTGTGATCCGCAGTGCAGCATTAATTTTAAAGCAGGTGCTGAGCACTGATTTTCTGAAAAATAGGGCTGGCTCCAAGTATTCTGGTATTTAGATATTTGTTCATTGGGTATGTATTTGGTTTCTAATTTTGAGATTCGGATATTCAGTTTTTTGGATAAATGTGGTTATTAATAAAGGCAACACTCCACCATATTCAGGCTCCAGCAGTAAAAACAGCGCTCCCCCCATTCCACCCATATTCAGGCTCATCAACATAAAAGTCTTTGTGCAAATAAAGCCTACATCTCAGTCATATAAAACAGCCTAACATGCTAAAACAACACACTTACAACGAAGCAAGGCCACAGTTCATTTTGTGAGCTTTGTGCCTGAAATTAAAGCACCTCCGCTCAAAACGGGTCAAATTGTGTATACTCTGTGCCCTTAGTTAGCGAGCTAATTACCAGGTTAGTGAGTATAGCTAGGGAGCGAATCCGCGCTGTGAGCCATAGCACAGCCTGGAGAGAGGGATATTAAAGTAAGGGTCAGAATATCCCAGCCGACACTTGGAAGCCCTAAAAATGGTATTCAGGACAGCCCTAAAATCTTTCTGTTGGTTTGTGTATGTATCATGCATTCAAGTTATTACTAGGCAGCAAAGTTTAATGTAAACATTGGAAAGATGAGTATCAGGAAAATAAAATCTCACAATCTCTACAGTTTGCTTAAAAAAGTAGATCACTACAGGATCACTGTAAATAAGCGGTTCCCAACCACCGGGTCGTGACCCAATACCGGGCCGTGGGTCATTAGGTACCGGGTCGCACAGAATGTTTGAATTTTTCTTTTTGTAAAATTGATTATCAGTCTAAATGTTGATGTTTTATTTTGAAAAGTGACTTCTGTGCGGAATGATGAACAGACGCATACATGCGTAACCAGCCGTTACCCCAAAAGCTAGCAAAAATGAGTGAAAAACAAACATCTTTGGCAAGCTTCTTTGGAAAAGGGAAAAGGCCCAATGAGGAGACAGAAGAAGAGCCTACGACTTCCAAGAAAACGAAATCTGCATTTAAAAAACAATATCAGGATTCCTACTTAAAATACGGGTTTATTCCTACAGGTGATCTGCAACCAAAACGAAACTACAGAACAGGCTGGACGTACAGAACACACTTCGGGAGTCACTGTCTCCCATTACTCCGAGATGGGACCGGCTCGTTGCAGAGAAACAAGCTCAGGGCTCTCACTAATTGACATTATTATTATTTGATTGACTTGTTCGCCCTTTTATATAGAAATGACCAGTATTGTCACTTGAATCGAGTTTAGTTTTTTATTATAATTATTTTTTATTAGAAAGGATTTTTGTTCTAAAATAAATATTTTCGTTTACAGAGATGTTGTTGATTATTAATTTATGAACAAAGGTTGTTTATTTTCTGTTGATGTTTGCATTTGACATAAGACCACTGCGGATGATTTATTACTAGATTACGTCATTAACAATTATTGAGCAAATGTAGGCCTGAACATATGAAGGCCGGTCTGTGAAAATATTGTCTTAGATGAAACCAGTCCGTGGCACAAAAAAAGTTGGGGACCGCTGCTGTAAATCACACACCCATTTACCCATACTCTACAGATATTGAATTCTATTTTTGGTCAATTATCACATCCATCTGGTAGAGAATCATTCCATTGTTAGTGAAAACAGCATGGATTGAAGTTATTATTCTCCATCAGAATTTAATGTGAAGTTTGGAAACATTACTAGTAGCACATGAAAAGTCACATCCTCTACAATTCACTTGAAAAGAAACCATGGTCATCTTCAAGATCAATCATGATATACAACTGCCAGATCAAACATCCCTACTACAATCCCAAATAATAAATACTGAAACAGTACATATGCAAATAAGAAATATAAGAATAATACTTTACACATGCATTTTTTGCCAAAGTGCCGATACTCTGCCTATTTTTGCACCTGAAAGACTAGTCTTTTCCAAGATCAGGTTTTTGTACTAAATTGTGATTACACTCACTTGTTGACAATACCTCTTTCAATTCACATCATTATTTAATTATTTGACCTCATTACCTGGCCTAAGGCCTGGAGCCAGAATTGAGGTATTACAAATGAATTAAGCACACCACAAAAACACAATTCTTTCTTGTGTTTCAAGCAGCGTCAATAAAATTCAAGCCAAAGTAATTTCAGAATGAATTGCTTTTTTCCCTTCGCAGTTTCCAGACAATCTATATTAAGGTTTTGAATCCTTTTTTTTTTTTTACTAAATTGAGGTTGTACTTAGTTGCAATTTCTCTAGTAATTATAGGCTTAACAAGCCTTACATTTTCAAATAAGGACAGCAATGTCAAATGACATTGAACTTTGTATGTATAAAACTCTATGGTCTTGTAAACTGGCAAATATCTCATTCAAATATTCCATATTCCATCAGTACTAAACATGACAGTTTTGAGTGTGCCTTTTGAACAGTTGTGTACTGATGATGCCATTAACCCATTAATCTAATCTATTAATGGAATTGTTAATAAACTACACATTTATAGGATACTGACCTGACCAGTTTCCAGTTATGCATTTTTAAGAAAAAAGGAGTGGTCATCTTGTCATGGTCTCCTTAAATATTTAAGCAAATGACCAGATTAATTTGGGCGAACAACTAGTTTGTGTATAACTCCCATGCATCTCATTTGAAAAAAGCAGTAGAAGTAAAACAGGAGTCTACTTGTTGAGCGCTAAAGTACAACGTCCTAAACATTGTGATTAATAGACCAACACCTAAAGCTGATGAACAGTTAAAAGGGAATAAAAGGGAATAATTCAAGAAATGACCATGTACATAAATAACACAAGACAGGAAACTTCAGCAAAAACATATCAATTGCCCATTTTAAAACGTGATTGCAGCATTTTTATAAAATTGTGAAAGGGGTATGCTTAACACTGTGTTACATCACCCCTTCTTTTAGCACCACTCTGTAAACACCTGGGAGCTGAGGAGACTAATAGCTATAGTTCATTAATTCATTGTCTGTAACCGCTTGTCCAGTTCAGAGCCTACCTGGAATCACTGGGTGCAAGGCAGGAACACACTCCACCAGATCTTAATAGCTGTAGGTTTGGAAGTGAAATGTTTTCAAATATTTCTTGATATAGGATTTTAGCTGCTCAACAGCTCGGGTCACCTCTGTCATGTATTTTGTTTCATTATGCGCTAAATGTTGTCAATGTGTGAGAGATCTAGACAGCAGTTACAAAACTTTTATCCTTCTATAAGTGGCCTTTATGTTATTATATATTATTATAGTATAGTATATTATTATAGTATATATTATTATATATACTATATATTAAATATAGTGTTTAAATGATTTTCACATCACTACGTATTGAATTCATTTGCATTTGGCAGAGCACCCCACATTTTTGAAATCATGTTGTAAAATGTGGAACAGCCGTAAAACAGACATGACTCAAACGTTCAAGGGATTGTGACAACAATGGCAAGAGTGGTAGCACGTGACCGTGACCAGCTGTAGGAATGAAAATATGGACCAAGGCATGCTGCCATAAAAAATAAATAAAAAATGTAATAAATAAATAAACACAGTGCTACAAGATGCACTGAGGAATGTTTCGAAAAAAAAAAAAACACCAAATTAAACACCCAATTACTTTATACATATAAAGTACAGGGGTTGGACAATGAAACAGAAACACCTGTCATTTTAGTGTGGGAGGTTTCATGGCTAAATTGGACCAGCCTCGTGGCCAATCTTCATTAATTGCACATTGCACCAGTAAGAGCAGGGTGTGAGGGTTCAGTTAGCAGAGGGTAAGGGCACAGTTTTGCTCAAAATATTGCAATGCACACAACATTATGGGTGACGTACCAGAGTTCAAAAGAGGACAAATTGTTGGTGCACGTCTTGCTGGCGCATCTGTGACCAATACAGCAAGTCTTTGTGATGTATCAAGAGCCACTGTATCCAGGGTAATGTCAGCATACCTCCAAGAAGGACGAAACACATCCAACAGGATTAACTGTGGACGCAAGAGGAAGCTGTCTGAAAGGGATGCTCGGGTGCTGACCCGGATTATATCCAAAAAACATAAAACCACGGCTGTCCAAATCACGGCAGAACTAAATGTGCACCTCAACTCTCCTGTTTCCACCAGAACTCTCAGTTGGGAGCTCCACAGGGTCAATATACACGGCCGGGCTGCTATAGCCAAACATTTGGTCACTCATGCCAATGCCAAACGTCGGTTTCAATGGTGCAAAAAGCACAAATCTTGAAGTTGAAGATTTGTTAAAGAAGTTGAACATCTCCCATGGCCTGCACAGTCACCAGATCTAAATATTATTGAGCCACTTTGGGGTGTTTAGGAAGAGCGAGCCAGGAAACGTTTTCCTCCACCAGCATCACGTAGTGACCTGGCCACTATCCTGCAAGAAGAATGGCTTAAAATCACTCTGACCACTGTGCAGGACTTGTATATGTCATTCCCAAGACGAATTGATGCTGTATTGGCCGCAAAAGTAGGCTCTACACCATACTAATTAATTATTGTGGTCTAAAACCAGGAGTTTCAGTTTCATTGTCCAACCCCTGTAGGTGCCTCATGTTATGTTATATTTTAAATAAGACAAAAAACAATTCCATGTCCAAAAACCACCATGGCCTAAATGGTCCTTTGATAGCTAGCATTGGCGCTAGTGTTAGCTATAACAATGAAAACCACTTTACCGCTTCTCTCCGCTTTAGACATTAAAAAGCAGACGCTCAATTCAGCTCAAAATTAAACCCAATAAAACTTTAGATAACTAATGTTACCCATGATTAACAGTTAAACAAACTTACCGTGGGGCGCCTTACAGTGGACCTAACGGACAGTGTTTCTATGTAGAAAACTAGTTCCTTTGCATTTCTGGAAAATTCCACTTAGACTGGTAGAGCTAAATCCCCGATCCTTCGCAGTGTTACTCTTCAGCAGCAACCAACAACTACCATCTCGTTCTCCGCTTCATACAGAAATAAAAAATATATACTGGAACATACAGAACTTCACTTTGTGTGGAAGCTGTTGAACTGAGGACACACAGTGCCATGGTTTGTTGGAGTAGCACTTGTCGCTGTTGTCAGATAGCGATACCTAGCATAGCTACAGTAAACTCTCCGAACCCCCTGGATGATACTCTACCTTCAAGCGCTCCTGAGTTTCCCGCTTTAGTCTTCGGAGGTCGTGGGTTTGACGTGAGAAATACCTACTGAGGTAATTTTGGTTAGAAACCAAATGGACGTGCTTAGAAAAAGAACTGTCAAACTGCGAGTCCTTTTTGGGGTACTGTAATGAAATAAAAGCTCCGGGTGGACATTAAAAAGCTTTAGTGCATTTTGAATCACACGCATAATTCAGAAAATAAAGGCTTATCTAAAAAGCCATAGCTTTGACTGAAATTGTTTACTCTTTTACTAAACACTGCTGAGATTCTGCAGCTGCAATTTACTTCTCACCACTTCGCACAAGAAGAGTACTCCACAAGACTACACAAGAAAAGAGAACTGCCGCGAAGGAAAATCACCCCTGAAGACTCCTGCAGTCACTGAATAGAGCGCGTTAAATTAATCCATCAGTCCAGTTCTGACCATTCCGTCTTTCTGGAACAGTCCCACCGACATTTAAAAACAGCACTTGTTGCATATGGTCAACAAAAGCATTAAACATTTTTTATTTATTTAAAAATATTTTGTAAATTAAAAAATAAACCCATTGAGTATTTAATAAATAAATCCATTGACTGGTTGAGTATATATATATATAAACAAACAAAAAAAGTAAATAAAATAAACATTTAAAAATAATATTTACTTAATTTATATGCATTGTTTTACCTTGTGATTAAACCTTTTTCACTTTTGAATGACAATATTTAATACCTGTAAAAAAAGTATTTGTGTTAAAAATATTATGAATTAACTCAAAATTTTAATACACATTCCAAGTTAAATATGGTATATATGTTTTTTTTAATTGTTTAAATAATAAAAAATATTTGTCCAGTCATACATTAGGCACAAAAAAAGAACATTACAATTCTAGTAAGTTTAAATTAACATTGTTACACGGCTAACATCGTTTCACACTTCTTTTATTTGCCATTATCTTAGTTATACTGGCAGTTTTTCTTATGTTGGAGATAGAGGTGTGCCCTATTAAAGAACCTGAGCCAAATTGAAACAGTTGAATCCGAGTCATTAAAAAAGAAATCTGTCAGGAAAATGTTCTAATTTTGAGACTGCTACGCATTGTGAAACATTCGTCTGTTGCTACATTGCAGCTTTTGTTGACTGGTTTAAACAGTGCCCTGTATGGGAATTCTAATTGTCCTCAGTTTTCAGACAAAACTACAAAATGGCTGTCAGTGTAAATCAATGTAAATCTGACACAGCTGATGTTTCACACTAATAACTGCATGTAAAAAAATATAGAAAATAAGGTCATAATGTGCTGTCGATATAAAAACCCTAAATGTGAGCGTGTGAGAAATAATGCCCCTTGTGGTGCAATTCATACTCATGAATGAAAAATAAATAGTAACTCAGACTGCCTGAAATCTCATTGAACAGTTAACTTATGTTAGCCTGCTGGCTACAGTAGGCTAACAAATGCCACAGAACTTGGCTTTGGTCTTTACAGGTGTCTCCACAGATTTAGTGTTGGATAGCGTCTATCACTGGAGATTACAATCACTCCTGTGAACAAAGTTCTTCTGTTCCACAGCACAAAATGGCATTTTTTTACCCTTCCACTCTATGCTTGTAAATGGGTATGGTGACCTCATGTGCAGCTGCATCAGCACCCTCAAATTCATCATTCTTTTCTACAGAGATACAAAGTGTGTGCACAGCTTTACATCTTCACCCACACTGAGGGCTCCTTAAAGCTGCTGAATGTATTCTCTATAAAGAATATACACATTCCTGGAAATAAAAGTATTAGTCCAGTATTGGAGTGTGCCACCTGCCAAGCAAACACTTTTGTTTCACCTATATCTAAAAATGACTCTTCTATTTGAAGTTACAAGCTGTTGCAATAGACCAGCTCCCAGCTTGGACAAATAACACAGGATTTTCTTATTTGTTTCTCATCCTCTTGCCTTTGACCCCATCTCAAACTGCCTGTGTAGTTCTGCCAATATTGTGGTTACTCGGAATTCCTGTGGGTGAGTAACGTTGTGCACCATGTCTTATGGGATATTGTCTTCCCAAAAATTTCCCTACAGCTTGGAGCCTATTTGGCCGCCCATGAAAGAGTGCATGTGTGAAGCCTTACTCACATCCACCCTGATTCACTTCCTGAGAACCCATGCAACAGCGTGAAATGACCTAACTGCCTTCAGTCCCAACCCAACAGCTTTGCCTCCCGATCTAACTGTAGTAAAACACACACACACACAAACACACACACACATACACATAATCTGGATCAAGAATGATGCTTCACTTGTGCCAGTCCAAGTATCCAAGTGTTAAAACGTAATGTCAGAGGAATTCCAAAAAACACACAATTTCAAGGAGCTTAAAATGAATAAGAAGGGGATAACAAACTTAACCCGTCTGTAGCAACAGCATATAGACTTAGATTCTTGTATTTTTGGTATTTTTTGTATTTTCTCTGAAATGCCGCCAGTTCTGAGGAGGCAATGACCACAAACACCTGTTATTCTAAAAACCAGGCATTCCCAGCCCAGTCTGCTTCCAACCCAAATCAAGCCACATTGCTCTGTTCAAGCCAGGTAATCACAGACTGTGCAAGCCACACACTATACACCCCTAACACAAATGTGCTCGCGTAGAGAGTCACTAGGGATCCCTTATGATTGGCTTGACAGCCTCTGAGCATATTACTCCACAAATAACCTTACCTCCTTCTGATCTACACGTCCTGTGAGGAGTCTTTTTGACACAAGCTGATTATTTCAGTTCTTGGTACGTTTCTTGACTCATAAAGGAGTCATTGCTGCAGCTGCTGTGACTGCTTTAATTACTAGTCAAACCAAACTCATGATCACTGAATAACTCCATGACAGTTCAAAGCCTGCAGAGAAGTGGACCAGCCTTTCCTGCAAATCCTGTACACTCATGGATGTGGAATGAAAGGAGATTATTAGCAAACATTTCCAGATAAAAGCATGATCAGGAAAGCAAATAGGAGTAGGAAATCCTAATATATCCTGAAACTAATTCATATGAGACCTAGAAGTAGACCATTTTGTTGCACCGATACTGTATTTGCATCTGCCCACAAACGGGCACTCAAATGCAGTTTCAGTGTCAGCAATAGAAAACAGAGATACCGCAAAGCAAGTACTGAGTGGCGCTTGCATGCATGCCATTAAATGGAGCTTAACCGATGTGAGAAATATGTCAGCACCATGGGATACTTTCAGATGAGACACTTGTATTAAAACACTCAAAAATGTAGTTCCAGCATTGCAAGGAGAGAAGGGACTTGCAAGGACTTATATACATGAAATTTAAGTTTATATTTAAAGATAAACCTTGGCAAAAACCACAGTGGCTTTCAAAGCTGTGAAATCATTTAAATGTGAAGTTAAATCCAAATCAAGCTTAGTATGTTTTATTGGTGACATATAACACTTATAGCACAATTGGATGGTGCGGCATGGTGGTGCAGCAGGTAGTGTCGCAGTCACACTGCTCCAGGGACCTGGAGGTTTTGGGTTCGATTACCGCTCCTGGTGACTGTCTGTGAGGAGTTGGTGTGTTCTCCCTGTGTCTGCGTGGGTTTCCTCCGGGTGCTCCGGTTTCCTCCCACAGTCCAAAAACACACGTTGGTAGGTGGATTGGCGACTCAAAAGTGTCCATAGGTGTGTGTGTGTGTGTCTGTGTTGCCCTGTGAAGGACTGGAGTCCCCTCCAGGGTGTAAGCCCAATGATTCAAGGTAGGCTCTGGACCCACTGCGACCCTGAACTGGATAAGCGCTTACAGATAATGAATGAATAAATTTGATGGTATGGAATGGATATAGAGGTCCTGATAAATATTAGAGTATTAGTGTGTTCCTCGTTTAAACTGAACTCAGCTCTAAACTGTTTAACCGACATTGTGTTCAACCAAATGTAATGCAAAAAAAACACTCTACAATTAAAGTCTTTTTCGTTATTTTTTTCGTGATATACATCCGTAAACACAAAATCTGTGTTGCTTTAGTCTTTTAAGAGATGGGTACTGTGTGTTCCAGGTTCACACAGTGCAGCAACTGTTATCTCTGCTGTGAGGTGCTCTGGCCCACCCCAATGAAAGTGAAGCGTTTCAGCTATGTGGGAAAAGGTGGAAAATAACATTCTGACAGAGTTGGTGTAATGAGGCAACAAGAAGGACGTCAAAGCAGGCTGTGGGTCACAGTGAAGTGGAGTCTATTAAGTGGAAGAGTGGCAAAATAGAGAGGAGTTAAAGGTCACAGTCACCCTGTACTGGAAGTCTTGTCACTTTCTGTATGAAGCTATGAAACCACCTACTCCCCCCATCTTCAATGTTCTGCTTTAATAGGATTGGATCTACCCACAAGCACAAAATTACATGGATCTTTTATTGCTATCTTAAACACCAGCCTCTGAGAATACAGTCAGAGTGTGCAAAAAGAGAGTGGGAGAGAAGGATAAAGAAGAAAATGAAGAAAATCAATAATGAACAGCTAACACAAACATAATCAGAAGAGCAGGCCAATATATTACTCATGACTAATACACGCATCGGAGGGTTCAATTCAATTTACGGTGGGGAGAGGGAAAAAAAATAAATAATACATGGAAAATAAATAGAGCGGCTCATTCAAATTCATTAGAACCTGTCCCAGAGTGCCTTCAGAATATTCCCTTTATAAAACACAAACGCCCAACACGACTCCATATTCTCAGGCAGGGGTGGAGTGGACACTAACTCAGAACAGATGAAGCTCGCACACCGCTGCCTCCTAACCGTGTGCCTCAGCCCCAGCAAAACAGATTTGTCAGAATAATGATGATAATAAAAGAAATTCAAATCAATGAGAGGCAGCGTTGCGCGAAACTGCGAGCGGTGACGTGTGGGCCTGGCAGAGCTGTTGGTGCTGGCTCCTCTCCATACTGATGTTTTAATAGGTGCTATCCCTCTACACTCCCACCCCCCTTGTCCAACCCGGTGTCTGGATTACTTCATAATCCACACTACATTATGCCGCTTACGTTAATTGAAAGACAAATGAGTTTATTTCGGCTTAATCCATCACTTTGACACATGGCTTGAGAAGAGGAGGGGAGGGGAGGGGAGTGGAATGGGGAGAAGGGAGGGTGGGGATGTTTGACTTGTGCTTTTGCACAACACCCAGACTCCTGAGCCAGCTGGAACTTCTGCTGCAAGTATATTCGCCTGTGCACACACATATGCACATATGACACACACTGAAAAACATACAGACTTACACACATTAATTAACATCTACTCTGTATAGCATGCAGCTTTAGGTATCTGGTTCAAGTCAGTAATAAGAGTCTGGGGTAGGCAGAGATATATTTATCAATATATATGTACCAATTAAGTAAATGCAATTGATAGGAAATTCATCAAACCGTGTTATTGTATTCAGTTATCATTCAGATATTCTGTCAGGGGTGACACAGTGGTGCTACAGGTGTCACACTGTGGTCACACAACTTTTTTGTAAACCTTACCATTTGCTATCTCTCCTGTCTGTTTGTGCTCGGAAAACAGGTCTGATGTGTTTACGAAGCTTCAGTGTTAGTAAACAAGTAAAAAAACAGTGTCTCTGGTTGGCTTGGCTTTCTGTCTCTTTCTGGTAACAGAAGTTGTTTAGACAGCTGAGAGACCTCTAAACATTGAAAAGCATGACAAGGCATTGCCTTATGCTTCCTCCATAGGTGGGTAAAATGTATTTATTTTTGTTGTTTCAGATTACTTAAGGTATATAACTGCAGAAATGTAAACACATATTGAAAATGCTAGAGTTACAAATGAGTTTCTGTGATAATCCAAACAGTGAATAAAAACGTACAGACAAGTTAAATTTTAGTCGCATAAAAACATGTTCCACCTTAAAAGAGCATCTGAATGTAAACAAATGAGATTAGAAGCGCCCCAGAATCATCGATGTAGACTTTAATCTTGAGGTCACTGTCTGTGAAGGATTTGGTGTGTTCTCCCGATGTCTGCTTGAGTTTTCTCTGGATGGTCCAGTTGCCTTCCACAGTGGACTGACTGTACAAAATTAGGCAACACTTAAAATTACAGCCTGCTAATTACTGGGTAAGTACAGAATAAGTACATATTAAGTAAGCCGTAAGATAAAATAAGTACTGAGTAAGTAAAGGGTACAATACTAGAAATATGTGGTAATTACTGAGTATATTACAAACACTTTACAAATAAGGCACACAGCTACGTTCCAAATCCATCATCATCCATTCAGTCAGCATCTTCACACAAGAGGTCCTCATTCCTTTTATATATTTAACATCCTTTGAACAACCCAGAATATAGAATTAGAATTAGAATTAATATTTAAATATTTAGAATTAGAATGATATATTTAACATCTTTTGAACAACCCAGAAAATAAAGTAAATGTGCACTCAAAATATGCCCTGTTGACATTTTATATGAAAATTTTGTGAGAAATGGTACAGGTTTACACAAACAATTTTAGGCTTTCAAGGGTCTACTTGACCCTAAAGACACTTTAGGATTGTGGCAAAACTATAGCCTATTTCGTGGTAGTGGTGTTAGATATACACGATACAATCTATAGCAAGCCAATAAAAGAGCTCTAATCACAAGCAAAAGTTCAAACCTGGGTGCAATTGCAAAACAGGCCTTGCATTACCTGCAACCTGCCCTAAACGGTTGCCTGTAGTGCCCAGCTCATTTTATTTACTTTGAGTATTTCCTTCGCAGGTCCATTTACTTAGAATTTTCCCAAATATAAAGCTTGTGCTTGTGCAAAACAAGAAAATTGACAAGTATAATCACAAATGTAGCATTTTAATTAGCATGTTAAAACAGTTAAAGCATTTATTTAGCTTAGCATTAGTTGCAGATGTAGATAAGGTTACATGTGGCTTAGGTATAAAATCAAACTATAATAAGGAACTGCAGTAGGTTAAAGCTACATATTTTAATTAAATATATCTCACCAGTTGCGGAAACAGCACCAGATAGAGAATACTGAGCTCAGAGTGACTTGTTCATTTGTCCTTGCATTGCACATGTTCCACTCGCTTTGATCCTCTGAATCATGGCCACTCCAGGATCAGATTCACTCCCGAACGAGTCTATGACCACTGCAGATTCTCAGTGTTGTTTTAGGGTTTCATAACTATTACCTTTTTAAGTGTGTCATTTTAAATTAAAAAGGGTCATTTTGCATGTATTTTGTTTGTTAATGTGTCTAAAAAATAAAAAAAATGTGAATACCAGGAAAGTATGTCAGCTGAAAAATAAATTGAGATTTTAAATGAATTCTTTTTTACTACTGACAATATGAAGTAATATAACAGTTTCATTATATATACTTGGTTTGTCATGCTCAGTACTCAGGGCTCATGCTTCCCTGTTCAGAAGCTACACACAGCTCACACAGACTAATACAATATACAAGGTACTAAGTGTACTTATACCTTACCTAGCAGTTAGTTACAGAAAAGAATAGGGTACTAAACTATTTAAACCATAATTAGCAGCTAGTTACAAGAAAATAGAGGGTACAAAAGCTGCACTTCAAATTACTTCCTGTATTACAGGGAATGGCAATACAGGAAAGTACAGGGTACTAAACTATATGACTATATGCATGCTTAGAATTTCAACAGATTCAGAATTGTAGTTTGATGGATTATTTGTAAAATATTTGTAATATACCTGGTAATAATAGAATACATCTGCTCTCATACCTTAAACTGTACTTATTTTTACACATAAGAGGTACTTAGAGGGCTTTAATTTAAAGTGTTACACAAAATTGTCCATAGGTTTGTGTTTTGAGGTACTGTGTGAGTGTGTGATGTCCAGTGATGGACTGGCACATTGTCTAGTGTGTGTTCCTGCCTTTTGTCCAATGATCCAGACCCACCGCAAACATGTACAATATGAAGCAGTACAGAAGACGATTGAGATACCCTATCAGTTATGAGTATATGCATGTATACTGTGTGATTGCATGTCAGTGAGACCTGATAAAATCATTTCAACTTTTACATTTTTGACATCTGGACCTGACTGGACTTAGGTTTGTGTTCTAATACAGCCTCAGATTTCATATAGAGGACATTTATTTTGAATGCATATTTCAGTGGAACTTTGTGCACTCCCAAGCATTTTCTCTTTTTGGCCAGAATTATATCCCATGCAGTGTTGAGAACAGTGATGAGTCAGTGCTAACACTTGGAGCTATGCAAATATGGTTTTGCATGTTACTGTACTCTAAAATGCGTCCCACGGCATTTTATAATGTTATGCAAGCCCAAAGTGCATTCAGCTTTTAATTGCAGCATGGGGGCGCTACAGTGACAGCAAAGCCTGGTCAAGCTGTCAAATGTCAGTCAACTGTATCCAATATTAACATGCACAACATTTATCGCTGTTTCTATGCACCACTTAAAATGAATTGATTCAGCCACTCCATGTTCACAGATGTTCAACTGAGCACACCCAGGTTTTGTAACCTATGGAAAGGAACAATAGGGTGAAGTTGCCCATAAGCCTAGGTTTACCATGTTCAATTCGAAGCATTACCCTGAGGAGTATGAAAATCACACAACATTGGGCTGTGGAAAAGTGGAACATTGCTCTCTGGAGTGATGGAGCACCACCCAACATCAGTATCTGACTTCACTAATATTTTTGTGGCTGAATATTCTTCTGGTACAAGTGTTCCAGCGTATGGTTTAAAGCACTCTCAGAAGTGTGGAGGTAGTAATTGCAGCAAAATGCTATAAACTTAACATTTCATATCCTGTATTTTTACAAAAAAAGTATAATGTTGAATGAACAAGTGTATAATTTTTGACATATAGTGTATATAGTAAAGTATATACTTTCAAATACAAGTAATATTACATGCAGAATTTTTAAATCAAATAATGACTTTTGTAGTTTAATTATTCCAAACATTACCAACAGAGATAAGATAGTATTTCAAGGTGTAAGCATGTTTGTGCTCTCTCTCTCTCTCTCTCTCTCTCTCTCTCTCTCTCTGTGTGTGTGTGTGTGTGTGTGCATATGATGTGTGTGAACAGCAGTCTCTTGTGGGTTCTTTTCTCATCCTTTTAGCTGTGCTCTCAGCTTGAGAAGCAGCACTCTCCGGAGCCTAGTTTGGAGCCTTTATTTTTTTCACTCTTAATAAAACATAATCAAATACAACAAACAGCCTAAAATTCAGCTCCATCTGCAGATTGCAGTTATGAGGATATAAACTATAGTTTGCGAAATAACATATTACGAATGCTATATAATCTTTTTTTTAGCTTTAAAGCTGTTTCATACAGATATTATAACATTCTACACTTGAAATGAGAGAGGATGCATTACAGAATGTGCATGTGTGTGAGATGCTTATATTTACAAATTATTGGTAAGGGAAATCTTTGGGAATCTTTTTCTTGTACTTCTTCTCAGTTAAATAAAGGTTCAGGGAAAGACTGCCTCACTAAATCTGATTACTGAGGCTATTAGCCATGCAGGATGCAATGCTTCAATACAGATAAAATGATGTAAATGATTTAAAATTGTGAACATTTTTTTTTATTGTTTTAGCATAACTTGACATGGGTGTGTGTGTGTGTGTGTGTGTGTGTGTGTGCAAGAGAGACTTATTTGGTAATTATTTGCAGATTTTCTGAATCTGAGAGAGAGAGAGAGAGAGAGAGAGAGAGAGAGAGAGAGAGAGAGAGAGAGAGAGAGAGAGAGAGAGAGAGAATCAGCCTACCTACCTACCTTTCATACCTGAGTGGTGGTTTTCCATTTCAATGGTATGGGGAGAAAACCTTACTTTAAATAGAATTAACTGAGAAAATATTCAATTAGTAGTTAATATTGAAGTTTGAACATTGATGATTTTGATCCAGTCATCATGAAGCACTAATAAAATTTAAAGAGTGCATAGGTGACTCAAAATATTTCATAAATAAAATAAAAAAAAACATAAATATATATATATATATATATATATATATATATATATATATATATATATATATATATATATATATATATATATATATAAACAGCACCATATATATATATATATATATATAATTTTACATATTATATTTTGTCCTGACTGCAACAGTATGTGCAGGTATTTTTGTGAGTATTTGTGTATATAAGTGCATTCTCTTCACAACCACTAAAGAAAATCATGCCAAGAAGTAAATAATAATGTTTACATATTTAAAAAAGTAAAAAAGTAAGCTGCATTATAAATTCAGCATTAAAGCCAGTTAAGTCCTTAATTACAACCACTGAACTTGTAAACTGAATTTCTGAGCATATTTTTTTTTAATGCCTGATCCTCTGCAGATAGAAGAGAAGTAAATGGTTTATCTCACTGATTTAGAGCCACAGGTGTAGCTTTTCTACCACATTAGCCACCCTTTGTACTTCATAAAAATCACATAGGCAACACATAACGCTATAATGAGCCATAGTCAAATTAAATATTTATACTTTTATATTGTGAAGCAGTTTGATATATCAATATATCAATAGAATATAAAAGATATACAAAGACAGAACAAATCAGAAATTAGATCCTTCCCCTGGAACTCTGAATGCTCTATTTTTTGTGTTTATATTTTGTATTTATATTCTATTTAACCCTCCATCACTGTCCAAAATTCTTTTTCAATTTTAAGTTTACTACATCATTTGAACACAGCAGCTGTCTTCACACTGTGTGAAACATTCATGATGAATAGACCAATATAAATACTCCAAAATGACTGGAATAAAATGTTATTACATTGACTTCCACTGAAAGTTAAGAAGGTTCTTTTCCTTCCCTTATTAGTATCTTTTTCTTTCTTTTTAGTATCTATTTTTCCTTTAGACATCAATGATTTGCTTCTATGCATTTGCATCTATCTTTCACAAAGGCTTAGAACTATTTGCCAAGCCCTTGTCATGCCTCTTAATGCATAGTGTTGGTTTCACATGCCCAGGGTCCTCTTCATGTACATGTTTTGATGGTCTTCACCAGATTTATGACACAGACACAGATACAGCAAAAGGTACCACAACAGTGATTGTCTGAGAGTGTACCAATGTAGCTTTCAGGTCATAGTTTTGGACTATGAGGTTTGGAGAAGAACTTCACTGAAAATAATGTCCCAGGCACAGAATGACCTATATATACTTGATCTGGTGTGGATTTGCATTTTTATTTTATATATCTTATTTGTATATTATATGATCAAAATTCGGGCGGCACGGTGGTGCAGCAGGTAGTGTCGCAGTCACACAGTTCCAGGGACCTGGAGGTTGTGGGTTTGAGTCCCACTCCAGGTGACTGTCTGTGAGGAGTTGCCGTGGTTTTCCTCTGGGTGCTCCTGTTTCCTCCCATGGTCCAAAAATACACATTGGTAGGTGGATTGGTGACTCAGAAGTGTCTCTAGGTGTGAGTGTGTGTGTAGCCCTGTGAAGGATTGGCGCCCCCTCCAGGGTGTGTTCCTGCCCTCTGCCCACTGATTCCGGGTAGGCTCCAGACCCACCGCAACCCTGAACTGGACAAACAGTTACAGACAATGAATGAATGAATGATCAAAAGTCTGTAGAAATCTGCTCATCCAGCATTACTTTCGAAATGAAGGCTATTTACATGAAGTTTTTTTTTCTATTTGCTGCAGTAACAGAATCTAATACTCTAAGTCTACCAGATGGTGGAAAATGTCAGTAAAGATTTGAAGATATTCAGCCACGAGAACATTAGTGATGTCAAGCACTGATGTTCAATGATTATTTTTGGAAAAAACACTCCAGCTCATGCAAACGGTATTAGCAAGAGTTCCATCCAGCTATGCACTTCCTCTTTTCCACCGTCCAAATGTTGGGGTAAACCCCACATCATTAAAAACTTCAGGGACGTGTGGTGTTTGTGATCCAGAACTAACTGACCTCACTGATGTTCTTGAGGCTAAATCAGTCATATCTGTAATCAGTATATATACCACTGTTTCATATGGTTTATTTGGGGCGATGGCAGATTGAATGCTCCCATAAAGTTGCAAGGGGAAGTACTCCTTGGCTCTGTTTGGACCCAGATACACTGACTAGCAATGCAATGCTTAATGCTTTATTCTTCCAGAAATGTTTCAGAGCCAGCTGAAATGAACCATGGCTTATTACCTGTCAATGGGTGGCTTAGTGAGGTGGCTGAAAAATGGATGGAGAGAATGAAGTTGTCAGGAGTAGTTGTGAGGGCAAAGAGAGCTACCTCTGGCCACTTAATCTAATAATCCTGAGTGTGTAATGGCAAATCTGTAGGTTGGTGTTGCAGTTTCAAATGGAAGAACAGTATTAATTGTCAGCTCCTGTCTGGGCTTTTTTGGCAGCAATACAGGCCGAGGAGGAGCAGAACAAGGTTCACTTAGTTAGGCAGTCAGCAGCTAGCAGCTAAATGACTTGACAGACACTGACATAGAGCAGCACTTTTCTAACTTTTTGCATATTAAGAGCCATTGTGCCTTTCTTTTTAAATTGAGACTGAATAGCACCAATTGTGTTTGGTGAACTCGCACTATATGGCCAAAATTATTTCACCTACAGGAGATTGTTTGACATCCCATTCTAAATATATAGACAGTAATATGGATTTGGTCCTTCCTTTGCACCTTTAAATGTTTCCACCAGCTTTATACAAGATTTTGGAGTCCATCTGTGGATGTTTTGCCTAGAAAAGCATTTGTGAGGCCAGTCACTGATGTTGGATGAGAGGGCCTGCCTTGCAATCTCCATTCTAGTTCACTTCAAATGTGTTCAAGGGGGTTGATGTCAGAGGTCTCTGCAGGCCAGGCAAGTTATTCTACACCAAACTCACCAAATCTTGTCTTTATAGACATTGCTTTATGCACAGGGGCACAGGCATTCTGGAACAGAATTTGTGTTTCATACAAAGTTGTAAGTTTACATTTGTCCACACTGGATCTAAAGGGCCTAGGCCAACCCAGGAAAAACAACCCCATAACATGATTCCTCCTCCACCAAACTTTACAGTTGTCCTGGTCAGGCAGGTAACAATCTTCTGACATTCACAAACCCATGAGACTCGTCCACAAACAGACACTGCCAAACAGTGAAGTATGATTCATCACTCCACAGAACATGTGTCTGCTGCTTCAGAGTCCAGTGGCATCTTCTTATAATACAATGTAAAAAAAATATGGTAAAATACTGGTAGCATTGGTTGCTACATACAGTCACAATGTATAAGAGATTGCTGGGTAATGTTTTGGCAACCACAGATTATTATTTTATGTTCACGAACTGTTTTGTATACAATACTGTGGAAGATTTTGATATAAATTGTCAAAAACCCATTGTGTTTACATTAAACCAGCAAGAAAGGAACAGTTGCCATACATTTAACATGTAAATGTTATGACATACAGTGGAATCTCTACTAACAGTGGAAATGGCCACTGACCCCAATAGGCGAGTCTCCTAGCGCACCCAGACTTGAGTGAGCTTTTGAAGATTAGCAAATTGTAGTTTTAGCAATTTAACATTAGTGTAAATAGCAGACATCGAAATTCGTGCTAAGTTAAGCCGTATCTACGCTTCGTCTCCCCACATTCACCCGCCTGCTCTCCGTTATTCCACCCACCCCCACCTCCCGTCATACAGCCAGTGCCTGTGTTACTCCTCCAGCCAGTCGTCACATCTTCAAGGTAGCGATGTGTTACCACTTAAACCTTTTTTATTTCTTTTTTATTACTGTTTCCACTGTATTTCTTTTTTATTTTTAGTAACGCTACATGTATTTTTTTACTAATTTGAGAGTCTTGTAAACATTTATCAGTGCAAAAAGGGTGAGTTTCGGGGTGGGGGCTGGAACGCATTAAATGCTTTTCCATTATTTTAAATGGGGAAAATTGACTCGAGAAACGAACTTTTCCACTTACGAACCGGGTCACAGAACGGATCAAGTTTGTAGGTAGAGGTTCCACTGTATATGAAAATGGAGATTGAGATAGTCAAGAAATGCGTGTGTTCATGTGCTTGTTTAGATTTTCAGTTTCTCTATCCCGTGTTCTAGCTTGTATATCTAAAATGTTACTGTTGATTGTGTTTTCTCAGATTTCTTGTGATGCCACTTCTTCTAAGTGCACTGTTCAGATTCTAAGCAATAAAGAAGTGTTTTTTAATTAATTATTGGCTACGTTCCTGTCATTTAATCATTTACACAACAATATTAAAGAAGGATTATTTCACCACTTTCCTTTGAGGGCCACAAACATCATGAAAACATGATGAAGTAATGATTTAGTACTGCATAATGTACTTTGTCTTTGAGGTGTTGGCCTCAAAGTGTTTACTACAATTTACCTGAAGACTACCACAATTGCCTGTATGAACATCATTAAGAAATCAAGTCATCTGATCAAATTTGTACTCTAATTACTACATTAATTAATATATTGCTCCAGCATTAAGGCATGTATGAGACATGCTGACTGCAGGCATATTTAGATGACTCCTGATCTATTACCTGTAGGAATGAATGATTACTCACTCATGAAATAATGCATGAATTAATGCTATTTCATGAATCCTTATTCTAAAGTGTTACCAGAGCGATTCTTTCACAAATGTGTGTAAAGGCAGATGGCGTGCCTAAGTGATGGATTTGATACACACGTGGCACTGGGACTGAATAAAACACCGTTTAATGATTATAGGATGATTGTCTCAGTACTTTTGTCCATACAGAACTACATCTGCTCTTTGGGAAGGCATTATACTACATCTTGGGACATATCTGTGATGAGCTGATATAACTGGGCCATGGTGGCTTTAGGCTCATGCGGCTTCTTCAGAGCATTTTCAGTTGTGTGCACAACTGAACCATCAACAAATATCTAATCTTTTTAAACAATTATGACTTTTTTAAGATATGGCCAAGTCAATTTAATGAATAGATATAGCTTCGTAAAAATGTATACGGTCCACATAGCACCTCCCTGCAGCCTCAGGGAACAATGACCCGTCGTTTAAAAGCTGCTGAAACAGGGAATGTAAGAATGTACAAGTCAGACAATAAGTGGAGATCACCAAAGCCAAAAAATGTGTCTTGTGAAATATGTTTGATCCACAGTAAACTATCTGTGACTCTAGTGTGTAAAAGTAGACACAATACAATGTTGCTTGGCTCATTGCCCTGCTGTACTGTCGCCTGTTGAAACATGTTGTTTGTAATTCAAAGTTCAGGGCTGTGACTGAAATTGGGCAGGGTGTCAATGTTTATGTCTTTAGACAAAAGCTAGCAGAGCAGAATATGAGGGCGCAGTGCACTCAGTGACTTGGGAATCCGACTGTAGGATCATTTTCAATCCACTGAAAATTCCACTATTTTCATAAAAGTGAAGTGTTTATGTAATTATCAAAGTAATTTTTTATTTCAAACAACAAATATAGTTATGAGAAATCTCTATATATTTTATGAGTGTTCAATAGAATAGGCACAGAAATGGTGCAGCTCAGAGCCATAAAATGTTAAATAAAGCAATGAAATATGCTTCTCGTCATTTGAATCTAGCAACAAAATTATTGTTACAAAAGTCCTTATAACATTCATTCATTCATTATCTGTAACCACTTATTCAGTTCAGGGTCGCGGTTCCTTATAACACGTTATACACAAGTCACACAAACAGTACTTTCTATTGTTAGGGTTTATGATTTTTTTTTTTTTTATATTTTCAAGATAACTTTTGTTAAAATAAATAAAATAAATGATCTGTTATCTCTATAAAATAATATTCCTGTCACAATGATATAAAAAGTAATTAATTTTCTCAATAAAACAATATTTATGATTTCATAATGAAATGAATATTTCGTATATATCTCAAATGAAAACAAATAAAATTAACTTATGTCAATAATATATACACATATCATGGCCTTTTAGGGTTCCCATACTCAAAATGTCACGATGTATTATTTATTTAAAACTATATTTACACGTCTTTGCTGTAGAAGTAATTGCCGCTTCTTTGCACATCTTTGCTGTTGTACCACTGAATAATACTGTTCTACATTTGCACATGCAGGTTATATATTTGTATTATTAATTTATTATTGTTATAACATCTATGAAAGAATGTAGTTGTATTTGTTCAATAACAATGAAAATATTCCATAAAAAGTTTCCTTTAGTTTACACATGCTCTAAAGACCCAGGGCATGTTTATTTTTGGAACCCAAACCTCTCTGGGGATTGTATCTTTAAGAGAGTGGAAGGCATTAAAATGAATCAGGAGCTGAAATGCTGAAGTTAAAAAATATATACCAAGAATCAAGGAAAGAAGAAGATAAAGAAGTGTTAATTTATTAATCCCTTCGGGGAAGCTGTTTTTCTGCATTTAACCCATCAATGGTACTGAATATACACACACGTTAGTGAGCAATTTTCAGCACACACACTAGGGGCTGTGTTGCCAGCCATAGTGCCCAGGAGCAGTTGGGGTTTAGGTGCCTTGATCAAGGGCACTTCAGCTCTATACTGAGGGAGGAGAAAGCATAGATCCTTCACTTCCCCTAACCCATAATTCCTGCCCTGTCCCTGAAGTGCACAGCTAATGAAAATGTTCATCAATGTTTTGTTCTGTTCAGTAAAGCCAGAGTTACAGTCCAAAGTTCAAATATGTGCACCATTTTCCATTTGAATAAAATATCTGTGCAATTATTGCCAAATGCATGTGCCTTTTGAAAATGTATTTGTTTCACGGATCTTTAGAATTGAGTTGCTTCAGTCTCTCAGTGTTCCAGGCCTGTAAAATAGCAAAGCCACTGTGTTTAACATAGACTAACATTGATTTTTACTTGACAAAATGGCCAATTAACACTTAAAATATAATTTATATTACACCCATGAAGAGTCAAGCTTAGTGAAATTACTTTGGGACCATGGACCATTATCCAGTAGCACCAGTTATACTTCAGACTAATTAACTCCTGCTTCTTATGCGTGGGTTCTTTTAAGCGTCTCCTCCCTTCTTCTTCAGTGGAGTGTTCTTGTGAGCTGCTCTTGGAAGTTTTTTATCAGTGTCTCTGAAAAGGCGGGATTTTAGGGACAGCTCAAAGCATCAGGTGCCGAGGATGTCTGCACTGCTAATCTGGTTGAGTGAGGGTGCTGCTGCTGGTGGTGTCAGTGGGGGGTAAAGGTGGGGGTGGGGGGTTCTATTCTTCTGCTCTTCCAGCAGCTCTTTAACTTAATTGCAATCAGGGTATCAAAAGACTCGGCTTGTAGGACAGCGCTCAACACGGAGAGATGTGGAGAGACACTCTAAACGAAAACGCTTTGCAATTACATCCACCATCCCAGCGATGCTGAAAAGTGTGGCGGCCCTGAAATGATTCTTAATTAGACAACACCCTGAGCAACTTGTAGCAAGAACAAAAGTCTCCTATGGGCTGACAATCAACAAGAGCACATTTGCTTGTTTCACATAGCCCTTGTCTTACATCAATAGACGTCTTCCCACATGAGCCCATCTTTGTCGTGTAAAACAACAGCTCTGTCAAACGCACAAAAGGAACATCCAAGATGTTTAGGCTCACACGTGCTGGGCTCAGGCATTTCCCTCATTATCCCAACAACCTACTTGGAAAGGGTGGAGAACACCGAAAAGATGGATGATTATCCTTCCAGTAAAGTCCTTCAGCCGTAGCGTTCAGTGGACCTCTCTGAGCTGAGAGAAAATGGAGAGAAGACAGGATTTGTAAGGGTTAGGTCTATCTTTACAGGCCAACTTTTAGATTCTCAAGCTTCGTGCTGGATATGTGTGTTGAAACATTCTCCTCCTCAGCAGAGCAGTGAAGTCAGGAAGGTTTGGCAGTAATGAAGGCAAACTAGACCCAACCCAAGATAAACACAGCCCCAGCTAGCACATGCAGTACTCTTAGTCCTGACAACTGACTGCTGTTTTTTTTTTAATATTTCATACAGCAATGCTTTTCTACACAGCTGAAACCTGGAGGAATTAAAAGACACAGCTAACAAAATGGCTTTCTTTGATGTATCATGTTGTGTAGTTAAGGATAGTTTCAGATCAACATATTCCAGCCGTGTGGAAAAAAATGCAGTGTGAAAAACCCCTTAGAGAAGTCAGGTACTGATGCTGGATGATTAGTTCTGGTGCTCCACCATCACTCAACAAACTCCCACTTCTACAGCTCCACTGCTCATTGCTGGGGGGCCTCATACCCTTCTACCCCACACTTGGCATTAGGTATGTGACACTATTCTCAAGTGCTGCTGCTCCAGAGTGTCCTGTATTATTTCATGCTTTTCTAGAGAGTTTATAAACACTGTGCATGCTCAGCTGAATGTTTGTGTCCTCCAAGGTTGCACCTTGAAGTACCGGACGTCATTAGCTCTAAGGGATGTCTACCATATACTGTATATATGAGTTTGATAGCTGGATTGACATTTTGTTGTCATTAAGCAGTAAAGATAGACATTTAAATGGTCTGCAGAATTGGAGGCAGGATTTTCCAAGATACCTGCCAAGTGTACTATATAATCCTGGCTTTTTTTTATAGCTAGTTCTGCATCACATCACTCTGCACTTCTCTGAACCTCTGGAGTGTCCTCACTGAGACGATCAGGGGATCCACATCCTTCTCACACTGGAGCAAGATGAGTTGGAAAGTTTAATGTCATCATTAACATCAAAATGAAAGCTGGGTTTACGGGCAGCGGTAATTAATTTCAGTGAAGGCTTCAGCACTTTAGCACTCACTACTCCAACACGTTCTTCTTTCAGGAGACATACAGAATAGGAAATAATAATTTGATTCTGCAAATGGATGAATTAGTTCCGAGTATTTGCCCAAGGTGGACTTGACTTGCTCCAGATCCTTTCAGACTGAATGTACACATTTCAAGTGAAGGAAAGGAAGAATCTCATTAAACCTGACATTAACAAACTGGTGTAAGTCTAACAGAAAACCCAGAGCACAGTTAGGATGATAATGTTAAGCGGCTGTACTCGAAAACAGAAGAGTTTAGCCAGAGGGAGACACAAAGGAAAAAGAACACAGCAGTGGAAGTGAAAGAATGGTAGAAAAACAGACTGTTGTTGCATTCTCCAAAATGACGTTTTAAAAAATGCTCTAAATCCTAAGCATGGTTAAGAGGACATAGATTTTTACAACATGTTTGGGTACTGAATAAACATCTAAGCACCAATTAAAACACAGCTCAAGATAATACCAATCAATGTCTTCATATTTTATGTTGACTCTGTTATATTTTATGTGTTGTTATTTATTGTCACTACAAACATTATTAAGATTCTGTTAAAATTCCTATTTTACTATATTCATGAATTCATAGTCTGTAACCGCTTATCCAGTTCAGGGTCGTGGTGGGTCTGGAGCCTACCCGGAATCATTGGGCACAAGGCAGGAACACACCCTGGAAGGGGCGCCAGTCCTTCACAGGGCAACACACACTCACTCATTCACTCACACACTCACACCTATGGACATATTTGAGTCGCCAGTCAATCTACTAACGTGTGTTTCTGGACTGTGGGAGGAAACTGGAGAACCCAGAAGAAACCCACGCAGTCACCCGGAGCAGGACTTGAACCCACAACATCCAGGAGCTGTGTGACTACGACACTACCGGCTGCGCCACCGTGCCACCCTTATTTTATCACATTATTATTATTATTTGTATTATTAGTTGTGTTGTTGTTGTTTTTGTCAGGAAAACACCTCGGACAGTGCACCAGTTCATCACACAGCACCACACACACACACACAGCACCACACACACACACACACACAGCACCACACACACACACACACACACACACACACACACACACACACACACTTTCACTCTATGGACACTTTTGCAGAGTCAATCCACATACAAGAAAACCCACAACACCAGGACCCTGGAGTATTCTTGTTTTTTTTGTACTTTTGATTCTGCTATTTTGCCTTGTTAGAAACCACACTGCTGCATGTTCAGAGACACACAGCAGACACGTTGCATACCAAGGGTAAAATGAGAGATCATGAGAGTTCATTCATTGGACACTCATCCCAGCCTTTGTTTTTCCTACTATCTCTCTGTAACTCTCAGCCCCTGAGGGAGAGAGAGACTGAGACAGAGAGAGAGAGAGAGAGAGAGAGAGAGAGAGAGAGAGGCAGCAATGAACAGCTTGTTCTGTTCAAGCTGGATTTAGCAGAACTGTGAAAGGCAGAGCGCATCCACAGAGACTCTCAGAAGAAGACACAGTGATGAAATCACTATGGCTGCAGATGTTACAATTATCAGAAAGAGAATAATACACAAAGGCTGTCACATTTCCACCTGTCTGTCTCTGTGTGTGTGGGTTTGGGTGTGTGTGTGGGTTTGGGTGTGTGTGTGTGTGTGTGTGTGTGTGTGTGTGTGTGAGAGAGAGAGAGAGAGAGAGAGAGAGAGAGAGAGAGAGAGAGAAAGAGAGAGAGAAAGTGAGAGAGAGACAGACAGACAGACAGACTTCCTGTTGCACTTGCTAGGCAAAATACTACGGCCTTTAGCCTTTGTGTGTGTGTTTGAGAGGTATAAATTGAAAGAGTGAGAAAGGTGGGAGAAGTTGTAATGGGGAAACGGAGACAGAGAGAGAGAGAGAGAGAGAGAGAGAGAGAGAGAGAGAGAGAGAGAGAGAGAGAGAGAGAGAGAATGAAGGAGCAATAGAAAGAGAAAGAGATAGGACTTATTTCCAGATGGTCCATAGAAACAAAACTAATTTCCTCTAATCACAGCTTTGGTCTCAGGACTCCCTACATTCTCCCTCCTTCTCCCCTACTCTGCACTGAACTCTAAAGATGTAATCTTAAACAGCTCCAGAACAATTCTTGTCTGATTTGTCACCATGTGTTTTCAGCTCTGTCTGCATAGTCTTAATTATGGCACAGGTCACAGCATCCTCTCCTTGAAAAGCTCTCAGCCCACGCCGTGTCTCCTACTGCAGCAAAAAGTGCAGATAAAGAGCTCCAGCACAGTGTCTGCACTGCTGTAATTAGCAAGTCATTGTTGTCTTTTTCTTAAGCGTAATAACCAGCTTGAGTAAATATTGCTGTCTTTAAGAAATGTGAAGCATTACATATTCATGAGTCCATGTCGCATCCGCAAAATCTGTTTTCAGCTCAACAATCTGTGAAACCTCTTTTAGAGTTTTCATTGAAATTTACATTCCATAAGACAAACCAGTAAAGGCAATTCTCTGTACTTCTGCAGCTAAGAGGGCTGCTTTCATCCCAAATTATACCTCGACACTCACACAGAATTTTAGTTCTGGAAGCTGCCCTGTTCTAATAAAGTAGGTTTCATTTCAAGGCTCTTATTTCCAGCAGTGAAATTTAAAAAAAGGAATGACAAAGTTTGCATTCCCTAAACTACAAGCTTTAGAAAACCTTGTGACAGCAAGGAAACAAAAGACTAATGAATTAATGACTGTATTTGTTTCTTTCACCAACATAACCTTTTTGTTTCAGTGTTTGTGGTCGTGGCAACAGATGAGTGATGATGAAAAATTCAATGCATCAAATGTAACCATCCAGATTCTAAAAAAGGTGATGTGATGAAATATACTAAACGTTTGGTTTTGATGTGTAAGTCGTTAGAGTTAATAGAGTTGATGCATTAGTGTTAGACATTCCTGCCTTTTTTCCCCTAAACAGTGTAAATTTCTTTCGGCGAGGCTCATCTCAACCTCATCCCAGGTCCAGAGCTGGAAAGTGTACTCAGGTTCAAGCTCTACAAGCTTCATTGCTCTTGATTGCCCCCTCTGATGCAGTACTTGACTGCCTGTGGAGATTTTGCCTGATTAACTCTGACCATGTTGTTGGAAATCCTGCCAATGAAGCACTTTTGGACATGATGGTGGATAACAGGTAAGGACTGAGATTGCAAGTTTGATTGCTTGCATGGAACACTCTCATGTCAGAAGACCCCAGAATCATTTTAGTGTCCTCTAAAAGAGCAGACCATATCTAGAGATGAAAGCATGTGGTGCTGTAAATCAGTTATACATTTGGAATATGATGAACATACATTTACTGTAACCACTTCATGCTGTTCATGGTTGTAGTGGGCTGTGACACTCAGAATAATTTGGCTTTGGACAGGGTAACACACCAAACATACCTAACACATCTAAGCTCCTTAAAGACATTGACTGGAAATGGAACAGTGGAGCTTTGTGACAGGAACTCCAGCTGTTGCCCCATCATTCATTCATTCATTTACTCATTTTCTGTAACCACTTTATTCTGTTCAGGGTCATGGCGGGTCTGAACCGTACCTGGAATACTTGGGTGCAAGGCAGGCACACACTGGATGGGGTCAATATTGTCATTATTATATTATGTTATATTATATTTTATATATATTGATGATTTTTTTTTCCTTGTGAGACACCAGGACCTTCGAGCTGTGTGGCAGCAAAACTAGCAGTAGTGCCACCTTGCTGCCTATTATTCATTCATTTATTCATTCACATATTTTCAGTAACCACTTCCTCATGTTCAGGGTCGTGGTGGGTCTACCCGGAACGAATAGATGAAAAGCAGGAATACACTGGATGGGGCCATTATTTTTACTAATATATTAATATTATTTTTATTTAGTAGTGCTCCTTTTACCTTTGATTCAGCTTTATTTTTATCTTGTGAGAAACCAGGATCCTTGTGCTGTGTGGCAGTAAACTAACTGTAGTGTCACCATATCGTCCACCGAAAAAAACCCTTAAGGAACTTTATGTAGTATTTTTTACCTTAAAATTACAGCTTGAAAATGATTGCAGTGCTCCATGGGCCTGTAAGAGAGAGAACAGCATCTCTGTCACTGCTCTCCGGGGCTGAGTGGTCTAAAAACTAGACAATGCAACTTGCAGCAGCAAGGGCCTGAGGCTCTTGTGAGAACTTGCAACACTTTACGGCACATATTTCACACTTGCTACAAGAAGATTCTAGCTTGGTATTATCAGTACGGACATTATGGGAGAGGCTGAGAAGAGACTGAGTTGTCAGTGGAAGCAAGGAGGAGAAAAAGAGAGAGTACAGGTGAGAGGTCATACAAGAGTTTATATTGGACTAACTTTACTCAGTGGGGTCAGCTGAAAGAGACATGAGGATACAAGACAGTCTTTTTATTATTGTTGAACTAGTAAGTAATAATATGTTACACTTTCTTAATGTGTTGCAGTGCTATTTAGTTATAAGCTTTGAGGATGACAAAGTGTTTTAGTAATGTTTTTAAGAATTACCTGTTAGCAGCTGCTAACTTTAGCCATTTTAGTGAATTTTCAGTTTTGTATTCAGATATCGATTGTGGTAATAAGTACTTCTGTCGGTTGCTGTGTGTTTGTGTTGACTAGAGTGCCACAATTTATACTCTTGTGCCAGCTGACATCAGTTTTTTGACTACAGCATGTTTTTGCATCATATAGTTAAGGTTCTCTTAGCTTGGCTTGCTATGACCCTGAGCTGTGGGTATTTCAGCATATGTAAAACTTTGCCATTATCTTATGTTCTTTCATTTGGTGGAGGGGGAGCCCAAGAGCAGATAAAGACAATTCTTACCTAGTGTTGCTTTTAAACTAAAGAAACACTGAACCGAATATTGATTGTGTTTCAATGAAGCTGATCAGACAAGGCTTACATGCATTAGATAAGTAACATGAACAAGAGAAATCTGATTAAAGCCTATAACAGTGCTATTTTGAGGACCTATTTTGCATTGAAATGGATATTGTTCTTGCCTTTTGGAGTTTACTTACTGCCAGATTCTTCATTCTCAACATTGGTTTAAGCAAAACGGAATGGAAAGATTTGAACTAGATGCAATCCTGATACTAGAAACTAAATATAGTGCAATTATCACATGAATGTTCTGCAGGATTTGACAATATTTCTTGAATTTTGGTTGGTATTTCCACAGAACTTTGGATGCTATAAAGTTTTATTTGAAAGAGTCTCATAGCTCAGAGTAATTGTTTGCCCTTGAACTCTTAAGGAATATGACTCTCTGTTTGCTTTCTCAAGTTGACACCTCAGCTTCCACAAACATTTATGTTTATCTCGTTTAAATCGCTATTAAACTGTCCATGACGGCTTAGTGAGGAAGCAGGCTGATGCACATTATCCCCTACAAGCACGTGTACACACATGCCTGCACACACACCGACTCACACTCATTAAATGCCACCAGTCACTCGATTTAAAGATAATTCTTGTTAACATCCCAGTGACAGTAAAACGGGGCTATAATTTGCCAGCAGGCTGAGTGAATTCACCCATAAAATGCAAATGCCTGAGATTCAGCCTTGTAATATCTCTCACCAGATCTTTACCAGAGGTGACATGGAGGAGACAGAGCTGTACTATGATCATATACAGCTGTTATTCATCAGCAACTGGACACAGTAGCTGGTTGCACGTCTTATAATTTGCAGTAACGATGTATGTCTACAGCCACATCTCAGAGAAGCCTCTGAACAACAGCTTTCAATGAATAAACAGTCCAACTTTAGCCGCAGGCTTTGTTCCTTACACACACCCTCTCCCTACAGCTATGAGCTATCTCTTCCCTCGTAAGTCTTCATTAAGGAACACCAGGGCCCCTTGCTGGATCACAGAGCAGCACACACTGCCAAGACCAGTCCCAGAGACAATTAGCTCATGTTGTATAATAACATCATGTTCTGTGCAGCTCAGAGGCAAAAGCACATGTAATGCTGAGGATGGAGATGACACTACAGCAAAATGAACGAGAAAGCACCCGTTGTTTTGGTGAACAGCGGCACTCAGGAAGTCTAGAAACATTTGCTAAACCTTTGCTAGGCTCAAGATATTATCTTAACGTGAGTGTAAAATTGAAACATAATCACATTAAATTTATGTTTGCAACATTTGGCAGACCTACAGCTTTTGATGTTGTTACAGATGTAGAGTGTTACTCAACTTTCCTCAGTATTCTTATTTGTGGCCTCTTATATGTGGTGTTATTGCCCGAGCAGGGAACTGAACCATAGCGTGCTATGAGGGCATTAGCGTTATCCATCTCTTTATCTCTAATTACACATTTTACATGGTTATTTAAATAATGATTGGAAAATAATGGTTGGTATGGGTTTGTGGAATACAAACCGCTCTCCAATGACATTCCAGGCTTGAGCATTTGCTTCCCACTCTGAGCAAGCACTCTGAGCTAGATCAATATGTATTCCTGGTAAAGACGCTACATTTACCTGTGATATAATTATCTGTAAGCAGCTGTGTATGAGAACATCTGACATGTGCACTGATTTACCCTCACATTTAATATTTAATTCTGTTTCCTCTGGTTTAGGCATGTAGCTTTGACTGCTCCTTTTCCACACAAATACAGAAATTGACACTAAATACAAATGTATGGTCATTTGAAGGATACATGTTTTTATTTGCCCAGCGACAATATGTTTTAGAAACCAATACTGTTATAGCAAAAATAAGCAGACTTAGTAAACATGAACAAAATGATAATTTGTGTGATATCTAATTGTTGCTCTCATTTGTCTACGAGCAAGAAATAATGAGCTAAATATCTAATTTAACACAAGTCTATCATTCAGGTTGTAGAGTGTTCCTTGAATAAAATGCTACCAAAACAAAAGTATTTTCATTGTCTGGTTTTTATTAGAGGGCAGCATGGTGGAGCAGCAGGTAGTGTTACACAGCTCCAGGGACCTGGAGGTTTTGTGTTCGAGTCCCGCTCCGGGTGAGTGTCTGTGAGGAGTTGGCTCTGGACTCACCGCGACCCTGAACTGGATAAGCGGTTAGAGAAAATGAATGAATGATTTTCATTAGTGCTGGGTCAAGTACAACTGTATGGCATCACTACTGCACAGCATTTTTTAAAACAAATCATCTTTCAATTTCACAGTCCAAAAGCACACGTTGGTAGGTGGATTGGTGACTCCAAAGTGTCTGTAGGTGTGAGTGAATGTGTGTGTGTGTCTGTGTTGCCCTGTGAAGGACTAGCGCCCCCTCCAGGGTGTATTCCCCGCCTTGCGCCCAATGATTCCAGGTAGGCTCTGTACCCACTGCGACCCTGACTTGGATAAGCGGTTACAGATAATGAATGAATGAATGAATCTTTCAATTTATGTGTCATGAAATATATATTTTTAAATCATTTCTAATTCCTCCACCAATCACGTGACACTACCAGGCCATTAGGGTGAAGGCAAGCAAATTCTTCTTCCAAAACACATGAAGCACCAATGCAACATTATTGGACAGCTCAGCTTGCTTGGAGGGAACTTCAACTCTATTAGAATCTACCTTAAGAAAATACAAGACTGCTATTTGTGCTGTCCTTATTGTTGTGCAGTACACTAGGTGATTCATACACATAGGCTGCGTATTGTAAACCAAATCCACATATCCACACATTGAACAGGTATTACCTTGGTTGTGCCTTAGTCTCGGTCCTGCAGGTGCACATACAGTATACACACTACCACACCTGCACCTTGTTTGTGTCCCTGCAGAGCTCATAATGATCCATCATCCAGCTCCCAAATAATACCTACACTGTGGTGGTCCAACATTGGGTCCTGACCTTTTACAAAACAAGGTAAATGAAAGCTAACCAAGTATGCCGAGCAGCAGATAGGACACAGTCTGTAACCGTAGAACTACAAAGTGCACCTATATGGCCAGAGTTGCTGATAAAATAGACAACGAGTGTAGAATATTAGACGAGGCAACTTAATTTTTGGCCAGACATTGTACAAGCCCATGTAGTTAAAGGGGTTTATACTGCTTTTTACTGAAGGGACAAAGTCATTGAAAAGACAAGTCATTAAGTATGACTCAAACATTCAACCTTTCAATAACCTTAGAGCATGGCATAATCATAAGAGATTTTATGACAAGGCCATTTGTGGCCTGAGAGGCAGAGGGAGGAGTAAAAATAGAGTGAAAGAACGAGCAAGGGAGGAGCGAGAGAGAGAGAGACAGAGAAACAGAGAGAGTGAGAGAAAGAGAGAGGAAAGAGGAATAAAGAGAAAGTGAGAAAGGGAAGAAATGAATTGAAAGCTGAGGAAACATGGCGTGCTGTGAATTTGTCACAAAGCTGGGTATATAAAGGGAAATCCCCCTTCAGGCCTTTACAAAGCCAGCAGTCAGTCAAGATGGATGTTAACCTTCTGATGACAATGAAACTCTAACTGTAATCTGCTGGCAAGCTGCGGCTGATTCTGTCGTCTTTTAAAACACGACAAGTCTGCTGCTGCTGTGTCCAACACACAGACACACACAGACACACACACACACACACACACACTCACACACAGGCAGAGGCGTGGGCGAAGGGTCACACTGGAGTCATGCACAGATAAACAGCATAGTCTGGATTCAGGCAAGACTAAACAAGCAGAGCCACGACATGTGATCTATTCCTGAGATTAGCTTTGTATTTAGACCCATACTGCATTTCAATCTAGGGCATCAGGTAACTTAGGAAAATAGGCTTCATGAGACAACTTGCCTGGGGCCATAGAGGGGGTCCTGAAAATGCCAAAATCCCCAATTCTCATTTCTTCTAATATAGCCAGCAAACAAGCTAATTCATTAATTTGTTCATTCTTTCATTATCTGTAAGCGCTTATCCAGTTCAGGGTTGTGGTGGGTCCGGAACCTACCCGGAATCATTGGGCGCAAGGCGGGAACCCACCGTGGAGGGAGCGCTAGTCCTTCACAGGGTGACACACACACACATTCACACCTATGGACAATTTTTGCGTAGTCAATCGACCTACCAACGTGTGCTTTTGGACCATGAGAGGAAACAGAACACCTAGAGGAAACCTATGCAGACACAGGGAGAACACACCAAACTCCTCACAGTCACCTGGAGCAGGGCTCAAACCCACAACCCCTGGAGCTGTGTGAAAGCAACACTACCTGTTGCTCCACCATGCTGCCCTAGCTAATTTATTAACTCACAAAAATTGTCACCCTGAATTCACATAATCCTATGTACTATATTTGAATCCTTGCCATCAAATTGGTAACACTGTTAGTCTTAGCAGTGGATATACACATATTTTCCAGTGTGAGCATACATTTAAATGCAAAAATATAGCCTTATAAACACACGAAACATCAAACAATGTAATTTCAGGCTTAAGGGATGTTTACAAAAAAGAAAAAAAAATCATATTTTCTGCATTGCAAGAAAATTCTCAGTTAAATTCAACGAGATAAAGAGTCATTTTGTTACTGAATGGCTACCTCAAAATTACTTTTACTTCACTAATTAATATCACATAAAGGGGACATTGTATACCCCTTTAACACAGTATTCTTGGGGCTTAATGAAAGGTTGGTCACATCCTTTAGTCAAAATACCACAAGGATCAAGTATGACAGCCTCGTTCTCTCCTGTCTAAACAACCCTGTTTAGATTGACCTGATTCTGCACCTGTTCGTTTAAATGATAATGTGCCACATACAAAAAGAAATGAGGCACAGAAACTTTTGCCATTTGGTTTTTACCATTTTTGCCCATTTCTCTTATCTCTTATTTCCACTGGCCAAATATGGTCCCTGGTGCCTGGAACAGAGTAGGTTTTCAGTCGAACTGTGCCAGTTAGTTACTAAATGGTGACATGTAAACCCTGCAGAGCCCTGATTGGCCAGAGAGACATATATATCACCGTGGAATGCAGAGCTCATTCAAATCCAGTACAAACTCACCACTTTAAAATCTCTTAAGTTACAGCATCTGTCACATTTACTTTTATCTGACTCACAACAGCAGCTCGTAAGATTACCTTGAGGGGTTTTGAAGAGGTTTTAATCTATGGAAGCAAATCTGTCTCATCAGACTTTAAAATATTACCACCTTTGAATTTGTAGCACTGAATTTTTTTTTTTTGCACTGAAATTCATTCATTCATCCATTCATTATCTGTAACTGCTTATCCAGTTCAGGGTCGCAGTGGGTCCAGAGCCTACCTGGAATCATTGGACGCAAGGCGGGAATACACCCTGGAGGGGGTCCCAGTCCTTCACAGGGCAACACAGACACACACACACACATTCACTCACACACTCCTACGGACACTTTGGAGTCACCAATCCACCTACCAATGTGTGTTTTTGGACTGTGGGAGGAAACCGGAGCACCCGGAGGAAACCCACGCGGACACTGGGAGAGCACACCAACTCCTCACAGACAGTCACCCGGAGCAGGAATCGAACCCACAACCTCCAGGTCCCTGGAGCTGTGGGACTGCGACACTACCTGCTGCTTCGCAATTATGCATCTGAATATAATTGCTCTTCAACTGAATTCGTGAATTTTCAAGAACACGTTTTCACTGTTATAATTTAAGGTTAATAAATTCAGATAAAAATATTCAAGCTTAAAAAAAATTAAAACAATATATTTTGAAGTTGCTCAGGTTCGATAGGCCAAATACAAATGTACAAACATTCAGAGTACACATCCGGGATACAAAGGATAAGCAATTGATTCTGTCTCCAATCGAACCAACATCCAACCGCGACGCTGAAGTTGGCTACGTACTCACCAGTTTCTTATTAGGATTTTCTGTTTCACCTTAAATGGTGCACTCTGTCGCTGCTAGATGGCGAAATACGAACACAACTTCCATACCGTGGAAAAGCTACACGTTTAGCTTCCTTCCGTGGATATTATCTCTTTATTTTCAAAGTGTCTCAAAACTCTGAAAGGCTCACTGAAGACACAATATAACAGAGTAATGATATTCTGCAGATGAAGCATGTCGAGCTGAGCTGAGTCGAGTCGTGTAGAGCGGTGTTCTGAGTTGTGCTACCTTGTCAAAACATGCTTCCATGGTGTACTTTTATACGTACAGTTGTTTAAATAAAATAGTAGGTAAGCTAAATGTAGTGTATCAGGGGATGTTGCCTACAGATGTATAAGCAGGAGATATTATAAGATAATATAAGATTACTACGGTGATGAGAAATAGTTTTATAGTTTTTACCTTTAATTCGTTTTTGAACACTTAAGCAAACAATAACAGTGAACTATGATTGTGTAATGCACCAGAGAAAAACATATTTAACACAAAAAACAATTTTGTTCTGAGCATGCGCAGAGCGGCAAAGTAGCACATTTCGACAAGTTAGCACAACTCAGGACACCTGACCCGTGTAGTGGAAAAGCACCATTATTTTTTCACTCTCATTTTTGTATGGAGCTCTAATTTCTGTGCTCTCTATTTTACTTGGTTATTTCTCCACTCTTGTTTTACTTGTTTCTCTAACTTTTATCTCATTTCTGCTTGATTTTTTTATTTCTCCATTCTTGTTTTGCTTGCTTCTCTTTGTTTTCTTCACTTTTGTGCTCTCATGAAATGACTGGGGATACTTAGATAAGGGTGTGGAATAATTCTAAAGGTTACCCTTACATAATAAGCAAAGCAACATCATATTTTTAATTTTTACTGGGTTGTATTATTTCGTAGGCTCAAGATCCACAAATCACTATTCCCATATATTCTTAAATAATACGTCACCTTTAAATGTTCTCTTCCCACTGACATCCTGTTTTCCACAGTCTAGGCTAAGTTTCCTTTACAGACATTAGCCAACTACATTAATTAGTCAAAGCACTTTCCCACTACCAGAGACAGGAGAAAACATTTAGTTTGTGCACTGTTGCTGTGAACATTGTCTGAACTTTTACGATAGCTTGGTAAGACACTGCTTTTTTTGTGGGTTATGATTTCTTGAACTATTCTATATGTGACAGCATTGTATCTACTTTTTAAAAAAAGTCAGCATCAACTGTATTTTGTAAATGATGTAGTGACTTTTGTTGACTAATTGTTTAAATAATTTCATTGAGTTTGAATGTCTGACTGTGTTGTTGTAGCTAATGAGAAATGAGCAGGTTGGGAAAACAGTTTGTCATTATTCTTCACTGACTCCTCAGCATTACACTAAATCTCTCCGGTGAATTCTCTGAAGAGGCGTCTGCTCTCTGGCTAGTGTTGGGGTGTGTGTGTGGCCATGTGGCTGCTTGTGCAGTAGGTTCAGAGCCTGCGCACGGCTGAGTGGCAGGCTGGTTATGCAGGAAATTCCAGGTGAGAAGAGAAAAGCTGTCAGGTGTGGGCAGCTGCACCCAGCAGAGCCCCAGCACCTAATGACGGCTACTTTAATGAGAGTTGATACATGATGAATGTGGCCATATGGTCAGACAGCCTGCCAGAGCCAGGAGCACACTTATCTTTTAGCATTTGCCGAGGTAAGGGAACCATCCAGCTCCAAAGTTACTAAAACAGCAGGGAGAGGATGTGACCTTCAGTCATCAAGTAGAGAGGGCTCTGTTCCACCTACAGTTCACAAAGGTCTAACTGCCATAAATGAACACTGTGAATGTTAATCTACTTGGTATATAAACTATTAATGCTGCCTCAAGTGTAGCCTGTAACTCTGTGGGTGATGGTTAATTGCCTATTGCTTTACATGGTTCCAAACCACTGAGTTCGAGGCGTTAATTTAAGTTCACTCCTCTACCCTATTAATGATCTAGTCTCAGTGCCTTGGATGCAGTGCATATAGAGAAACGTGGTAAGCCTGTGGGTCACCATGGGGCATAATGATCCACTGCAAAAAGCCCACCATCTTGAGAATATGTAGTAATATAAAAATCAAATGGCTTATCTTAAAATAATTCATAATTTAATTATGTCTCATGCTTCAGAATACTGTCTGTGGGTTGTAAAACGTGCGATTTCACTGAGTAGGTTTTAATTCTGTGCTTATATAGTCTGGAACAATCGTTCACTCATTAAATTTATAATTTGTTCACTCAGGCAAAAGTGATCAGAGAAGAACAGTGTGTGATCACTTGAATCATTGTCTGAGTTCTGAACTGCTGAAGATACCCAGCTGAGCAAATTTCATGCACGTATGCTCCTGCTGACCCATGGAAGAGGAAAAATCTTTCCACAGATACTAGTATGTCAATGCTACAGTTCTGCAATCTCTATGCTTTATTATTATTTTTTTTTAATGTACAACTTTGGGTCAGTGTTGAGGGTTTTTTTTCTTCTTTTTGGAAGAATCTGCGTGCAAAGATTTTGCTCACTTTCTTACATTATATGTTACTCTCTCTCTCTCTCTCTCTCTCTCTTTCTGTTTGTGTGTAGGCAGAACAAAAGCTGGCTAACATTATTGCTAACAGTTCTCTTTGGATTAAATAAAAAGAAAGGTTACTGTGTTTATTCATGTGAATTTTTTAAAGACAATTTTAGATCTGGTCTCAAAGTCAGGAATAGGAGTCAGAATAAGGCTTCAGTTTCATGCTTGTGTAGACACCCAGTCCAAAAAATAAAGCACTCATTATATTGGCAGATGACCACAGAACCCGTATTCATAAGTAAAGGTATTTCCAATTATTTCATATATTTTGCAGGAATTCACAGTCATGTATTCATAGAACATGCACACTGCATTCTGGCATAAGAAATGGAAAAATGCAGAGTTTCTGCACACAGAGCAAAGTGCTCCACTAGCAAAGTGAAATACTGTGCATCGCATATGGTTCCATTAAACCCTCCGTATCCAAGTGCATCCACAGGACTAAATAGCATTTCAATCAGATCAGAGCTGTCCTCAATCATCTCTCTGCTCTTCTCAGATCTCCCATAATCCTGTTTAGTCAGGCTGTGAAATTTCCAGTGGGTGTGTGTGTATGTGTGTGTCTGTGTGTACGTGTGTGTGTGAGAGAGAGAGAGAGAGAGAGAGAGAGAGAGAGAGAGAAGACATAGTGAGAGACCAAGAGGAAGAATGAAATAAAGGCAGAGAGAGAGGGGAGAGAGAGAGAGAGAGAGAGAGAGAGAGTCATTGGGCTGTATCAGAGTGGCTGAAGCCATATGCTGTCCCTGCTCAAATTTCCTAGCTTGCCTGTTTTGGCCCTCTGTGCTTCAGAGGGAGACACACGCTAAGGGTATGTGAGCGGAGCCACATTGTCCTCTCACACCAGATGTTATCAAGCTCACTAATTGGCTCAGCGAAAACAAAGGAAGGGCCTGGAATGCCCCTCGCTCACACTGGCATTGCACAGTCCACCGACCCAGTAAATGCACAGCAGCAAATCAAGTAGTAATCCCACTCAGAATATTCTCCAAAACTCTAGAGGTGTAACAATCCACAAATGATCAGGTTCAATGCAATTTTCAATTCTGAAGATTTTAAAGGATTTATTTTTACATTTATGGTTTAACATGTCTTCATCTAGGTTGGTGGAGTGGCACAACCATAACCATGTGTTATTCCTAACATTGAATTTTATCCTTGGCAATTCCACAGACATCCTTGCTTGGAGTCTGAGCATGATTGTGTGGGTGAGATGGCCCTCCCTTTCCTCTGTCCCCAGGTGGAATTCTTTGGGTGCCTATTAGCTGACCACACAAAATTAGCAATTAGCATTCTCCTCCAAACCTTTTGTCCAATGACACTACATTGCAGCAGTTGAGAATCTTGTTGCTAACTTTACATGACTGGGCAGAAGCACAGAAACTAGCCTTCACTCTCCCGTGTTGGTAGCTAAACGTGATGGGTGGGCACCAATTTTACCATGCTCTAAATATAAAAATCAGATTGATATGGCTCAGAAGTTACTTTGCCAACAAAATAACCTGAAAACCACAAGTTCTAGAACTGATGCAAATTCAGAAAAGAAGCTCAGTTATGAGCACTAACTGAATGCACAAAGTTGCATTGTTTTGATCTTTAAAATAGCTTTTAAAGAAAGTAGTAAATCAGAGTCTTTCATGGGAGGAAGTGTAATGCAGTTCGATATTTCAATACACCATTTAAATCTGGTCTTCGGATCCCGCTTTTCAACTTTTACACCATTACAAGACTCCTAACCTAAGACTAGTCAGTTAACAAGCTTTCTGCATGGGAAGCCTGTTCCACTCGGCCGGCAGTTTCTGAGTGTGTATGTGTTATCACATGAAGGCACAGTCAAAAGCATCATAAAAAATCTTCAGACAGACCTTGTAGACCCCCGAGAGGATCAGTCTCTCAAGAGCTGAACAGCCTTTCTCCATTTTAATGTAAAAGCATTTTACACTGAGATCAGTTTCCCATGGAGTGGATTTCCTCACCGTCCTCAGGTTTCTTGTTATTGTAACAATTAGGGTATTTTCACAGCCATCCTGTGCAGACGGAACTGTTAGAGACATTAACGGAGTTTGGAAATGAAAGAAAGTCAGAGGCGTCAAGAAAAAAGGGCCACTATATCCACTTAATCGTTATTTCAAAAGAAAACATTTGGACAGAATATATTTCCCACTTCTCACTACAGCCTTCCTGATGCATTGTTTTGAATGTAGGTAACTCATAAAACAGAAACACCAGAGGCTATTTGGGTTACCTAGTTGGGCTCTGAAAAAAGGGCTTTCAGCAGGTCCTGCTCTCTGATGTTTTGTCAAACATTATGAGCTGCCAGATGTTCTACGTGTGATCCTGACCTGGCTCTGGTGTGTTACGTCTGCGTCTGCGCTATATGATGCCGTAATGTTCCTATTCAAAGTTACTGCTCTTATTATTTCCAGTGGATTTACTGTGACTAGAAGTAAAGCAGCGTTTGGCTGGAGAATTCAAAGATGTGAATAAAATGTGTATCTCACTGCAGCAAATCATTGTCTATATTCAAATTCTCCTCTGTCTGAATTTAGTACATATCCAGGGCTACTATTAAATCATTTGCAGTGGGAAGAAATGGTTCATTTCTATGTGCGTTCAGTTTTCTTTTACGGTAGACAGTCTGGGACAGTTTTCCAGACACAAATTAAGTCTAGTTTTGGACTACAGTTAACTGCTCTAAGTGCCTGTCTAGTAGGTGGCAACAGCAGTGGAAATATGCATCTCCCAATGCCAGAACATTAAAGCCAGGCAAATGATCAATGTAAGAAAAACAAAATGCAGAAAAAGAGTTCAAACAGGCCAGATGATGGTACAATCCATAGTGTTCACCCCAAGCATGTGATCGGTTTTCTGCGAGTAAAGGCTTCATCAGTGGATTCTTATGCAACGTGTACAAGAAGGCCAAGGTTACTCGGAAAACCAGGCTATTAAGTCTCTCCCTTGAAATATGTTTGGCAGAATTACCATATAAAAACATGTACTAATTTATATGGACATCCTTTCCCTTGAAAGTGGACACAAGCCTCCAGACAACTGTGCAGAGGACAAGGTTCTTTAGGTGCACAATATACACGTGTGAGGAAACCTGCTCATTCAACATTTATGTTGTATAGCCTTTGCTGTAGCCTTTTATGTATTTCTTTTATCATTTCTGGGAGATTTTGATGGCATTCATCCTTGAGAACATTAGTGAAGTCAAGTTCTGATGTCAGAATTAGTTCTGTTAGATCTTACATGCCACGTCAACCTAACCTACAGGTAATGGATGAACATCATTCACTCTGGAGCGCATTTCCAGTGGCCCAGGGTCTGGTGGTCTTTACAACCCTTTAGCCCAGTGGTTTCCAAACATTTTCTGTAGTGCCCCGTTTTGTGGTTGAGAATATTCTTTCCCCCACCCATCCCAGACTCCAACACATACATCTCCAACACATCTATTGCTTCCACACTCCATTACAATGTATACAAACATTTTAATCAAACTTTTGCAGTGTAATTATCATCAGTGACATGCATTTTTTATGCAATTAATTTGCCTTGCTGCACACCCCCTGCATTAGCCTCCCATTTTAGGAACCACTACTCTAGCCCTTGCTTGGCATTGAGCATAGTGACCTTAGGCTCATACAGCAGCTTAGTGCTCTGAACACCTGTATTCAATGGATAGTCAAACACTTGTATCCACAATAGTAGCCAAATTCATTCATTCATTCATTCATTGGCTGTAACCACTTCCCCAGTTCAGGGTTCCGGAGCCTACCCAGAAATCACTGGGTGCCAGGTGGGAACACACCCTGGAGGGGCACCAGTCCTTCGCATGGTGACACACACTTACACATTCATTCACACACTCATGTCCACATATGGAAAATCTTGATTAGCCAATCTATCTACCAATGTTTGTTTTTGGACCTTGAATGTCTACAAACTGTTAATGTACTGATAATATATCAGCAAAATTCATTAATTCATTCATTGTCTGTAACTGCTTATCCAGTTCAGGGTCATGGTGGGTTCGGAACTTACCTGAAATCATTGGGCGCAAGGCAGGAGCACACCCTGGAGGGCGCCATTACTTCACAGGGTGACACACACACATTAACTCACACACTCACACCTTCGGACACTTTTGAGTCACCAATCCTCCTATCAACGTATGTTTTTGGACCGTGGGAGGAAACCGGTGCACCTGGAGGAAACCCACGTGGACAAGGGGAGAACACACCAAACACCAAATCCAGAACCCACGAGTCTATAAGGAGTGTCTACAAACTTTTAATATACAGATAATATACCAGCAAAATATTGAACCAATACTTACAGACTAAGCTAAAATTTACATTAAAATACATTTAAAATGGGCAAAGTTACATCTCTTTTGCACAGCATAATGTTGATGCAGGTAGTGTCACTGCCTCACAACGCCAGGATCTTGGGTTCTACATTCAATTCTCATCTTTGGTCACTTCCTCTCAGGAGTTTGGCGTGTTCTCCCTGTGTCTGCTGGGGTGTCTTCCAGGTGCTCCAATTTCCGTACTCAGTCCCAAACCACACGTAGGTAGGTGAACTGACTGTGTGTAGATTCTACTTTTGTGAGTGTGTGTGTTACTGGGTGAGCGTGTGATACCCTGCCATGTACTAGCGTTCTGTCTGTGGTGTGTTCCTGTGGTGTGCTTTATGATTCCGGATAGTCTCCAGACCCACCACGACTCTGCTCAGCAGTTACAGAAAATGAATGAATCAACATCTGTCTTTGTAAAGAGCTTTCATGTTAATGGCTGAAATGAGAATTCCAGTGTTTAAGTTCAGATAAATGTAGGTTTAGAGCTTCATATGAACAGCGTATGTCCCATTTCTTTGGTCTGCACCATTTCTATTATTAACATTAGCAGCAAATATCTCATTTTTGCACAATATTAGAAGTTAGAAAAGGTTTATTGTTGTTATACTTGACATAGAATGAAATTGCATGAGACATACACAACATCACCTCCTTTATCAGGCCTGAGTATCATTGAGAGCAATCACAAAGTACATGTATCAGTTCTCCTCAGGGCATAATGAAAGGGTTCTACTGTATAGAACTTATATAACTGTGTAAGATCTGTCTGCAGAGTGAAGAAATACAGCCTTCACTAAAGTACTAACACTCATCTGTAAGCCATTTCAAGGCAAGTGGCCTATTTACCGGTCACAGTGTTTTTCATGAGGTCTTTGTACAGCCTTAGAAATGATTTCTGAATAAGAAAATGGAACTGATTGGGAAAAGGGGGAACTAAATTGAGTGCTGCTTTTTTTAAGGATTTTTTTTATTGCTGCAAGCTAAAAAAATAAAACGATTCTGTATTGACAAGAAATGTCCTTGAAACCTGCACAGGTTTAGTAATTGCTGTCTATTGGACACTGAGAGAAACAGACTAGCAGTGTAGTAAAATTCTTTTCTGGAATTGCCCAGGAATGCAGCGATGAAGGCTTGCTATAAACTTAGCAACACGATATGAACTACTGGTGATATCTTTGTTTGTTTGTTTGTGTGTGTGTGTGTGTGTGTGTGTGTGTGTGTGTGTGTGTGTAATAATAACAGAAGTATTGTGGTGCTATACAAAACCATTTTAAATAAAAATGTTTTTAACTTATATTAATGTAACAAGGGCGGCACGGTGGTGCAGCAGGTAGTGTCGCAGTCACATAGCTCCAGGGGCCTATAGGTTGTGGGTTCAATTCCCACTCTGGGTGACTGTCTGTGAGGAGTTGGTGTGTTCTCCCTGTGTCCGCGTGGGTTTCCTCCCACAGTACAAAAACACATGTTGGTAGGTGGATTGGCAACTCAAAAGTGTGTGTGTGTTTCCCTGTGAAGAACTGGCGCCCCCTCCAGGGTGTATTCCTGCCTTGTGCCCAATGATTCCAGGTAGGCTCTGGTCCCACCGCGACCCTGAACTGGATAAGGGTTACAGGTGAATGAATGAATAATGTAACAAGATGCCATCTGAATCCTGTCTGTTTGTCTGTTCACCATAAGATTCAGACTGTGTATACTGCTGACATCATTTTCATATTATACAATATTATCAACTACAAAACCAACAAGTGAAGGAACACATCGTAACCTAGTGAAGGCAATTATAGTCTGATTAGAAATGTTGATACTGCCAAGGTTCTAAGAACCCCTTTATTCATTTTAGTGTGGGACAAGTACTTAGTGAGACTGAGAGGAGAAAACTGAGAGTGACACAGGCAGCTGGATGAGTAAGAGGCTGTGCTGTGAGTGAGAATGGCTCGGTCCAGCTGCTGTCCTGGCAGCAGGTCTCAGGCCCTCTATGGACTGGAGTGGAACATTTCAATGTGAACCTCTGCCAGCCGTGAACAAAACCCAGGGGCAGAAAAGCAGCTGAAAAATGAAAACTCCAGTTGAACCCTCTGATCTACCTAAACATGTTTTTTCCATGTTGGTGTCTCTAATACATTGTTCTTTCAAACATGGGATAGTATATCGCCCACTAATCTGCAGATAGTTTGGACCTGTTTACCATCTGATTATGCAGCTTAAGTGCGGCAGAACTTTAGCAGAACTAACATCTTAATGTGCAGGACGGAGAAACACAGAGGGATGGAAATGCTAGCCATCAGAGCACGCCACTGACATGGTTCAGCAAAAGCTTCATTGTGACATGTTAACACTGCCTCCTGCTGGTAGAATACAGAACTTTAACTCTACAATTAAGGTCACCCTTTCCTCCATTTAGCTCCCAGCAGTTACTGGACAGACGCAGACACAATAGGGGGCTTTAGATGAACAAACGCCCCCATACAAATCCCTTCAATGTATAAACGAAATAACTACAGATTTTTTTTAAGTCATTGCTCTAAGCAGGTGATACAGTTGCATTACATACACATATATGTAAAGATATTTTTACTATTACATTTGAACACAGATTAATGCAAATATCAGCAATTAAAAATGCAGCCTAAACCAATTAGACATAATTAAAAATCTACTTATTAGCATCTAAATGCATCCAGCAATGTTCATATTCTGGCTCTGGCTTTTTGTTTTATAGAGGATCTCAAACATATTCAGTGAAGAAAAATATATTTTTGTTTAACCACAGGCAGTGCTGCGATATTCAAAACAGCCGTTTACTTTTTTCACAGAGGAATCCAGCCCAGATTCAGTGTTCCTAATTTGGTTCTGATGCTGACTACAGAAGGAACACACAACCTAAAAGATCTGTTGCTATGTCGCCGCCATTTTGTGCTGAAGAATGTTTTTATTTAAATGGGGTATACTGGGTGTAAAAATGAGAGTACAGTAAGGCTGAATGATTCAGGTAAAATGTCTAGTTATGTTTTTTCTTGCCAAAAATGCCATTGTGATTTATATTCTAATTATTAACTTGGAAGGTCCAGGCCTGTTTTTATAATGAAAGAATAACAATATCTGGCTTTAATTGACACATTTTTAACATTGAAGGTAGACTGCCAGACAAAGTCAAATCAAGAAATATATAGATTTTCGGTTTAAATTCTGAAATAGTGCTTTTTGTCATTGTCTGTTCTGCTGTTTGAAAATAATTGCACTGTGGCATTCAGGCTTATTTGACTTTAGGTTAGCGCAAGTACTGGGACAATTTAACTGATTGGCAGGGATAGGGATTGCTCTTTTGAAGACTGTCATCTCTAATCAGAAGCACTAATTACACCTGATGAAGTGTTCACAGAGGCACGCACAGAACAGGCCTGAAATGCAATAGAACAACATTTGAGGTTTGTGAGGAAGAATACGACACATTGTTGTGCCAACATGCAAGAAATGCAACAGATTCATGACGTGCGACAGCCGTGCTGAGAGCAGCAAGAACCTGGAATAGCAGGGGTCAGAATCAAGTCAGAAAATGATTAAAGAATCATATTATTTCCATGCCACATCGCCTTTTCTCCTGAGATCCGAGGTGGTTTTTCCATTCCTTTCTGTTTCCTGTTTTAATCAGCAGGATCTATTTACAAAGTCAGTGCCTCATGAATAATTCCGCCACCACTTCAGGACAGAAACACTGAAATTTCACAGTGGCCATGCTGGTTTTCTGTCATGAATCATTTAAAAGGGGCCAGTGTGAGGAATGTTGTGATTATTCTATACGTTTCTCTTACAACAACTAATATGAACCCATAGTTTTGGGTAAGCCATGGCTAATTCTGTTTTCTTGTTTTTTTTCAGTATTATAATTACTCCACCACTGCATGCTATAATTGCATACCAGTAAGATTTGGGTCATGATTTATTGTATGGAGCAGCAAAACAACAATTAGCATAATAGCTGTGGCAAGCTTATGACCTCCTATATTGTGCCTGCAAATTGCAGATTGGCACGTAAATTATTTTCATATTCTTCGAGTAAATAGGAGAGAATGAACAAGGAGGGTAAATTTGATGTTTCAAGTCGTGATTATTTTCGTAATTTGTTGTAATGAATCTCTGGATTGTTCGGAGTGCCAGTAGTGCAAATGAGCACTTAATTTAGAAACTAAACATGGACATGCATTTTAATGGCATCATTTGCATACATTACATTGTGCTAAATGTGTGTACTAACAAACTGGAGTGCACAGGATTAATTGGTAGGCTGACCTGCTAAAGGCAGTTTAGAAGATGATGTTGGCATCTACTTATCCTCTCTGCCTGTCTTGACTGTTCAACTTTAACCCTTGGAGTGCTCTCGCTCTGTCACCCTTAACTGGGTTCAGCACATACAGGAGTGATATATCAAACTTGTAGCTTTCTACAGCAATTTCTGTAGCAGTTTATGCCACAAGATATCAAGTGTCTTTGTTTTTTCCCTTCCGTTGCTTCCCTGAAGGGACTGAAATATTCACAGATGCTCATTTTCGAGCACAGTGCCATTGCTCATGCTTGAGAAAGCAGGAAAAAAAAAACTGTGCCCTAATACTGTGACTCACAAACAGACTCTTAACCAGTTTCTATGCTCCTGCTTAAACATATATTGAGTGTATGCTGCTGTGCATGCGTTTGGGGGCAGATGTCCTATCTGCATAATTGCTCTCAATGTGTCTCACACCAAATCCCATAAAATGATTTCTTGAGGTAGTAATAAAATAAAGAAGGACAAAACTTGTTTCAAATACCCATCAGGCAAGAGATATTGTTCTGCTTGCCTATATAAAACGATTACACACAAAATAATTGAAGATGTAACAGCCTCTTCAGGGGCAGACACTGAAATGAGCTTGATAAAGGGCATCAACGTTTTACTATTATTTGGAGTGGGGTGAATGGATAAAAGAATTATCTGAATTTTACATAAGCATATTAAAAAATTGCCTTTTCAATTGAATTGCTTTCCTATTTTTCTTTATACCTGCTGTCGTTTATAATGAATGGAAATGCTCCAAATTTGCATGGAATAAAATCACATTATTGCAACATACATAAAAATTGTTCTTCTTGTAGTTGCCAACACTATTTCTCTGATTTATATACCCCTCTATCCAGCACTTGGATTGGTCTCATGTGTAGGTGCTCCAGATCATCCTATTCTATCTTCAGTGGTTGAACAAACTGAGTATGGGTGAGAAATGGATGTGAGTATCTGAAGAACCTAATTAAAATGGATGTCTGGGTAATTGTGCACATACAGTGTATATCACTATAACACCATAGTTACACTACGTTACATCAGCCTCTAAGGTCTGTTATTGTCTCCATCTGTTATGTTGATGAATAACTGGTATCTGTAAGCAGTCTCTGAAAAGTTCTCTCTGACACTTCTCCAGTGGTAATTGCAAAGCAAGACATTGCTTGGTTAGCATGGTAATTAAAAAAAAAAAAGCTTAGACCTTGAACATTAACATTGCCACCACTTTCCTAATATCATCAATATCTATGCCCTTTTGTTTACAAATGAGTTTAGCAAACACAAGTGCTTTCACAAATTTAATTCTCCAGACAGTGCCCTCACACAGCATTCTAATGAGATCAACATCGGAACATTTAGCTTCATTGGCATGACAGAAATGAACACTGGCCTAGTAAATGGAGAACAGCTTTGCTTTGCAGACCTTTTTAATCATCTAAAAGACATACAATCTGCTCCACCCCATAAAGATCTTCAAGTTCAAGGTGTCTTTGAAGAGAAGGTAACCTATCACGGAGATGAGACAAACTCAAGTACTCTCAACTCAACTGTCATTAACAAATTTCAGGAGTGCTGTAATAAATAACAGGATTATGTACCATATTAGCAGCAGAAAAAAGACAACATCCATAAAACTCCACAGTATGGAATAGAAAGGAAACATAGAGAAAAGGACCTGTCAGTATTAAAGGGGCTGAAAACTTGACTGCATAACTATTAATGATCCTAGAGATTTTTAATCTACAGATCCTAGAGATCCCAGAGAATATTAAACATAGTCAAATTTGTAATTAAAATCCATTATTCAAATTAAAATAACAGCTAGGAATTCATAGTGGTGGTGAGTGCTAGTGGCCAACGTCCAAAGACTGTGATTCAGTGGCTATGATATAAGAAATTACATGGTGGTCCTTAGAAAATATTCTGACGTAGGCACCTTGTAATCTATTGCTCACTCTCAAATGGCTTAAAAGGAAGCTAACAGATGCTTCCTTTTGACAAAAATGATTGAGAGCTGACATTTTTGATGACATAAAACATGATTGACATAAAACAATATCGGCTTATGAGTTAATACATATATACTTATCAAAAGGACCTGTCCTCTGACATAAAAAAAGGTATTGCTCTCTTTCTACTTGTGAAACATCTTCAGAGGCACAGTTGTGAAAATGCACACCCACTGAGAGCTGTGAATAAAGCACTGCAGAGGTGTCAGGGACACCAGGAAATCATTAAAGAAGCTCTCCATGTAACGCTGTTCAAAAAATGCATACATCACAATGACTAATGAATGTAACATATGGATACAATTCAGTAATATGGTTATAACAATCGTAGCTGGTGTAAGTATAACACAGAATTAAACATGTCTGACAATCCTGATAACTGGATCCCTTTAGAATCAGCCTATCAGCTGTCATACCAAGGATATACCAACACTGATGACAGTACTGTACTGATTAACAACCCAGAGGAAAGAAAAATCAAAAAAGATATTTACAGTTTCTCACAGACAATAACAAGATCAAATGGAAAAACAAAGGGGACTATAGACTGCCAGATGAACTAAACTCTACTCTCTCCTCTCTCTTTCTTTTCATTACAGAGCAACCTATGAAAAATAAAGTCTATGTCTGAATTAATATTATTTAAATAAATAAATAAACATAAACAAATAAATAATATCAGGTTTCAGCAAAACATCATTTTGGGAGGGTAAATAAGTATATGTTTGTATATCCTTCAAGCTTATACTTTACAGCTGACAATTTACAGCCTGTTTGTGAAGAGATTGCTAGAAGGGAACAGCCAGTTTACCAATATTATATTCAGAATTTCCACTTGACATTAGGTTTTACAGGAGTTACATTCTGGCGTATTTAAACTTTTTTTTTTCCATTTTCCAATGCACCTAAAATAAGCAACTATGAAGCCAAAGAACATTTTATTCAAATTTTCCATTCCACTTTAAATTATGAGGCTAACATTGGACATACACCAGGTTCTTGTTGAATGTTCCATTCCACCTTTAATGCTTAGAGATAATAGCAAAACCCCCGTGAAGTGTTTTTAATATGCTAAAAGATTTGTACACAAAACATGTCACAACAGACAAATTCAACCAGTCAGGTTTCCTGTCACCATGGAGGCGAGTTAAGGAGGAGATAAGCAGGTTGGCGGGGACAAACCTTTTTTTTTTTTTTTCTGTAGACCTGCAGAATGTAAGTCATTTTTACAGCACAGATTCTGCAGAATAATGACAGATTCTTTCTCTATTATCCCATCACAGCCATTTTATAGAAGTGAAGCATTAGAACAACTTTGAATTTTGCTATAAGATATTTCAGGATTTTATTCTAGGATTAATTACTAAATGCCATTGTGATGAACAGATATTTTAGGTTGCAGGGGATTAATTAAATTTAAGGGACGATTTCCCAAACAAGGATTAAGCTTAAAGGACTATATCCTCCTTTCAATGGTAAAATCACAGTTTAAAATGCTGTGTAGTCCAGGACTAGGCTTATTTGTCTGGGAAAACATCCTAAAATATACAAATATTTACTTATTCTCTCTCTCTCTCTCTCTCTCTCTCTCTCTCTCTCTCTCTCTCTCTCTCTCTTTCTCTCTCACTCTCAAAGAGAAACTGTAAGCCAGACGGGACTTGTATGTTGAAAGTCATTATACGCCATCTTGGTGTGATGTTATTAGCTCGCTTCACAGGGGTTTGAAGATGGCAAGCAATGACAACGCTGCGGCTCCAACAACAACAACTGAGTCTGTTACACAGGAGCAGCGCGTAGGTTACGATAAAAAATGTATTTTCTGTAGGATAGTGAACAGGGAGGTGGACACGGAGCTGCTGCACAGTGTAAGTTCAGTCTGTGTTTCAGGGTGGTAGCAGGGGTCTGGGGTTTAACTGCAGGTGAGCAGGACCCAATAGCTCTCAGGACCAGAGTGCGTTTACTTGCACCTTGCAAGCTTTTGTTAATGTGTTGAGCCAAAATAAATAAATAATATATATATATATATATGTTTTATTTTTGTAGAATTACACAGTGTTTCTGTAAACACTAAACAACTGCTCATACAATATTTCTTCTAATGTTTAGAGTAACAGCTTCTGTTCCACAGCTTTAGATTTTTGCTGGATTATACAATTCTAAGCCTATGCTTAATATTTCACTTTGTTAGAAGTCATTTTGTTCTTTTCTTTTTTTTCTTTTCAGGATGAAGAGATATCTTGTTTTAGAGATATAAGACCTGGAGCCCCTCATCACTACCTTGTTGTGCCAACAAAACATGTAGGGAATTGTAAATCGCTCCGCAAAGAACATATTCCACTAGGTAAAAGCACAATTCTGGCTGAATCTTTAAAGACCTTGTCAAGCAGTGCATATTCTGGATTTTTACTGTTGCATGACTCCGAAGGTATTAAGGACATGAAGGCAGAATAATGAGCTTTCATATGTGTATCTCTCTTAACTGATTTTCCTAGTGGAGAAATTGGTGGAAACTGGAAAAGAGATTCTTCAGAAGAACAACGTCACAGATTTTAGTGATGTCAGGTGATATAATAAATCTGTGCCCAAGTGTGTTTTAACTTTACAGATTTTTATCCTCTTGTAATGTAAGCTGGATTTATTTATATTGAGTCTTTGTGTGTTAGGTTTGGTTTCCACTGGCCTCCATTCCACAGTGTTGTACATCTTCATCTTCATGTGCTGGCACCAGCCAGTCAAATGGGCTTCATGTCTCGCTTGATCTTTCGTCCAGACTCCTATTGGTTTATCACGGTGAGCGTTTTATCATTCTCTGTATTCTGGCTGAAGCTTGGTAAGACCATCTATAGATGTCATCTACTAAGATTAATATTTTTTCCACTTCCAATTATCTTGTCCAAGTCACTAAATTGCTGAGATAACGTAGCTCAACAGTGTGTGCTTTTGTCTGGAGTTGGACAAGCACAATTATTTTAAATTGAGTTGTAGCAGGGAAAGAATACCTCTATTGTTTACAGCTGCTGTAGCAGAATGCTGGGGTTACAGTTAAATCTGTGAAAGGGCCCTTCATCTGATTTAGTTTACTCCTTAAGTAAACTTTGTAAGAAAGCCTTAATACACCAATTTGAATTAATACATGGATTCACAGCATAGTGTTTTGTTGGTTGGTAAACTATTCCCAGTGGAGGTCTGTGTTTTGCCAGGGTTTCTGTTGATGGGTTAATTAATAAGGGTGTTTGTAATCCTTTAATGAAATAATATGAACATGGATAATTGTAAGAGTTTGCTGTCCAAAACCTGTTTTGACTTCACTGCTACGTTACTATTCATGACAACAAAGAATCGTGTGTGGGTTGTCATAATTAAAGACTACACAATCGTTGAGGCCAAATTTCACACAAGGTGAAAACTTCATGGTCTGTTCTTTAAAGACATATTCAGTAGGATGTTAATTACATAGAAGAGAGAAGAATGAAGATGTATGACTTGTTTTTAATTCTTTTATTGCAGGCAGACCATTTACTCCAAAGACTGAACTCAATGGAATAACTGGATTGAGAAAAAGATTACATTACACTGATATTGGGAATGTAAGTTGAAGTACTGTGTGGACACGAGGTGATGCTCAAGTGCCTCAGTGTTTTAATGATGATCTAGGCATTATTATTTGCTTGTGATCCAGCCAGATGAACTGAGTGAAGTAGCTGCTACATGTGAATCCTTTTAAAGTGCTTAACTAGTCATTAGTAACTTTTGACCATTAAACTGGCTGTTTTTATCTTTGAGTGAATGAATTTCCTTTACTGATTGATGTATAATTCACTGGAATCCTGCCTGATAAATATAGACACTGGTTCTTACAAAGTTGTAGAAATATACTGTTTTTATGTATGTGTTTGTCAAGTTCTCATATTCCTAAATAACTGCATGACACACACTAACCTCAACACAACCCGAATGTAATGATTTCATGATGTAAAATATTGTCACTGTCCAAAGAAAACAATTATCTCCAGAATAGAGTAGGAGAAGAAATACCTTCTTAAATTTCAGGAGAAGTCAATGTAACTTTTTTTATTCCTCCCCCAAGTAGTTTTGGAATATTTCTATTGGTCTGTTCCTCATGACATTTTTACACAATGTGATGTAGTACACTAAAAAATCATCAAAAAATTGGGTACATGTTTTTCTTTGGACAGCGACTGTGTGCTACACATTTCAGTGAAAATCTGTCAAATTAATCATTACCACATTCTGATGAGCATTAAAACAAAAAGAGAAAATAGGTGATATTTGCCCTTTGGAATATATCCTCATGTCGAGCCTGAATACATTACAATTCTTACAAATGACATTTAAGAGAGATGTTATTTATTTTACTGCATAAATTTGCCTCATTTGTGAATAAACTTAATAATAAATACACTTGTATAGAGCATTTCATAATATATACAAAATCTATAAAATAAATATCATGACCAAAAATAGCATCCCAAATGTTATTGTGCTTGCTTTTATATGATGTAAATCATATATTCTAACATCAGCATTGTATACAGATACTGAATTGAGTGCGCCAGCGCTAATGATTACATTTTATTGAATGCCTCTGCTCAGTTTTGCTTTAATTATACTGATTAATTTATATAAAACTGACTTTTAAGCTTAGTTTTTTTTTTTCCTTTTTCCAATCATAACCTTGTCACATTTGTTTCCTTCATGTCTGATGGTGTCTGCTTAATCTTTTGTGTTTAAATATCTGCGATGTGGTTTCAGGGTAAACTCTTCTTAGTCACTGGAATTGCTGCTAGATTTTTTATATGAAGAAACTTAGCTTTGAAAGCTTTAAAATTAGAATTTTTTAACAATTCTGTTATAGATGAAAATATTATTAATGGCATTTGAATTTTATCTTTGGATTGTATACGTGTTCCAAATATGACTAAGGCCAAGTTGCCTGGTGAAACTAATGTTTTCAAATTTAAAGGTATGGATCAAAGGCAAAAGTCATCAAAACAAGTCAATAAAGCAGTTTGCATTTCCTTGCAATTCCTGTTTGAACAGAGGAATCACAGAAGTTTGCCATACTCTGGTTCTTTAGGACTAGACACGAAGGCCTCTGCTCTAAGCACTAGAGTTGGCAGAATGTTAATTTTCACAGCCTATTCTCATGCACCCATACAGAGTATATTAGTATTTGCCTACAGTTACTGAACCAGCGAGATTAGCACCTGGTCATCTCTTCCTTGCCACAGCATCTCCCCTTCAAAATGAACCAGCCCCTGTCTCCGGGCTCGCAGTAGCACCCCCACAACTTTGTTAGAGACGCTCACATAATATTCAAACAGCACTCCGAAGCGCACAACTGGCTTGCCATCCTCTTGCCTCACACCAATCTCTCGGATGATTTTACACAGTTCTTGCACCTCCTTGCTGACATGTGAGTGAGCATCTTGCCCTCTCTGCTGTGTTTTTGAGCCTTCCACAGGCCTCCCATAACCATCCTGACCCAGCTGTAGCTGCACAACCGGTGCCTTTTCATTGCTGAAGGGATTGTGTTTCTGATACTCCTGATGATCACTGGACCATTTCATCCAGCTCTGTGTTAATCCTTTAACAGAAACCTCACCAGTGTCTGATTTGCCTTCACTTGGCTCTGGTGCTCCATTGGTCTCCATGGTTTATTTCACAGTGTATACAGCCTCTACCCTGAAAAAAAGACACAATGAAGTAGTTAGTGCTTCTGTAGCTGTGGTGGGGTATGGGACAGCAGGTAACATGTAATATGTAGATGTTTAATGATAAAGCCAATTTTCTGTTAAATTTACCAATGATAATATATTAACCTAGTTATGATTTCCCTTTGCCTATTCAGAATATTCAGGACAATTCCAAAAAGTTTCCACATTCAGTCATTAAAATATGCTGTAAGCCTGCTGATCCAGAGAAAATAAAGTCGATTCCTCTTAAGCAAACTCAAACTAATACTTACATATTGGTCACCTGATGCCCACGATACTGTTTTACAGTAGATTTAAGGCTTTGACATAAACTTATTTTTAAATTCATCTTCTGGTCATATATTAAACTATGAAAAACTATTCACTGTTCATCAATATGACATTACTGACAATAACAGATAAAACTTATTGCCTTTAAAGCAACACTTGGTAATATTTTTACCTTAACAATTACTTCAAAATCATTGTGATACTTCTGTAACATGTAACGGGGAGAGTAGATCCTCCGTCTTTGCTACGTGACCCATAGAATTTGCCCATTTGAAAATTGGAGGGTGTCTTTCTCAAAGTTGTCACTTTGATAGCATAGTGGTAGCCAAATAACAGAGATATATGGAGCCAAGTTCTATCAACTGAAGGGGAGCTCAGTAATTTGCATGCAACAATATATTTTATTAGTTTTTACGTCTATGTTAAATTTACAAGATCATACGTCATAATTGAGTTATATGCAAATGAGCACTGAATTTAGCACCGAGCCGCGGAAAAGGGAGCTACAGTGACGCTTTAAATAATTTAAAACTAAGCACAACAGAGGGCAAAGTAGTATAAACAGCACTTGTCTTTGTTCTTAAATAAAGAAAACGGCTCAGTTTGTGCTTTGGAGACCACCAGTGCATTTTTTACCCATTTATGGGCAATAAATTATAACACAGCGTTTCCCAACAGAAGACATCCATTAAATAAAAATATTACTTAGTTTTATGCCTAGAAAACCTAGGGATGGGTAAAGCACAATAGTACTGAATAAACGAATAAAAAGAAAAGAAAAGAAGGACAGGTGTAAAGATGGAAATAGTGAAGTGGAAACTTCGAGAAAGCTTTATATTGTATATGTCACAGCGCCTAAAACCTGTAAAGTCATAACTCTTCACTCACCCTCTCCCTTCACTCCAGAGTCGAGCCTCATATGTACTGACAAATGAAAACATGGGGTGCGTCCAAAAATACAGTCTACTGTAGCCTACTACTCTAATGAGTGCACTTGTTTCTAGGTGTGAAGAACTAATTCTACCGCCCTCATTAGTGTAAAAAGTGTAGTTTTGGACACAGCCTCGGTGCTGAGCCGCTGATACACGCTACACCCTACAATGACACCCTAACGTTTAAATCATCTTCAGAGATAAATGTAGCACTTTAACCTCTGCTACACGGCTGAGCATGTGTATCATTTATTCTGACAGCAAACACAAATTACAGGATAAATATATCGAGTGAAACGGACACACGTAATTTTAACTGCGTTCATTAAACCCTCGTTGTTAAAGTATCACTGCAGGTCGGAACTGTGTTTGTGGAGCAGGCGCTGCAGTCGGAGCTGAAACACTGAAAGACATGGCGCTCCACTGTGGGAAAACATGCCGACAATATTTACTGCATTTAGCACACGACCATGTGGACTTCAGATTACCGGTACTGAGCATAAACCCTTCAAACTCTTCACTCGAATAATACGGGTATAACAGATCTGTGTCTGTTTTCAGCGCTGGCTGTAGTAGAATAAAGTATGAGCTGAATTACCTAGTCTCAGGCTTTACTTCACTGCACAGGGGGTTCCACTATGTGTTTACTATTATGTATAAATCGTTTATAAACCGAAGTCATTGCTTTCACTTTTCAGCAAGATATATATTACTACGGTCAGATGACAAATGGATTAAAATTGTCATTACCTTCAGCAATCAAAATTCAAGCACTAAATGCAAGATCTTCTTGGTGTTCTTAATTATAAAAATAAACCCAGACCATAGTTCTTAGAAAGTAAATGAATGTTCGATTAGATTAAATTAGATACTTTGTGCTATCCTAGGTTATGTCATCAGGACATATAAAATTAATTTCCATAGCTAAGTTTTATCACACTAGACATTGTATAGATAATTACAGACATTGTTTGAGATTTAAAATGTTTATATATTTGTTATTTTCAGGAGATTAAAGCATTGCTGTCCCTTAGAGGTCAACAGTGTGTTCCATCAGAGAACTTCAGAGAAATGGTGACCATCTGTTTTCTTATAACTCTTTCACAAACCAATGGACAAATGCATTTTTGGAAAAACAGCCACATTTTTATTGATTCATTAATTTACTGGTTAAACAGAACAGTTGATTGTCCCTGATTTTTAAATACACATCTACATATTTCATATTTTGGATAATTATTTTAGGGAATCAAAGTTTCAGGTCAGTGGGAGTGAAAAACCCCAAGGTGACCCTGAATCAATGTCTAGCTGACTTTTTATTATGCCTTATTGTTTGTTTTACATGAAAATGATACAAAAGGTTTTTACGTTTCTTGGGTGGCCGGATAATCCTTAATAATTATGCAGTTAACAAAATTGATTGAATTAAAATATGTTAGCACGATAAAAAAAAAAAGGTTATGCAAGCATTTGCAACCAGTATTTTTATTACACCCACAGTCTCCATTTTGGCACCTAAATGGTCTGTCAGAGGACGATGTGCGGAGTGTCATGTCAAGAACAGTCTGCGCCAAGTAAGTGAATTAGGAACAACAATAATAGTTATTTGTAATCCATTGTGCTACGAAGATGCCTGCGCTAAGAATTTCTTTTTAAACAACGTCTTTGACTATTGTTCAGCACATAAAGAATTCTTCATATTTGTGCAAAATATAAAATTAATATAAATATTAATTTAATAATTTTAAGAGCTGAAATTTTAAACTCATGATAAAAAGTTTTTTATATCTATTTCATTTCTAGATCTGCTTTTGAGCTTTGGGGACATGGCAACACAGCTGCAGAGCTGAAGTCATCACTGTTGGGATATCCATTGAAAGATATGGTTTGTGTCTTTTTTTAGTTACTTGGTTACCCTTCTTTATATAGATTTTATACAGATTTGTTTTCTTGAATTTCTATGCATTTTTCATACACAGGCTCCTTTTCTAAAAGAAGAATCAACGTACAAAATTAATGTCTATACATTCAACAAGACTTTGTTGTTTAAGGACAGAATAGAGAAGATAGATGTGAGTGTTAATATATAACTCTTTATTTAAAAATGATTTATTATAAAGGAATTCATGTAAATGTAAAATAAACTTGCTGTCACTCTGTAGGCCTTGGGCTACCTGCCTTTTCAGGGGAAAGTGAATCTGAAGGATCCAGATCATATTTTTTGTTTATTGGAAGACTATGGACTTGATCCTAATGACATCCCAGAAGAGCCTTTCCACATATATTTTGGCAGATGGGTGAGTCAAGGTTTACTTTTAAATCTAAAATGTCTGATCCTGTTTGAGTTAATAATAAAAGTGAGTTATAAAAAGCAAAGCAAGAACTGTAGTGTTGTGCTTATTTAAGAAATACAGAATTTAATTGATTATGGTTTTGAATTTTCTACTTCAGTCCCGTTTTTTTTTAAGTAGATGTTTTGAAAATGTTATATTTGTAACTGTTGTCTGCCTACAGATTGCAGACGGGCAGAGGGAGCTTATCCGTTCTCACAGTGTGAAGAAAAGACACTTCATTGGGAACACCAGTATGGACGCGGGTCTATCTTTCATAATGGCCAACCACGCCAAAGTAAAAGCTCATGATCTGGTCTATGACCCTTTTGTTGGAACAGGTGAGGAGCAAAAACAAATAAAGCTAAACAACATACAATTCTACGAGGATATCATGACCTCAGCATTTAATTGAATTATCCACGGCACACTCCAAATTTAGCTATAAACTTGATGTAACTCACATCTTTGCTGAATTCCCAGAAGAGATAACACTTTTGAAACTTTTGCAGTGAGCCATGGCAGAAAAATACACCAGGTGTTGACATCTCAGTGCTGTAGATTAAAAGAAAATGTTCAAGCTTTACTTGGAGGAGCTGTATGTGTGGACACAAACATCAATAACATTTGTCCAGGACTTTGCCCATGCTTTACCCTGCTGAGGCCCTAGAACAAATTCTGAGTAATATCAGAGTCAATGCGTGGGTGACTAGAGGCTTTAATGGTCCAGAAAATCATGCTGTATCACCTGCACAAACTGCACAGGTCCAACACCATGACCAAAGCTTGCAGAACATTTCCAGCTGCAAGAACACATCTGACTGAGAAAATCTCCCACTGTTCACTATATGTGTTAAAGGACAACTCCAGATAATGTCTGGAGTTCATATGTGAAAACATATGTGAAAGCTTATGAGGAGTATTACAGTTTTTTTATAGTAAAAAAAAACTGAAAATAGTCCTAGTCATTACATATATAATACTAATAGCATTGTATAATATATAATTAATTAAATGTGTATGAATTCCTTATAACATATGACCCAAAACACAGTTAATTATGGTGTTTGTGAGCAGTGCCATTTTTAATAACGAGCCTTTCATTTCCAGGATTAATGAGTAGTTTTGAGAATATTGAAAATTTGTGGACTGATAATGTTTCAAATACAAAAATGGATCTAAGTTAAAACACATTTTCTTAAAATGATAAATAGTTTATATTTGATTTAAAATGTGTAATAAAAACTAGCCTGTTTGCTTGGAGCTTTTTATTTTTAAAGCAGAACCATGCAGGCGTCTCATTTGCAGTTGAAATTGGACTATGTTTGGTGCCTTAGTGTGTCTGAATGATGGAGGAGACATAGTACACTTTACTGCTTCTCATTCCCTCTTAACAGGAGCCAAGAGCTGACATCTCTCTCTGTATAGGTTATTTTTTTGTCTGAGCATGGAAACAGTGTTCCATATAATCAGTCTGATTTTTTTTTCTATCTCATCTCTAGCCCACATTTTTTTTGTACCTCAGAAAGCTTATGGTGTGTCATCAATCACATTAAAGAAGGGTGTGTGTGTGTACTGTGGAGTTCCTTACTCTTCTGTCTTCTTGCCTGGCCGTGCCGTGGCTGTGTACATAGCGTGCTGTGGTGCCTGTCCTTTTGCCAGGCTTTATCATAAGCGTCTGCCATCACTGTTTGAGGTGTGAGATCTGCTGGCCAGATGTGCTAATTTAATACCAGCTTCAGTGGAAAGGCCAGGCATGTCTGGGCAAAGTTTTCCTCACAACCATTAGATGCTGTGGTGTTTACAGCTGGAAAGGAAACATCTGAATTAATTTATTTTAAAGACTAAAGTGCTAATGATTTCATTTTACAACTCTGTAATTCTGCATGTGTTCTGCCTTTTTTGTGATTCTTCTCTAGGTAGCCTTCTGGTTGCTTGCTCTCACTTCGGGGCTTATGTGTGCGGAACAGACATAGATTACAACACCATCCATGGAGTAGGTAAATAAGATCACATTGTTAGTGCCATACTTTGTTGTCTTCAGGAAAATTCAGGTCTTTTTTAAATGTATTCATATTGTCAAGTGATTAAGAGACTATGGCTAGTTTAGCTGTTTTTTTAATAGTGTCCAATGTCCTACAGGTAAAGCCAGCAGGAAGAATCAGAAGTGGCGGGGTCCAGATGAAAATATCAGAGCAAACTTACGGCAGTACGACAGGGAGTGCTTCTTTCTGGATGTGATGGTGTCCGATGCCTCTAAACCTGTTTGGAGGAAAGGAGCGCTGTTTGATGCTATAATCACAGATCGTATGTTGATTATATTATTTCCTACCTTTTCACGACAAAGCTTGTCAACTTTTTATTGCTGGGAATAATCCCTATTCATTTCCTTTGTACATTTAAAGGTTTCCTTTATATGTTTTTACCCTGGGTTGGTTTTGTGGGATTAAAGGACTGAAACTATATTTCCCTCAGTGTTTTAATCAAAGTGTGTAGAAGTCATCAAGGAATTATTTTGCTTTATGTAATAATGCAAATGAATCCAACCCTATTTGTATTTTGGCAGCTATTATTTTGTAAGTTAGCCTTGCATTCTTTTATATACACTGTCTTTTAGGTGACTTTAGTGGCAAAGTATTATAAGCTAAAACAGTGCTTATCAGTCAGTGTTTATAATGCTCAATTTCTAAAGCCATATTTGCGAAGAAGGATATACAGTGTCTATTCTCCCTGTGTTACAGCTCCTTATGGCATTCGTGAGTCAACAAGGAAAACAGGCTCTCATAAAGAGATAATTAATCCTCCTGAGGAGCTGTAAGCCTTTCACCTTCTTATTCCTGCATTTGTAATACATTCACTTAGCACTAACTTTAGCTTTATGCCATCAATCCATTATATAATCCAAAATTATGATGTTTAATCTCATGCTCTATATTAATTCATTCATTGTTTATAACTGCTGATCCAGTCCAGTTCCTGGGCGTAAGGTGGGAATGCACCCTGAAGGGTGTGTATTCCACAGACACTTTGAGTAGCCAATCCACCTACTAACATGTATTTTTGGACTGTTGGAGGAAACCATAGCTCTCATGCTCTAAACATGTATTACAGATATTTGTCTTTATTTAGCCACATTTTAAAATTTATTTTTCTTAATGAAATGTTCAGTTAAGGTTAATGGGAAATGTCTTATACTTTTTCTATGTGTTTTTCTGTGGAGAAAAAAAAAACACCAAAATATATATATCATGAAGGAGTTGGAAAAACTACATCTTGACACTAATAGATTTAAGCAATACTTACTTACTTTTTTTGTTTTACGTTTTCTGAAAAATAATATCATACACTGGCTTTTATTGGTATGTATTCTGTTCTAAATAATAATTTTTGAGTTACTTAAACCTATTTTATCTATAATTAGTTAATGACCACCCACAGTGCTTTTAGGTGTGTGTTGAATGTTTAATGCTGTAATCACAGATCATACGTGCTTTCTGGTCTTTTACAGTTCTGGGGAGAGTCATGTCCCTGTTTCCATGGCATACCACCTAAGTGACATCTTTGCTGACCTATTAAATTTTGCAGCCCATCACTTAGTAATGGGTGGACGGTTGGTCTACTGGTTTCCAGTGTATAGACCAGAGTAAGTAACATAATTTATTTTCTACAGTTACAAAACATGACCACAATCTGTTCTTTTGTTTTTTTTTTATCCAAATTGAGAATCTATACAAAACTTCATATTTTATTTCAGTATCATTTTAAATGGTCCAATAGAAATGTGTTAGAATGATGAGGGGAAACAAAGTTTACCATTTTACCAGTTTATATTTTACAATGCAAGGTTATGTCCTGACAGAATTTAGTAGAATTACAGAATATACAGACTATAGCAGAATTACATGTTTTATACCGTACACTAGGGGGCAGTCTGGCACTTTCTGTTTTTAGTTGTATCAGTGTCAGTAGTTTGAGCTACTCATTCTGAGATACGTGCTGGACTTGCTGAAGCCTGCTGGCTAGAAAACAGGTGGAAAGAGGGACATTCCGCTCAGCTCCTGCAGCTGCTGACTACACACAACCCTGTCCATGTCCATAAACCCACAGATTACAGGGCTGGAGATGAAGACTAAGGAGGAGGGTCCCTCAGTCTGTGATCAGAATTACAGTCAGCACTTACCTCATCTGTCATAGGCAAAGCACCCCCATCCCCTAAAAATCTCAACAGTAACAACTTCAGTCTGCTCCATTTTATCTGTATACTCTCCTATACCCAGGAATAAAACCCAGGAAGGTATTTGAGAATTGATCAGAGCATAGCCATAATGTGAAGAAATACTTGTGTTCTAAAAGAAGTTTAAATTTTCATAAAGGTCAGAGACTAAACCCCATTTATTTAATTTCTACACATTTTACTGAAGTAAAACGTGTACATTTTTTTACCTCCAGTCAAAAAGCTGATAATATATCTTTATTATATTATAAGCTGTAATAAAGTCAGCAATGTCGCTCAGATATTTCTGCTTTTCTGCTAAAAAATATTGTCATTTTTCTGTCATGTGGGTTAGTAATATTTACCAGTAGAATGTTGTATGTTTTCAGAAACATCTCCTGAAAAAAAAAAAAGAACACCATGTTATAGTTTACCTTAAAATTACAATTTCAAAATCATTGTGATGCTTTACTATGCTGTAATAGGAAGTATAGAGCCTCTGTCTTTGCTACTCTTGGCTGAGCACCGCAGAAACTGCACTTTGTAGTTTTGGAGGAGAGTAGGAAACAACCCCTCTACCTTCCCCTCCCCATTGAGTTCAGTACAGTTCTGTAAATATGAATCACAATAGGGTGTAGCTGCAGGAGCAAAAACCCAAATCTTACCTAGTGTTCCTTTTAATGACCATTTTAACAGGAAATTAATGAATGAACGTGTTCTCTGACTGTTGTACACGACGAAACTCACATACATCATATACTTTAATTAGATGTGCTCTCTGATGCCAACATTTAGAGTTCCATAAATACAGATGTAGAAGAACCAAACTCTACTGATGCCTTTGTGACAAATCCAGAGCCTAGTGCAAAAACTAATCCATACTAGCTCACGCAGACTAAACAGAGATGAACTCCAGTGTAAGGTCAGGTTCTGGGTCCAGTAGGTATCTTCTTACCCCTGACATACATGTGTGGGGCTCCAGTTACAGACATAAAGGGTTTCTAGCAGTGACCACACAGAATGCAGAGACCTAGGCATGTTCACAGTGGCATTAATGAAGGGTAGCTGTGTGTCTAGTGTTGATCCGTATATTTGCTGCAATGGACTGTAGGCTGCAAGATCTCTGGTCAAAAAAGCAGCACATACTTTACTGAACAGTGGTGTCAATGATTAAAGTTAATTCGATTCTAACATATGAAAATTGATGCGATTATATTCACCATGCTCAAATACGTTCACTCCCGTGCTGTCCATTGCTAAAATCGAAATATCACTAACCCACATGACAGAATAAAACTATTGTGTCCATGAGGGGGCAGTAGCACCTGGTAATTGAAGTTCTGTGGGTCTGTTTGAGTGACTGTCTCTGGAGTGAGGGTTTGTGTAGCAACACACTTGTTTATAAACAGTGGTGTCGGAAGAGGGCCTGAGTGCCGCAGGAATCTGGGCTTGTGGTGCTGCTGGGTCTCCAACAGTCAGCAGTGGAACCTGCGTAGTTTCCCCTCACAGGACACACGCAAACGCAGGCCTGTGGGGGTGAGCTCATATGAACCCCCCCACCACAACCACCCTCACCCCTTTTAAACACCTCTGCTGCTGTTAGGAGCCTCTGCTGTGCATTAACACACTAAGAAACTTCTTGAACTCGTTAGCCGTTTCCTCCTTTATCTGTGTTATAGCTGTTGCAGTGTTCCAGCCACTGCAGCTCTTATTCTCTTTGACTTTTGAACAGAACGGAAAAGGATTATGAGGCTTATCTCATGCTTATTTTTTTTATGTTTTTTTTTTTTGCAAAGTTAAGCAGAACACCACAAAGCTGATTTTCCATCATTTACCTGGCATGCAGGGTCATTAGGTGTAATGACAGCTGTTATGACAGTGTCAGTGTCACTTATCTCTGAATTTCAGGGGTATTTTATAGAATAATAGGTCGACTTTGATAATATTTTAATATAACCATCAATTTTCAACAGCAGAAAACTAGACATTAATTTTCTGTTCCTTTTCACTGGGTGAAAAACAGACTTGTTGACCACACTTCGCAGCAGATCATTAGTACAACACTCCAGTTGATCTAAAAGTTAAATGAATATTTTCCTGTCCTGATAATAAAATAACACACAATCTGAAGACTGTTTATTACTGAAATAGTTCAATTAGTTTTAATAATTCATTCATTCATTCATTCATTATCTGTAACTGCTTATCCAGTTCAGGGTCCAGAGCCTACCTGCAATCATTGGGCACAAGGCAGGAATACACCCTGGAGGGGACGCCAGTTCTTCACAGGGCAACACACACACACACACACACACACTCACACACTCACACCTACGGACACTTTTGAGTCCCCAATCCACTTACCAATGTGTGTTTTTGGACTATGGGTGGAAACCGGAGCACCTGAAGGAAACCCACGCTGACACAGGGAGAACACACCAAACTCCTCACAGACAGTCACCCAGAGCGGGAATCGAACCCACAACCTCCAAGTCCCTGGAGCTGTGTGACTGCGACAATTTTAATTACTTTTAGTGAAGTATAATTCATTTTAAACTTAATTCATACTGTTTTATTAAATATAATATTGCCAGTGCATTTTCAAGTGGCAGAAGCATTGAAATGTTTGAAAGCTCTGTCCTGTACTGCTTAAGTACAATTCATTTTGAGCGCTTCACATAACATCTCATTTTTGGGATATATATATATTAGATAGTCTTCTGCACTTACTGATTTGCTGTACACATCTGTTTAGATGATGTTCTCCTAGGTAAGGCGAAGAATATGATGCAAACTTAGCAGTAAATAGAGTTATCTTATGAGATGTCATCTCCCAACATACTGATCTTAGTAAACATAGGAACCCTAATAAAAGGTGATCCTTTGAGTCTGTTCGCACTCTTAGAAAAGCACCATTAATTCCTATGAGCTGATCACGCTAATGTGAAACGAAAACAAACAGAGAGTGTGAAAGCTTTACTCTTGCCAGTGTTGTTTTGGACTTTGCTCAAGCCTAACAAACACTGGCTCGCTTGAAGTATGTCCAGGCCTTAAAAGAGCATGGGCACCACAAGGTTAAAGCAGAGCTGAATGTAATCCATATGAGCTTCAAGTTAATCAGTCTCATTAGAGCATACTGGGACTGGTGGCATCCTTCCACTCTGACTCACAGCTCTATATTCTGAAGAGATGTCAGATGATTTCTGTGCAGAGTGCTCTCTGGAGTGTCCTTTCCTGGAAAGAAGCAATGTTTGATATTTCTCCTAGGTGACTACAGTACCGTCGTATAAACCGTCGGATGGAGGTGTATGTGTATCTTTCAGTGGGCTGTATAAACAGTTTCCTTTGTAAAGGCCACTGAGGTGATGCTACCTACATGTGACGTAATATAGATTTAGATTCTGAAGAATAAATCAGACCCAGAATTTAAATGCTGCCTAAGCATTTGTGTGTGTGTGTGTTTAGCTTTATTATTCTGTTGATTTTCCACTGATATGATCCATGACTTTTTTGCTTTTCCATTAGGTGAATCTGTTACCTGACACCAGGTACTCTAAGAGTAGGGACAAAACAGTGACATGTAATATTTGCAGAGTGCTTATTGGCCACAATGTCATCAGGCACCAAGCACAATTTAGCCATTTGTTAAATCTCTGTGCTACAGTATTGGTCACATTTATTTTCATCCAACTGTCAATGGCAGCTCATAAAATTACGCTATGGTCTTTAAACGAGATTCAAAGTCTGTGATTTTGTGTCTGTGGCCAACAAAAGAATCCAACAAGACCAGAACAGTGCAACAAGAAATAATAAATAAAAAAAAAACCCTACTGATCTGTCTGAGCTGGTGCGCAGCAGAGGTCTCATCACTCCCAAACAACAACAACAACATGCAAATACATGCTGAGTAACCACTTAACCCCACTGCCTCCAATGTTGTGCTTTCAAAAGCCTGTGGTTCCTGTTAGAGATGGTGTTTCGCAATGTCACAGGCTACAATTTGGGGGGAGCTGTTGTAGTGGAAAACCTGACAGGTTTCACGTCCCAAAAAGTAAGTAGAGCAGAATAGAGTAGGAACCATGCAGAGGAAAAGCACCATAAGATTGTCTCTAAATGCCTAGTTTAATCACTGATAATGGCTTTCCCTAAATATGGCAATGGACTGACTATCAGAAGACCCCCGTGACAGAGTTCGATGTAGTTGAGGCTCTCAATGGTAAATACCATTCATCTGTGCTGCTGTGTTTGTTATCTTGCTGCTCTTTGAAGTTTTCAGGGAATGCTTTAAAGACACATTTAAAGAATATGTGAACAAGAGCGCCAGTCGTGGGTTGTATCACAGCAAAATAAAATGAAAAAAATCAAGAAGCTGGGCGTACTATAGGGTGTAGACAAGGGTCAACCCAAGAAAATGCTTTTCGAGACATGAATCATTTTACAGTCATAAATCATTGCACATATTTATGTTTATTAACCATGTCCTTTGAAGTCGTTTCTCTCATATTTAATCTATATACTTGTTGCCATATGTCTTTCCACCTGCAGGTATTGTGAAGAAATGGTGCCATTGCACCCCTGCCTCTCACTCATCAGCAACTGTGAACAGACTCTGTCCAGCCACACATCCCGAAGGCTCATCACCATGGAGAAGATCAAGGAGCCAGAGGTGCGTGGGTGCGGGTGGCCGTACATGTGTGCAGGTTTTTAGAAATGGCAGCATTAAAGATGCATGTTTATTGTGCTTTGTTAAGAGTAGCGCTTTTGCTCTTATACGTGAGGCTTAGAGAAAACCCCACCATCTGGTAGTGGTTGAGTCACTTTTTTATACTACACTTTAATGACTTAATCACACATTGTATGGAAAATAATCCATCTTTGGATTTGACAACCACTTCACTTCAAAACCCCAAATTGTTCCCATAAAGGCCCATGTGAAACATTTATACACACACACACACACACACACACACACACACACACACAGGCCTGCTATTTTATCTGTGCAGACTGGCATGTGTCTCTAGCTTTTGTGCATCAAACCTGGAACACATAAGCTGTATGTGTCACATTTTCTTTGCTTGTTCTGTTGCTTTCTCCACCCCTTTTGAGATTGCTTTAATGCAATCTTGGCTGCAGTCCTTTGTTGAGAATATTTATATTTTTGCTCAGTGCTAATTTAATCATTTAAATTGAATCTCTAGTTGCTTGAAAATTATGCCACTTTTTTAAAGATATTCCATGTTGTAAAGATGATGGTTTGTTCTCTATATTAGAAATTATAGCAACATAAATCCTGAATGTGGAGAAGTGTTTAATTTTTATTTGCTAAATGATTGTTGACGATCCTAGTTTCTGAGGTTAGCAGTAAGGCTGTAAAAATAGCACCATAAAGTTAGGCTCTACAAAAACTTTCTGTTTCAGTACATACCAATCAAATGTAAATATGGCCAAAGCTTAAGAAGAACCTTTTGTTTTGCACATGGAATCCTATCATATATAACTGCTAGCTAACACATCAGTGTTATACGACTCATTGTACTGTAGAGTCTAACAGCAGAATCTTGTACATATGCTCTTTTTATCTTTCTTGTTTCCCAATTCCAAGTCGTGTCAAAGATTTCCCAGATGAATTGTACTTTAGCCGTTTATAGATGCTAAAATGTGAGATTTAATCTCTGTAAAGTACTGCATTTTCTTTTTCCATTCTAGCATTAGTGTAGATGTGTTGCTTTTTGGCACACTCTTGCAAGTACAGCTTTCGTTTAAAGAAGGCTCAGTAGAGTTGGTTAACGCTTTTCATTACAGTGTGCATTGCTATTTAATTTGTCCCCACTATATTCACATGTACAGGTGATAGAGAAATGGAAACTCATGCCTTTTTGGTTACACTGTCAGATATACAATGTGCAGTTAAGTTGTCTGGGAAAAAAGTGGAGCTCCATTTGGTTAGGACCAAAGCAGAGTCAGCATTGGTCTATCTCAGTCAAACAACACTCAGCACAGATGTGGGCTTGGTTTCTGTCCTCCCCACACTGTCTCATGCTGTTTCTCACTCTTTCTCTTGTTCTGTAAGTGCGGTTTAGGCAAGATTCTCAAAACCCTGGTGTAAGTGAGAACCAGTTTCTAAGACCAGTTCGGACAGCAGTGACACAGCAAAGTTTTTCAAAGCAGGCAGACATTTGTATGGCTAGGAATACTCTACTGTTAGGGTATTAGGTCTCACATTTACAAGTCCCCCAGGAACATCATTTGACCATATGTGGAGCTTCAACACTGGCATGAAACCAGAAACTATGAGGTGCAGCTAAATAACTTAAAGCATGACCACTGCACAATCAGCAGATCTATTCTTCCTTTCATACAAGGACCATAATTGTTTGAGAAGGAAGAACTTGTTTGGCATCACCAAAACATAACTGAACAGAGAGTTTGCACTGGTTGCTCAGCAGAGATTAAAACATGGCTTGGTTTGGATGTCCAGGAAGGAAAAGTGTGAAGACTGATCACATACAATAAACTCAAAACTTGGTTGTGGGTTTTGCCATTGTAAGGAAGTGATTGCTTCTGACACATCTATGGCGAATCAGGGAATCCTTTAAGCGAGCTTCTCTTTAAGGACTTCTTGGAGTTAAGGTTGCAGGTTCAGTGATGCGGTAAGACTGGGTTGACTGGAAGATGAGGGCATAAGGGGTGAAGTGGGCACAGGTAGATTTGATGATTCAGAGTGCTGTAGTCATCACTTCCAGTTCTCCGTGTCCCTGGCACCTCGTTAGGTCCTTCCATCCTGTTCTCCTCCAGCCAGCCCTGCCCTGCCTAACAACCTGGCATAAGACCCATTCAGGAAAAACTGAGCAGCTTTATACCTTTCTGTCATTACACCCTTGGCTGTCGGGTGGTGACGGAAAGGTACACAAATGAAGGTACTCACCAGAAATTACCCAGTTTTTTTTTTTTTTCTGCTGGCTAGGAATGGGAGGAAAATTATAAAGCCACTGAGTAAGTTCTAATAGTGTGATTTACTCAGATTTATGGGTTAATATCTCCTGGTAATAACTAAAGCAGTTCACATTATTAGCTAAATCTTTTGTAATTAATTCTTGTGATATACAGAATGCTACTGATCTTGACTCAGAAACTCATGATTATGGTATTTGTGTTTTCTTTCAGGAGTCAGATGTGCTCTCACAGTTAGCAGATCCACGCTTCAGCCCATACCAGGGACATAATTCCTTCAGAGAGAAATATTTCAGTGGCCTCACGAAAAAGAATGGGAAAAGCAATGAACGAACCACCACAGAGAGTGATGTGTCTTAGAGAGTGATGAAATTCTACATCATGTAATTTATATATAAAAATGCTACTTCTTTATATCCTGTATTTTAAGTTTTACTTTTTTTAACAAACACCGCTGCAGAAAAGATTTCAATAAAAAAAAGTCTTACTTCTCAACTTTATCTGCTTTCTTTCTTATCTCACCTCAAGGGAAGGCAAGCTCAAGAGATCTGGTTGTATTTATTGCTGCATTAACTTTGAGTATTTAGATAAAGTGTGAAGGGGATTAAAGTAATCCCTGTGTCTCAGAGTGGACAGAGATGATGTAGAGGTGGTTTCACCTACTGTATATTGGGGGAGGATGATGAACTACTGTTTCCTGTTGTATGAACTTAGTTAACAAAGCTGATTAATGAATCGCTCTTAAATTTAACTCCAAGAAAATCATCTAGGAGACTTATGTTCAACATAAATTGGATCCGCTAACATTAAGCGAAGCATTTTCATGACTTTGCTTGAGCATAAATTAAATATTATAAATAAAGTGCGTGCACGTCTAGGTGTTGCTGCAAGGATTCTCTTTAGACAGAAGTCCTTTCATATTGGTTTATATTACCGATGGAACATTCCAACTGTCTCCAAAGCTCCTCTGACATGCTTCTTCTTGTTTTCATTGATATTATTCCTTGATTGAATGGTTCTTGTTCATGATTTCCTTGGTAACTAACTGATTGTCTCTTGTTGTTTCTAGAAATTTCTCTTTATCTTCAGCTTTATTAGCAGTACAGTGCATGTGGAAATTCTATTACAGTTAAAGAAGAGGTCCTTGTAAGAAATGGATGTAAAAGGTTGAGTGATATACATCAGTCAGTTTTAAAAATGTCTCCCCAGAGTGTTTCATTTTTAAACCTTTGTAGGTGTGACAGTGGGTGGACTATCTCTTTGTCTTCAAAGAACAAGGTAAGAAAACAATGCTGAATTTATGGTCTAGACATTTGATGTGTACTTATCTTGGCAAAGTAATAAAATTGATTTTATTTGATGTAGTATGTAGCACTATGGAATTATAAAGTGTCCACAACAATATGAATTTTGAAAAAATTAAATGGGGCAATATCTTTTTTTATATACTACATGTTTAAACTGTATAAGCAGTCTAAAGTCTTAACAGCCATTAAAGGCAATGTCTACACTGGGGCTTTATAAACATTAAATTGGTTTCCAGTGCAAACAGACAGGAGAGCAGCAAATGGTGAGGAAACATCCTCAGAATATTATAAGAAATGTTTTTTGAGACACACCATTGGTCCCGCTGTATTACTGAAATGATGTATGTTACAAGATTCTTGGTTTACCCTTTTTAGCAGTTGTGGAAGCTAGGTGTTTTTGCCTGAAAAAAGTCAGGACCACATCTGTTGATGACTTACTCTCGATTTAGCTCCTAAATGTTTCTTGAGGGGGCTGGCCGTTATAAGTGCTCAAAATATCCTAATTGATGTTAATCTGCAATACCTCCCCTTTGTGTGTAAATGAGCTGTGCAGTTTAAATTGGGTGCTCATGAACAGCCAATAAAACTAATAACCAGCAAAAACAATAAGCACATGCTCCTTAGCACAGTGAGGGGGCCAGGGAGACGGCTTTATTGGATGCAGATGGCCTTGAAAAACAAATGCTCCTCATTCACCCACACACTCCTCAAGATGTTTAGGCGAAGAAAGAAACAAATAGGCACAGCAAGACCAAATATCCACCCTCCAGTTCCACTATTCCTCACAGTTAGTCAGCAGCTTTTGTGTTTTCCAACCACGGTTTACGTGTGGCCGTGCAATTATTCATCTCAGTATTCTCCACCCCGACTCATTGTGCGTTGTGCTTCAGCAAATGTTTATCAGTAGGCTATTGCTTCACCTACACTGGCCAAAAAAATGAGGCCGTTGCTCAGTGATGGATCAACTGAGATTTTTTTTTCGGTGTGTGTAGTTTCAAATTCCCAATCTGGCTCTCAGGGATATGCCATGAGGACTCCCCCTCTCTCCCTCACTTCATCCCATGTAAACAAATAGTCCCTGCACAAGAACAGATGTGCAGTCCAAGCTTGTTGTTTTTGTTCCAGGCCCATTGTGGAAATGTGCCATCATGTAACGACTAAGGACAGGTCTTCCAGACAGATTAAGAACAGTTTAGTCTAAAACTAGACTTAATGTGTATTTCTTTGCCATCTTGAACTATATAATAATTTTAACTCTCATAGAGTTTTGACCATCTGCTGTATGTTGTAAGCTGTAGTTGGACTAAATTTAGAAACCGAAAGTTGTGGATGGGAAATTATGTCTGAGATAAGCAGTGGCTTTTGTGTCTGATGAAATGCTGAGTCAGATTTGGCAGCGAGGTGGTTCAGCTTGGTTAAACTAGGGACAGGATGATGTGGTCACCACTCCCTCGTAGACAAAGGGAGGGCAGATGCAGTTAAATGCCCAAATGCCAGCCTGACAAATTTGTTCTACTATTGATATTACTAAATGTGCGTGGGGGATCTCTACTACATTCACTGCAAAACAAACCTCTGCACAAAGCCTAGATAGATGTAGGAGAACCTCTGTTTGTATGTTTTCTTTCCAATGATAACCTTCTACTTTCTCTAAAAGGCTACTTGGCCTCTGGAAATGATCACAGTACTGCAAGAACCCTTCCAACAGAACAGAATTCCAACAGTGATTACATGCATTTAGGTGATAAAAGTTATCACAGCAATGCCATTTTCCATACTCTAGCCTAGTTACCAAAATAATATATATTTTTAAATCAATATACTGTTTCTTACAATATCTGACATGCTTTTAACATGCATCCACTGCGATTTTAGACCATGGCAATGCTCTGCGGGTCTTTGAGTTTGGAAGGCTTGTTTGCATAATGTTGCACAGTTTACCGGTGCTAGAAAAGTATCTCAATATTTTGTAAATAAAAAACGGTACAATACCTCATAGAATGAGTATCAGTACTTTTAAAAAGGAGGATTTTAAATTAAGAGCGGAATTTCCAATGAGTGCCACAGGGGGCAGTGTGCACATTCAGCGCTTTGCCTCCTCTCCCTCCCTCAAATATTTTACCGCTAGTTTTAATGAGTTTTCAGACCTTCTAGCGAGTTATTTAAAAAACAAAAATGTGCTGCCAAAGACACATTTGCTTCCTTTTATGTTAAGTTTATTCCTTTTTCTGAACTCCTGAACTGAGATCACATAATTGATTGAGACATTCAGCTTTATTTAAACAATAAACACGTCTTATGAATGTATGACACGTGGCAGAAGGCATGATTGGACCCAGAAATGGTGAAACGTCACGTGTGGCATCCCACATAACAAGCAGATACCAGTGATTTTGCTGACCACACTCAGCTTGTAGAGAATGTACATTGCTTTTCCTGGTGTTTAAGGTTTTTGCCATGGTATTGTTTCAGTATCTGTATCAAGATATTTAGGCAGGTATCATATAGAAAGTCATAATTTTGGTATTGTGACAACACTATTGCCTTCATACTGGTCTTTAGTTCCCTCCACAGATTCTCAATAGTATTCATTTCTAGACACACTATGAGCCGCTCCAAAATGTTGATATTCTGCTAATTTTTTAAAACACTTTGGATATATATTTTGTAGTACTGTCTTCCTGTTAGGCCAGCACTCCCTCTAGAGTGTGTTTTTGCCTTGCACCCAGTGATTCTGGGCAGGCTCCAGACCCACTGTGACCCTGACCTGGATAAGTGGTTACAGACAATGAATGAACGAATGAATGTCTTCTTGTTGAATTCATTCCTCACCAAGGCCAGGTTTTCCTGCAGACTGCTTGATGTTTCCTTCCAAAATTTTAATGAACTCTTTTCTCATGATGCTGTTTACTTTGATGAGGTTGCCTGGCTCATTGGCTGGAAAACAGCCCCAAATCATTACATTCCCATCATGGACTGGCGTTCTTAGGATGCATTGCTTCTCCTTTCTTGTTTAAATGCCTCCATTTTTGCCACATCATACCACATAATTGCTTAACATCAGCTTACTTCTTCCAAGTAAGCATTTGCAAAAATTTGGCAGTTGCCTGTCTTGGACACGTGGGATCCTCCTTGGTAAGTGTACATGGTGCACAGCCTTTTACAGCGTCCACTGGAGGGTCTGCCTTGAGTTGTTAGTACAAGAATTGCTCAGATTCATTAGGATGAACTTGGTGGTGACCCTTGCATTGGAACTGCCATTATTGCCAGAATCTGAGTCAATTTTTATGCGTTCTGCCATACCTTTTGATATTTTTCATTGTGTGGAACTCCATGTACTTCTTTTTTTTATTATGCATTGCACTGTGGCCAATGGCTCTTGGATATGCCTTTATAGTTTACTCTATCTTTTGCGCATCCTTAATGTGCAACAGGTCCTCGTTTTTATTTATTTTATTACATATTTTCAATCTCATAGGCACAGACATATAGCTTTAAAAGCCGGTTTCCTGACGTTTTTTCCAGCATACAAACTGTTTTGATTATAAATCAAAATAAAACAAATAAATAAAACTCAGCAATTAACCAAATCTCTAATGCCTCTTTTATACATGAACTATGAAGAATTTCTAGGGAAACAGAGATGTCCTTTTTGCTTTAGGTGTGGTGCAACACCTATGCAGCTTGTGAAGGATAAACGCCAAAACTGGGCAGTACCAGGATAAAGTCTGCGTAATATCTGGGACGAATGTTTTAGGTGGTTACATTCACACATACAATTACTTTGGGTAAACTCTGGAACATCTTTGGATTACTGGATGTGTGAAAGGGGCATAAGGATCTGCTGACAAGCCAATTGTTGATATTGAGGATCAAGTTCAGGAGCTTAGCATGATCATCTCTGATCTCTGTGGTAGGCTCTGTGCTGAGTTGTGTAAGAGTCTACCCAACATTTTTATCATTCACCCTGCCATTATTGGTTTCAGTACAGACCAGACTTTATCTCACTTCCCCTAACAAAAAAAAAAGACATATGCCTTGAGTTCTTAAGATACAAAAACAAACCTTAATGTTTGATATGGATCGTTTTGACAAAGCACAGATCACTGAAGAGCATATGACTGTCTTTTAAAGAAAGAACACTGGAAATGGATAATGTCAGTGACCTGGAAATGTAGCGTGTCAGTGACCGGTTTGATTTACAACACAACGTCCGCTTCTTATTTCTTGGAGAGTTTGTACTGGCCCCGTTTAAATGCCATTATACAGAGGGTTCAGTTTGTACCAAGAATGTCTGTTTTTATCCTTCAACAACAATACCATTAGCACTTCCAGGGATTCCAGTGTTATGCAACAAAACTTCACATCCTTCTCTGAGGATGTGTGTTAATGAACATTAATGAGTGATACAAAAATGCATCTCTGACCTTAATTAGCCTTGACAAACAGCTGCAAAGGAAGTAAGAGAGGGAAAGTGGTTAAAGAGCAGCCAGGCATAAAACAAACCACTCTGTATGGGTTTATCCCTCCTCGTTTTAATGATACAGTGATGCCAAGTGGGCAGTCTGCAGTGTCCGTGACTATCCCTAGCATTTCCTTTTCCATTTTGGAAAAAATATTGAGTCTGATCACAAACAAGGGTTTTTCTATTTCCAAACATTTGGAGCAATGATAAGTCAGTCTTTCCATTGCCAGTTATTATGGCTTAACTAACAGCTTTACACTGAGCCACACATAATCATTATAAACTTGATAAAGCATATCGCTTAAAGGTGACATTCACTATTGTAAGCAAAAAACACTTTTTAAAAAATCTCAGATGTTGTTTCCTCACATTTGCTAGTTCTCCAGTCTGTTTGCACGCTGGAAACTGGTCTAATGTGTTCAAGAAGCCCCAGTGTCAGTAAACAAGTAAAACAACAAAGTGGCTCGGTCAGACATCATGTCTCTCTCTCTCTCTCTGTCTCTCTGCTCATGGTGGAAAAACCATAAAAAGCTATCAAAATGTTGAAAATCATGAAAAGAGATCGGGATATTGCTTTATTCCTGCTCCATAGGTGGGTAATATTGACTTATATTTGTTGTTTCAGATTATTTAATTAGGAACCTACTCCAAATTCTGGAAAATGCTAACTGCATGAAAGTAACAGACCTAAAGTACAACAAATGAAAAGTTAATTCAAACAGTGAATTAAAAACTTACATACATGTTAATTATCAGCCATATACAAATAACAGTCGCTTTTCTCCTTAAGCATCATTCCACTTTAAAATACCAGAGCTTCTGAACATAAACAAACCAGAGAGAGCTACAGTTCCCCACAATCGGACACGTTCCCTTTAACATATTTGAATTAGAGCATTAGAGCACAGGAAGAAAAGCAGGTGCTTTGATACATAGTTTTCTAGTTGGTAAGCAAACCCTAACCTAGAATATCTACTACTGGTTTTCCTTGAGTAGCCCCTTTGCTAACACAAATATTTACATTTACATTTATGCATTTGGCAGACGCTTTTATCCAAAGCGACTTACAAAAGAGGATCTAACATTCGAACTACAGCACAAATTATACAAAATACCTTACATTAAGTGCAATATGCCAGGAAGTAATAAGTGCATTAAAGAAAGACATTCAGTGCAAAAGATACTCTCGGAAGAGCTGGGTTTTCAATGATTTCTTGAATGAAGAGAGGGTTTCTGTTGCTCTGATAGTGCTTGGAAGCTCGTTCCACCAGCGTGGTACCAGAGATGAGAATAGCTTCAACTGACCTGTACGGGGGGTTGGTCGTGTTAGTAGGCGCTCCTTTGAGGAACGGAGAGGGCGGGCGCTAACGTATGGTTTTAAGAGTCTATTGAGGTAGATGGGAGCAGAACCAGTGAATACTCTGAAGGCCATCATTAGTGATTTGAATTTGATGCGAGCAGCTAAGGGTAGCCAATGCAGCTCAACTAATAGGGGCGTGACATGTGCTCTTTTTGGTTGGTTAAATATGTCCACACGAATATATAATACCTTATATTGATCAATTTCTAGCTTCATTTATTACAAGTCACGTGTTGGTTTTCTTCTTACCTGTACTTGGAACAAAACCGCTACCCTTCAGCTTTAATCATGGTTAAAAGACTTACAAACACAAATGCTCTTATCAAGTTTTACTTGTCACAATAAACATGATTATCCATCCTTAATTACTTAAAGCAGACCCGACTGTTTTCAAACATGTTTCATAATTAGACATATATCCCCCCATTCTCACTTACTAACAGGACAGCTGGAACCATAGTAGAACCATTTCGTTTGTGAACTCAAAAATGACTCATAGGATGCCTGGATGAACCTTCTAAATGTTTCCCCCTTGTGAGCTTCTTTTGTCTAATCTGTGTTATCTGAATCCAGAATGCCTGAAAGAGTCCCTGGTTCAGATCTATGGTACTGCAGCATGTGCACTGAATTATTTCCAATCTGCTAATGTATGTCTCCTTGATGCCCTGATGGTTTTAGGGACTGAGGTATGAGGCATATTTGTGTGCTGTAAGGGTTCTCCAACCTAAGCATCCTAGATTTTTAAGGTTCCACCTGTTTCCAATGCTTGCTTATGTTTATAACAAATCTACACAAGGCCTTACCTGAAAAATCTAAAGCAGTGGACCTGCTGTTAATTTCAGAGGCTTTGTTCTGATACATTTTTTGGTCCTGACATATTGGGTCTTTGTGCCTCTGACTGAAACAAGTCGTTCTCATCTATAAATCTAAAGGGTGGTTGCTTTCATGTTCTCATCACTGCTATTTGCCTTTGAAGTACAAGCGTATCAATTCAAAGTTTTGTGTCCTTTGGCCTATCACTTACCCCAAGGGTGGTCATTAGTGGCGTGAAAGAGACTGAGTGCCAGGAGTGTTTACTGAGAACAATGGGCATTAAATATCTTCATTATTTGTGTCATCACAGGAAGTTAGACCGTCACAAGCCTTCAGATGCTGTTTCTCCTGGAGTAAATGTCAAACATGATGCTGGTCCCAAATCTGGTAAAGAGCGTTACACAAGTTTAGATTATGTAGTTGGTAAACCTGCCTCTGGACTATTTGGTGTATTTCCCCCTTTTTTTTTTTTTTTTTTAAACATTAGCCTAGAAACGAATCATTTGCTCATTTGCCTTTGAATCAAAGGTCTGGTCCTCAGAAATGGTAGCTTATTAGGTTGTGGCAACTTTGGCAGAGGTGAGAACTTGCCAGTCTGCTGGCCTTGTATAACCAACTGTTGAAGTCGGCCAGGACGCCATCAAACTGCATTCTGTCACCCTTGATTAAAACGTAAATAAATCTGATTGGCAGTTTCATAGTTATGTCAATGCAATTTCAGCCTTCATTTCATTCCTTCTGATGCCACTCCCTCAACATATCAGGCAAAGATCTTCCCAAGCCCATCCCAAAACTCAACACATTCTTTTTGGTTCTCATGTTTCCTTTCAGACGATTTATGTGTGTAGATATACACGTGGTTGCAGTATATCTTGCATTCAACTAGATAAGGCGAGTGAGTGTTTCCGAACTTGCTTTTCTGTGAAGAGGTATGTACTTTCAAATACAACATTTCAAACAGAACTCAATAAATATCAGTTTTTCTGGTGTCAGAGATACAGTGATTTCAAGGAGCATCCAAACGTTCCTACTACTGATGGGTTGCTGAAACTGCAAAAAGTGGTAAAACCTCTTAGTGTTTTTATTGCTTACTGTGAACAAGAGATCTCTGAAATGAACAATAAAACACCACTACAGACACAGTTACAAATCAAGGTCTCAACACAGATGTTCGTTTCTGTGGTGTGGCCTTCTTTGCACCAGTGGGATCCAGAAAAATATAGTATGTCAACAAATGGGTGCTTAAATGAAGGTCAGCTGATCAAGGGCTCACAGTACAAATCAACTTGGTTGTTATTTTGAGGTGAGTCATTTTTCCCTGCTGCATCACTACTCCACATCTTAGGAATCACCCACCTGCCAAATCTCACTTAAACCCCTGTGTATAGTGGCATTTAAGATGCATGCAGGACGCTTACAGTTGAATCCAGTCAAAGCCTTGAGGCATTATGTGGATTTTACTGTTAGCATTCATCCAACACACCACCTTTTGTCTGCTTCAATGGCAAGAGTAAAATCACAGGCTCGGTGGTGTTCTAGGCTGTTTAACAGCAACAGTTGCTTGATTATCATTAATTGCGGCCTCTGACAAACACTGAACTCTGTTAGAGTTTATTAACCAATGATACTTCAATAGGACAATCACAGGCCACATTTTAAGGTACACTTACCTTATTTAACAGTTTGATCATGTGCACTTACAGTATTGGTACATTTAGTAGTTTTAGGCAAGGCCTTGTTTGTAGCAGTTATACAATTACAGGTAATCTATGATATTCCATAATTTAGCACCCTGCCTTTTTCGCCATTGTCAATGGTTAGGAGCCACACAGCACTCCAACTCAGCAACTATTATTTAAGTGGCACATTATTTATAAAATGGGAATGTTTAAAGCTATCTATGGACTTTTTTATCTGTGCTGCCATAAGACCCAAAACCAGAACACTTTTATGAACCTTTACGTTAACTGAGGAAGAAAAATTGACTTCAGCCATAATTTCAGCCCATTTTCGAATCTCAGGTGAATCGCAGAAAATGGCATCTTCATGAACACATTAATCTGTTTTCTTTGGGCCCTATAGTGTTTGGTGTGAAGGTCGTTGGGTTTGAATTTCGATGCCGTGCCTGAGTGCACACAAGGAGGATGTGTGTTTGTGCTGTGGGGGTGTGTGATGTGTGGGGAGGCATAGCCGCCAAACCCAGGCTCTCACGGCTGCCTTGCATAGTGGAATGCGCAGCCGATGAGGGCGTGCGTTAACTGAGGCCAGGAAATACGCAGGCCACTGAAATTTTGTTTTCTCTTTCACAGCTCCTAAAACGCCATCACCCTTATCAAGGCACGTAAATTTGTGCAGGTAAACATGGCCCGTGAAGGCTCCTCCTGGCTGAAGTATAGTCACACCTGTCTGTGGTCCACAGGTGAGAGAGTTAAAGAGGCCTGCTCTATTACAGCCCATGTACCTCCAACGTCTGCCAAAACCAAGGCCAACCAAGCTACGCTGCAGCCAGGAAGCAGAGGTTTGTCCTCTGTGAACCCTTTCAGACTGTAATAGATGGACTTGGCTCTTGGGCACCTGGGGCCAGATGCTGTTCGAATTGGAGGAATGTCTATAAAAAAAAAAAAAAAGAGGAATGCCTTGATAGAAAGAGGTATATGTACAGCCATCATTTTCACTTTCATAATATCAGGTGTGTTTTCAATGACTGTTTAGTTAAACTTTAAAATCTTCAAACCCAGCCTAGGAAGTGTTAAGGAACGCCTTACATATGCATTCATATATGATAACAAACTTTTCATAGTTACAAACTTATATGTGAGCCAACATTCGTAATTTTACAGAATAATGCTTTTTTTGTAGACAACGCTGATAAAGGTAAAATGATAGATAATCTTAAAAAATAGTGTTTCATATACTTTCAATTGTTAGCTAGCATTTTGATGAGTGATGAGAGGAGAAGGAAGGCCTTCCTACCCATCTAGAGAGCGCACATCCAGTTATGCTCTCTTGGATTGCCAAATAACATGCTTAAGATCTATGGTTTCTATTATTCATGTGAAGATTTCTGACTTAATTAATTTTTGCAGAACAGAGTGTTTCAATAAAACCACTCAGAATGACTTGTGTTTAAATCTTTGATTTAATTACAAAGGAATTTTGAAAAGATGATGGAATATCCCTTTATTTACCAATGTGAGTGACTTACTGTGACTCATGGTGGTTGCAAAGCACTGTTATTAAGCATCATATTACACAAAAAAGCAACAGTAATTCAAGGATGTTTAATATATGCCATTGCAAATTTCCCCCCAAAAATATTCTTGTTCCAGATTTTACACCACAGTGCAATGTGTATTTCAAAATTGGCTTATGTATACTCTGTGATGACTGACTAACCACTGATTGCTGTTTTGTATTATTGATAATCCCTTTGTTTGCACACTGATTATTCTGAGCTATGTTTAAATAAAATAAAAACTACAAGTTGGTACTGTCATTTACAAACTACTTTAGAATTTAGCAAAAGCTTTGTTTTTTACATGCATTTTAGTATTTCCCAGACATGCAGTTTATTTATAGGCTGTCTATTTTATTGCACTTTTGCTAACCGAAGTTGCTCCTTCATGCCAGACACCTGTAAACATGCCCCTAAGCCTCCAGCGTGTGGAAATTGAGACAGAGGCATATGTTGCTCAATGAAAACAGTGATGTCTAATTCCTAGTTTCTTTAGTTAATCATTCTAACTGTTGGAGCTGTTTAATTTGTGACTGATCTGGGAGTTTGGAGTAACTGTGATGGGCCACCTGAAGCACTTTTAAGAGAATAACTTTTAGTTCTTCTGGACTTCAGATACAGTAGTCGTGTGATCTGATTCTTTAGTTTCTGAAAGACCTGTAGATACAGTATTAAGCCCAGCATAACACAGTAATTCAAGGTTAATCCATTTTCTGATGCATTCTGTATTTATAAAGGACCACCAAAACTCTGCCTGTGTTCAGTACTCAGTGTCCTGTCCACATTAGGATGTCCAAGTCTAAGCCTGATTTCAGTATGACACAAATGTAAGAACAAGTCGTTCTAATTCTGCTCAATGTCTGACGTCAAGTGCAGAGACTTGGAATTGCCACACCCCCTCATCTGAGTCTGTCCAATCACAGCGCTGGGCCTGCGTTTATGTGAGTGCGCAAAGACGAGGTTGAAACGAAACAAAACAGACACAGTGAGCGCAGGGAAATAAGAGCACTGAGTAAAAACAAAGAAAACAAGAATGGAGAAGAAAGAGAACTGAGCGAAAACAGCTAAAAAACAGAGCTTCTGCTCCTCGCTCTGCTGTGCGACTAGGTCGGGGTGAACAGCAAATAGCTCATTATCATTTAAAGGAATAGGTGCTGCAGGGTAACAAAGGAAACAAAGGTGGAGACACTGATTACAAAGCGGGACCAAGGCTGTTCTAGGGCGGTGACAAGGGAGGAGACTAGAAAAAAACAGGGCCATGTGCTCAAGGAACATATGGCAAACAAGGAAAACAAAGAACAGGGCAGAAAGCATGACAGTAGCCCCCTCCTGAACGTGCAACTCTCAGGGTGCATAGACCTACCAACAAAACAACAAACTAACAATCTAAATAGCACACATTTTTTTGAATTTCTGCTGTAAACAAAAAAAAACCATGCAAACCCAATACAGAATTTTATTCCCCAAATGTCCTTATATTCTGTGAATTATAAATTAAGGAACTGAATAGTCAATTTAGCTACAGGAAATCTAATATTACTGTGAACTGGCCACATAAGACATGCAACCACACCAAAATACCCCAAACTGGTCATATCTGTCAAGTGTAGTAAGTCATTTAGCAGTAGCAGAGCCGAGTTTAAGGGTTTGGTGTTGTTATGTAGCAGGGATATTTAAAAATATAATTGGTTATTGTCTTAGACAACTAAAACTCGACCTGGAATTCCTAACATGGCTATAACGCAGACTACAGAATGACTCTCAACTTTAGTGGTCAATAACCTAACTTTGTGTCATCCCCATTACAACACACTTGTTTTAAACCTAAGCTTTTTACTGCATCTAGGAAACCTATAGGAAAGTCCTACCAAAGAAAAGCATTTCAAAATATAACAATAATAATAATAATAAAAAAATTAGGCTGAATAATATGTGCTGCTTGAAAAGGATGGATTAAAAAAAATGTTTGGATCCCATGTCCATGCTGATGGAAAGGAAAGGGTCATATATCATGTTGTGCTCAGCAGCCCATTCGCACTCTTACAACTTTCTGCTGTCTGGGAGCCATAGTATGAGCCTTTCCATATTCACTCCTTCTGAAACATATTGAACTCTACAGCTTTATTGATGTTGGCTTCCTGTAATGGGCCTCATTTCTTTCCTTTTTCTTCTTCTGTGGACTGTTCACAGCTCCAACTTTCCGTTTTATAAATAAAAAAAAAAAATTGGGGGTGGTTTTACTTCCCTATTCGTCATTGCTTATTAGACCTGAGATCAGTCTGCAAGCCTCGATCATGGCACAAAAGGTTTTTTGTTGTGTTAGGTTGGGAGAAAAAAGTAAATATATATATATTTTTACATGAAATGTCCCTAAATCAAATGAACATAGCAAACAGGAAAGTGAGGTGGGAGTTGCAGGAGCCGTCTGTCAGAGCTAATCAGAAGATGTATGAGTTCATGTGATTCTCTGGAGCAGAGAATCATCAAACTAATAGCTCACTATTTCATCAGTTCTCCTGCTTTGTGTAGAGTGATATAATTTACTAAGTGAAAGATCTCTTCAGCTGATGCATTAGAAAGACTGATCCATTAAACACTAGCAAGAAGTGTGATTATTTTGTCCGCGAGGAGGTTTGCTGAGGTCTGAAAGAGACCTCACCTGATTTAGTGAGTGCTGATCTGGCTTTATGACACACTTAGCACCTCATCACCCTTTTCCAGATGGAGCAGATGGGGTCTGGAGCCTCATTGAACCATACACATGTTGTTCTGCTGCCCATGGCATGTTAGACCCTCATTACCAGGTCTGTTCCTTCTGCTGATCTTCACTATAAAATCCAGGATTTTGATTTTATATGAATAGTTCAACAGAGAAGGAGATTCATGGAGCACTAAAAATAAGCTTGTATTTCTTTTACTGCAAGTTACATTGTCAGAAAGATTACATATTAGGAGACATGCCTACATAGCTCTTAACAATACTTTTAACAACACTGGATCTAGGGATAGAGTATGGAGGTATATTGTAGTGTGGGATTGGAAACAGTTGCTGGTATTTAAAAATGATGATGGTACACCAGAATGGTAATGTGATAAATGTCTGTTCCATGTATACTGTCAAATCATAGTGAGATAAGAACACACCAACAGGAAGTCATCCCTCTTTTCAATTAGCTCACAGTAAGATGGGAACGCTCACAGCACAAGTACTTCTTCACGGTGATTAAACCCTGCTCTCCAACAGCTACCACATGAAGATCAAAATCCTGCTCCATGAGCTACCACACACTGATTAAACCTGGCTTCATACATACATACATGTATATGCAGATAATTTGCAGATAATGTACATTGATTGTCTTTACAACTAGTTCTAAGAAAACCTCTTGTAATAAATAAATGTAATAAATCACTAACATTACCTTATTCTTTCATTCATTGGCTGTGACCGCTTATATAGCTCAGGGCTGTGGTGCGCACAGGGTGGGAACACAACCTGGAGGGGGTGCCAGTACTTTGCAGGGCAACACACACACTCACACATTCACACTTATGGACACTTCTGAGTTGCTAGTCAACCAAAAAACATACGTACAGTAGGACAGTGGGGAAGCCAGGTCACCAGGAGGAGGCCCACACAGACACGGCCTCTATATCTTTAAGGTATATGTGAGTCTGTGAAAGGTGAGGTGTGCTTCCGAAAGTCATGCAATACTAATACTTACATCCAAAACTGAATGGTTTAGACAATGAAGGCATGAAAGAACTGTGCGCTAATAAAAAGCAGACATGGCAGAATTCCACACAAACAACAGGCAAATATTACATTATAAGGGCTCATTTATATTAGGGTGGAAAAAAAGCTTTAGAATTTCCATTATTAAATCTTGTTAAACTTTGTAAGATCTTTGAGGGTATGAGATATTTATAAAACAGTTTGGTAAATGAGCTCATAAGCAGTGACTTTAGATAACAAAATAAACACAGGTCAGGATCTCTAGCAGAAATAAGGATACATTTATATATGGAAACAACACTTACTAAATATTTCTTTGAAAGTATACTGACAATGGATAGGAAAACAGTTCTGCTGCATCCCAGCTCAGTTCTGTGGGTTTTACACACCTCAAGCTGATGCTTGGCTCTGGGCATAGTCACTTAAAGCTGTTGGCTCCTTTCATCTTCTTTTATTTAACATACACATGCTGAGTTTGTTCAGCTACATAAATATACCATAACAGTCAAAAGTTTGGACACATCTTGTCATGTTAGTCATTGGTGGAATAGGGCTATTCACTGTATAGAAGTGTGTACCAGTCCCTACCTCCGCACAACACAAGTTATGGCCTCAAACACATTAAGAGGATGAGCAGTTCTACAAATTAACTCTTGACGAGGCCACAGCTGTTCACTGAAAATCATTCCAGGTGATGACCTCATGAAGCTGATGGAGAGAACACCAAGGGTGCGCAAAAGCTGTCATCAAAGCAGAAGGTTTGAAGAATCTAAAGTATAAAACATATTCTGGTATGCTGAACACTTTTTTATTTACTACATAATTCCATATGTGTTCCCTTGTTGTTTTAATGTCTTCCATATTCATTTACAACAATATTTTAAAAAATCGACTTTTAGTTATTACGATAATAATTTTAAAATATAAATAAATAATTCAACGAGATGTTATACAATGTTATACAATGTTTGACTTTTGAAAAAGGAAACCCTCTCTCAGTGGGCATATATATATATATATATATATATATATATATATATATATATGTCTGCAAACCTTTGGATATGTGTTGTACATATAAACAGAAGAGGAATTAATAAAAGGCAATAACTGAAAGGTCCAGTAACTTACTAAATCATAAAAGATTCTCAGTTCCTAACACTTTATTCTCACCTAGACAGATCTTACTCCAAAAGCTCTGAACGTCAGAGAACTGGCTGTATTTTGGCCCTTTGAATGGGGAGAACAGTCATAACTTTTTACTTTGGAAACTGCATTTATCTATTAAATATCAAAATAACATTAATTCGATTTATTACCAATTATGTGAGGTATACTTTAGGTTATGTGAGGTTTACTTCTATTTGTTGAGGATCTCATTTCTTCAATAATATTATTAAACTGACAAATGTGCTGCAGGAATCTGAAGATGTTCAGGAGTGTAAACAGAGAGAGAAGTTGAACATGACTCAGAACAGATTGTAAGCTTGTTTGTGTGGAAAAGCCATTGGAAAGTAGAAGAGAGGCTGTGACTGTGTGAGTGTGTGATGCCCTGTGATGGACTGGCGCTCTGTTCAGAATGTGTTCCTGCCTTGGCATCCATGATTATTGTTAGATTCTGGACCCACCGTGACCCTGATCAGAATTAACTGGTTACCGGAGATGAAAGAAAGAATGATAAGTAGGGGCCTGGTTGATATTAACGAAGCATCATTTATTAATTGTGCTTTGGCTGAACTCTCTAAAAAGCCCAAATCTATTTTTTTTTCATTGTCAGGTATTTGGGATTTTATCATGAAAAAAATCATGATTCAATTTTTATGGCTCTTTTCCAACCCCTTGTTATCTTTTAGAGTTCAACAGACAGCTTTGTTACTACGCCTTTCACACTTCAGCCTTAACTGTAAAATGACCTACGTTCTAATCTCATTGTCCAGTTTATCAGCTTCACTGATCATACAGGTGCACTTTTGTAGTTCTACAATTACAAACAGTAGTCATTCTGTTGCTCTTGATACACTGTTAGCTCCTTGTCAGCCTGTTCTTCAGTGGTCAGCACCCCCTCAGAACAGGTTTAATTTGGATTGTATCTCAGCTGTGCAGTGAAACTGACATGATGGTGCTGCATTATTGTGTGTTGCACTCGTATAAGTGGATCAGACACAGCAGTGCTGCTGGAGTTTTCAGACACTGCACACTCACTGGCCATTGACACTCCTACCTCATTGGTCCAACTTGTAGATGTCAGAGACTGTAGCTCATCAGTTGCTGCACAGTTTGTGTTGGTCGTCCTCTAGTCCTTCATCCATGATCATGCTGTTAGCTTTAGTTTTTGGTTAGTGGACTATTCTCAGTCCAGCAGTGACACTGAGAGGTTTTTAAAAAGTCTAGGAGTTCTGCTGTGTCTGATCCACCACAACCTTGATAGTGTTACAGCAGCGCTGACATGATCCAACACCCAAATAATAATTATTAAAATGTGATGGTCCCGAGAGGGTCCTGACCACTGAAAAACAGGTTGGAAATGGCTAACAGTATGCCTAAGAACAGGGTTGCGCAGCAGGTAGTGTGGCAGTCACACAGCTCCAGGGACCTGGAGGTTGTATGTTCGATTCCCGCTTCAGGTGACTGTCTGTGAGGAGTTGATGTGTTCCCCCGTGTCTGTGTGGGTTTCCTCCAGGTGCTCCGGTTTCCTCCCACAGTCCAAAAACACACCTTTGTAGGTTGATTGGTGACTCAAAAGTGTGAGTGTGTGTGTTGCCCTGTGAAAGACTGGCGCCCCCTCCAGGGTGTATTCCCGCCTTGCGTCCAATGATTCCAGGTAGGCTCTGAACCCACCGTGACCCTGAATTGGATAAGCGGTTACAGAAAATGGATGGATGGATGGAGGATGCCAAGCAACACATGGACTACAGTTTGTGACAGTACAACCTCAAAGTACACCAATGTGGAAAGTGAAGCAAATATACTCGACTATGAGTAATATTGACTATGACTTTTTGGATCTGTTAGTGAACTTCTCTGGTACAGGTTTCATCTTCAATGTTAGCAGCTGTCATAAATTTCTATAAAATTAAAACATGATGCCGAGTTACCTGTTCCTGAGAAACAAGCTTTAGATGACAATCCAGGAAAGCTTTTACGCTCTGAGATTGAACACAGACATGCCATGACAGTGCAGCACTATAGAGTAGTGGGATTAATTCAAGTACCTTACATTAATGAATTTAAGAATAACCTCACTACATTGAAGTAGCTCCAATATAAACCTGTTAATCATGACCTGTCCTAGCAACATCAGAGTGAGCAGAGGGCAGGTGAACAGATGGAACTGACCTATGAGACAACACACAGTGGCAGCTTATAAATATTTTTCCTACTCTCCAATAAAGAAACCTGTTTGGCATTAACAGCTTTATTCATTCTGTTGGTGCATGATGAGGTGCCCTGAATCGTGCTTTATAGAACCTGGACTCTTACCCCTAATTCTAACAAGCACTGACACTTTTGTTTCATTCCTGTCCAGGCAACTAAAGATCTTCTAAATTATAAGTGAGTAGAGTTTATTGGTCTCATTTCTCTCTGCTCTGAAAGGTACATTATGAAAAAACACACAACCGGATTCATAGAATGGAAAATCTGATACAAGACTCTGATTGAATAGATAAAATAAGGTAATGGACCATATGTGTACTCCTGTTCCCTTCTGCACAGATGTGTTTTTTACTTGAAAAAGGAGTGTTTAAAGTTTATGAGCTAATACCAGGTCAAATAAAGAGGAAACGTGCTAGAAGAGAAACTATTACAGACACACATTTAAAAAGATTACCCTCACACATGTATGTCATTTCATACAGAAACCTGATATATAGATTAAAATACATATGATATATATTAAAATAAGCATTTCCCTGTTATCCACTTTATATTTCTATCTCTGTCTCTGTCACACACACACACACAAACACACACACCATATATGCCAGCTTATTTGACATATTTTAGCCATGCGTTAACATATACACACATATATAAGCAATGTATATTTAAAACCATATCTGATATTGCTACTTTCTAAATAACAATCCTTAGCGAAGGTAGGTTTATATGGAGTAGGTTATGTTGAGAGTTTCGCAGGCCAAGCTGAACTAATATGTAGCTGAATACACCAAACCCTTCACAGAAATTGACCTGAAGCAAGGATTGAACCCAGGACCTTATGACCTAGGAACGGTGTAGGATTGATTGCCTGCTGCTCCAACATCCCACCTAAGAGCAAAATATAAAAATATTCACCTATGTATAACAAAATAAATCTAAAACTGATATTGTCCTCTCCAGGGTGTGTTCCTGCCTTGTGCCCAGTGATTCAGGAAAGGCTCCTGACCCACCGTGACCCTGAAATGGATAAGCAATTACAGAAAATGAACGAATGAATGAATAAAACTGATATTTACTTACATTTTATACATATATATACATATATCAATTAATGTATCAATATATATACAGTATTTAGGCACATATATTTTAAAATATATTCTGATATATGTACCTATATGGCCATAAATAAGATTTCCATGTGTGAGTCTACTTAAACACATTAATTTTGACTAATATCAATATTTAAAAAATTCATAATTACAATAATTTGCTGATTAAAGCAAATTGTGAACATTATTAATGCAGGAAATCCCAGTGGCGTAAACTACTTGTGATTCAACTTTGTTACTATATTTAAGTGCTATTCTGTGGTAACTGTTCTTTTTTTGTATCTTTGAAAGTGTCCTTTTACTCCTAGTGTCCTAGTTATTCAGGATTGCCAGATTGCTTCTATTAGCTTCAAAAAGAAATCCTCACAAAATGGATGAGACTATAAACTAGTAAATAATGTATCACTGTGATTCAGTGGAACCTTTCAAAGCTTTGAGATTAATTCGAATGTTGTTTGTTACCCAGAACTAATCCGTATCCACTGTGACCTCACTGTGTCATTAAATGCAACCAGTTATATTCCAACATCTAACGTAAAGCCTTATTTTCCTTGGAACCTCAACGACAATGAATTTTACTATCAGAACGAAGGTAAAGTGAAGGTAAAGTAAAATACTTTGACAGCTCATGAGAAAAGATATGATGGACATTCATAGTTCATAGTTCATATGGACCATTAGACCCTTAAAAATGTAAAATATGTCACTCACTCAGTGAAGTGCAGAGGGCTTTTCAGAAGTGCTTGATTGTTTGGTCTGACAGAAAACATTTAGGGCCATCCCTTAGAGCCGTAACTCTGGGCCTCAGTTCTGCCGTTGGAGGAAAGCAGTGACAGGCTTTTTAAGCTTCCTCTTTGATGTCCTCCCCTTGTGGGAGTTGAAAGGGTAATGTGAGAAGACAGAGAGCACAATGCTGCTCTCACCTGCAGCCTTTGAAGATCCAAGAGGGGCCAAGTATACCCAGGACATCTCCATCAGTAGATCCACAGACATGCACTAGTCAAACTACTACAAAGTCTTTGAGCTAACATGTTTCTCAGTGCTCCTGTTACAGTCTCTCTTGTTTAGTAGGAGAAGGAGGTCATCCCACTTCATGGCCTAAATGCTTAGCCTCTGTATGCTATTGAACCGTAGGCTTCACCTCTCTCTCTCTCTCTCTCTCTCTCTCTCTCTCTCTCTCTCTCTCTCTCTCTCTCTCTCTCTCTCTCTCTCTTTCTCTCTCTCTTTAACCATTAGCCATGTAGAGTGGTGATGGGGTGTAATGTCTTAAACAAAATGATAAATCAATGTAGTGTACCATTGAATTCAAGCACTGTATACTCGACTTAACAGCTTTCATGTGAGAGTAGAGTGTTGACTTCTGAAACCCACTATTCAACACAGGTTTGTAAGAAGCCAAGATCTCATGAACAATAAGCATGTAATAACTGTCGAAAAAGGCAGGGAGAAATATTTATTTAATTTCAAGTCTAAATGTCCATTACATCCGAATACCAAAATTATGACTTTCGATATGATACCTGCCTAAATATCTCGATACCAATACTGAAACGAAACCATAGCACGCCACACGTGACATTTTGCAATTTCTGGGTCCAATTGTGCCTTCGGCCCGTGTCATACATTCATAAGACGTGTTTGAATAAAGCTGAAGGCCTCAATCAATTATGTGATCTCAGTTCAGGATTTCAGAAAAAAAGAATAAAGCCCACAATAGCGGAATCAAATGTGTCTTTGGCAGCACTTTTTGCACATTCGCAGCTCAGTCTGGTCTGTGTGAGCTGTCATGCGGCCCAACTGTGCTGCTCCATCTCTGGAAGGAGCCGTGTCGAGGGAGCTGTGTCTTTTAGAGGTGGGCGATACAGGGAATTTTGGTATCGATCCAATGGGCTACTCTTCGCAACGTGAGTATCGATCTTTTTACACAAGTATTGATCAATACCGATACCAGCATTGGTATCAATATTATCAATATTTGGATCGATCGACCCACCTCTAGTGTCTTTCAGAGCTCCGTCTCCGGAACAGAGAGGCCACAGAGAGAAGCTGTCTCTCCCATTCATGGTCAGTCCCAGTGTTCTAACGACTTATGCTACCGGTGTTTCTCTTCTATATAAAGTAGCTAAGGTTCGTACTGAAAGTCGCTGGTGCTAGTCGGGTTTTTTTGTTTGTTAAATAACTCGCTAGAAGGTCTGAAAAGTCGTTAAAACTAGCGGCAATATCATTAAGGAAGAGAAAGGAGGCAAAGCGCTGTGGGCGCACACTGCCCCCCATGGCACTCCTTATAAATACTGCTCTTATTCTAAAACATTAATTGTCTGAAACCGCTTATCCAGTTCAGCGAATCATTGGGTGCCAGTCCTTCGCAGGGTGACACACACTCACACATTCACTCACACCTATGGACACTTTTGAGTCGCCAAGAACACAGCAAACTCCTCACAGACAGTCACCCGGAGTGGGACTTGAACCCACAACCTCCAGGAACTGTGTGAGCTGTGTTACTGCACCACCATGCCGCCCCTATTTTAAAACACTCCTTCTTAATTCTATGGGGTATTGTACCTTATTTATTGACAAAGTATTGAGATACATGGTATACCAATACTTTTCTAGTATCGGTATACCATGCAACACTAATTGCATACATTTTATTAACATTGTTTTTCAGGAGATATTTTTATGGCGTTATATATTATATAATTCCCTTGCATAAAGAAGCTAAACATCAAAGACATAAAGTGGTTGAGAAGTCAATATGGACAAAAGGAAATAAAGCTGCTGCTGGTGTTCACAGAATGAATGAGGAAGTACTTGGATTGTGAAAAGCAAATACTTAGTACTGAAAAATATCCTCATAAATTCTTTAAAAACTGAAAGCAAGTCTAAGGTAAAAAATGGAAGCTATAACAAGGTAATGCGGGGTACACTAAATCCAGTCATTTGTAATGTTTGTGTATTTTTGACCCTAGAAAGTCAGAACTCTTAGTATGCATGATAATCTGGCCACAGGAGGGAGTTGGAGGGTCATGAATACACTATACTGGTCAATAAGTAGAGTGCAAGCCCAAATCCAATCCACATATGAGGAAAACTCACACTGTTCCCTGTCAATAGTGACATTGTTCATAGGGCACTGACAGTTAGAGTGTAATACTGTACATATGAATCAAGGCAAACAGAGCCAAAAGCAGCCATCCGATTGCAGACAGGTGAACAAGATACTCATGCAGGTCAGGACAAGGTCGTCAGGCAGGAGAAAGACAAGCGACTCTGCATGAGGTAATTCCCTAACAATCACATATGCGTGCACACACACACACACACACACACACACACACACACACACACACACATGTACACACATATCATTTGGGTTGGCAAGGCCCAATTGTCAATGGGAAGAGGTGCTGATGGTTTCTGTCCCTCTTTGCTAGGGTCACAGAGGGCCTTTTCTGAAACAGAATAGGCCATGCACCTGCCAGCAATTCAGTCCCATCAAAAATTCATTGTTGTGTTCATATCTGTGCTGCTTTTTAAACAGACACTTTAACACTGGAAGTAGTACAAAGTTTCTGTTGTAACCAAACAGTGTAAATTCATAAATGAAACCTTAGAAGAAACTTTCTTAAATATAATATTTTGGAAATTGTCTCTCAGTTGAAACATAAAAATGTATTTGTTGTGACATCTATAACGTGGCTTTAATAGAACCCCTTTAAAAAATGTTCAAGTTATTGAGCTCTTTGCTGAGAGTGTACATTTCATCTGGCTTTCTTTGTTCATATTACTGTAACAATGCAACCACTGACATTATCATAAAAAAGTATTCATTTGTACTTAGTGATCATCATTGTAACTAAAATGCTATGTAAATAGAACTATGGTCTATACCCATCCATTGAGCCTGTGTGAGGCTCCCAGCACATCTCAGGGAGGATGAATTCTCCATATCATATTTCCATCTGGAAATAATGACCACATTAATCTGGGCTCTGTGCTATTCATCACCCATAAGTCTGTGCTGTGACCTACATGACCCTCACCTCCTCTGGTGTCTCTCTCTTTCTCAGGTCAAGTCCCCCGTTCCTCCCCATCCTTTCACCTCTGAGTGACTCTGGCTTCTGGCAGTGTGACAGCCCCTGTCTGTCTCCACTGGACCAGCCTGAACCAACACTGGCCTAATCCCTGGGATCGCCTTCCCCTCATGGGGATACAAGCATGGATCAGTGGGACGGAGCTCCAGGAATCTCCTCTTCTTAATCTCACACAGAACAACATGACACCAGGCATAGCTGCACTGTTATTAGCACAGCCATTGCATTAGCAGCCTTGTTTATTAACATCTTCATCTGGTGTGATATGGTAGCACTGGTTTATTTATATCACTTGCTCTAATTATTGAATGTGCATGAGCCGTGGGTGTGGATTATTATGACCTGTATACTCAACAGACATAACAAGTGACAATATCAGAGACCAACCTTCAGTTAAATAGATTTCATTTGAAGAGTAGAAAGCATATTTAACCGAAGTTTTAACCAAATGTACACAGAAGAAATTTTCATTGTATAATTCAAGTGCTTCCAAACATATTTCATAACGCTGAGTATTTGAGCATCTATATTTTTATATCTTTTTCTTTACCGTCTTTTGTCTGGTTGATGACATGTACAAGTCCTAATTGTTCTTGTATTTCATGCAATAGCAAACATAGTTCCTTTATATCTAATATTATAGGCATGGTCACGATCCTTACTATAATAGAAAAACAATTTTTTTTCTTTGTAGATTAGATAGACCCTAGGTTTCCATGTTTAACCAAAGCAACTGTTTTAGTACTATATACATATGGCAACTCTTCATAAGAGAAGCTATATGAGGATTGTTAAAGACATTATCAGAATGACTGTGTGCTTTATTTAGTCTCAGCACACAGACTGTTGAGTCCAGAGAATATTAACAGGTGCTGCTAATCAGAACAGAGTAGCCATAACAGGCCAAGACCGCAAAGATGTTTTGCAGGAGCTTGACAATCAGCCAATCAGCAGTACCTTCCCCAGTAGCAAACTGACCATGATAAACTGTCTACATCTGCTTAATTTCACCACCCAGGCATAGGTCAGAGGATAAATTGCTGTTGAAAAGGATTTAGTAGCTACGCTAAACACATTTCTTAATTGTCTTGCTTCATGTTGGCTACGGCTCTTCTGAACTAGCACGAGACCCTTAGAGGAAGACCACTATGGCCAAAAGTTCTTGTGCTGTGTTGACTGGGCCTGGTGGAACAATGTCATATGAGGAAACCCTCAAAGCCAGTGCAGCAGCAAGTGGAGACTCCAGGCATGAGAAGCATCTCAGCCTTGTAGTCTCATATGTTCACAGGCTGAGGTCAGTGAACCTGAGCATGTAAAACAAAAGCGTTAAGCTAATACAGGGCACCGTGCCTCAATGCACATGCTTTCTCCCCAGGAGAAGCTCATAGGGATTTCACAATCAGACCCCCAGATCAAGTTTATTAAAACCTCTGCAAAAAACTCATAGCATCTTGGATTTTACATTTTTTTGTTGTTGCTATAATTGGCATGAATGTGTGTGTGTGTTTTGAGTACTCCTGTGCTCCTCTTCTCACCCTGGTGCCCTGTGCCTAATTGGACTGGGGCAGGCATGACTGATGGGAGGGAAGAGTTGTGCTGTAATCAGAAAGGCTTGAAGCAACGTTGGGCTGATAACACCAGCGTTCACCCCCCCAGCTCTAAGCCATCAGCTCAGTGAGCAAACGTCTTACACAACACACAGCCAAAATTACACACAAACACAGTTTTACAGAAAATATATTGCTGCCGTTGTAAGAAAAGCTCCAAGAAAAGATTCCTGGAGCTGTGTGACTGCTACACTACCTGCTGCCCAACTGAATGTTATATGATAATGGAAATTCCAACAGAGCTGGTTCTGCTTGTTCTGAAGTACATGTATTTTGTTGTAAGCCAAAGTGACAATATTTAAAAATATTTATAACATTTTACCTTTTCTTTTTTCCATTTGAGATGCAAAAAAAGGTGTGAAAATAAAAACTGAAAAGGCATAATATATTTAGATATTTACTGAGAGATATTTACATTATGGCTCACACATATTATGGAAGGTCTCATATTTTGTGTTAATTGTTCAGTTTTTAATTTTAAGACCCACTTTTTTTATAATTATAATATGGTAATTGTAGTTATGAATGCAAGGAATAGAAATCTAAACCCATCAACATGTCTCTCTAGGGTTAATTTAATCATTTGAAATACTGCATATAAGAAACTTCTCCTCCATTTCTTTTTTAAAATGTATTAGCGAGATACTGTGAAATGCTTGATAAGCAGTTCTGAAGTTAACACATTCTATAAATGCTTAGTATTACCAGGAGGAACATAACAGCATAAAGCAATACAACAAAAGATGAAAAAAGATAAGAGAACAACTGTGTCGCTGTTTGTGTCTGATACTCGAGCAGTAACTCAAGCTGAGACAGTTTTATACGCTGAAGTGCTTCCCGCAAAGACACAATAAATCTGCTCTGTTTGCCGTTTGCCTCAATGACATGTCCCTAAATCTCTGACTTTGTGTTTATAAACACTTTTTGTATATGTGTGTTTTGAAAACCCTTAATATATCTGCAGATTTCCTATATATATATAAATGCATAAAACCATTTTCTTCTAAAGTAGGCATCTTACAACATTCATTTACTTTACAGAGCCACCATTATCATTAAATACACAAAGAATCACTGCTAATGAACAAACTTGACACACAGGACAATGCTGGGACAAGATTGCAGGCAATTTGAGCATGTAGCAGAAACAAAGGTGTGACTGAAATGACATCCCTGATAGCAAGAAACAATGAGACCTTGTAAAGGCAGATAGAACTCTTGACTGTATGAGTATGAATCAGCTCTCTTCATTTATTCTGTGCATAAAGATGAATCTGCAATTTTTGGATTTGTGTGAAAAACGGATTACATATGTATCACAGAAGACACTGCACTGTAGAGAGTGCAGCTCTGCTGATGCACTGCGCAAACAGGCTTTGGTGACTTTAAGCTCATGTGCAGCTACTCCTGAGTATTGCCTGTTTTGAAGCTTTTCAATGGAGATTATAGGTTATAAAAGTTGTGCTTGCACAGAGGTATGTATGTGTCCACAGTAAGGGCAGATTAGCTGTGTTCCCTACATGAAAGAGGTGATGACACATATCTGGACACATAGCGTTCAGAACCTTGGGAAGTATCACAACCTCAAGTAAGAAAATCATTTATTACTTTCCTGGAAATCTAAAATCAGCAATGTCTTGTGTGCCATGTTTACATTTGTGCTATTTGAAAAACAGCAGGGACTGCCTGTGCCCTGAATCTGAAAGCACTGCAGTGTTAAGATCAGTTACTGATAGAGTCTTCTCACTCTGCTATCTTTCGATACTTATTGGGCAACAGTTCTTTCAGGGTAGCAGGTCCTGGCTGGCTGTTAATGAGGAAATGCTGGAGAGGGGATGCAGTCAGAGCCTGTAGTGGGAGTGCATGATGTTCTGATAAGATGCTGAACTATTGGAGTCTCCAGTGTGTCTCTGACACCCAGGAATGTCATCAGATAACAAGCAGCGTGAAGTGAGACAGGAGTGTTATTCTCTCCATGCCTTTGGGTGGGGGGTGATGAGAGAGAGAGAGCGGGAGAGAGGGAGAGAGAGGGAGAAAGAGAGTGAGACCTGGATAGATGATCAGTGGAGCTATAACACCAAAGCCCTCAGATCTCTGATCTCACTGCTGTCTCTTTACAGTAGACAATGTACAGATATTAGAGGATTGATGTAATAAAACTGAACGGAATATAGAGAAAGCCTGTGATGCCTAGCTTAACAGCTACTTCATTACTATAACAAATGGTCCACGCTTTGACAGCTGCTTGTTATTCTTAAATCAGAAACCTTTTGTCACAAGTAGCGGCTGCCCTGGTCCCCCCACCCCTTCCCTTCCCTTTAATCCATAACCCTGTCAATATTTATCATTCTTAATATGGGGAGCTCCGGAGTGTCTCGCTCACACAGCCACAGTTGGACCCATGGTCTGGGTTCTGTACCACAGCGAACATAAACACCACAGGGGAATGCAAACAAATGTTCCGTCTCTCCTCACTGTTTCCACATTCGCTCAGAGCCACACTCTACGGCTTGCTTCCGCAAGAGATTGTATTACAAAGGCCACTCGGACAAAGCTCTCAATGAACTCCTCAGCTCTGGGGTTGAGACTTTTGGTTAAATAAGCACAAGGCAGATGGATTGAGTTTGCAATTAGGCAAAGTAATTAGTCTAGTGGCAAAAAGAGAAATGCTGAAGACAGATGTACATTAGGATGCTCAGCAGAACCCTCCACTGGCTGGATGTTTGAGATTCTTGCTGAGGACAGGTGATTCTGCTGATCAGCAAATCACAGCAGCTCAGATTCATTCAGGAGCCATTGTCAGGTAGTTTACATTTTCACTAGAATCAAACATAGACGGTTTTGATTTAAATCTAAACAGTGAAAAAAATGGGGTTATTTTAACCCACTGCACTGGGTCCAGGCTTCTACAAGTTTGTTTTGCCTTCAATGTAAGGTAATGAATTAGGCTTATTTCAATGGTTAACTTCAAGTGTTAGATTTGTTTCATGACCCTGCTTCTTTTTGGAGAGATGCACACAACAAGAACAACAGAATACAGAACAGGCAAAGACTTAGATAAAAGCTCATGTATTATATACAGTCTTGTGTATATTTACTGTAAGTACTGAACAAAAATATAAACGCAACACTTTCATTTTTGCTCTCATTTTTCATGAGTTTACCTCAAAGATCTAAGACTCTTTCTGTGTACACAAAAGGCCTTTTCCTCTCAGATGTTGTGTTAGTGAGCACTTCTCCTTTGCCAAGATAATCCATCTGCCTCACAGGTGAGGCATATCAAGATGCTGATTAGATAGTATGATTATTGCACAGGTGTGCCTTAGGCTGGCCACAATAAACTCAATAACACAAACACAATAAAATGCACAGTTTTATTTAATTGTATTTGGGGTGGGATGGGGTGGGGGGTAAAACCAGTCAGTATTCACTATTTAGCTCATGCAGTGCTCAATCTCCTTTCCATAGAGTTGATCAGGTTGTTGATTGTGGCCTGTGGTATGTTGGTCCACATGACTGTGTGGAGTTGCTAAATATTGTCAGGAACTGGAACACGTTGTCATATATGCCGAGCCAGAGCATCCCAAACCTGCTCTCAATGTCCGGTGAGTATGCTGGCATAACCAAATTTCTGCACAAACTGTCAGAAACCGTCTCAGGGAAGCTAATCTGCATGCTTGTCATCCTCATTGGGGGTCCACCTGACTGCAATTCCTTGTTGTAACTAATGTTGTTTGCTAATGTCAACATTATGAATCGAGTGGCCCATGGTGGCAGTGGGGACAACAAACATTTCATTGATGGCATTTTGAATGCTGTGATGAGATCCTGAGGCCCATTGTTGTGCGATTCATCCACGACTATCACCTCATGTTGCAGCATGATAATGCATGGCCCCATGTTGAAAGTATCTGTACACAATTCCTGGAAGCTGGGAAAACATCCCAGTTTTTGCATGGCCAGCATACTCATTGTACATCGAATGCATGTTTAGGATGTTCTTGATTGGCGTATACGACAGCGTGTTCCAGTTCCTGACAATATCCAGCAACTTTGCACAGCCACGTGGACCAACAATCCACAGGCCACAGTCAACAACCTGATCAACCCTATGGGAAGATATGTTGCACTGCATGAGTCAAATGGTGGCCACACCAGACACTGACTAGTTATCTGACACCCCCCCCCCATATATTATGGCATATAATTAACATCTTGACATGCCACAACTGTGAGGTGGATGGATTACCTCTGCAAAGGAGAAGTGCTCACTGACACAGATTTATGCAAATTTGTGAACAATATTTCAGAGAAAAAGGCCTTTTGTGAACATAGAAAAAGTATTAAATCTTTGAGGTCAGCTCATGAAAAATTGGAGCAAAAATAATAGTGTTGTCTTTATAAATTTGTTCAGTACATGCATACACACACACACACACACACACACACACACATATATGTACTGAACAAAAATAAAAATGCTCTCATTTTTCATGAACTGACCTCAAAGATCTAATACTTTTTCTATGTACACAAAAGGCCTTTTCCTCTCAAATATATCCATCCATCCATCCATTATCTGTAACCGCTTATCCAATTTAGGGTCGCGGGGGGTCCAGAGCCTACCTGGAATCATTGGGCGCAAGGCGGGAATACACCCTGGAGGGGACGCCAGTCCTTCACAGGGCAACACAGACACACACGCATTCACTCACACACTCACACCTACGGACACTTTCGAGTCGCCAATCCACCTGCAACGTGTGTTTTTGGACTGTGGGAGGAAACCGGAGCACCCGGAGGAAACCCACGCGGACACGGGGAGAACACACCAACTCCTCACAGACAGTCTCAAATATATGTATCTATATATAGATTCAAAAATAATGCTGACATGTTAAAACAGTTTCCATCCTCTAGGTCCAGCAAAAGCAGACTGCAACCATAAAAGAATGCTCCTGCTCCGGTTTCAGTTATGAAACTCCCACTGTTTTGCTCCTCTCCTGCCCTGAAGAAGCTTTCAGATTTGATAAGAGTTCAGCCTCAAATAATGAGAGAAATAACTCCATGGGGACGACATCGTACTAGTGGAAGCTTCCTCCCACAATAGAACTTCATTCCTTGCTATTCCAGAGTCATGCTTTCAGTTCTCTGTTCAAGACATTCCTTTCTTGATTTGTGGTGTCATGTCACAATTATCAAACAAACAACTAAATATGTATATGATAACTAAATATCAATATGTTAATTCAATATGTTAAATAGAAGACAGTAACGTCTTTAAATTTTAAATTCAAGTAATGTACATTGTCATAAAGAAAACAACAACAAACAAATAAAAAGACAACTACAATGTACTGTACAGGTACATTATTGACTCTAAATGTACCAATATCATAAATGTGTCTTTAAAGGTACAACAAAGGTTTTAGAATAAGGTTGTGTTCCCTAAAGATACAAAATATTGTCTTGTACAGAAAGAGTATTGAATATTTTTTCAGTTTTCATCTTAAAATTGTGTAAAATACATTTGTAAAGTAATGTATGACATAATCACAACTTATAAATCTACAATAATATAAAATATGGTACAATTTGTTTCCCTAACAACAGGTACAGAATATACCTCACATTGCCAGACTCTCTAAGCCACTTATCTTGGCCAAGAACTGCCTACTACTGTAGCAAAATAAATTTGACTGACACGCAAAAGAACCAATCACAAGTCTGCTTTTTGTCATGAGTTGTAGAAGGAGGTGATTTATGTCGGACCAGTACAAGAGCCAATACAAAACGATATACAGAAGTGGGCATACGTGGATGTACAGACAACCTATCAGAATGCAACTGGTAGAATCCTGACAGTGATCCCTCATTCAAGTGGTGTCAGTTTTATTCAGGAGGCACCACATGAACACCCTTTTAAGTTAAGCTGAAGTCGGACACCTCGAAATTTTCAATGCAACACGAACGTGTTGTGAAGTAAACACTGTTTTCAACATGGCGGAACAGTCCATCAGCAGTAAAACATCAAATAATAATGTACAATTTGTACTTAATTCTAAGAGTAATGTCATTTTTAAACACCCACAATGAACACATATAAAACACCCGTAGAAGGGCTAAATCAAAATGATGTGAAAGAACATTTTGAGAGCATCCATATTTTTGTTAAAACTTCCCACACAAACCAAATGAACGAGGTGGATTTTGGAGCAGTTTATTGACTGAGTGAATTGACTCTTTTATCTCTTGTTGATCTCATTTATGTCAAACAACACAAGTCTGAGGTAAACACACAGCGACGGAAGCTGAAGCAGAACACAGAGATTATTCCTGTAAAATATTGTTTATAGGAGAGTGCTATTGAGCTCTATTCATATCAGAAACTTATTGTGGTATAGCCTTTCCATTTTCCACAATCTGACTTAAATGATCGCTGTTTATTTTAAAGATTACGGTTATGTGTGTGTTACTGTGAGTAGAGCACGCCGGAGAAAGAGAGAGAATGTTTTGTTTGTTTTATTAATAAAGTTCAATAAACTACTCCAGTGTCTACTGTCATCATTGGGCTTTTGTGAAAAATAAAATGAAAGGGTGCACTGATTCTTATCACTATAAAAAAGAACCAAAACAGTAAACGCAGCAGGAGAACATTCAATCAAAATGGGTGTATATGTTACAAACTATGATTTATTTATTTAAGATATCTTTACAGTGAAATCCACAATAATAAAGCATTTTAATCTCCAAATGTAATAAATTAAGAAAAAAAAGTAATTGAAAGTTTCTGGCCCCGCCTATAAAACGCAGGAGCCTCCAGGAGTTAAGAGGAGTCAAACAGGAAATCCGCTGTAGAGTTTGACGCAGCTAGACTCATCAAATATGTCTGCGTTCCAATTACAGAATGACCAGGTCCTCCTGTCCTTTGACGTACTTTGCATTAAGAAACAGCCAAACTCTCTGTCAACTTGGAGGCAGAAAGTTTGTAGCTGAGACTGCAGAATATGTACCCTTGTGAGGACCACCACAGTGACAGATTTTCTAATAATCCATCCATCCATCCATTCATCAATTCATTCATTCATCTTCTGGAAACAGATCATCCTAATCAGTGCCAAAATGGGACTAGAACCTACCTGGAATCACTGGGTAAGGCAGGAACACACCTTGGATGTCAGTCTCACCCAGTCACTCTCACAATATCACACAGCCAGTCAGCCTACCAACATATGCTTTTAGACTGTGGGAGGAAACTAGCGCACTCAGAGGAAACCCACACAGACACAGGAGAATACACCAAACTCCTCTGATTATTTCCGTATGTGTAGAAAAATTAAAATAGGAAAAAGATTTTCTACTGATAGTGATTATATTTGGATATTATATAACCCACTATAAAAATAAATAATCTAAAAGTGAGTGTATTTAAATTAAATACTTATTAATGCAATATTTTATTTACATTATTATAGTCTATTTATTTCTATACAAATATAGGAGTTATAGAAGCACTCTGTGTTACAAAGGATTAATTTTTAATGAAACTTATTTTAGTAAAAAATGTAAGTGTGCATGATATATTTACATGATGTAAAGCTTGTATAGCATAATTTCTATACCCATTCATTTAAAACCAACAACTGATTAAAAACATGTTCAAAACTAGTTAAAAAAGCATTACGTATGAGATATTAAACAACAAAAAACTTACTTGAGTAACCCAGAGAGTTATAGAAGTTCTTTTATGACTTTAGACAATCTTCTGTCATCTTTCAGTGACATACTAGTTACTGTACTTTGTTGAAAGCAACACACTACACATTGAAACCCTGAACTTAGCTAAAGATGTTTCCTCTAAAGTGGATCTGAACAAATTCCCTGCCAACCCCCTCCTTGACTGTAAAAGAGGTTTAAATCCAAGCAGCCATGCCTTTGATGTCTGGCACTCATCAGAATTCCAGGGATCCATGACTGATTAATCATATTTGCAGTGAAGGATTCTGGGAAAACCTTCTGGATTGTGGACAAGTGATGTCTTCAATACGCATAAACACACATCATATACACAAAGCCATATCCACAGTTATAAGTGCCATATTCTGTCTCAGGGCATATCATCCCACTGGCCTTAGTACATTTCATAGTGAGATTTTCCACAGTGGCATCTTCAGAGTGATGCTAATCTTCTCAATGAATTTGCCAAAGGCATGTATTAACATGTCAGCTATATGGCCTTCTTATCATATGGAATTCATTCAGTTCTAGAGCTCTCCTCCATGTTCCCCAAGCTATTAATCACAGCATCATTCCTAAGGAGAGTAGAGGATGATGTTCCCTTCATCTTCCATGAGTGGACGATTTGTTTAAGTCTGACTGAAGGTTCATTCTCTGGGTTTCTCACCAAGGCCATCTGTACGCAAAATAACTTGAATTCTGGCTATGTCTGTGGTCCAGAAGGCACAGCATGGTTTTTATCTCACCAAATTGGTTTCACTTGTTCCATATCAAAGCGTGTTTGCACTCTCAGTTCCAGTTGAAGCATTAGTTAGTTGGTCATTTGATGCTGTGTTTGGGTGTTCATCGGAAGGCTATACATACCAAGTGGTTTACTAGAAAATACGACTTTACTCCATTAGTGTGATTGTCTTAAGATTTACCAAAACACCTCAATAAAGTGATCTCTCATTAAAAAATAACAACAAAGCCTTTTTTGAATAACAACAAATCAGATCTTAATATTTAGTTTTTATCTTTAGAAAACATAATTAATAAGATGATTCATGAGCAAATGTGGGTGGCACAGCAGGTAGTGTCGCAGTCACGCAGCTCCTGGGGTTGGGGGTTCGAGTCCTGCTCCGGGTGACTGTCTGTGAGGAGTGTGGTGTGTTCTCCCCGTGTCTGCGTGGGTTTCCTTCGGGTGCTCTGGTTTCCTCCCACGGGCCAAAAACATGTTGATAAGTGGATTGGCGACTCAAAAGTGTTCGTAGGCTGAGTGTGTGAGTGAATGTATGAGTGTGTGTGTTGCCCTATGAAGGACTGGTGCCCCCTCCAGGGTGTATTCCCAGCTTGTGCCCAATGATTCCAGGTAGGATCTGGACCCACCGCGAATGAATGAATAAGCAATTTTCTCCTGGGGAAAGTGTAAAAGTGTCCCATTTTATCTCATGTTTTCTGAATGGGTAGCAAAATACTCACTGGGTTATCTTGACTCATGCCTTGTCTCACATCTTGTTGTTTATATATTAACTGTATATTATTCCTATTTTGATGTTTTCCCACTTGTAAATTGTGTCTGAATGACTGACAAAATCATATTTACCAGGGGTAAACTCTGTATTCTAGATGATTTGAGATTTGTACCACTTCCTTGTCCAAGTATCAGCAATTGCAGCACTGGACCTGTGTTTATTTAGGAGGTTAAAGACATTAAGTAAAATAAAACATACACAATGATCCTGAAAATGTAAATAAATTGCTTAAATATTGCAAAATGAGAATGGAATCAGAGAACTAAGCAGAAATGGCTAAATGTGAGAGCTGCTGTGCATTTGCTTCTCACTACTGGGCACTCAGGTCAGGGTGAACATTATCTCTAAATTATCATTTAATGAACTGGAAGTCAACGAAAGTGTTGGACAGGGTGAGAAGATCATTTTTTTTTATAATTTATAACTTTAATAAAATTGCATATTTATAGACATTTAAAGAAATGCTGATTTTTCAACCCATCTTTATCTAATCAACCCTTACTCGTGTGAAACAGATTACCCAAAGTGTCAAGATATTCAGCAGTGACAGGAAAATCCTCAGCACATATTTCTTGTGAATCTGTGTGCCACATTACTGCCTTTATGCACCTGCTTCAGTTTGGAAATCTGTGCTGGAGGTCTGCTCTCCACAATTGCTTTAAGAGTCGACAGATGTCTTTTGTGGGGTCACTGCAGATGGTAGTAATTTTGACCAACCGGATTTGACAAAATGCCTACTGCATCACACCTTTAACCAATCGCTTTGTCAAAATGTTTTAGGCCCTGTCCAGTGCAAATCCAAGTGTGAGTTGCCTATGAGTTGATACTACACATAGTGGGTGCAACTTCATTGAAATAGGATGTCTAAATCACTGGCCAATCTTACATTTTAAAGTAACACAGAAGGTGATCTAAAGACACACTGCCTGATGTAATCCCTGGGGGACAAACAAATGAACCCACGCTAGAGCTTTCATGGGCTGTTTTGTCTTCTCTCTTGCTAATATTTCTGTCATTAACTCGGACTGGGTCAAGCACGTGATAAAGATACTCAAACGTACCTCATGATTGTAAATACAAAGCTGAACAAAGCACAAGGCTGGACAGCAGATGCTTGGGTCGAGTCCCTCCTTCTTCCCTATAGGCCTGATAAATTACTCTCACATTGGGACAGTGTTTGGACAAGGTAATTCACTGGGCCAAATATATGGTCCCTGCAGGGCTTTCTTGAACCATCTATCCTCATTACTTGATTTATCAAAATGGTAGTATCCACAGGAATATTATAAATCTGTGGCCCTGTAAGTAGTTTCGAGTGATTATGGCACACATCTAAAAACTGATGTATTTCATTGATGACAGTGGGCATTTGTATAGCATAATGTATGTCACTTTTTGAGGTATTTGTCCGGTTCATAAGCTTGACTAACAAAGACTTCAGTTTGTAGGCAGTAACCAGGAGCTTATGGTAGCCTGAGTGGAGAACTCATAACTTTCATCACCCTTAATCTGCGCAGTAGAAGTAACCGATCTAAGAAAAATAATGTAATAAAACAAATTATTAATTACATCTCAAAGATGTTGGAGACCTATTGGAATTAAAGGCAGAGTGTGAAGATGAGGGCAATAAAGCTTTACTGCTGGAGTCATTGTAGCAGATTTCTCCAGTTAATGATGTATGAAGTAGCTTTGATCATGCATGCCAGTAGAAACCTAGAGCGGTGCCAAAAACACGGGAAAAAATGTTGCTTTCTGCCAACAACTTACTGAGCAGTAGAGAGAATTAACTTCATATACAGAGTCGTATTCATAAATTCTCATCTAATATTGAATATATTATTAAAGGTCTTACCTATTTGACACTAAAGGAGCATGATGATGAAGTAAGCAAATATTAGACTTTCCTTCATTACTCTTTTTTTTGTCTGTGCACTCGGGGTTTAAAAATCACTACCATATGTAGTGCAGTTTGTCAAATATTGTTAGGAAACCAATACATTAAGAAAGAGGATCAACAAATAAATTCTGCATGCAAGATGCTGAAGACTACTCATTCATTTTCTGTAATTAATTAATCGATCACCACTCACTCACATTTTCACTCATTTTACCTACGGACACATTTCAATAACCACACCCCTAAAATCCTGGAGATGTGTGACAACGACCAGGGCCTGTTGAGCCACCATGCCACCTGAAGAGTACATACCCCCGGTTCATTGTAGCAGCCGACAAGTCGCTTATGTTCTGGGCTTTATTTGTATACTTTATTTGTATAAAGTATAGATGCCTCATATAAAATGAGGAAAAAAGAAATAGCAGTTATGAACCTCCCCTGGACAGTCCATCGCAGGGCTCATACGCTCACACATATTTATGCTTTAAAATAGACACTTCACCTACCAGTGTAGAGAGGCTCAAACCCACAACCCAAGGAACCTGAAACTGTGTAAGAGCGACACTATATATTGTGCCAACTAAATGTGTCCACAGTAAGTGTACCTTGAATTCACTGATTTTAGTCATTATATTATGTAGCTTGCATGAACATTACAATTTGTTACTCAACATTAAAATTATCTTTCACTGATATTTATTGCCAAAAGTCCTTTTTTATAGAGAATGTTTGGATGCTTAATCATTATATATTCCCAACTGATCTCTGTGAGGTCATTATGTGGCCCTGTGCCCACATACACCAAAGAGAAGGAGACTGCTAAGGCCCCAGTTCTGGCAAGGTAACAAGACAGGGAAGAAGCAATAACCTCAACACAGGAGGCAGAGCTCAGGGCCAGGTCTGAGCTGCATGGGTTGGGGTGCGGCTGAAACCATGCAACACCTAACTCACTTTGGTTCCTGGATAACTGGATAACCTGTCGTCATCGTCCTAATATGAAACACATGATTAAATATGTCCTGACAGATATAAAGCAGGGGCAAGGAAGTTGAGAAGTGTAAGAAAGTTAGGAGACAGAGAGAGAAAATTAGATGCTGAGTACACCAAAAGGCTGATTATTTTTGGTTTACAGGCTTTTGTGTATTAATAAATAACAAAAATGCCAAACTGCTCCTACCTCCACCCTCCACTTCCTTTCTGAGGTTGTCTGGTCAATTCCACACATATGTTACTTTTTAATTCATCAGAAGTTGACACTTTTCACTTGTCTGTAAGTTGAGTATCCTGTACATTTCACAGGATGCAATTACAAACTTAGAAACTAATGCAATGCAGAAACACAGAAGTGCTGTTACTTACCTTAAAGCTTGGAAATGCTCATCTGTAACTGTAACAGACTTGGGAAAGACTTTACACATTTGCCTACATTCATTTTCATATTTAAACCCTTATTTAATTAATAAGGGGGTCGGGTGGGGGTGCTGGGGAGGCGGGTGTTAGAAAGGCCAGGCTGATACTTTTTATTAGTAGGTATGATGTATGAAGCCTAGGGGTACTCTTTCATTCAAAAACTCGGTCAAATGTCAGAGCCCCAAGAAATAAATATAAACCATAAAACATGTGCCATTAAAATGGACTCAAACTTCTGGCAAAGGTTCAGGTACATATTATATTAATTTATTTTTTAATTCAGCAAATGCTTTGCAGATGTCTCATAAGCTTCGTACTTTAAAAAGCAATACCTAATGCATCACAATGTTAAAGGAGAAGACAAGCTAACTTGCTGAACTGACTATAGCCAATGCTGCCTTCTTTTAATTTGTCTTTACAGAAATTGAGTATGTGTTAAACAGAGATCAGCAACCAATCGCACAAACATCTACATTTTAAAATTTACCTCACTGAGCATTTGCTTCCATCTCAAAGTCATTTCTGGCAGTCAGAGCAGGCAAGTTCTGGCTTTACCAGTTTATAGTGCGGCATTTGAAAAAAATCTCCACAAAGTGTGCGCTAACCAATTATGTCCACCCCGGCCTTTTTGGCTGTTAACCCATTACATTCATTCTGCCTCAAAGGCAGCGCTGTATGGTGGCCCCCTGAATCACATCACAACAACATTTACAAAGCAAACAAAAGCTCAGAAAACAACAGCATTAAGGAGAACACAAATACATTACAAAAATGCGAGTAGTGATTTTGCACAGTAGCTTGTTTCCACCCCACACTCAAGTCTATGTCATACATGCTCGACATGCTTAACATTATGCTTCTGCTCAAATTATATAAACACATTTTTACACATAAAAATGCACCCCTAACACATTTATCTTAAATAATAAATTCAGAACAATTACTTGCTGGAAGCCTGCTTGCTAGACTTATAATATAAACTCTAAACATTCACTCATTATCTTTAACCGCTTATCCAGTTCAGGGTCGCGGTGGGTCCAGAGCCTACCTGGAATCATTGGGTGCAAGGCGGGAATACACCCTGGAGGGGGCGCCAGTCATTCACAGGGCATCACAGGCGCACACACACGGACACTTTTGAGTCGCCAATCTACCTGCAACGTGTGTTTTTTGTTGGACTGTGGGAGGAAACCAGAGCACCTGAAGGAAACCCACGCGGACACGGGGAGAACACACTAACTCCTCACAGACAGTCACCCGGAGCGGGAATTGAACCCACAACCTCCAGGTCCCTGGAGCTGTGTGACTGCGACACTACCTGCTGCGCAACCGTGCCGCCAAACTCTAAACACCATTCTTAAAATAAAACAAAACATTAATAAAAGGAAAAAGGTACACATACTAGCTATACTGCACTTCATACTGCAGTACTTGAATGTGCTAGTCATAATGGCATCAACATATCTGCCTTACATTATTAATAAACATTAGAGAAAAAAGAGGAAAGGTCTGTACTTCATTATGTGTCATTTTAAAAGAAAAGTCAATCATTTGTCAGAGTTTTTTATATATTAAAAACTAGTGTAAAATTGTAAAGTGTAAAATGAATAATGCTTTTACATTATTTCCTATCATTGTTTTATGCAATTTCTTACTACTACTACTACTACTATTAATAATAATAATAATAATAATAATAATAATAATAATAAACAAATAAATGAAAACGTGCTGTTGTTTTAATACAGACATTTGCATGTTCAGATTTGTAATGAGGGGCACGACATCATCACGCGCCGGGATTACGTCATCAGTGGGAACCGGCTGTGGAGGGCGCGGTAGTTTTAAAAGCTGGAGAAGCATCAGTTCTCCGCTATTCAGCAGAACTTTATTTCACGTGAAAATAATTTACTGAGTCCGACATGAAGAGGAATGCGCCAAGAGCAGCGCTGAGGTCTCACATGAGGAAAAGAGCCGATCTCCGAGTGGGAAAGAACGCGGAGTTGATGGTAAGTTTAGATCAAAACAAAACGACGCTGACGTTAACGGAACGTGCACAAAACAGTAGCAGGCTACAGAGAAAAACACCATGCTACAGAGAAACAGCACCAAACTACAGAGAGAAAACACCATACTACAGAGAAACAACACAATACTACAGATAAACGCTACCAAACCACGGATAAATAACACCATACTACAGAGAAACAGCACCAAATTACAGAGAAATAGCACAATGTTAGAGAGAAACAGGACCAAACTACAAAGAAATAACACCATACTACAGAGAGCTAACACCAACTACAAATAGCTCCAACTACACAAGAATAACTCCAATCTACAGAGACAAAGCTACAGAGAAATAACACCAACATGCAGAACAACCATACCAATCTACAGAGAAATAAAGTCAGCAAACATAGAAATAAAATCCAATCTACAGCAATAATATTAAGCTACAGAAAAATAACATTTAACTACACCTAAATTGTATTAAGCTACAGAGTAATAACACCAACATGCAGAGAAATAGCACCAAATTACTAAGGAATATCACCAGTATACAGAAAAATTACATCAAGCTACAGAAAAAGTGGATTGTGTAGGGAAAAGGGTGCTATTTTGGGACAGAGGCAAAGCTCCTCCATCCACTGTGTTTGATTAATGAGCTGTGGGCTAGTCTACATGAGCCTTTTCTGTCATTTTAATAACTCTGAGATGTCCTAATTCATATTTAAATATTCAGGTATTATTATTGTTATTATTATTATTATTATTATTATTATTACTATTATTATTTTGCCTTTATTAGGTCATTAGCAAGAGGTGTATTTCCAGTCCAGATGATATTGTTAAAATGAACTTTACATTTTGTGGCTCCCAAGTTTTTATTTTGTTTTGGGAAAAAAAAAGCGGCCATACACATGTGTTTTGCCTCAAATGGCGCCTTCCATGCTGGTATTCTCTAAAAATGAATTGCAAATTGTTTTCCCATCCCATTAAGACGTTTTTGCCATTATTTCATGGATCTCATTATTTTTTGCTCTTTTTCTGCCATCATTATGCTTGCACATCAGACAATGAGAAACAACAAAAAAACAGAAATAATATCTACATATGGAGAAATAACATAAACATACAATGAAACTACACACCAAAATACAGAGAAATAACACCAAATGACATGGGAATAAAACCAACTTGAAGAGGAATTACATCAACAAACAGAGAAATAATATCAACATATGCAAACATACCAAAATTACAGAGAAACAAACACACATGTCAAGAAATAACACCAGTATCAAGCAAGCAATTTTTAAAAACTTTTTGTCTGTAAGTTTTTATTCACGGTTTGAATTACCGCACTTTTGTTAATGCATTTAGCGGTCCCCAAAATTTAGAGAATTTTCCATCTTAAGTGATTCAACACAGCAAAAATATATCGATATTACCAACCTGTGGTGCAGTCATGAGCAATATGGTATATAATGGTTCATGCTTTTCAACATTTGGAGTTCTCTCCATTGTCAGAGAGAGAGAATGAGAATAGCTTACCCGATCGAGTCTTTTTACTCATTTACAGATACTGGGGCTTCATAACATATCAGACTGGTTTCCAGCGCACAAACAGACTGGAGAGGTAGCAATTGGAGAGGAAACATCTGAATTTTATAAACATTGTTTTTTGTTTACAATTGTGAACTATGCCTTTAAGTGTAAAATTGGAAATTGCTACGGGGACATGTTTTACTTATTATTTTTATTCTGCATCTTCTTATTTATATATATATATATATATATATATATATATATATATATATATATACCTAAATACACACACACACACACGCAGGCAGGCAGAAACAGACACATACACTGATCAACCATAATATTATGCTCAGCTTCACAGATCACACAGGAGCACTTTGGAGCATACATTGTTTGCTTGCTTTCACTTTGTTCTTCAATAGTTAGGACCTCTACAGAGCAATGTAAAGTGGTCATCCTCTACTCCTTCATCAGTCATAGGATGCTAGATGTTTTTGGTTGGTGGACTATTCTCAGCTAAAAAAATTCACAATTATTAAATTAACGTTCTATTTTTACTCTTGAATGTAATTTTGATTTTTGGTTCAGAATGAAGTTTTAATGTATAGCAGAATGTTGATACCATTCTTTTAAAAGAACAAAAAAAAATTGTCTATGAACTGGGTGGAACACTGTACCTGCAGTAATAGGTCCTAATTAAAAAGCTATTGCAGCTGGTCCAGCTTTATTGAGACTGGAGGTGGAGACCCTCCTGAGGTGTAAAAACCCGCCTGAAAGGTGGACTGCTTTACAGGGGTCTAATCCAGCCATTAAATTTAAAGAAAGAATGAGGGGAAAATAAATAAAAGACTTTTTCATCATCCTATGAATATGTGCCGCGTTTCCTGGTTTTAATAGCAATTTAAAGACCTTTCACACATTGCCTTACATGCTGTTATGACTAAGCCTAACAGTGGCCAAGTGGTTCTGCAATTATGGGTCCTGGACAATATAGAATGATGGTGTTCTGTTGCAATGCTGTACATGCAGTATTTATATCTAGTTGTACACTATAGTCACTGATGTCACATATTGGATTCTGTGTGATTTTACAGTTTGCTTATGCCTCCTCTGACCTTGTCTGAGGGTTGTGAGAGTCAGGATTCTCTAACAAGTGCTGTTTGGGCTTTTAAGCACCATTTTAGTTGCTCATAGATAAAGTGCTGTCTTAAGTGTGGGGCAATGGTTTAAGATTGGCCTTTGTTTTTTGGTTGAACTGAGATGGACCCTGCAGCATTTGATGGTTGATTGAACTAGAAAATAATCAGCTTCATCTTGCAAGGAAGCTGTGAAAGTGTCTGTTTTGCTTTTTCCAGATTTCTCTCCAAACTCTGCGCCCCCCTCCCCTTTTCCCTAACCACAACTTTTCTCCCTGTGTTAGAGAAATGGAAAGGGAACACAAATCAAGCCTGTGTTTACTGCTGTATTTAGAAAGTATTGGCCAAGTGCTCTTGGCATTTCTCACACCAGGTTAATGGAAGTTTTCTCAAGTTGCTTGGCTTGTTTGACTTAATTGTGCAATGGCTTGTAGAAAACCAGGCAGAAGCCAGTGGCTGCTTTTGAGCATGTTTATTTTTGAAAAACTGAGAGGTTCATTGTCAGTGCCGTGGTAGCCTAATGTCATTTTCTGCTGGTGTTTAGAATTTTTATGTTCATTTGTGTGACAGTCTTTGGCTTTAGTTTTTTTTCCTTGTGGTTGGTCAAGAAAAAAACACTATAATATTTTGGAATGCCTCCACTCAAGGGGACCTTTACTTCCTAATGAATAGTTTAACAAGATAATTTACTCAGAAATGTTCCTTTGTGCTTCTGTTTTGAGTGCTTTAATCTTTCTCGCTTTGTGGAAATGGCGACATGGAAAGTCAGTGACACGCAGCAGGCATCTGTTTGCTTTTAGGACCGAAACATACCTGACAGTTTAAACACAAAGTACGCAGGGGGAGATATAAGAATCATAGGGTCTGTAAACAGGACAGGGTTAAACATGTTAAATATGTTCAGCTTTAGATGGTGGGGTGTGAAGCCTCTGAATCACTCTCAGTGGAATATATATTTGAATGAGCGAACCAATTCTGCAAGTGACTTGAGAGAGCTCATCTGCCATGACGTTTGACTGGACAATTTGTCTCTTACTGTAGCGCCAACCATCAGAATGCAGGTTGTGCTTTCATTCATTCATTATCTGTAACCGCTTATCCAGTTCAGGGTCGCTGTGTATCCAGAGCCTACCTGGAATCATTGGTCACAAGGCAGGAATACACCCTGGAGGGGGCGCCAGTCCTTCACAGGGCAACACAGACACACAAACACATTCACTCACACCTACGGATACTTTTGAGTCGCCAATCCACCTACCAACGTATGTTTTTGGACCCACGACCTCCAGGCCCCTGGAGCTGTGTGAATGCGACACTACCTGCTGCGCCACCGTGCCGCCCAGCTTGTGCTTGTGATGTATTATATATTATATATATTTTTAAAACAAAACATGTGAGAAAGTCTGCAGTCCCAGTCTGCATTGCTTGAAGTCCCTGTGTTAAAAATGAATGTATCTCAGTTTCTGTTGATTTTTAGTTTACAACATTATTTGAACACAGCAGCTGTCCTTTACATCTTGTGAAAGTTTCATGATGAATGGACCAATATAAACGCTCCAGATTTACTTGGAATAAAATCTTTTTAGGCGCAGAAAATGCCTTCCGATTTAATCAGTTCTGTTGTTATGTTCTGGCAAACCCTTTGGCATAGTGCAAGTTTTTGCTTCTCAGCTTTCTTTCTCCTAAAGATACTCTCAGGACCAGCTGTTGTAGATATGTTCAGACGCCCTAGAGATGACCTACAATTATGGAAATAAGGTATTAATAGATTTAAATTGCATCCAAATGGTCATATAGCTGCACACTGAAATCATTAGCAGTGTTTAGAAAGTGTGCTGGATGTGCTTCAGACACTGTAGACACTTCATATATAGTACATAAGAGAGAGACCTTTCTTATTACGTTGTATTCAGGCAGCAGGGTGTGTGTGATAGATTTTCTTGATAACTATGAGTAATCTTTTACAGGTTTCATACATAAAGAGGGTTCATACATAAAATGTGGCAAGCCAGTTCCTGTCTACATTACTTCTATAATTTGAATAACTGAATTGTGTCTATCATATCATGAAAGCTGGGGTTAATTGTTAATTATTATTCATTCTTGCAAGCTGTGCTTTGAATTTCTTTGCTGTCATAAGTTGCATTGATGCACACATGTTCTCCATGCTTTTGCATTGTTGAAATCATTTAGCAAGGTCTAAATCTTAAGTGGTGCTTAATTTCTACATTAGGGGCTGAAAAGGAAAGCAGTGTGTCCTAAGAAATTGTGTCAGTGATGAAGTATGCTTGGTTGTGTTGAAGAGCCATAGTGAGAGACATGGTGGTTTTACAGCAGCACAAACCAAACTAGATGGGATCTTGCAATAGACACTGTAAAACCCCATATTTAGCCTCTCGTGACAAGATGGAGCAAAGTGGATGAAGAGCTGAAAGCAAGACAATTTCCTGGTATAATCCTTCATGGATGCAAGGAATAGTAGTCTACATGGGGGAGGTCTGTAATTCGGAAAGGAGGGTTTGAGGTTTAATGATCCGCTACTGACCCCCTACTCCAGTTAGTCATGCCATAGAATTCCTGCAATATAATCAAGCTTTGCTCTGGATAAAATCGCCACTGCTAGTAGTACACAATGCTACATGCTTCTCCATGGCAATTAATGTTAAGAATAGCTTTCTTTTAACAATTTCATGAGCACCATGTGACAACTGTGCTTTAAGGCCAAGAAGTATTTTATTATTATTTTTTTTAGTTCTTCTCATTTACTTGTAGTTAGTGCTTCTGTTGTGCTCAGTCTTCTGTAATATTTTTACAGAAATTTGACAAAGAATTTCTTTGTTGTGATAATGTGTGATATAAAACTTTCTTGTGTATTCATTCTGTTGAGATGTTTAGGAATTATCCTGCGTCAGACTATCAGTGATGATTCAGTGTTGGATCATTTCTTGGATCATTTGTGTTGTGTAATCAGGTCCAGCTGAATCTGCTGCTTGTCCTACATCGACTGGCTGAGGAATCCAGAGTGAAGGCCTTTGAGGAAAAAAAAGACAAGATCCAAGTTCATCATGTCAAAGCTGTTGCAAAGGTATTCCGTCTACTCACACTAATAGGTTCAGTTGTGCTTGAAATGAGACGTATTAGTGGCTTACACTAAAAATGTGCTTATTGACAGATATAGGAATAACGTGATGGGACAAATCAATAAATCAGTTCATTAAAAAAAATAAAATTGCTAATTCTGTGTTTCTGGTATTTCATTCTCTAGCAAATGAGAAGTCACTGATTTGTTTTATGTGAAATGTGAGGTCTTGTTGCTTGGCAATGTTGCACCAAGCTCTTACATATAGATATTTTTATAACACTTATTTTCAGTCTACGGCTTATTTGTGACTTACATCAAAGATTGTATTGGTAAGAGACGATAATGTATTATTTATTTATTTTTACACTTATGTAGGGCCTTTCTAGATACCCAATCAGCATTGCTCAGAACACCATTCTATTCAACACTCAATCCACACACACACTGGCGAGAAGCCAGCTTGAAATTTAACCTTTTAGCTGACAGAATATAGCTATAGGATTCCTAAACTCTAGTAATATACGCAGTAGTTACTTGTATTACTCATTTGTACAATGCAGAACATACAGAAACACTCATACATCATAGAAGTGCCTCCACATTGATTCCATAAGCTGTACCCACATTAGCTCCAGACTTTTTGGGCTGTGTCTAAAATGTAGACTTGAACTGAAGAAAACATTTCTGTATTCATAAACTGAGTAGATAAAAAGCAGTATTTGGGCTATTTAATGAATCAAGATCAACTTTTAATAACCCCTGTGATGGATGTGATCCTTCAGCTCTGTCAATTCAAAGAGAGCAATGTGTTTTTGCACAAAAGTTGCAGTAATGCTAAGCAGAGGGCCAGTCAGAACATTTTCTGACATAGAGAAGCTTATTTGATTCAGACGTAATTCAGCAGAGTTCAGTGCTATCCATACACATACGTTTGAGCTGGAGGTGTCTGGGGAAAAAAAGTGGTCTTGGTGCTCTGCTAAATGCAAACTTGTCACAAGCAAATATGGTAGAAATAACATGCCTTATAAGCGGTTACAGATAATGGATGGATGGATGGATATTTAACCTAAAGGGTAGCTTCAGTATGGTCACCAACGTCAAACAGATGTGTACAACAGTCAAACTGAAAATCACATACCGAACAAGTTGGGAAATGAGAAGCATAATTGAAAGAGTGGTGTGTGACAGAGATGGGAGATGGGATGGTTCTGCTTGGTTACACTTTATACATTCTCTTTGTTACATTTCAGAAACTGTTGAAGAGCACACGAGGATGAGGCAGATGTTTGCTCCGGTGAGACTCTGAAGCTTTGCAGAGACTCCAGTTTAAAGAAGCCAGGTGCACAACAGGGTCAGCCCTTTCCTGGAACAAGCAGCTAAAACTGCCAACAGTCACAATCCATACATGATGCGCACAAACATACCTCTTTACATTTTTAGATGCTAAGCATCTCATGAAACAGGTCTGTAACTCATTCTCACATTAATTTCCTCCCCACTCATTTAACAAAATGATCCACAGGGGGCACTGTTTGGTGTCAACAATATTTTTTATTTGATTTTCCAACCCATAAAATAGTGGGTAAACCTGCTTCAGAGATTTAGAGATTAATACGCTTCGAGATCTGTTCACTGTTCCTCTCCATTACTGCTGACCTTTTTGCTTTGGATGGTGTTGTGAAACATTTGTGTTTGAACTTGGTCCATGACTGATGGTATCCACCCTGAATATCTGCAGCCATAAATGTTTTCTAGCTGGACTTTTTCACTTATTACCTGCTAATAAACAATTAATGCCACTTATGGTGGGTAATATATTACGCTGTGGTTCTTTTTCTTTTTCTTCACTGGTTCTCTCTCTCTCTCTCTCTCTCTGTTAAAATGGACACAACATTGGGACATTTTTGCTGTAGCAGTCAAGTGATGATTTCTTTGTCTTGTTTACTCAGTATCAACTAATTGCATTTGTGTTCCTAATCCTAATAAGCTTGATGCCTGCAACTGTTCTCTGCCTCAGTGCTTGACCTTAGACCACAAGAAAGTAAATGTTTGTCTCTCAGTTTATGCATGCCCTCAGTGTCCCACTGATGATCACATGACCTGGGAGGCACCCAGCACTAATCCTACTGTCAGAATTAATTGGGGTGCCTCTGCTGTCTCTGTGGTCTAGTGCTTTGCTTACAAAAATGTAGCCTTTGATAGTGCCTAGAAAGTCTAGAGTGTTATCCATACCTCTTATTCCAACTTTTTTCTTTTTTAATCTTAATCCAACTAATCTAGGTCATTTACACATTAAAGCCACCATTTCTTACCTTAAGCTTATTTATCCTGTCCCTTTATGTTGTCAGCTAGAAAAGGCTGAGTTTTCTGTGGCCATGACCTGTCTTTCATATGTTGTGACCAGTAGAGGGCGAGCATTACTGCTAAGTCTAAAGTGACTTCCCACTTTAGCACATGTATGATGTTAAATTGAAGAAATTGTTTGTGGTAGTAAACTGTGTCTGGACAATTTTTAATTATGCAAGGATTCTATATGATCACACACTGAATATATAAGACTTGACTCGATTAATGGAGACCCATGGAGGGACCTGTGTGCTTTGAATGATAGAAAGCATACGGTACCCTGCAAATTCAACCAGCCAGTGGGACATGCCAAGGGCATGTAGAGTTTATAATATATTACAATGGAGATTTTTAACACCATAAATGGAATATCAGTGTGCAAATGGATTATGTTGTGTTATTACCTTAGGGCACAGCTTGGGACTCCCTAGACCTGTATAAGTTGTGAGGTGTTTTCCTGTGAGTGAGTTTGAACATTGGCTAGGTTGCTCACAGCAAGGTGACGTGAATTATCAGAGTGCTAACGAGGCATGACATTGGCTGCCAGACAGACGGGACATTCCATTTCCAAAGTTGTGCGGGCATTTAACATTCGTCAATCCACAGTGTTCTGTGTGTACAAGGAGTGTTATAGGAAGCATTACCACTCAGCCTGAGACAAATGGTACCATGACTCCTTGGACCACGTCACAGTCTGACAGTCCTCTAAAAAGGTCCAGTTAGTAACCTCAAGTCCAGACGAAGTGCTGTGTCCTTTGTTGTGGTGTTAACACTCTTGTGGGTCTTCTGTTCTCATATCCCTTGGAAGCTAAAGAACGCTGCACTGCCCTACAGGATATGCATGTTGGGCCTTCTGCATTTAATGTGGATGTGTTGTCTGCCTGGGTTGCTTGCTGTTTCACGTGAACCATATGCCACAGGTCACAAACAATAAGCAAAAGTGAGCAGCCACTGCATTGTCCACTGTGGGTTATAATGCCTTCTGTGACATATACTTTGTACACACGTGACACTGGTGACATTTTTTTGTATGTATTCTGTGCAGCACTGGTTGCCAACCAGTTGATCTTCAAGAGCATGCAAGTCGACTGCGGTAAATCGTATGGCTGCTTCAGTTATCACGTTTACGTTATAGTTGTGTCATTCTGTAGTTGCAGTGGTTTGCCATCTAATTAAGTAGGGACATATAAAGCCTGACCTGACCAATAGTGCTCTGTACTGTCTCTGCCCTGTCTGAGACAACATGGCGGGAGTGAGGCATGCGGATTACAAAATACAACACAAACCAGAGTCACACTAAACCCCGGTGTTCTGTCGACATGTGCTACCATACTGTACGTTTTAAAAGTACACCATCCGAAATTAAACAGTAGGTAAGATATTTCAATAAGTTGAAGAAGTATATCAGAAAATTCTCCCAAAAGAAATATAAACAGGAGATATGCACAGTCTAAATCCCTTCATGTTGGTGAATACTGCTGAACAGCAAAATCAAATATTACAAAATTCTCCTTCAAAACACCTCCAAAGTGCAGTTTCTGCAGTGCTGAGTACAGAGTAGCAATGGCGGAGGCACTATTTTCCCTTTTACATGTCTGTGAAGCATCGCAAAAAATGTGAAGCTGTAATTTTAAGGTAAGTATTCCTATGAAGTGTTCCTATATGGGAAACTACATAGCAATCAAACATCTTGATGTACTGAATACTTCCCTTCTTTGTGGTGTGGTTGATGTGGTGAGGTACAGAGTAACATCAGGGCTTTTACTGGAAAGGCAGGGAAACAGTGAGTCAAAATGGCCATTTACATTATAGCTCATGTACCATAAATATGGTGTGATACAGTAATTCAAGCATATTATAATAATGTCACGCCTGTTACTGAGATTTAGTGAGTGGTAACATTGTAAAGTAATCAATGATCGGCCAAACTGCTTACGGCGCATATAGTTGCCACCATTTTCCTACTTGCTTTCATGTGGCAATTACAGATTGTTTTAAGTCTTTGGTCTGACTTCAGGTTTTTGTGACTCATGCAAAGAAATGAGCTAAGGGAACTCTTTCTGCTGTCTCAGTGGGGTCATATCCACTTCAGGAGCTGATGATTCTGTTCATTCACGCTAACCTACTCTAACTCTGCCCATAACAACACAGAAGGTGTGAAGATGAAATCACCTAGAAACAGAAACTGTATTGTTTTTGTTTTATAGTGAGGATTCCACCTCCACACCTGTGTACACTGTAGACCAGTCTGTGTCATGGTCCGCAAACAGAGACTTGATTTACTGATTTCTTTTTATAATAAATTGGCCTCCAGACACCCTGATGTCATACAAGCACAAAGAAACCTATATGTTATTGTGGCATATGGGTTCCAAGTACAAGTTGGTTCTTTTGGGATTTACTATGACTAAATCAATTTGGAAAAACAGCTGAAACTTTCATGTCTCTTTGGAAAGGCCCTTACTATGGAACCATATGAAATACTTGCCTTAGCCTCTCTGGCTGCTGCCTGGTCTTTTTGGAGTGCTCTGGAGCTTCTGTTTCTCTTGCCTCTTTCAGAGGCAAAAACAGTTTATTTATTTATTTATTTTTTTTTTCTAATTTTCTGTTCTCATTTTATTCATGTACTAGGTTGTAGTCATGGTCAAGGAGGTGTTTTTATGCTGTAGTAATTCCTTTTTATTTAAAAATGTGAAAACATTTGCATTAGTAGCTCTTGTTACATTCTATGGCCAGAAGTTCTCCTAGTCTTTCTTCAGAAGTCAAGAGTTTTCCCTCCACCTCTGATGCATAACACAGAAACCTTTATATTAGGTGGAATGTTTGAGATAAGAATTTGATTAACCATATTAACATTAGTGAGGCAAGGTCCTGATGTACTGATATTGTATAATAAATACATACATACACACACACACACACACGTTTATTTATGTGTCTCAGTGGTTCTTAAACTGTGGTATGTGAAGCAGCAAGAGGTGGTACCCCAAATGACCTTGAAAAATGTACTACTTGATTAAAGAATTTATTCGTAACTGAAAATCCAATGTTTTAATGTGTTAAAGTATTTTGTGTTGTAGAAAAATGCAATGTGCTACGCATACACTGTAGTGGATTACGTCTGTAAGGGAACAGCGGGTGGTTCCTCCACTTTTTTGTGTTTAAATCATTCAGTTTAGACCTATTTGTTTGTATTCTCTATCATTTTTAGCAATTATTTGAGATTATTTTGTGTTAAACATTCAAATTTCAAGGAAATAAAAAGCAAAAAATGCATGCAAAATTCATCAAGATTTTGCTTTATAACCCCGGAACAGAGGAAGAACCTATGGTAAAAATCATAGGTGGTACTTGGTCTAAAAAGTTTGAGAACCATTGCTCTAGCCCAGGGGTGGGCAATCTTATCCGCAAAGGGCCGGTGTGGCTGCTGGATTTAAGTCCATTCAGGCTCAAGCACACCTGATTTCACTCCTTTAATTAGTTGGCTTGAGTTAAACAAATGATCATGTGACCTCCTGGTTGGTTGGAACAAAAACCAGCAGCCACACCGGCCCTTTGCGGATAAGATTGCCCACCCCTGCTCTAGCCAATGCATTGAGTATTGTGACCTTACTTTACGTGTAATTTAGTGCAATTTTCAATTTGCTTTTGGAATCTCTTTTTTTTTCTTTTTTTTTTTTTTTTAATTAATTTTTGTATTACTATTATTGAAAGATTCCAGGCCATTGTGTACCTGTGAGTCTTGGGTGACTTGTTAATGACACAAAAGACCATAAAAATGCACCAAGCTATGAAATTTTATGTCTCTACAGTTTTCTTCTGGACTTGCTTGAGCCTCTTTTGGGTTGCTTCTTTTTGGGTACATTTCACAAGTATGTAATATTTTTATTTTATTTTTTAATTTTAAGAATTATTAAAATGACATGACCAGAAAGCCCTATATGGGTCTCTTTCCAATGGTAACGAGGTGCCAAAAAAAAAAAAAAAAAAAAAAAAAACCTCCGTCTCGGTTTCATTACACTGTTGACATTTACGAATTCTCTGTATTTGTTTGTTTGTGTGGCAGGTACCATCATACAGGTTTCCCAGCCTGGGGCACACTTACCACTTACGTATTTACACAGCTGGATATTTAGAGATGCTGTTCCAGTTGATGAAGTTTAATACACTGCCTCACTTCACTTTTTAAAGCCTCAGTGCTGGCTGGCTCACTGTCCCTGTCATTCACTGACTTTTCACTTGGTTTTCAATCAAGAGCACCCTTCCAAAAGACAAAAAACATGTCTTGCATGGCTAGTCTGCTTCTAATCTTGCTTTTGAGGTCTTGATTTGTTTTGCTTGCCCAGAAACCCACATTGCTCCAACACTGCCCAAGACCCACTCTGAGCTTATTTAATCATATAACCAAGTGAAAACACTGCATAATTGAAGTTGGACATGGTGTTAGCAGGACTAGCCTCTGGCTCTTTGGAGTATACTTCTGCTTTGTGTTGGGTGTATTTTCTTAGTGTTACAGACAATATGGTTACACTATATATCATGTTTGTTACCATATCTTATAATTAGTGGATTCGGCTTTATGTGGCATTCATTGTGGACACCATGTCTAATGCCAAGTGTCAGCTAGAGGACTATAAATCCTTCAGCCATTGGGCTGTCATCATTACCTGACCACAATAATGTTTTGAGTCCTACCAAATCATAAAATGCCATAAATCTTAGTTATCCTCATAGAGTAGAAACTAGGTGGACACGCTTTTTTCAGAAAAAATGTGGATGTTGGATGTGCATGAGTGTAAACCTTGGACATACACCATATGTTGTTTCTACCAGTGTAAACCTCAGTCAAACTAGTGCCCTAAGTAAGTAGAATTAGTGACTACCATAAAGCTTGTTTATGTGCAGTAAACGTGAGATGAGTTGATTAGAAAATGTTGTTCCAAAATCTCTAGACTGGTCTGGCTTGATTAGTCTTGATCCCATGGAATTATATTGAATAGTCTGTCCAAATGTCAAAACTCAAGCAAAATACAAATAAAGTCAAATTTAATCTTCTCATTAACATACTGTGGCACACAGTACGTTCAGTATTACAGCTTGCTTGTGTTATTCTTAGTATCTACACCCGATGTTATGGTTCACAGATGACCGAGTTGTGTCGTAGGAGTGGAGTAACAACTGTTTACACTGGTTTGACCTCAGGCAGAAAGGTGATGTAACCAGAGCTGGTAAATTCTTTGGACAATATCCTTTAATAACAGGGTTTGTAATATTAACATGGCCTTCTGTGGGAATTAGAACAAGCACGATTCAGGTGCATTTCATTACAAGCTATTCCAGATCTTCATTAGTTACTGGAGGCAGAGAACTTTCAGGGGCCCTTTTTTCTTTTTCATTCATTGCTTGTTAGACTGATTGAACAATATGTGGCCTACTAGAAACAGAGAGTAAACATTTTTATTGAGCTGCTGAAATGTCTTATTCATTTAAACTTAAAAAGAATATTATGAAAAGGCTCTAAATTTTGCAAAACCCCGTGCAGTGTTCTTACCAGTGATTTCAATGAAACATATCTACACAGTCTACACATCTGATTACCTACTAACCTTGTCAAAATAAAAATTCTCACAAATTACTTACTGTGTAGCCAATGAATAAATCACAAGTATGACACAAAACATTTTTTGTTTAATGGCTGAACATTCTAGCCAGTCTCAAATTAATTCAAATAAATTATTTGAATTAATTACATGGATGTTTGTTTTTTCCTGTTTCTTTTTACCCCAGATCAAGTGAGGGAATCTTATGACAATTCATAATTTGCTTTTTTTTTAAACACATACCATCACATGTCTGAAAATGCTAATTTGCCTGTAGTTAAAAGGGACTGGACTGGCACCCTTTCCAAGGCTTGTTTGTGTGACTCTTATCTGGATGAAGTTTTAATAAAGAGTTAATAAAAGGGAGTGCTTACAGACCTGAAACAGCTGCTGGATTGGCTAATTGAAAGAAAACATGCCCCCAACAAGAAAGTTGTCAACTGAAACAATGGAAATTATCATGGCTCCTTCAAGAAAGAAAATTGGCATGAAGTGTGACAAAAGATATTGATGTTTCCTCTCAGGGGTGTCTAAAGTTGTGTATAAGCAAAATGGGGAAGTTATAGGTAAACACACTGACATATAAAGGAATACATCCAAGCAGCAGGAACGAACATTCAAAGCACTATGCACAGGTTGGGTGCTGTTTTAATAGAACACAGATGCCTGAAGGAAGTCAAATTTCGCAAAGCGTTTATGATCTATATCAGGTAAAAACGCAGGTTCACATATATCTGCAAATCTTTTGACAATTTTTTATTATTCTATGGGAAGGCTTACTTACTCAATGAAATTACCAGCAAACATTCAAAATTTTAGTTTGATTGTTTTTTTAGCACTGAGTAATTAATTGTTTCCTCTGCTAGATCTTTTTTATTTTTATTTTGGTATGTTTTGTGAATCGACCTAATGAACGAATTCTGATTTGTGTTACATCTGTGATTTATTCATTTGTACAAAGTAATAATAAGTCAATGAATAAAGTGAATATCCTTTAAAGGTGATGATTCCATAATTTTGGTTGTAATCTTTTATATTATACAATAAAAGGGAAAGTGTGTATGGACGTCAATTATTTAATTTTTTGCATTTTTAATTGTTTTTACCCAAAACAAGGGTACAGACATTTTCTATGTGAAAATTTGGAAGTTTGCATTTGCTTGAAGATATTTTTGACATTACAAATACATGCAAATCCAGATATTTCTTATAAGAATACAGGTCTTAAAGCTGTTAATCTCTATCTGCAATGACAAAAAACACCTGTGACACATTCAGCAATTCAGAACTCAAGGGTTTTCAAATAAAGAAACTAGACCTGCCAAGGACCAGTCATGACTGAAGGACAAAAAGAAAGCATTTACTATATCAGCATAGACACAATCCACCCCCTACAGGTTTGATTTTTGCTCAGTGTTAAAGGCAGCAGGTTTGTGTTTGAGCAGATGGGAGAGAATTGGCCCTGTTTCCCAAGGGATGAAATTTACTCTGCCATGGAGCCTGGTCCATGTTTATCTTTGAGCTTTATTGGATGTTGATGTTGGCCCACTGAGAGGACCTCTTGTTTAAAGGCTATTTTTAAGGGAAGAACAGAGGGGGTATGTTCTCGGATTTAAGCAAACTATTGTGCTGTCTCACAGAATTCGGCAGAGGTAAAAACTATAATCTCCTGTAACTGTAACATTAGTTTTAAGCATGGAACAGAGCAGTTAGCTTCTTAAACCTTGATGACCTATAAAATTATTTTTTTCTTCTCAGTATTTATTTGTACACTCTGGATCCTTGCATTCAAAGTGGTTCTATGGGACTGAATGACTTTTCTCGGACAATGTATATTAGATGGTAAAAATTTGGGGCCACACACTCATTAATTGATTCCTTGGAAATTTAGGGTGTCAATAACTTTCCTCGTTCCTCTTTGATGCCATAACAGCTTCTACTCTTTTGTGAAGACTGCACACCAGATGGAACATATTCTAGGAGGATTTCATTGTATTCAGCCACAGTAGCTATATTTTACATGATTAGTTCGGGATCACATATGCCACTCCAGCTCATCCCAAAGGGATAGAGCCCAGTGTTGGGGGTTTTAATAACCCTCTTGGTACAGGTAACATGCCCAAGTATTGAGTTTTTATTGAAATTGTGAACATTGCACAGCTGAATATCTGTGCCCTCAGTGGGTGCACATTTAAAGTACCTGAAAATGCTTATTAGAAGGGGCACCTAGAGTGATATTTGTAATTATTATTTAATATCTGCATTTATATTCTCACCTCAGTTTGAACCATAGCTTCATATGATTTTATGTAACTATAGAAACAAATGCAAAATACACTTTTTTAAGACCTGATTTTTGTTGCTCTGGGCATTCAAAGGGTGAATTATATTTCATAGCTCATGAAAAGCACTAGATGAGGAAGGCTAGCACCTGAGCGATGTTTATGGATGACTCATGGGAAAACTAACCACAAGCCCAATCTCCCCTGACTGAGGCTGGCACATCCATTTGCTCCATTTGCTATTTGGCGTAAAGCAACATGGACACTAAGGCCCCTGGCTGCCTTGCCTGCTGGTCAATGCAACCCCCGTTACCATGTCCTCAGGTTACCATGAGCACAACTCCTGCAGCACTCTCAGTTTTCCACAGCACGGAGGTGTGCTCAGTACACAGCACCTGGCCTCACCTGTTTGAGGTTAAACTGTCAGTTTAACATGTTTAGACATTTAAGGGACATTTTTGCTTAATCGAGATTTCATTTTTTACCTACCCACATGCCTGTTGGACACCTGGTATGTCATATTCCTCCCACAATGAAGGCTAGGAGGTAATGCTGCTTTACAACTAACACTGTATGCCAGTAGCCTCCCTCCGTTACTGTGAGACTTGTTGCGTGTTTCTTTGGAACAGTGTTGGAGCAGTGCGCTTTGTCTGTACTGGACTGGCGTCATGTTCCTCAGAACTAACCAGACCAAATAATATAACATTTGGTGGTCGAGAGACCCTAAACACTGCAATCAAAATGTTAAGATCATGTTACACAATGCAAACATTGATTTGAACAAACTCCATGCTGCCCAACAAGGCACTGAAGTAATCTCGTATGTTTTTACTGAGCCCACATGCTTTTGAAACATCTGGGTTGGAGTTAGTAGCAGTGATTTTAAAATTTGAGCTTCTTTTCTCAGAATTCACATTAATTTATTTCGACCTGATGGGTCTCTTACGACAATAAATGTACATATAAACACTTCCACAAGTACTGCTACACATCTCAAACAGAATCTGCTGTTGAGGGTTTTGGTATGCTTAATTTATTTCATTTTATCCTTAGCTTTTTTCTAGAACCCTTTTCTGACAGACCTAACACCAGATTGTATCCAGCCAAGGTTGTTTTTCTTTCCCTTTTAGATAGCTTTTGTTGTTAAACCTGAACTGAACTATCCCTTTAAAAGCATGTTTTAAGACAAAGAATTGCCTGACAATACATTTTTAATAAAAATAACAAGACGATTAAAGGGAAAGTTACTGTAAACCCTCCTGTTAACTGTAATAAAGCAAGTCACATAAAGCAAAATAAATGCCACAATAAAGATATAAAGAAAGAAAGAAAGATTAGTCACATTGGTCTGGTGGCATTACCACAACAGCTAACTTCCACACTAATGTGGTGTACATGTCATGCTTTAATACTAGGCTGCATAAACTGTCTGGACAGAAGCCCGCTCAGTTCACATTCCAGTTCTCAGCAGCATTTACTCACTTTAAAGTCTGTAGAGCAAAACATTGTTCCAAACAATGGTCATTTCCCTAGATGTGGACCATTTAAGACCGCAGTTTAAAGGAAAGTAAAAGTGATGCAGATTAAAATAGACGGCCGTAAGCAAAACATTTAACACTAAGCTAAACAGCAGCACATAATATGGTTAAAATTGGTCAGTTTGTGAACCCTAAAATAAAGCATAAGAAAATCAGGTGTTACTTCAAAATATGTACATTTATAGGCATGAATCAGATATCCTCTCTCCATGGGGCTGGGTTTTTATCATGTAAAGAAAAACTAGTATTACTGGTATTAGAAATTAAGACCAGTGAATAATTAATTAAACACCCCCCCTACCCCTTTTTTCATATCTTTGCGCTGATCTGCATTGTGTTTGATTTGAAAACAAGTCAGGGTTCAAAAAGCTTCATAATTGTTTCAACTTATGGATAGCTGTTTTTTTTCGCACTTCAGACACCGTCTACTGTCTATATATGGCCTGGGGCAGAATAGTATATGTAAAATGCTTGGTTTGAGGTCTAAATTCTTTTCACAATAATCTCCACTTTACCTATTTGCATTTATTGTGTATTGCTCCCATTTTTTTCAGATATTAATTAAAGTAAGTGCTGACTAAGCGTTTGTACTTCTTTTCTCACAAAATAAGAGCTGAAATCGTAGCTAGTCAGTCAGTAGGTAGTTGAGTGTTGGTGATGGCTGTTTGGAGATTTTTGCCCCTTTCCTGCATGAAGTTGTTGCCTTGGAGAGCGATGTGATGATGAACAGCCTCTATCAGTGAATGCCATCTCTGCCTCTGTCAGCGGTGTCTCGCATGGTCAAAGAAAGGCTGAATGCTCTGTGGCTCCTTTTCAAAGCATGTGGCAGAAGCACCCCTCAAATTCCTTTTCTTCCCCTTTGTTTTATGCTACATTTATTACTCTACTTAGATTCTCTCATGTGCAATCATCTTTCTTCATACGCTGCAAATGAGGTCACATTGCAGTGACTTAGAAACCACTGTATTTTGAAGTAAAGAGCGTGGTGAGAAAGACACTTCACCTCATGAAAACATGCTCATCTCTCTGTAACATGGTGGTATGTGTATGAGGTTAGTTAGATCTTTATATTTAATAAATTCAGGCATGTTTTTGTTGGAAAAATCAGGTTTAAAATGCTGGCGTTAATTATGGTGTTAATTTCAGATTGCATGGAGTAGACATTGTGCTTTTTTATGTTAATGGTTTTGTTATACATTGATTGATCACATTCAGCCATGAGATTAGTTTTGTCAGTTACTAACATTGGATGATTAGTTTTGTATTACAAACAACATTGCAGATTCCAAAGGTATTGGCTTGTGCTCTGTCACTCCAGAGAACACTGTTCCACTGCTCCACCTACTTTAAGTAGCACCATTCACTAACTATAAGGGTGCCTAGTAACATTTGGGCATATATTGTAAATACAGATTAAATGCCTATTAAGTGCATGCTATTTTCTCTCTAGCATTCTGAACAGCTCTTCATTAATCATATATAAGAGTGGAGTTGGACTGTTCTCTTGTAGGACTGTGACTTGATGTCAAACATTCTCCTCTGGATGCTCCGTTCAAAACATCTGGCAGCGTGTGGATAAACAACAGGCCCAGAATGTGAAAGTGTTATCGGATGACAACAAACAAGCTTAAAGCTGTGAAAATAAACACAAATACTTGCATCACCGAATCCCAGCTGTACCACAGAAAAACGTGTTAGTCTACGTTAAACCTCGCAGCAGGATTTCAAACTGACAAGAAACTCAAGTACTACCATGTTGTGAACTTATTTATTGCCAAAGTATACTGAGTATTTTACAAACAAAACACACCACTGATGAAGTTCAGGTTTGTGTGAACTCTACCTTCACAGTATAAAAATAACATTGATTTGTCGAGCATACAAATGATAGGAATATTGATATAATAATAATAAATAAATAATAATGCATTTAATTTATAATACAACTTTCCTTTAGGTGAAAATCTCAAAGTACTACAGGGTAAATTAAATACAATTCTAAAAGCATAGCCTGAAAATCAACAGTAGATTTATGAGATAAAACAAAAAGGCTCAGTTTAAGGCTTGTGTATTGTAAAAGACTAAAAGTAATGGATGCAAATGGGTTAATCCTTAAAAATGAACATAAATGAATAATTATTACATGTGATAAATGCAAATATTCACATAAAAAAATGTTATTAATTGCAAATAAGAAATGTCAGTAGTAACAGTGGATTGTTTTTTAATAGCATTAGTATAATCAACAGCCCTATTGTTAATCCTTATTATTTCTTCTCTGCTTTCACTGACTGTCAGATATTCTTGGGGGTTTGTGATCTGTTCCACTCTTATATCCGTTTGTTTTACAAATCACATGGTGACGACAAGCCATAGAACTTCCAGTACAAAAGGAGAAGAGTTTTAAAGTAAAATAAGACATATTACATGAGTTTTAAAAAGATCAAAACCTGATTTAAAACTCTTCTGACCCAGTTTCACAAAAATAAATAAATAAAAATCCATACCATGAATTTCCCAAAACTGGAGGTAATGTCAGAAGCTGTAATAAATGGCAGATAAAACAAAACCTGGACTCCTGAGCCAAAGAAAAGATATCATCTTATGACAACTAGAGTTCCCATTTTTCCATATAAGGATATGCCTTTAACTAACAATTACCAACTGTTAAAACATGGTGGTGAGTCCATGATGGTTGTGGGAGTCATTAAGTTCAGTGATAGCTTTGCTATGGTGGTGTAATGTCTGTAGTCTATAAGACCAATTTGCAGGACCAGGTGTAACATATGGGGTAAATGTATTTCCCTCATAATGTTTCACATGATCTAAGATAATAATGCCCCTATGCACACTGCTGAATAGACCTGACACCATGATGAAGTCTATGGCTATTCCAATTACTGGAATGAAACATCAAGCAACATGAAGATGTATATGGACATTTGAAGCTTAGAATGGAGGTCTTAATCCTTGTAGAATGGTTCAAGTCAACTCACAGTTTTAAACCTTTTGACAGCATTCCAAACAGACTAAAGCCATTTTGATGCATGGCCTATAAACTAGATTTTTGAACATGGTGTTAATATATATTTTGAAATATGTTTTGATTTTCTTCCACACTCTAATAATCTTTGTCTTCTTTCATATATTTTTTTTTCATATTTTAAAATAGACATACAATTAAGGACATCAATCAGAGAATAAACTTGTATCTATTATGTAGTACATATTTAGTTATATATCTTAGTAACATCATTTGAGAGACAAATAAATTCATGACATTCATGTGTCATGACATGATCAGTTGTTTTTTTGGCTATAAATAGAAACGTTTTACCGTCATCAACACTTTGGTCTTTGGTCGCCTATAGAGATGGTGGCTTCTGTGGTGGGTCAAATAAGAAGAAACAGGGTTAGGGAATACATTGTTTTCCATTTCTGAAAAGAATGGGTACTGTAAATAATGTTGTGCACTATGTTTACAGCTATGAGAGTATAAAGGATGTGTTTACCCTTGTGGGAAGGAGAGGACAGAGCATGGTTTGCATGTATGAATAGGTCTGCCAGTACCTCTGAGGCCCACTTGTCTTACAAGCAATGCTGTTTTCACAGAAGTGGTACTACACTTATGACACACTGGGCCTTTTTTTAGCCAATGCAAAGAAATGCTGAATTTTAATAATGAAATTAATCTCAGTGTCTATTTAGTATTCTATGGTAGAGCAGTAACTGAGGCAATGATAATATCTAGCTGAAATTAACTTTCTGCAAAACAATGGTATGTTAAAAGTTTACACGTCCAGATCTGCTTTAAAATAAAGCGCTTTTAGACTATTACTATTTGATAGCAGTACATTTTAATCATATGTGTGTTGGAAGGCAGGGATTGAATGGGATGGGGGTTGTGCCTTGTGTGTACCTTGAAACAAGTTAAGAACTGCTGGTCTAGGAATCACAATCCCCCACCAATGAGAGTGTGTGGGCCTGTCTCTGGGGCAAAATTTGGGAGAAAGCTCTGGTCTTCTGAATTCCTGAATAGGAATTGGGTAGGCAGGCAAGATTTCCTGAGTAATTTTCAGAAAATAGTGTTTAATCCCCTGAATCCAGCCCCCTACAGAGACAGACAGCCTCCCTACTGACAGTTTACACACACTCTCTCTCACACACACACGCATACATAAATTTTATATATATATAAATTAAAATATCATCAAAATTTTTTTTTTTTTTTTTTTCTAATTCAATTCAAAAAGTGAAACTCATTATATGGATTTATTACAAACAGAGTGATTTAATTCAAGCATTTATAGCACATGAATTACTGCATCAATATGGCATGGCATGGAGACAATCAACCTGTGCCATTGCTGAGGTGTTATGGAAGCCCAGGTTGCTTTGATAGCGGCCTTCAGTTCATCTGCATTGTTGGGTCTGGTGTCTCTCATCTTCCTCTTGACAATACCCCGCCGAGTCTCTACGGGGTTTACGTCAGGTGAGTTTGTTGGCCAATCAAGCACAGTGACGCTGTGGTTATTAAACTAGGCATTGGTACTTTTGGTAGTGTGGACAAGTGCCAAGTCCTGCAGGAAAATGAAATGTGCATCTCCATAAGGCTTGTCAGCAGAGGGAAGCATGAAGGGTCTCAAATTTCCTTGTAGACGGCTGTGCTGACTTTAGACTTGATATAACACAGTGGACCAACACCAGCAGATGACATGGGCTCCCCAAGCCATCACTGATTGTGGAAACATCAAACTAGACCTCAAGCTGCTTGGACTGTGTCCTGCTCCATTCTTCCTCCAGACTCTGGGACATTGATTTTCAAATTAAATGCAAATTTACTTTCATCTGAAAACAAGACTTTGGACACTGAGCAATGGTCCAGTCCTTTTTTCTCCTTGGCCCAGGTGTTGTCTCTGGGTCATGAGTGGCTTGACACAAGGAATGTGACAGCTGTAGCCTGTGTCCTGGACACATGTGCGTGTGATGGCTCTTGAAGCACTAACTCCAGCAGCAGTCCACTCCTTGTGAATATCCCCTCCAAATTTTTGAATGGCCTTTTATTTGACAATCCTTTCAAGGCTGTGGTTATCCCTGTTTCTTTTGCACTTTTTCTTCTACTCAACTTCCTATTAATATGCTTGGATACAGCAGGAGGGTGACTTCTGGACATCTGTAAAGTCAGCAGTCTTCCCCATGATTGTGTAGCCTACTGAATCCGACTAAGGTACCATTTTAAAGGCTTAGGAAACCTTTGCAGGTGTTTTGTGTTTATTGTTCAAATTTTTTTAAATAATGACTTTTGGGCTTTCATTGGCTGTAAGCCATAATCATCAACACTGAAATAGATCACTCTGTTTGTAATGAGTCTATATAATATGTGAGTTTCACTTTTTGAATTGGATTTCTGAAAGAGATTTGTTTTTGATTATATTCTAATTTATTGATATGCACCTGCCTGTGTGTGTATATATATATATTATTAAGTCTCACTGTTAAAAGACTAATTACGTGTCATATATATCATATGTAAATCTTCTTTAACTCTGCCCTAACCATTAAAATGCACTTTACGAAGGCCTTTCTCTATGCTAGAGGGAGACTGATAAATTAAAGGAAATTGGCATTATGGATTTTGTGGTGTTTTGAAATGAAAATGAAACGTGCAAATATTTGTCATTGTACAATGTACAACACATTTACCCCACCTTTGGCAGCGAACACGCACACACTAATGTACTAGAGGCTGTGAACACACACCCACAGTGAAGGGCAGCCATCCCCAGCACCTGTGAAGCAGTTGTGGGTTTGGTGCCTAGCTCAAGGGCATAAGTAATGCTAAATACACAATGTGATGTAAATATACACTGTTGTTAACTTGCAACTAACATAACATTGCAAATTCAATACAGACCAGCAGAGGGTTGTCACATTGGTCGAGTTGTTTACCTAATGTTATACAGAATAGTAGCTAAGTCCCAAGGTATGCCTTGTGTGTTCACAGTTGTTTAATTTTTTTTTTTTTTTAATGTGTGTGTGTGTTGTTTTTTTTTTGTTTTTTTTGCGGTTCTATTTACTTTTCAGACTTTCACAAAACCTTGTTAACTCCGGTATTATGATCCCCTTTCTTCTAGACAGGGGCAGTAAATAATTGAGAGCACTCTGTCTGTCTGTGTTGTTTGGTACTCTGTTGGATATTGTCACTTCACCCTGAGGGGGTTAAGTGCCTTAGACCCACTGGAGAGTGTGTAATTAACTTTAGTTGGTGCCCTGCATTGCCGAACTATGACCTTATGTATCCCGCTCTGTGTGAGTGGCATGCTAGTGCAACATTAGCTTTAATGAGCCTTTCTTGATGGGGTTGTCTGAAGCTGATCCTCTTCCAGGCATACCGTGACACTAATACAGGTGTAAGGGAGCAGCAGGAGGATAGAATACATATTCAAGAAAGGTTTTTAGGGCTTAACTTGCATTGAAATCTTTGAATAATTTGTCATGTCATGCACATTTAGAGTATTAGAGAAGCCTAATAAGGAAATTATTATTCTTGTGTACTGGAGTTTCTTTTTCCGTGGTCCCTGAGGGATGCACTGATTGACAAATTGTGTTTAATCCAGTCTAATGTGATCATACTACAGATGGGATAATGATACTTTAGATTAGGGGAACGTAGAGAAATATTAACACCGGAAGCTAATGGAAGTGTGGTCATTTGATGTTACTCATAATAACTCGATAACTTGGGTATGCTACATTACAGAAAAATAAAGATGAATATGTACCTCCCCAATGAATGAGTGGTGACTAGTGATTGATATGCACAATTATAATTCTTATTTTATATTGTGTTACTCATCTCTGTTACAATGTGTGTCAGATGTGCGTACACATTATATGAATAAAAGTTTACAATATTTCACTCAGATTAAAAACATTGATAGGCAGTTTGTCCCCCTTTGCAGCATACACCAGAACACTTCGGTAAGGATTTGAAGCATTTTGCCATGAGAGCATTAATAAGGTCAGACATTGATATTGGATGATTAAAAGCATAAACACCACTCCATCTCATCCTAAATCACTATAAAGACTCCATACCCCAATATCTGGGGGTGACGTTTGACATTAAGCCTGTGTCTTAGGCTCATATATATAGTTTATTAATATTATAGTCATATTTATAGTGCAGGATGTCATTTTATGCTAATCTGTGAAGATTATAAAAACTCTGTGTACAATTGAATGTTGGCACAATTTTTTCAAACTTATGGACATAGTGTAAATGGTGGGCCTAATTTAAGGAGAAGAGCAGATGCATTGCTGTGTTAGCTGCAGTGTAATTAGCTTAGTTGTCAATGGAATAAGGTGAGTGAGTGCAGGAATCCTGAGCCAAAGGCCATGTCGCTGCTACCTGCAGGGTCTGGAGAAAGGGTCTCTCCACAGTGGCAGCATCCCACAGCTCTGCTCTCATTACTCTCTGGAGCCCATGCTGTGTAGGAGAGGGGGGGACACATTACCCTTCATCTGCAGCTATGGGAGGAGGCCTGGTATTTACACCCCAGTCATAGAAATGGACACCCCCATTCCTTAGCCATCCCCCACTTATTGTTTGGCTGGGATGGTGGGCGGGTGGTCCACTTTCATGCCACAAGAACACACAGAGTGGGATATGAAAGTTGTTTCCCACGTGCCTATGCTCTATAAGGATGGCTTAAGCTGTCTTTTCTCTGTGTTCCTTCCACTTAGGAGAGCAGCAGGCTGATGGGAAAGACCCATTCTGTTCATTTCCTTATACCACTCTCTTTTTCACTCCAGCTCTAAAATGTTTTTCTAAATGTTCATTTATTATATTTTATATGTAGTATCAAATTTGTTGTAGCTCTTAGGACAAAAATTTGAATCACCCTTTCTGAAAAGTATACTGACATAAAAAAACAATAAAAATAAATGAAAACTAAAATCAGCTACCAGAACTATATGAGGAATAGACCAATATCAATAAAATTATTTTTTTTCTGCATTTACTTCATTTAAAGTTGAGAACATTTTTTCCCACTCTTCTGTAAAGTTAACATTTTGCAGATATGCAATTTTCTTCGGACTGTGTACATACACAGGTTTTCATTTCTCTGACTCGAATGAACTCCAGATTGCTTAAGTGGGTCAGTTCTTTCATTCTGGTTTTCTATAACAAATGGCTGGATTACATTACTTCTTACAGTGCAAGGGTAAATCATATGTCAATCAATTAAATTCTGATATTGCTTTAAAAATTGCTGATTGTTACAGCATGGTTGATAACACTTCTGTCCTGCATGTTCGAGACAGGCTTTTTATTGACAGACCTTGAGCATGATAATGCCTAATGAGAGATAAATGGGAAATCTCTCACAGTGTGTTTGGTGAAATCTGGTGAGCTACAGTCAGTAACTTTAAACCTGGTAAAGTAGCATGGTAGAATAAACTTACTATAAACATTAATTAGTAATAAGATAATTCTATTTAGACTTAATGTAAATATCTGCCTTTAGTTATTATGTTTTACAAAATATAAAATATTTCTCAATATTACACCATTATAATGTCAAAGGAAGGTTAATAAAAGATGATATTTATGGAAAACGTGTCTTTTAAATTAAAGGTATTGTTGCTCGAAACCTAGCCTGCAAATTTACAGAAGGAAACTTTTTCTCTCTGGGTATTTCTAAAGTGCTTTGCCAAGCTGTTGCTACACACATTTTCAATTCTTGTTTTCTTTATGGCCTTTATGACGTCAGTCGTCTTTTCAGTAGGTGAAATACATGTTTCAGAGTTTAAATTTGGACCTTGGTCATCCTAAAAATTTCCAGAGTGCTTTTTCCCCCCCGGTTGCTATGGATCCAGTCCTAGTTCACTTAGTTTCCAACCAGCAAGGAGCAAGTTGACAAAATGTTGAGGGCAATCTTAAATACAGCATTGTAGGGTAGCGCCTTCAGAAAGAACCAATAAAAAAGCACTTCCCCTAAATCTGAAGACAATATAATGCCTGCAGTGGTCAAAAGACAAACCTGACTGGGAGGTCTGGAGTCCAAAAAATGAAATATAAATCCTCATTTTGTGTGTGTCTGTGTGTGTGTGTGCATATGAACACACATGCGAACATTTGTCTGTTGTGAACTTACCTTTTTGCAATATTATGAATAACCCAAACAGTTCTTGCTCTGCATTACTGTGAATTGAATATATTAGTGTGTTCTCAACTTATCTGAATGTTCTTTTAATAAATAAAATAATAATAATAATAATAATATAATGCAGTTTTTAATAAACTTATGTCAACATTTCTTTAACCATATCATTGTTATTCTATATTTCAAGAAATCAGCATACAGTTAAAGAGTTTCTCACACTACTGTGACCTGTATAGACTTAAGAGTAACCATAACACCAAAACTCTGAAAATATGACACATTACAGAATTATGTGCCAATTATATACATACAAAACCCCTAAACATGCATTTACCAGTAAATGGTTCATGTAACATACAATTTGGTCAGGGTTCAGAGTTGTGCTGTAAGCTATTGTAAGGTGTATAAATTGTGTATTGAGAAAGACGTTCACTGATAGATTGACTTGATGTAGAAACACTAGCAAATAGTTTACATGCTTTTATAACTGAATTAATTATTGTATACAAATAATTAAGAGTTAATTCATTAAAGAATGAACTATTTACTATCTTTCATATAATAAAATGCATTACAATATATTATATTGTAGATTATGCTGAAAATATACAACAATATGTTCCATATATATAATGAAAATAAGGACATGAGGACTCTGTTGAGACCAAATGTATCCGAATCCCTCTATACCAGGGGCATCGACTCAGCATCCCAGAAACCTCACCTGTTTTCACAGCCAACTTCCTGAGTTCCTCCTCAAAGTAACACACCTAAATTCACAGCCTGAATAACGATCAGTCACTGTCAACCTGCAGACACACTTCACCTACTGAACACAGCTCTGTGTTTGAAACAAGGCCTGCACTATTTAGATCAATTTATACCACACTTATAGTTCTCTTATAACAGATCCCCTTTCACAACCCTCTACGTCCTGCTCCTTTTGACTAAAATAACAGTGGACACCTGGGTCGAATTTGCTGTACCTGAAAGCTGCCATCAAAGTCTATTTAATGCTTCATAAACGTTACTCATTGCTCAATGTTTATATCAATATGAAGACGGGAGGCCTCTAGTACTGAAATCTGAATAGGCCATTACTGCAGCCTGAGTGGCCCATTAGCTTAATGGCTGTCTAAAATTTCACTCGGGATGTATTGCTGTTATGACTGAGAGCTCTGTGTTTCCCTTTTTACGGCTCCTTTAGATTCACAACACCCAAGAAGAGGTCTGAGAAAAACAAAACAAACTGAAAGGTAATGGGACACAAGCGAGGCATAGTTGAGATCAGCAGGCCACCTGAATCCTTGTAAACAAGGAAACTACTCTTCATCTTCAAATGTTAATTGACTGTCCTGGCCATTGTCTGTTGTTCTGAAGGCTACCTTGACCCCAGAGCCGACCTTTGGCCTCCCTTTCACACTGCTAAATGTAGAACTAGAAATGTTTGTTACTTCACAGCCTCATACAGCCTGAAATGTGGACTGTCTTCAGGCATACTTTTAACTTCTTCTGTTAACAAGTCTCCACCAATTCAATTCTAGTTTAATACACTGGTAATGTGCGTGGGGATGACTTTCAATCATTAAATGTGCTTGTTTTCCAGCAACTTGTAAAGGAGCATCAGATGAAAAACTAGTGCATAGTATATCAAGCTAAGCCAATAATGAACTCCTGATCAGTTTAAAAGGGGATCGATTATTGGATTTCAGGCAATGTGCTGATGCACAAACCAGTACACAAACCTCACAACATTTTCTGAAATCTAATTTCTTCCCAACAGGCCTCAAGGATTAGGCTAATTATAGCTTCCAAATGATGTCATTCATGACTGAAAACAAAAGTACCATCAAATATACACCCATTTTTTTATATATAAATACAAGGGAATAACATGATATGTTTGCTGAAGCTATAATGATCACCTCCATTTGTGTTTATTGATATGTTATTGGGAGTAATACCATAACCACCCTCCTGATTGCTGTATCATCTGAGCAGCATACACTGGCAGTGTTTATTGCATTTGTTTGGTGACTAAGCAGAATGCCAGTAGAGCCATGACCAAAGTTGTTAGAGATGTGATTTGCGTGTCTGTATACATTTGCTTCATCTGATTTCATTCACTCCTGCCCCTCTCAGATGAATGTACCACAGCAGCAAAGAAAATGAGGCGTTGACTCACTGAACCTGCTCGTTCCCGTAAGAACAACTTCACTTTTATTGTAAGTGACAAGAAGGTTTCAGAATGTCACTATACGACTACTAGTTTACCTCTTACTGGTTTGACTCTACAGACCATAAATGGCAGTTAGTCCTTATGGCAGGAAGTGAGCAGAGTCACCACAAGCTAACCTCCCAGCTCCTGGGTCAGGTCAGCATATGTGCCTAGACAGAAAATGGGGGGTCTAAACATCTGATACTCTTAAAAACTTTGGAGGTCCATGGTGGCTACTTGAACCTTTACCTTTACCCCCTCTCCTTATTATCATAATCGGAGGTTAAGACTTCATCCTATACTCATTTTACAGTGGTAGTCAACTCGGATCAACTTTGATCATCTTAGACATATTACAGACTTCCCACTCTAATATAAGGAAGGAGACTGCATACATTAATGAGTTGAAATTAGCATATAATTGTCTAAAGCAAACTATACAGATTTTAATTTTTCTCTGTTATTTCAACAAAGCTGTTGCTGTTAACATTGTGTGAAAAATGGCACAATGGAAAGAGTAATAAAAACGTTCCTGAATTAGAGTATATTTGCTTTTTATTCATTTGCACTGATCAGTAGAGAGAAGTAACTACAAAATTGTGTCTGTGCCATAGAAATATGAAGAAACACCCAAATCATCCCACAGTACCAGTATATGCTAATACACCATATACATGTCACCTGTCTCTAATTGTTGGACAAGTAGATGTGCAAAGATCATATGGGAAAACCATTTAATTATCAATATTTTTGTTCATTCAAAAACATATTTTCAAGACATTTTGATTAGGTAAACAATAACAAATGTAAATTATAATGACTGCAGGTGCACCTTTTCCATTCATCTTTCATCAGTCACAGTTACTAGAGCTGGCAGATTGCTTAATTGGGTTTAGAAAGGCAGATTTTGTGATCTAATAAAAAGAGCATTTTTCATGGAATTAGGCTAGTGTGGGCCACATTTTCACACCTGGAGTTAAATGTAGCCAAGCTTACCCTAAAACTCAAACCCACATCACAAACCTTCACTCGAATAAATCAATAAAAGAAACTATGTCTTAGCTATATAAGTTCTTCTAGATCAGTGCAGACTGCTAGTTAAATAGGCTTCTAGGATACTGTGAAAAATTCTACCTAAATAAGCTCTTAGATTCTACTGAAAATGCTAGTTAACCCAAGTCTCTTAGGATTCATTGTGTAGTGCTAGTTAACCAGGGTCTTAAGATCCAATGAGAAGTTTTAGTTAAATAGGCTCCTAAAATACATTGAGAGGTACTAGTTTAACCAGCTCTTAATCTCTACTGAGAAGTGCAAGTTAATTATTCTTCCCTAAGCTGCAGTGAAAAAGTCTAGTTAACTTATATACATATTTCACACTTCTTCCTTCTTGAGTGTTTCCCATCTCAATTCTGTCACTTAAAGATTCACCTATACAGATGTGCATATGTGCATTTATTGGTCATTGTAAAATTTACAATAAAATAACTTTTCTGCATTTAACCCATCAGTGATAGTGAACACCCCACCCCCCAACACACACACTCTACGGAAATAGGGGCAGTGAACACACCCAGAGCAGTTGGCAGCCATTCCAGCACCTGGGGCTTAGTTGGTAGTTGGGGATTAGGTGCTTTGCCCAAGGGCAACTCATCCAAGGATTGTGGCAGAAGGCCATGGCTACATCCTATACTCATGAAGCTATAATCAAAAATTACCAGTCAGTGTCACATTATTGTGGAGGCCCCTGATTTAACTCTTAATTTATTAAAATAAAAAAAAAATGGATAAGGCATAAATGTATAATATCTACAGTTATAAGTATATACAGTTAGTATATACTTTTGTTTATACTCCTGGGCTTATATATTAATAGCTTCCTCCCCTCTGTGTGGCCAAGATACTGAACTTGTTTTAGAAATGACTGACCATTTTGTTCTGTTATATATATATCGCTGCCAGTGACAAACAGTGTTGTAAATGGGGATGTCACAGCAGAACACTTATCTAAGTCTCTTCCATAAGGAAAATACTTCTATACAAACTTCCCCCATTGACCCTGCTTGACCCAGTCCCCCTGCTCTCTCCAATCATTTGGACCCAGGCCACTTCTGCAAGCATACAAGTTGCTTGAGCTATTTCTAGTTAGCAGAAGATGTCTGAGTGTGAGAGAGGTCCAAAATCTGCGGTCTGAAAGAAGCTCCACTTTGCCTACCCTGGTTCCCATGTAAAACACTGGTGCTTGATGCATTGTCTCAGTGTCAAGCGAGATCTACTACAATCTCCCATCCTTACACTCTTAGCTTTGCTTCTGCTGTGGACTGTGTGTGATTGGCTTAGAGTTAACTTGCTCAACAGCTGGGAGTATTAGGGGTCATGACTTTTGACCTTGATAGTGGTTACACATCCCATATTCACAGCATAGTGAATGTTTCCTAGAGTCCTCAAAAGCAGTGCTTCTACTCTAATACTAAAATCATTTTAGATTAACATTCAAGAAGATTTTCAAATAAAATCTGAAAAACAAGATCTCAAATAAATTTGTACTTCTCTATCAATAAATTAAATAGATCATATATTTTTAACATTTCCATTATGATTTATTATTTTGTTATGTTTGTTGAGTTTCCATCCACTGGTGGTGCTGAACTGAAGCCAAATGTCTGTTATGTGCCCAAACATCCTCTCAGCCTTGTAGAACCCACTGTAGATCAGGGCCTTTTCACCTCATGGTCCACATGTTTATAACTACAAAGCATAATGGCCCACAAGGACAAAAGAAAAACAAGAGCAAAGAAAAACTAGGAAAGACTAGTTTAGCCGGACAGCTATTAGCCATGTAGCCATTGTCATAGAAGTTTTTCTGGCAGTTCAGAAACAGGAGCACCCAAAATACATCCCCTTGTCATTGGAAGGTCTGGAGAAGCTTTAGTGCTTCATATCAGACATTATTCATTCATTATCTGTAACTGCTTATCGAGTTCAGGATCCCGGTGGGTCCACAGTCTACCTGGAATCATTGGGCGCAAGGCACCAGTCCTTCACAGGGCAACACACACACTCACACCTATGGACACTTGAGTCGCCAATCCACCTACCAACATGTGTTTTTGGACTTTGGGAGGAAACGGGAACACCCAGAAGAAACCCACGCAGACACAGGGAGAACACACCAAACTCCTCACAGACGGTCACCTGGAGCAGGACTCGAACCCACAATCTCCAGGTCCCTGGAACTGTGTGACTGCGACACTACCTATCAATGCCTTTGTATAAAATAATAACAAATAATAACAAATAAAATAGTTTATGTTGTTATTTTTTGTTCATACAAAGCTACAAAACTGAGCACCATGTTGAGATGACATTAAAGCAATTCGATTACCAGAAAGCAACAAGGTAACATTTAAGTTTTTGAACATTTCAAGCACCTTAATATTTTATCAGCCAAGAAATCTATACTTGATAAAGGAACAGGGCATCACTGAGAACTGGATAATTATTACTTACTAACATTTCTATAAGGTTCCGACTAATAAAATAGTGCTGTAACAAATCCACAGCCTTGTTTATTTTGATTTTGTCTGTTTTTGTGCAAAGTTAAACATAAAGCAGTGCAGATGTAATATACTCGTCAGAAAGTCAGTAGTGGTGAGATGTCTCCATGGATTTGTGTCTTTATAGGGACAGACAAGATGACTTCCTGTTTGTTAAATATGTAGTACAAAACAAAAGGCTGGGTCACAGAAAAATTTTCCAAACATAAAGAAGAGACTATGATAAATATAACCTCAACAACGTTTAACACATTTCTGTTTGAGGCTCCAGTAAAACACTGACCTGCTCACTGTGTGAATGGTGGACCTACAGCGCTGAAGCGGCGCGAGTCTGTCCCAGTTCAGCTCTCAATACTAGTACCCCTTGAACACTTGAACATGCATTTTTTTATGTCCCAAGAAGAGTGCTTGTCCAGGGAAAAGAGGACCTCTGGTCACCGCCGAATGGTTCCAATGTGAATACGGCTGAATTAACAGTTCCTACTCGCGTGTTTCAACAGTAGGTGTCAGTCAGTCAGTCAGTAAGCTCAAATGCCTCTTCTACGCTGGCCCGGCAAGCACTCTGGCAAAAAATATATATTAAAAAAAACAGCATTTTTATATTAAATTGTTTTGCCTATGATTTCTTAAGTGAGAACACTGAAAATTTGAAAACATTAATTCGTTATCTGTAACCACTTATCCAGTTCAGGGTCGCAGTGGGTCCAGAGCCTACCTGGGCGCAAGGCGGGAATACACCCTGGAGGGGGCGCCAGTCCTTCGCAGGGCAACACAGACACACACATTCACTCACACACTCACTGACACCTTTGAGTCGCCAATCCACCTACCAACGTGTGTTTTTGGACAGTGGGTGGAAACCAGAGCACCCAGAGGAAACTCACGTGGACACGGGTAGAACACGTCAACTCCTCACAGACGGTCAGCCGGAGTGGGAATCGAACCCACAACCTCCAGGGCCCTGGAGCTGTGTGACTGTGACACTACATATATATATATAGTCCATTTCAGTTCAATCACAGGAACTAAAATGTGTGAAGTACAAAAGTGAGATGAAACTGATTTGTTTAACACTAGAAGCGCAAAGTGCTGGTCATTTGATCGCAGTAATGTCCTATTGCTTGACATCTCCTATCCATATGTGTCAAGATTACTTATTTCTAGGCAGTGATTCTCTTTTCTGTCAGCAGGTGTCACAAAAATTAGATGTGCTCCAATTTGAGAAAGCTTGCAGTAGATGATATTTTTTGAGAATTTATGCTATTAGAGCAGCACCTTGAAAAGAAAGGACAGCTGGACATTAGTGGTTTTTAACACAAAGAGGGAATAGAGCTAGGTTGTTGAATTCTACCTGGGGTGATGTTATTTGGAACATACTGAGCAGAGTGATGTCTGCAGACCAGCTGTTAACACTGAGGCTCTTGGGTGATGATGAATAGAATCTCTCTCTCTCTCTCTCTCTCTCTCTCTCTCTCTCTCTCACTCTCTCTCTCACTCTCCACAAGTTGCTGAGTTTGCAGTTAAAGGGATGATGCATTTCTAGTCTTTATGATGTTACAAATGCTAATGTACTTTGTTCTTTGGTCTACCTCCTCCAAAAAACATCCAGTACTAAAGTCTTTTTTAATTTTGAAATAAATCACTGGACACTGGCTTCAAGCAGCTTTAACTGGTGCAAGATAGTGTGGGAGAAGTAATGTCTTCATTTAAGTACATATTACTCATTCCCTTCAAAGTACTTCCAGCAGAGTTAGGAACATGGGGGATTTACATCTTTGTAGTTTTTCAAGTCTTTCATTGTTCTTAATATAGCTGTAACATCAGTTGTCCAAGACATATCTAAATAAAGCTCATGAGAAATGTAGAAATAGTATAGAATTGTTCTGATTGTGGTCTGGTCTATTGCTGCTGCTGCTGCTGCTGCTATGGGGTTTGTGTGTGAGTGCTTCTGCACCAGTTTTTCTCACTATGTCAAGTTTCAGCCTAATGTGTTTTTATTCTTAAATGCTCTATGATCCAGAAGCAAGGCCTCTGACCCAAACCCATGCTTGGATAACATCTCTCCCAACATCTGCAGCACATCTACTCTGAGAGAGAAAGAGAGATCATTGGGGACAGAGCTACAGAGTCCTCATGAATCTGTATGCCTTTTCTGTTCTAACGTGTATTTACAGTAAGTGAACTGTGTGAAGCATGTGGCTGCTATTATCACCAATTTCCCTCCTGGTCATTGCTGAGGTGTGGGCCAGTGTGCAGATGCTGAACAGTCAAAAAGAAACATGCAGCCACTCCAGAGATTTGTTCAGAACAAAAGAACTAGCAGTCTTTTAATTTCTACTATGAAAACCAAAAGGCTTCCTTGATTCTGTGGAGATTCTATGTACTTACACAAATTATTTTCATCTACAAAGTGCATTTCCAGAAGGAAATTCAAGTCATTGTTCAGCCTTTGCTTTTTCCAGTTTGTAGCTAGGGTGTTACAAGGAGCTTGCTACAGTTCTCTGGGAAGTTTTTGTTTGCTGCTAGTACACAGAGTTCATTTTGTTTAATGTGTTTCTATAGCGATTTAAAAATGTGTACAATACAGGTGTGTCCAAAATGAGTGCATGGTAGTAACTTAAAATTTACTAATTATATAAGTGTCTGCAAATTCTTAGATTTTACTCTTTAAAAAAAGCCTTTAACTGCAAATTATAAGACCAGTGTTCATTTTTGGAAGTGCTCTGGGCAAGGTGATATACTATGACCTGATCTTAATGGTTCCTGAGTGTTAATGGGAGTTCCTGTGGAGTTCAGGCATGTTTTTAGAGAATAAACACTGACTCTTCCCTAGTCTATTATTCATTCTTTACTATATTTATATGTTCAGGGAATAAAGTACCGAATTTATAGCCCATGCTGGCTCCATATACTGCTTAGAAGAATTTGCAAGGCAGTAAAATGTTTCACTTTTCCATTGCTCCTTTTCACATCCAGCCCCAAATGAAACCACACTTTTGGTAAACACCAGGGAGGGTAGCTACTGTTGTCACAGTGACAACTTCATTTGAATCATCAGACAGTGAGGTGTGTGTGTATGGGGGGGGGGGATAAAGACTGGTTAAAGGGTTCACCACAACAAGACTGGATGTTTCAGCACAATGGGAACATTTTAACTCAGTAACTTCATGGCGATTGTTTATGAAGAAATACCTCTTAATGTCTGCTTTTTTAATGCCTATTAATTACACCATGGCCAAAAGTAAACTCCTGAATCAGTGATTCAGTGTGGACACAGATGATCTTCATACAAAAACATGAAATGCAATGGTCACTATGACCAATGACAAGAGGCTAGAAGTGTATAAATCTCTAAGCATAGCTTCAGGATAAGCTGGAGTGGCTTTTGTGGTCTGGTACTAGTCACCCTAAGCTAAAAGTTTCAAAGATGAGTGCCATCAAATCCTTGCAGAAATCTTCCAGCATGTAGTATACATCCTTCCCAGAAGAGGGAAATCTACAGAAAAGGAAGCAAATTTGACTTCAGATGGAATGGTGGATACGCTGGTGTAAATCTTTACAGCAAAATCTAGGAGCTTCTCTGAGTGAAAACCATATGAAGGCAGATCATTTGATATAGTATCAAAAAGTATTTAATAGGTAGTATTAGAAAACAATTAACCCATGCACTGCTGTTGCTGGTTATTTTTTGTATTTTGTTGTTAGATGTTCTATTTTCACCCATCTGTTCATATTCAGTTACATTTAATTGATTTATGTATACTCTGAACATTTCATACGTTCCAGATCCTCTATTTTCTATCACTGTCTGAGCATGTTGTTGTGAGTTGACAGTGCTTTATTTTTTTGGCCCTTAAGCAGAGAAGCACTGCCCAAGGCCCTCACCCTTATCACTGAGGGAAAGACCATGGCGATCCCACATCTGGCGATAAATGTTTCGTTAAATGTTCCATGTGGGCATGAGCCAAACATCACAGCCAAACACTGCAGCTCGGCCCCTTTTGTGTTAAGAAGAAATTCAGGCATATTCTAGGATGAAATTAACAGGATTTTTCCTTTCCTAAACTGATTGTACTGTTACATACCCATATTGTGTACATAAAGTACATACAATTAGTTTTAAATGAGGAAGTAGAGTAATTTAATGTTAGTGCTACCATAGTGTCTTAGTGGTTTTAGTCTGCTATATGAGTGATCTTTACATATTTTGCTCCAGTAATATATTGGAGTCTTTTACCTACTGTAAAATTTGTTTTGAAATAATTATAATATTTTTTTACAACAGTTAGTTTCAGGACACAAATTCTGATTGGTTGAGAAGCGCTCTAACCGTGTTACTACTGTATCACTCCACTGAGTTGTTGCTAACAACTCTCTTTATGCTGCAGTTGTCACTAATACATATTTCACCACTAAATTAGCTTCAGCTCATGTTTCACATCAATATACTGCCTTCAGTTCACTTCGAGAGTGTACACTGATAATAATACTGATACAAATCATGTACCAATTGTACTCATTTTTACTGTTATAAACCGGTAAGTTTAACTTATTTCTTGTAATAAATGGAGACTGAAGGCAGTGACTGGCACTAAAGAAAGCTTAATTCAACACAAATATAAAATAAGACAATCAGTGTTTTTTAAGTGTAAAAAAAGTGTCATCCTTAATCTGAAAGAGCATGAAACAAGAAAATGTGTGCTCACAAACCAAAAAAAAATTAAATGACTTGAGAGATGAAGCCATGTTAAGAATACAAAATAAATGATAAGAACAGATGAGAGAAAACAGATACCAGTACAGAGAAAGCCCAAATGGCATGTCTCAAATCATTCCCCATTCCCTACATAGTACACTAACATTACATGTAAGGCATACATGTGGGTTTATAAAAGAAAAAAAAAATTTTATTCGGTTATTCAGCCGTGGTTCAAAATGCATATATTTTATATTAAAAGTATAATGCGCTGTTTGGCTGGTTGAAACCAAGTTACGGTATAGTGCACTACAAAGGGAAATGTGAGGTTGCAGCTTGACCAAGCACACCGGACTAGATAAAGACTCTTTTGAGCAGGAGTAAGTTTATCTGGAGTAGTTTATTCAGTAGATTAGAGGTGTGGGTGGTTTACTTGGCAGGTTAATGGTAGTGAGGGGGTCAGTGAGCTGAGGCTGATCCGGTCTTGGCAGTGAGTTCAGTAGAGTAGAGTTTATGTGACGTAGCAACAAACTACTTGTTGAGGAACAATAATTTTGCAGAAGGTTTTACTAATTTTGTAAACATTTTTGATGCCACTTTTGCAGCTCCATTTATTTATTTCATACTTTATTAATTACCCAAACTGTTGTATAAAAGCAACATAACACTCAAGGTTGTGTTATCATGAAATAAGAGCACAACTGTGAAAGACTACAACACTCACCTTCGGCTCTTGCTTGGTTGATGTATAGTAAGATTGAGGGGAACCACATTCCAGAACACATCCTTCTTTCTGGTTATGAGCCCCCAAAAAACAACACATCTTGCTACATACCATGCCCAAACTCTCACACAAACACAATAAACAACAACAAAATAACACCCTCACCCACAAAACAATAACAATATCAGTAACAGAAGACCCCTAAAATAAACCAAAAATGGTGAAAGGAGGTGCAGCAGCAGGCCAAGACTACTTCAACCAGCATGAAACCACTTCAGTTTCCTTTCGCGCACCTTATTTTGAACAGAAGAGTTATGGTGCAGTGTTATCCACTTTATGATTTGAAAGCATTGGACTGATTTAAAAGCTCTGGCCTAATTTAGACAGAGACTAGCTCTGAATAAAGCAGCTTTGGTTCCCATCACAACTAGTGCAAGCACAGACGGGTTCATTGGAGAGCACCAAGGTTCAAGAATCTTGACCTGAATGGAACAAGTTCAAGATCCAGATTTTGTCAAAAAAGGCAAAAAGCCATAAGGAATGAAAGTGTTTTATCTTGTGAAAAGTGGATTTTATATCAAAATCTGAAAATAAACAACCTTAGGAAGGGCTTGTCTCTGGCCATGGTGGCTGAGGTGGTTACAAAACCCCTGGGTGGTAGAGCCCCAGGGGTGGGTGAAATCTGCCTCAAGTTCCTCAAGGCTTTGGATGATTTGGGGCTGGCTTGGCGTACATGTTTTTCAACATTGCATGGACATTGGGGCAGTGTCTCTGGATTGGCAGAAGGGGCTGGAGGTTCAACTTTTTAAAAAGGGAGACTGGAGAATGTGTTCCAACTATAGGGGATCACCCAATCACCCTCTTCAGCCTCCTGAGTAAGGTCTATGCAGGGGTACTTGAAAAGAGTCTGATTGAGAGAGTCAGAACCTCAAATCCAGGAGGAACAATGGGGATTCCATCCTGGTTGTGGAGCACTGGACCAGTTCTTCACCCTTGCTAGGATCCTGGAGGGTGCATGGGAGTTTGCTCCACCAGTCCATATGTGCTTTGTAGATCTGGAGAAGGCATTTGACCATATCCCTTAAGGTATTCTAGTGGGGGGTACTCCAGGAGTGTGGGGAACAGTACTCATTGCTACAAGCTATCCAACCCCTATATAAACAAAGCAGGGGCCTGGTATGCAATGCCGACAGTAAGTCAGACTGGTTCCCAGTTGGAATGGGACTCTGACAGGGCTGCCAGTTGTCACGGGTTCTGTTCATAACTTTTATGGGCAGAATTTCTCAGTATAGCCAAGTAGCGGAACATGTCTCAGGATTGGTGGTCTCAGGATTCCATGTCTCCTTTTTGCCGATTATGTGGCCCTGTTGACTTTATCAAGCTTGGAGCTCAAGCTCTTGCTGGACCAGTTTGAAATGAAGTGTGAAGTGGTGGGGATAAGTGTCAGCACCTCCAAATCTGAGACCATGGTCCTCATGATCAGTCAGAAAAAGGTGGTGTGAAGTGAGCCTCTGCCTCGAGTGGAGGAGTTCAAGTATCAGTACCTGTCCGTTGTGGTGAAGAGAGTTCAGGCAAAGAGCAAGGCTCTCAATTTGCTGCTTAATCTACATCCTTAACCTCACCTATGGTCTTTAATGATCGAAAGATGAGATCGCGGGTACAAGCAGCTAAAATGATTTTCCTCTGTAGGGTGTCTGGAGAGGATGGGTGGAGGGTGTCTCCATGTAGAGAGGAGTCAGTTGAGATGGTTCAGGCATCTGGTCTGGATGCCTCCCTAATGGCAGAGATTATATGTCTCGACTGACCTGGGAATGCCTTGGTATCTCCATATTCCAAAAACAGTTCCTCTGTTGTTACAAGCTTGATATCGTAACAGTAGAGGGACAGTTCTTTGTGCCATGTAGAACCCTTTTCTAAAAGATTCTATAGAGAACCATATTCTTTTAACCACAACCCTTTCATAATACAAAAAATAAATAATAATAACAAAAAAAAAAAAAAAAAAATCTTTAATCATGCACAAAAAGTTCTTCAAGTATTTCTTCAGTCAAAGCACCCTTGTAGAATCATTTAAGTACGAATAGTAAAGTACAGTTGACTTAAATATATATCATATTTGCCACTGATTTATTTTTTTAAACAGTTGGTTGACAAAACACAGCTCCTCACTTTTATCAGCCAATTTCAAGGGCTGTTCTTGCTGTTGTTTTGTAAACACTACCTAAAATGGCCACCACAATGATCAACGAGTGGAGACATTATATGGACACTACTGGACACAAGCTAACAAGCTGTACATTATTAAATAATCTTTGTTTGCTTATGATGCAGAACGTGACACTCTAAAATGTATACCTAAATGTATGCCATAAGCTGCCTGCTCCAGTCTTGTCAACAACTGGAACTGAATGTGAAAATATAATTTTAACGCAGATACATTAAAATGGTCTTTGCTGGTGATAAACAGTCTAAAAAGCTACACCATGACAATCTATCTACTCTTATAGCCAATGTTTTATTGGTTACTCAATGAATGTGACTGGATATTTCCATATCATTGCACCTCAAAGAAAGCTTTGAGACTTAATATTCCTTATTTTTAGTTTTTTTATGTTTGTTGGACATAATTGCTCTCAAACTTGTGAAAGTTTTCATCATAAATGAACAAAACATGCTCAAAACCCAGAATACAATTTCATATTTACATTAACCTGAATTAAGAGTTACTTTACTGTCAAGTAAAAATTACTATTATGGATAAACATGTTTTTATGCATTTAAATGGTATAAAAGCCTAAATTAAGTTATTAGGCTGATAGGAATTACAGCATTTTTAAAATCCTCTGAAGATCTTTGCTTCCAGTATTGACTGAGCTCTCTGTGAATAAGCCACTCTTACTGCTTCTCAGATTCATTCACTCTGAAAGGAGACCCTGAAAGCATATTTAAAATGTACTCTTACACTTACTTGGTGCAATTACAAATTTCACCAGAGGGGTGTCTAAAATCCCCAACGTCCCAAAACTTAAAAACTTTTTTAGTTTATTTTTTTAAGTTTGTAGGTAATCATCATTGTTTAAATTCTGGCCTACATTGTTGGGTTTTTAGATGTGATGAGTACCCTTCACTCCCCACATGAATCTAATCCCATTCAAATAGTGCTCTAGTAAACTCAACCCTGGCCATTACAGTGAAGTGATGTAGAAAAGATTGTTTACTTGTTGCGATTAAAGTTTATTAGCTTATTTACTTCAAATTCAAAAAGAAAAAAAATAGATTAGTCAAAAAAAATTTATATTTACAGTAATTTATCTGTCATTATACACTATTCTGTTATCATGAATGCAAAGTGAAACAACAATGGAAAATAATCTTTCTCTTCAGCTGAAATGAAAATTATATAAACTTGTGGCTGGAAGAGGGGTGGCTGGACGGCATATCTGACATACCTGTTATTACTCCGCCTGGTCCATAATTTAATAAGGCATAAACCAAATAGATGAGCTGCAATAAAGCGGGTATTTACTTTCCCCACTATGAGACTGTAATCCAATACAGCAAAGCAGTGGAATCTTAAGAGTTTGTCTGAGCCAGTGGTAGGATATACTGCCCTGTGTTGCTACCTAATGACACTAAGGACACAGAGTCTGAGCTGTAAACTGCACTAAATATGTATATGTACAGAGAAATAATTCTCCTTATCACAGGTAAGAAAATGCATTGGTCCGGAGCATTGTGAGTTCATCATTGTGAGAAGATGTCACACACCTGTGCGTGTCATGTAAAACAACATTTCCTGTCATACACTTAAAAAAGAATGTTTGGCCTTTAAAAGATTATATGAGAAAATAAAATTAGTGGGTAACATTTTAACTAAGGGCAGGTAATAAGACCAGAATAATCTGCTAAACAATATGCATCACTATATTTACATCCAGCAGCATTGGAATGTCTTTTTTTTTTTTAATCTTTTAACAAACAAATGTGTTTAATGTGTTTATAATTACTGGTCTTTGTTTTGAAAATTATGATCAATGAAGAATTAAATTAACAGAATTCGATTAGTATCCAGTAGGTGTACTTTCATCAAACCAAACTAATACATGACTTTTAAATATTTGAGAGATTATTTCCACAGATCAAAGATTATATTAACTTCTTAAGTTGACTGGCAATCATGTAACATGGTCTTACCAATTTATCTACCATTTATAATGGTCATAATTTTTATTTCTTTCGGTTGCATTTTTGTTTTAATTTTGTTATTGACTTTTTCAACGTCAATATAAGGCAGATCAGTCTCTCCTCTCTGCAACAGTTTCTTCATTCAGCTTCCCTCTCTAGTCAGTGACTTGGAGACAGAGAGATGGTTTGTTTGTCTGCATTACCACAGCTCAAAGGAAGGAGGGGGATGTGTTAGCTTTCCTCTATAAGCTCTTGCATGGTCATTTCACACCCAAAGATCACCATGCCACTCAAAACACTGGCAGCTAGACAGCTTTTTGTAAATGCCAACATTCACCAAGACTCTTAGAAAACTGACAGAAGCCCACTTCCTTTAAATTGATATATCAGAACTGGGCAGTTATCGTTCTCCAAGCATATTGGACCCTCTAAAGTTTTTGTATTAGTAGTTCAAAAAAGGTAGTGGTTTCACAAGCATTGGCTTGGCTTTACCCTCCCAGCTTGGTAGCATAATATTATTTGGGGAGGCATAGCTAATAGATGGAGTTGCTCCTGACTAAATAGAGTATGGGAGAAAACTGGATGAACAAAAACACCTAAAAATTAAAAATGCTAAGAATATTTCCTTGGAGCAGTGTCCTGGAAAAAGGGTTTAAAAAAAAAAGAAGCCTCCACATAATATAAAGGGTCTATACTATTTTCTAAAGTTTAAATAAATGAAAAGGGTTCCACAACGCTTCTTGGAGATATGCCACAGAACCATTTACTAGTTCCATAAAGAGAAGGGTGCATGCATCAGGCAGATAGATGTTCTGTGCAGCTCAAGAAAAAATTCTTAGTATAATATCAACAAACCCCCTGCACAAAACACTCATACCTCACCATTATCACAGCTTCTTGATTTGCTTACACTTGTCTGGAGAAATGTAGGGATCCTTGCAAAATTCTCCTGGCAGAACAAAATAAGTGTGTTTAAAATACCAGTTTTCCTAAGTAAACAAAAAACGACCCTGAATAATGTCTCTGAATTCTGTTGTAAAAACATATTGCAAAACCTATAACTTGGAGTTAGGTTAGCTTAGCTTACCACTTCCTAATCCTGTGGAATCTGACAGTCTTGAACTGGAGAATTTTTTATTTTTTTTGTTAGACATAGATATGCGATTAGAATGCTGTGTTTTTGTAGGAAATCAGTTTTGCACGCATTGACTGACAGAGGAAATCAACAGTGATAAGCCTCATTAAGAAACGATCTGAGAAATCTGAGAACTGTGATGTTAACAGCATCAAACAAAGGCATAGTGATGGTTCATTTTCAGGAAAGGAGGAAAGAAAGCAGATAACTTGTCCTATATTTGAGAATTCACTGTAATATTTAGAGAGAGTCTTTGCCAAATGCACAGCACCAGCATAATGGACACATTATGAACAAAAAAAAAACTGCTAAAAAAGGACTAAAGCCTTGGTCACACTGTGTAAAAACGACATACCATCATGGTATAAATCAAAAAGATCTTACAATCACATCAATTACAAGAAGAAATATAGATATTTAATATTGATCTATTGTTAAGCCAAATTAATTATAGCATTTTTTGAAACCTGATTTCTGTTGTGTAGGTAAAAACAGAATAACTGTGAACATACTCTGAAATGAAGGTGTGCAGAAAGATTTCTTTTAAACATTCTTTTAAAAATGGATGTTTATTTAAAAACCAAACTTTGCAAATGAGCATGCACGTTATAACCTTATAGACAACTAAAACAATGTGCAAAAAATCATAAGCCATTCTTAATTTATTAAGGTTTCCTGACAAAATGGCCAAGCTATTCACTCTTCAGGAGATATGTCTAGAGGAATTTGCAAGTTGTGCTGGACCACCAAAACCATCAGATAAACTTATCAACAAATAAATTTATGAGATTCCTTAAAGCTTCCATATTTGCAAGATAGGTGGAAAAATCTAGTTCTGCCTTTGCTTCAAATCTGAAAAATCAACAGGTGTTTTTAACTTTGTAAAGACATCTCAATTTCATGGGTCTGAAAGAATATGCAGCAATTACTGAGAAAACCAGAAGCAGGGGATTTTGAGCATTAAGAGTTAAAATTCACAAAAAGTATTTTTAAAGAAGCTCTTTGATCCTGCTGTGCTACAGAATGGGATGCAGGGGAAGGTACATGTCCTGTTATAAAGTGACCTGAATATTCCATATGTCAGGCTTGTTTATGCCAATCTGCCTGCTGCCTGTTATTGATTTGATGTTTTCTCCATTCTTGTTTACAGTGAAGCATGAAGCTGTAGTACAGGCCATCAAGGTAATTGCATCTGACAGCAGACCGTACACACATTTTATTCTAACCAATCTCATCTATACAAAGGCCATATCGGGCCATTCATCTTTATGCCACACAACACATATTTAGAGGGCAAAAAGAAAAAAGTGCACTCTGTTGACAGCTTTCATAAATAGAATTAAGTCTTGCGTCAAGCAAAGCATAACAACAAGACAATTTGATTTATAGAAAATAGGGCCTTTTTTTGCCGGACCGCCTACTGGGCTGGCCTAGAAGTGGCGTTTTCCCTTACTGACTGACTGACGCGCATGTGTGATTAGAAACACAGAGTGGACTGCTCAGTTTGTCTTATTTCACGTGAGTGTGTCTTTTCCTGAAATATTGTAAAGGGAAGTGGTAGGGAGACATTTTGAGGTATTAGTGTGTTTATAAACCTCCCTATAGCTGTGAACAGCCACATTAAAACTGAAACTGTTTTGAAATGGGCAGCATGGTGGCGCAGCAGGTATTGTCACACAGCTCCAGGGACCTGGAGGTTGTGGGTTCAAGTCCCACTCCAGGTGACTGTCTGTGAGGAGTTTGGTGTTTTCTCCCTGTGTCCGTGTGGGTTTCCTCCGGGTGCTCCAGTTTCCTCCCACGGTCCAATAACACGTTGGTAGGTGGATTGGTGACACAAGCGTCCATAGGAGAGTGTGTTTGTGTGTGTGTGTTGCCCTATGAAGGACTGGTGTCCCCTCCACAGTGTGTTCCTGCCTTGCACCCAGTGATTCTGCGTAAGCTCCGGACCCACCGCGACCCTGAACTGGAGAAGCAGTTACAGATAATTACCAAATGAATGTTTATGAAATGCCAAAAGCACCTCTGGGAAAATGGCTATATAGTTAATGGCACTCCAGATAAACTAGGCTTGCCTAGTCTTGTTTTTTGAAAATCAGCCTACCAACTCTATTTAATTTTATAATGATACAGTTCATTTCAGTATCCTTTTTGGCATATTAACTTCTGAGGATTTTGGAGCTTAAATATCGCCATGTTTTAAATAGGCTTTAAAAAATATTATTCTGTTTGTAGATTATCCATCCTTAATAAGTCAATATATATCATATATTTATAATTTAGAAATTATTTGCACATTGTATATTAGGTTTGCCATCAAAGCATAGCCACACTAAACTGCAGAAAAGAAGCTAACTGAAGACTCCAGGGTGGTCAACCAAGCTGTAATTACAGATTGAGGTAGTGAAAAAGCCCACTGAGCACTGCTCCAAAGTTCAAGAAATGTTTACACAAACAAAGCAAGCATCCCTTAAATTTTGAAAAATGACTTATGTTGGATGAATTATAAGTTTTGCTTTGTTTGACCTGGTGGTCCAGTACAAACACCAGGTTGGACAAGCGTGGGAAGGCCCATTGCTTGGTCCATCACACATTCCTCCCCCACCCACCTGGATTTTATGACCTAAACGGCTCCAATTACCCAGCCACTGACAGACAGACAGATGAGATGCTGCTCTGGGGGTCCTCAGGTAGGGCAGCCTGCGAGTGAGGCTCAGAGGGACGAGTGAAGGATGGGAGGAAAAGAGAGAATGATGGAAAGAGTGGAGCTGATGGTGGAGGAGAAATAGACAGTGAAAGAGTCCACTGACTGAACTAAGATAAATCTCTCAGCAGCCAGGATGGAGCGAGACCATTGTTAGCCCATTAGCCCAGACGTCATCATCAGGTGTTTTCTCCACCTTGTCACGGGACATGCCTTCACCCTACGTTTCCCCATCAACTCATCAACCTCTGACTCTCATAGTGCTACTATAGCCTTCAGTAGACTTCCTTTTGTGCCATAAACAAATTACCACAGCTCAGTGTTGATACAGCACACCCACTGAAGCAGCAGGGAAAACCCCAAGGGCTTTCAAGGCCTTGAGGAAAGGTATGATTTTCCTTTAGTGTCTGTAAATTTTAGTCCATTATTGTTTAACATACACCTCTTGCTTCGTGTATTTGAAATCTGCTGTTTGGAAACTAAAGTGTTAATTTTGTAAGCATCCAAACTTAGAGCTGAACTGCAGATCTGACATGTCAATTTGACCACTACCCTAAGTAGAAAATAACAGTAAGATTGTCCAATCATGACTTAATTTACACTAGAGACAACTAATTTTGTGAAGGAAAAATGTCACCCAACGCTTTCTAGAATTCCTAGGGACAATGCTGACTGTGAGTATGAGTTGCATCCTGACTAATTTGTTTAATACAAAAGTTACAAATTGTCACTGTCCAACAAAAAACATATCACCAAAATAGTAACTTTACAAGAGAAGGTAAAAACCTTTTTAACTTTCAATGGAAGTCATTGTAAAAGGATGTGTGTTCAAATGATATAGTAAACTAACATCAACAAAACTGGAAATACATGTTTTTCACTGTGGCGAAAGTGACAGCGATGAAATTGAAAACATACATACTTCATAAAAGACTTTTTACAGAAAGATTTCCTGTAAAACTGCTACACAAAAGCCTCAAATAATTATGAGAAGGCCATTATAGGCTTCAGTGATTCACCATTAGTTTAGCGCTAACTTACTACATGACTCTGTTAAGGGTGCTTGCAGAAATTTGATATATTTTATAAAAGTGTAATGTTACTATTTATCAAGGAAAAGAAAAACACATTTTAAAAAAAGCAACACTGAAAAGGAAAAATTCCAGTTTTTTATTCACAGCCTCTGACCACTGCTTGAGAATTTGTAAGGTTTAAGAGCAACCTCTAAATTGTGTTCCAAGCACAAAGGAAGGTAATGCATCTCAGTTTAGTGATGTATTATTCTATACATTCATGACTGCATATTTTTTTATGGTTTCTGTAAAAAATATTCCACAAGCTTGAAAATGGGGGTAGAACTGGAATTTGTTTCAATTAAAGCAGAGTTTCAATGGGCTGTGGATAAGGCGATGACAGAATTGACCATGTGTTGGGACATGGAGAAAAGAAGTCTCATAACTCTTTGAGTAGATTAAAACAGTAACTCCATTGTCCAGCATCAACACACAATTCCCACCCCACCCCACGCCCACTCATCTCTTAGAACCCATATAGAGTACCAGAGCTTTTTAGCAAAATATTCTCTCATATAACAGTCATTCCTGTAAAAACCCCAAAGAGTTTATCATGAGACAGACAAGAGAGCAAAACAGTTGAGTTTAGTGGGCTGCTGTTCCAGCTGCCATTCCTATATGTTTATAAGGCCAGAGTCACAGAGAGGCAAGGGCAACATAGCTCAGAAACCACTCTGAATAGTGGGCGAGCCGTAAGGATTTTGTCACTGTCAAAATAAAGCTTCTTATCTTATACATGGAAATTTATAAAAGGCTAGTGACCTTAACTGTAGCTCTCAGAGACCTGGTATACAGTGACCAGCCAGAAGATTAAAACCACTGACAGGTGAAATGAAAAACATTGATTTTTTAAATATTACAATAACACCTTCCAAATACTGGAATACATTAAGAAGAAAGTAAAAATTTAGCTCTGAAATTTAATGAGTGCCCCCTCCAGGGTCTGTTCCCGCCTTGCGGCCAGTGATTCCGGGTAGGCTCCGTATCCAACGTGACCCTGAACTGGATAAGCGTTTACAGACAATGAAAGAATGAATAAATTAATTTGAGGACTTTGAAGCTAGAAAAAATGGGCAAGCTTAAAGCTTTGAGATAAACCAATGATTGTCATTTTATAAAAAACTTCATATGTTGCAAAATCCATTTTTACTACGATTTAAAAAAATATATTTTTACCAGTTGTAAGTGGCAGGCGGATCAACAAAATCATTGCATGGTTCTTTGAAGACCATTCCAGTGAAACTGAATTGAAGTAGTTTTAGCGCAATTCTATTGATCCGTTCATCTTGATAAACTCCTAAAATTGTTTATATAATAATCCTAATTACAAAATAATACTCCTCCATGAATTATTATTTGCTCTTGCTGCTCTACTGCTTTTCATATAACTACAATTCTCTAAGAAACATACTTCCATTTGGATACGACTCATTGTGTGATCAAACTTCTATCCTGAACTTAGCGTCCCCAATCAGCATTCAATGATCTTCTGTGAAGATTAGGATGAGGCTAATTTAGACAGTCTTTTACATCTCTCAGCGTAATAGAACTGATTTCTGAGAGCAGAGAGAAGCCACTGAGCTCAGACCCCTGCCACTGCTTCCTATCCTCTTTAAGCATCTGGTTACAAGGCTCTCTTTCCTGTTTATTTAGTCAAAGAAGGAGAGAGCGAGAAGGGGCTCGACTGGACAAGCCTTCAACAAGTTCAACAATCAGAGAAAAGCTCCTCATTGAAAACATATGACAGTTCCTCTGCACACCAGCAGAAGTTGGATTTAAGAAATAGAGGCTGTGAGCTGAGCTGCTGGAATTCAAAGCAACTTCATTTAATCCAACCTTCCAACCAATACGTCTTTTAACCTAATTCAGACATATTGTCCATATGTTTGTATAATGTATAACAGAAACCTCCCTCATGCTGAGCATTTATAAACAGTTCTGATGTGAGGTTTTAAAGTATAATAAAGTCAACCTGAAAACATGAAACTGACCATTAGTTCATGTCTCAGGCATGATTCATCATACCATTTAAATGATTAATTATTAATATTTTCCTGTAATCTCTAATTGAGTTTTGATTGCATCACTCTGCACCAGTGACTGGAAAAATAATTCTGACAAACAGTATCATGTTTTATCCTCTACCTCCTACCACCTGCACCCATCACTAATCTAAAACACTCAGCTGGCTTAGGCACCCTCCCTGGAATATGCAGTACATGCCCAAATGTGTGCGCACACCTGCTCATCCAACATTTCTTCTGAAACTTTGGTGATAAATTGGTAACTAGTCCAACCTCTGAGACAGTAAGAGCCTCTACTGTCAGTGAAGGCGTCTACATAGACACTAGAACATGTCTTTCAGGATTGGATAGTAAACTGTTACCAAAACTGTAGTGATGGCAAGTTCACTGCAAGTTGGAGCTAACATTTACTATGAAGATTAAAGAATGATAATGTATCAACAAACAGTTGGACAAATATAATTTACCATGGATTGAAAATGCAGTATGACTTCTGATTCAGACCTAAAACACTCAGTTCCTCTGACTAAGCTCTTTATCTCTAAAATTATGATCTCACTGGGGTGATGTGTAAGCTAAACTACTGTGATGTATTTGGCATTTTAGATGTGGAAGTTTGGCATTGTTAGCTCAGTTTTCAGTGATGAAAACTTCTGTTCTGTTGAAGATGATTTGTCAGACTATTGCTCGTTCTGTGTGTATTCCATAAAAAAATGCTGCACTTATTATTTCCATCTTCATTGTGAGTTTTATAATCAGGGAATAGCTTTTTTTTTCAAGTTTAATTTGTACATACCTGACAAAAAAAAACATTACCAGGATTTATACAATGTTTATGAAGAAATGTTCAGCTTTTTGTGGCTCTACAGGTTAAATTCTGACACCTACCCAAAATAAAAATCACCCTTAAACCTAACCGTAACCCTAAGCTTATACCTAAACTCCAAAACCTGCTCCCACAAGCGTTTTCTCAGGAACTCAGAACTGAATCTTAAATTCTAAATGTAAAACAGTTTCATAAATATATTTTCTGATCTTGTTTTTCATATGTACTAATTTTGTGAGACCATATGCACTGCAACTTCTACTGTGTACTTTCCCCAAGGCATAGGTTTAGTCATGCTTTATTTATATATTAATTTTTATTTCATTGAATTGCAGTTTTATATTCACCATAAATACCATTTACAATGAACATTTTTCTACAGACAACAGATATATAACATGTGTGTTTTGAACCTTATATGAACTCATCTACACCTGTTCCTCTGAGTGAAACACTAACATGTGGCCATAGTACAATACCAAAATGTGTGCTCTTTCTGTGGATGAAGCTCTGTAAACTTTCACCTGTTTGGGTTTTAGCAACACCACACCAGTTCATGTTGGATTAATGTAGCAACACTGATGCCCTTATGCATGATAGACTAGAGTTTATTTCCTAGTTTGGACAGGAACTCCAAACTACACTATGTTGCCAAAAGTTTTTGCTCGTCTGCCTTTGCACCCATATGAACTTGAGTGACATTCCATTCTTAATCCAAAGGGTTTAATATGATGTCGGTCCATCCATTGCAGCTAAAACAGATTAAACTCTTCTGGGAAGGCTTTCCACAAGTTTTAGGAGTGTGTTTACGGGAATTTTTGACCATTCTTTCAGAAGCGCATTTGTGAGGTCAGACACTGATGTTGGATGAGAAGGCCTGGCTTCCAGTTCTTTGCTATAATTCGTCCAAAAGGTGTTCTATCGGGTTGAGGTCAGGACGTGAGGTTGAGGTGGCATCCTATCATGGTCCCACGCTGGAATTCATGGGGCTGTTGAGAGTGACCCATTTTTTCACAAATGTTTGTAGAAGCATTCTGCATGCCTAGGTGCTTGGTTTTATAACCTGTGGCCATAGAAGTGATTGGAACACCTGAATTCAATGATTGAGATAGGTGAGTGAATATCTTTAGCAATATGATATATATATATATATATATATATATATATATATATATATATATATATATATATATATATATATATATATAGAACATTTTCTATCCAAAAAATACATGCAATACATCCATTTTTGTCTATTTTATTTTTACTAAATAATTTCAACACAGCAGCTGTCCTTCACAATGTGTGAAAATTCATGATCGCGACTTTCTATTGCAAGTAATAAGGTTTTTCCTTAGCCTATATTATCCTAAAAGTTATTATTTTAGAAATAAATATGTTTTTCTTTGGTCAGTGAATAGATAGATAGATGTTCATAAAATATTTTCTTTCATGATTCTGGGATGGTCTGTACATGAATACTCCTCTGTGTATGTGTGTGTAAAAGCAATGGCGGCATGTTAGAGTGGGCTGAAGTGCTTGTGTTAATGGGCTTCTCGGTAGGACCTGTTTTGCTGTTCTAAGTGTAAGGTGAGCTTGTGTATTCAGGATGAATTAGAGAAACAGGGAGAGTTTGAGGTCAGTAGAATATTACACCCTTTCCTGCAGTTTACCCAGCTGCCTTGCATGTCTGAAGCAAACTAGACATCTGCTTTTACTTCATGTTTTACACTCAAACTGGGGAGGGGGTGGGAGACAGTGGGCAGAAAATAGTTCCCTAGTTAAAAATATGAACCTTGTTTTTCTCCAAGATGGCATAGGCTAGGAGGATTTAGAGGGAAGGAGAGTGATACCAGTGAAGGCCTTTCCTGTGAGTGGAAACATCCCTCTACACAGTGCCTGGTTCTGCACGACTGGAATGCATTGAGGTTGAAGGCTACGGACACGGTTGACAGGGAGAAAGTGCAGAAACTTTTTTTTCCTCTGCTCTTTCGTTTCCTTGTAAGTCATGCCTGGTGACAATTCCCTGCTTCAGTGTGGTACTCCCACTATAGCTTTGACCTTTCCTCTAACCACACTATTGACTAATCACCTCTAGGTTCAGCAGCATGTGCCAGGGAAGGATGAATGGGCTGTTTTTTCCATCACACTCTTCACCTCCCTCCTCGCTAATTACTCATCCACAGAAAACAAACACACGTTTCGCGATGCTGTTAGCAGTGTTTTACCAAGTAATTCTCCCATGCCATGTGATTGTTTTACTCTCAGGGGAAAGGAATTTGATGCTTTATGACTGTGAACTTTAGGTAGGTGTAGAACATCTCCTTGTCCCAACTGCTGCTGTTTTCCCAAGAGCTTGTAATTGTACATTTCAAGAGCTGACAATCAGGTGGGGCCTAGAAATAGCAGTAATGATATGGAAGGTGCTAATGATGAGGAAGTGTTGGGCTTGACACACAGAGAAGAAACAGCTCACTGTTCCTTCAGGTCAAGCAGTAACTGTGGCCGTGGCAGTAGTGTGACTTCATCCCAGTGGGAGGAGCGCCACAGCTTTCTGGGCACAGGTGTGGATTAACAATGTTTGTTTTGAAAGCGATCAGCACGCCTTCACATCTCACACACACACTCTCTCTCTGGCTCTGGAATGTTTGGCATCCCTTACTCCTTGCCGTGTTTTGTGTATATATGTGTGTGTGTAGGTGTGTGTGTGTGTGTGTGTGTGTAGGTGTCTGTGTGAGAGAGAGCATTTTCTTTCACTGCATGTTGGGATCAACGGTTATCCTAGCATCTAAGCATTTAAAAGCAACTTACAGTGCATGGACAAGTGTAAGGTGGGATGTCTAAACATGATGCACATTTTTGAGCAACTAGAGAGAAGGCCCAGATCTGGACATGTCTGCTTTTTTCCACACTAAAGCTGAGTGCTGGGCACAGAAACACACAGCACTCTGTGGATGGTTGATTCTGATGGAGATAAGCCGGTCCTGGCCTGCTGCACTGCAGTGACCTTGCAGTAGTAAAGACACCAGTGTTGTCTTAACTTTTGTGCCACCCCAATGCACACACAAACTATATAGAAGCTCAGCAGGAGACTTGATTTGCAGAAAAACAAAACAAAACCCGTATTTAAACAACCACAACTATATATTTTTCAGCAGCAGCAGTTGGATATGTTGGCTTTCTTGGCCACAACCCGTAGGTCTTCACTTTAATGAGAATTACCGCAATTTAATTTGTAGCTCCAATCTTGATCACAATAATTAAAATGAGACATTTTCTCCAAGTAGTTCAGGCTTTGTCCTTCAGGTAGCTGGGTTCCTTACATTAGGAGAGTAACAATAAACTATGCGTTTGTGCTTTACGCTCAGTAAACCCCAGATGCCTGATTTTGGCACAAAGATGTCTAAGTTTATTACATATTTGTAGGTCAATTATTGCATTCTTTAGGTGAAGTCAGACAAAATACTTTGATGCTTGTTAATGGGGCAAGAAAACTTAACTGAAAGAGGGAAGAATAAAAGAAAAATGAAATGATACTAAACAAATCAAATAAATTATAGAGCACAGGCAATTCAGGGAACACAGAGGAAATTCCTTTAGTATCTGTAATCTTTTAGAGTTTTAATACCTGAGTATTATGCGCTGATTCAAAGACCGGTCTCTCATGATGTATGCTCTGAAACCATCTCTGCGACTCAAAAGGACTTTTCTTTTTTTTTTGTGAGATTGGAAACAGTGTAGTTTCTGTGTCATTAAGGCTGTAAGCGTTGCACTCTGTTAGACACGCAATGTCCGTCTTAGTCAGAAGTGCTAGAGGACCTGATACACCACGACAAAGAGTTTTACTTTCCCACAATCAGCCACACTAAAACAGACTAGGAAATTCAAAAGTCAAAGCTGTTTCTGTGACCGCCCCCTAAGATCCAAACTGGATTTGAACTTCTTACCCCCCACCCTGAATGAATGGAGGAGAGTGTGCAGTATAGAATCAGTCAGTGGCACTATCCTCTCATACAGAGAATAACAACCGTGTTTATTTTAGAGAAGCAAATATGGCCAAACATAAGAATACTGAAAAACAATGTTTGTTTGTATGTAGTTTATTACTTGACCATCCTTGTAGCAATGTAATGGTGCAATTAATTGAGTGATAGGTTACATACACTTTTAACAACAAATATGTAAACATAAAATGAGGAGCAAATCATAAGCGCATTTATGTGTTCTTTTAATAAACAAATTATAAATTCATACATACATCAGTGGATGGCAAGGTGGCACAGCAGGTAGAGTCACAGTCACACAACTCCAGGGACCTGGAGGTTGTGAGTTCAAGTACCACGCTGGGTGATGGTCTGTGCGGAGTTTGGTGTGTTCTCCCCGTGTCTGCGTGGGTTTCCTCTGAGTGCTCAGATTTCCTCCCACTGTCCAAAAACACACATTGGTAGGTGGACTGGCGACTCAAAAATGTCCTTAAGTTGAGTGTGTGAGTGAATATGAATGTGTGTTTGTATGTGTGTCGCCCTGTGAAGGACCGGTGCCCCCTCCAGGGTGTGTTACTGCCTTACGCCCAATGATTCTGGGTAGGCTCAGGACCCACGCGACCCTGAACTGGAAAAGTGGTTACAGACAATGAATGAATGATGAATTTGTAGTTCTACCATATATACCATATACCATATATCATCTGTTGCCATCTGTATATTTATTTTCATTGCATGGTACCTACTCTACTCAGCTGTATTCTGTTTTTTTTTTTGTTTTCCATTAGGCAAATTACTTTACACAACTGGTACTGGAAAAGCCATCCAGGTACCCAAAAGGGAGTTAAGTGGAATAAGGTTGAGTACAGTAGGTTCCATGCAGTGGAAAAGCACAAGTTTGTTAGCCCCCTTTCACCCTGTTCTTTAGTGGTAAGAGCCCCACTGGACCAGCACATAACATTTATTATTGAGGTATTGGATCATTCTTAGGATGCAGTTAGACAAAGCAGCCCTGCTGGAGTTTTCTAAACCCTTCAGTGCCACTGCTGATTAGAGAATACCAGCCAACACTGTCCTCTGGGCAGTGTCCATTGTCCACTGCTGCAGGACTAGAGAATGACCAACACAAACTGTGCAGCAATAGATGAGCTATTGTCTCTGACTTACATCTACCAGGTGGACCAATGAGGTAATGTCAAGGTTGTGGCTAATAGGGCAGTCAGTGATTGGCACAGTGTTTCAAAAAAACCCAGAAGGACTGCTGTGTCTGATCCACTTGTACCAGCAATAACAAACCCAGCACAAGGTCAGTGTCACTGCAATGCTAAGAATAATCCACCACTCAAATCATGCCTGCTCTATGGTGGTCCTGTGGGGGTTTTGACCATTGAAGTACAGGGTACAGGGTACTAACACTATAGAAAGAGATGCACAAAGCTGTAACTCTGCAACATATTATCATGAATTTAAAATAATTGTCAGATCTATATCATCAGAATGAATGAGATACTGGGGAAATGGGAGAAACCTCAGTGGGTTTAGCTCAGTTCAGTTCAGGGCTTGTATTAGGACGTCTGTGATTGGTTTGGTCCCCCAGGCGCTATGTTTGCCCCTATGCTTGAGCGTGCAGAACGCAGAGGACTTTAGTGGAAGTGGTTTCCAGAGTGGCACACCAAAGTTAATGCATTACATATGTCTGTGATTGTGGTTAGACTGGAGTAAGGGCTTGGTGCACTAGGTATCTGACTATTTTTTTTCTCTTCACCAGCACTAGTTCTTGAGTAAATTGGATAAGTCTGAGTGAATAAATTGGGCTCTAAAAACAACCTTTTAGGTACTAGCTGGAATGTCCTGTCTTTATGTGGGAGGCTTCACTTAACATGGGGAGTACTTAAGAACAATTCTAGTATAGTTTAGTTTGATGTCAGAGTTGTTGTTTTCCTTTTTTTCTTGTACAGATTTTCCAGGTTTAAGTTTAAGTAAGTATTAATCAGATTAATGCACTACACATTACTGCATTAAAATCTAAAGAGGTCCTGTTTTTGTGGATGTGCAATTCATGACATGTGGCAGATGAAAGCTCTCTGGCTGCTGGGATGTACTGATGATATTAAAGGTGAATTAGAAGACCACCTGCTGTCCAGGGTTCAGGGACTTTATGTAACGCTTTTCTCAAGTTTGTGGACACCTCCTCATCCAACATTTTCTTCTGAAATGAAGCGTATTAATGGGCAGGTTGTCCCTATTTGCAGCATTCACATCGCCTACTCTTCCTGGAAATCTTTACACTGAATGAGCAATTCTATGAGGACTTGATGGTATTTGCATTCACCCCAGGAGGGCATCAGTTAGGTTATGGAACAGCCCTGGTCACCGATTATTAGTGCTGGGGGGCTTGGTATTCCTGTGGCTGATGCTTCACATTTGGGCATGGTGATTTATGTTCATGTACAGCTTCTATGCTGCATCCATCTTCATTTGCTGATTTTCTATTATACACATTGAGCATTGATGTCCACATGGGATGTTCCAGTAGATATATATTTTGGGTGCTTCTATAAGTGTACATTCTTTTCATTGGTAGAGAAGGTAAACTAAGACTTTGGAGATCATCTGTGATGGAACAGAGTTAATGGAGAGTTTTAAGAGTGAAAGAGAAGCCTATGAGAAACAGAAATACTACAAAAGGTTTGTGGGGGGGCAAACTTGTGGCTAAGACACAAACTAGTAACCCTAGACCAAGTCTGTTCTATTTTCCTTACTGTGACAAGCAGACCATTTTGCTGGCAGTGGCTTGAAGGCCCACATCCTGCTGAATTTCCTGAGTGGAGCATAGAGGCAGTGATAGCATTACCCAATGTGACTCTCAAAGGCTAGACTTCAATTTAGCCTGGTGCTGCTGGCTAGAGCAGCCATGGATTAGAAGCAAAGATGGAACTGATATCACTCATGAGTGCATGTGTGTGTGTTCAAACTGGTCACAAATGCTGCCAAAGCATAGTTTCCCAATAGTGCCAAGGGCATACATCTTGAGGAAATTAATAACAACCATAAATGTGGTCTTCTGTGTGATGTGGAATGTATGGTATAGGCCGTGGAGGAAGAATCAAATGCAGCAATGGGCTAACTTGCAGAGTGGACAAAACCTAGAGATGTGTTCAGAGCTCACACACTCTCTAATATCATGGTGATATCTACCCAGGTTTTAACATGTGTCTGGTATATGTAACATTATATTTAGGTTTTTAGGACTCATTGCTGAATGAACAATAATGCTATTTACATAAATCAGGTTTAACACTCACACACACATTTTGTCTTAATTACTGCTGTCGATCGATTAAAAAAAATGAATCAATCAATCACATTTTTTTACCATGTGGTAATATCTCAGTGTTTTGATGATATCTGAATTAGACGTATGTAGCTGAGGTTTACTTTCTCTGTTTTTCATTTTGAATTACCACAGAAACTCGCACACACACATACACATTCACTGTAATCAGAAAACGCTTTTTATAAAATTCAGAAGATGTTTCCTGACCGTTTTCTAAAAAAAAAAAAAGCATGCTCGGATTTCTCTCTCTCTGCTCACAGCAGAAAAATGTCAGAAACCCCCAAATTTGGAAAATTATTTTTGGAAAATTACTTTTGAAAAAGAATTATGGGTTTTAGAGTTCAGTATTGCCTATATGCCAGCTTTAAGATCTTGCTAGAAAACAGGCAATACTGCTTCAGGTTGACCACGTTCCAAAATAACAAAAAATGAATCTAAAAAAGAAACCAACTCAACTAACTAAAGCCGAAAAGAAAAAACACCTATCTTCCCTCCCTGCTCACACCAAAAAACAGAGCCCAAATATATAAACAAAAATGTAGGCCACCCACTCAAACCCCGATCGAGTAGAATCACAATAAAATACAAAAACAACAGAAATTTGGTCTGACACTAGTGGGCAGCCAGCCTGAGCAATGTGTTGGCCCACATGGAAGGAAAATATCAGCTCCTCAACTACAGAAGGTTCTTTTTAATCTGCCGCCATCCGAGCCAACCAATAGGAAGTGGAGCATGTGTGTGGAGCAACATGCAGCAATTCAGCCAGAGTATTCACCTGAAATCCTCAAAAAAACTGTGAGAGATATAAAAATAATAACAAGTTTCTCAAAAAAAAAAAAAAACCCCACATGGGTAACACCCCGCACCACCAAAAATCAACATACCATGTAATTCTAAAATTTTAAACTCAAGAAATAGCATCAGCCAACACATTCTCTGACCCTTTTTTGTTATGAATCTCAAGGTTGAATTCCCTTAAAGTGCCCATCTAAGTGCCTATCCATTTTTTGTTGCTTTAATTTTTGAATTAGAGACAGAGAAATCAATGGACTATGCACAGTGTACGCAACAAGTGGCAATAAATTAGATCCAACGTAGACCTTAGAAATTTGAAGTTTTGTAATGTTAGTAGCACACTGGATGATCGATACCACTCAAATCCTCTTGAAGGACAACACCAGCACCAGTTGCACTGGCATCCACATCCAGCTTCAAAGGTTGTGTAAAATCAAGAGCAGATTGCTCAGGAGAATTACAGAGCAAAGTTTCACAGATTCAAATAAACACTGCCAGTCATTAGACCAAACAAGTAAGTTGGTCAGAGTTAAAACCATATCATAAAAGTTTCTACGGTACCCATGGTAATATCTTGCCACACTAAGGAGACTTTTTAACCCATGTTTTGTACATGGCACAGGAAAATCAATAATTGCCTGCATATTCAAAGCAACAGGATGAACTTGGCCTTGATCAACCTGCTCCCCTACACTGTCAGAAAAACAATCACTGTGGTCGTACCTTTTGCTGTCACTGTAGTGGTACTCTCAAGAGTACATAGTCACTACCTTTTATTAGAGAACATAATTCTACCTTAATTTATTATAATTGTAGAGTTTAAATTTGTCTTGGTTTCATACGGCCCATTTCATCTCCATGACTTACATAATGCTCTTTTATTGTACACAGGTCTTTAAAGAAGTATTGCAAATAATAACTGTAGCTTTGCCAAACTCACATTAGACAGATTTAAAGTCAACAAGGCTTGGTGCATTCTATCAAACACAGAATAAAGGGTTTTCAAATGATCACTCCAACTATAAAAATGGACTACTATGTCTTTCAGATAGACCTCACACTCACAAATCCTCTTGAAAACCTGATTCATAAGCCACTGAAATGTAGTTGTTGCATTCTGAAGGCCAAAGGCCATGACTGTGTACTGCAGGAAATTCTGGTGTGACAAAGGCTGAACATTAGCTGCATGAGTGGTCAAAGGTATGAGCCAATAGCCCTTGAGCAAATTTAACTTTTGAACATATTTGGCAGAACACTTTATTCACTATGCATGGCAAAGGAGTCTGGTTTGTTGTGGCTTTGATTTTTCTATAATCAGTGCAAAAACGAACAGTGCAATATGGCTATGTATTATAGGAACATGTTCTGCAACATAATTATCATGCGACAAAATATGAGTGTGCAAAAGAATGCCAGGAAATAAAGCAGGATAAGACAACAATATCTCTTAAAGAATCTTCAGGTAAATGAGACAAAAATGAATACAGATCTGTTACAACCTCTGAATTTTGTAATCAAGCACCAGAGACACAAATGTGATGCATGTCTAAACCCATCTCTTTATATTCAGAACCATCTCCACATGGCAGCACAGAAACAGAAGCTGGAGGGGTTGCGTCACGTGTCAACTCTGGGTTATCCTCATCCATGCAGACATAGAGCTTCAACATATTAATATGGCAGACCCTAGATTTTTTCTTTCTATGAGGAGTAAAAATAACAATAATTTTCACTTAGTTTAGAGACTGAACTTCATAATGGCCAGAAAAACTAGATTGCAAAACTGAAACTGGAACAGGTAAAGATTGTTAGAAAGAACTAGAAAAAGTTTTTTTATTTTTTTATTTTTTTTTAAATCAAAAACGAGCCAAAAGAGTCTCACAAACAGCAAACAAAAGCAATGGAACTCCCTCATCCCAGTCTTTGTTTGACTCCAAACAGTAGGTACATAATATGGATTTCAGTGTTTGATGATATCTCTCCAGCACACCTTGAAACTCAAAGTGATATGCAGTAGAGGTCTGATGTTTTATCTCTAGATGGGACAACACTTGCTTAAGCAACGGTGATATAATGTTTGAATCTTGATCAGGTTGCACCATACAAAGGTAGAAAATAAACTTTATAAGAGACTTAACTATGGCTTTTGCCTTCATATGACTTAAAGGCACAGCCTTTGGGAAGCGGGCTGCTTCACACATTATTGTTAACAAATATCCATAACTATAAATCGTTTGAGATAAGTACACAATTCAAAATCACACTTTCAAATGGCAATCCCATAAAAGGAATATGTCTAAAAGGAGCATAAGGAATGCCATGATTTTCATACAGAGGCAACAAATTAGAATTTCTAACATCAGGTACACTTCTCTCTGAATGAGGGCAAGACTTTCCTTCACTAGGAAACAAAACAAAAGTGTTCTAATGCATCAAAACAAATGCATCACTACACACCGCAGTTTGTGCTATAGTTGAAACTTTTGTTTATTTAAATGAAGCATGAACAAGCTCTCCAAAAAAACACACAGCATGTAACAAAGACCCTTAATTTTTTTTGCCATTTACTTGGGGTTCATAAACACATTAGAATTGTTTCCAGCAGGCACACAGACTGGAGAGCTAACAAACAGTAAGGAAATATCCACAGAAGTTTATAAAACCTGGTTTATAATTAAAATTATGAATGTTGCCATATTGATTTTAGGATTCTACTAATATAATTCAATGTTTTTTTGAGTCCACAGATGCTGAATATTTGCACACAGAGGGCTAATTGTAATTGCATTTTAATCTCATGCGTTGTAGTTAATTGTATTTGATTGAATTTGTTGTTTGTTTTGTTGTGAGCTGTGGATAGATTAAGGGTCAAATTATAAAAAGGCATTAACCATTTTAAGAGAAAAATTATTGGAGTTGATAATTTACCACAAACAAACTTTAATCCCCTGTATGAGTTGCATTACTGAAAAAGGAGAAGTGGGAAAGGAGGTGATGGAGACGGAATTTTTAGAGGGATGTTGAAACACCACAAATGAAAGTCATTTGTTTAACATTCCCAGTACACAAGTAATCTACTACTTCTCAATACTCATCTATTACTCATCAACTTCCTACTTGAATGAGTTCTGAGCCAAGCTCCATAAAAAAGAATGATGTACTGGAGGATAATAGAGACCCACTCCTCTCTGACTGGACTATACAGGAACTTGAGTGAGAGGCATGGCATCTTAAATGATATTTAATCACACCAAACAGAGGGCCTGCACTTCAGCTCCCATTTCTCCCCAGCAGCTCTTAAAAACTGAGAGACACTTAACGAATGTGTTTAATAACTTCAGGAAACGAGAGCACTTATATGGCCCATCAATTTGGCTGGAGGTGAAAAAACAGGCCAGGTTTCAAAATCCCAGTGATTTGTTTGCGGTTTTCCCAAGAGCTTTTCCTCTTCCTAGATACGTGGAGACAATCTGAAAGTGTGTGTGTGTGTGTGTGTGTGTGTGTGTGTGTGTGTGTAGGATGGGGGGGGGGGGGGTGGGGGTGGTGTTCATGTGCACAGAGAGTTGGGGGTATCTTTAGCATTGAGAGAGAGAGAGTGAGGCTTATCTGAGAGGAATGGGGTTATTTGAGTTCTTGAAGGGCACAGGAGGATAACAGGCAGGAGAAGATCACATGCTCTGTGTCTTTCCTCTATCTGTCAAAAGTGAGAGAAAGACAGTGAGAGAGAAATGTATGTGAGGAAGACTGAAGGAGGGGAAAAAAGCACTTCCAAGAAACCAAGAATCACAGAGTGTGTGAATCACTGACATTGATTCAGATGAAGAAGCAGAAGAAGAGCTGTAGGGAGAGTGATAGCATCTGTTTGCATCTGTTTGTTCTGGCTGTAATACATCTCTTGTATATACATTTTAATTCATTGTATTTATTTCTTCTTTCATCTTCTGTAAGGGTTCTTAAATAAACATCTATAAATTAATGTGAACACAGAGATCTGTTTATTTCTGGAACCCTGCAGTTTTCTAGTAAGTGAAAATACAAATTATATTGTAACTTCTTAAATATGTTTTGCATGTGACAGACTCACTCACAGAAAGGCTCTGAATTATTTACTATTCACTTTCCACTTGGTAGTGTAGGCTACTGTGAACTGAATGGACAATGATGATGGACAGCATTTCTATAATAGGAGCTGATTTCAAATACACTTACTGACCAGCCACTGTCGTTTCCATGTTTGGCATGGTGATTTCTCTGGGCTTCTTTCACTTTTACAAAATGAAAAGCAGACTACCCAGGGTTACTATGTTTTCGTGAGTTGCAAAAGATTTTGTTTTTACACATTATACAACATCCACTGTGCACATTCCTGTGGTGAAAAACATCTGTGGTTAAAGAAATGTATTTAAAAGTATATATTAATATAAAAATATGTAGAGACTGTGATGAGACAAAAACTGAATTTCATTTCTACAAAACAAAGAAAAACAATCATTTTTCATTCAATTTTATTGTAGGAGCCTAAAAGAGTGTAGCTGTCTTTGCTCTGACTGATTGAGCAAAGTGGTCCTTTTCTACCTCCATCACAGACTTCAAGCCATTATCCTTTATCCTCCAGACTTGGTACACAGCAAGCAGGTGGAAATTAGTCATGATCGAACTAGGGAGACAAACAAATAAAATGATGGCATTAATTAAAAGTTTGCAATCTACATTTTCTAAAGAACTCACAGGAGGCTTTATTTTTTTATTTTTTTATTTTTTTGGCATGCTGTGTTTTATTCGTGCGTGGTAAATGGGGAAACTGCTGGAATTAGAGTCTAAATGTCTTTTCTAAACAGTAATAATGAAATAAAGTTATCACATCCAGGTTTTTGTTCAGTTAAGATGGCCTAGTATGTTCTCGCTACATGCTCTGTTTTTTCTGTGCACAGCTTGAGGCATATTCGGCCTGGATTTCAGGTTACACTATAACCTCTAAAGTCACGCAACAAAAGTCTGCAGCTCAATTTAAGCACAGCAATCCTCTGCTTAACTCTGTTCGACATACTGTCTTCTCCTGCATCTCTGGGAAGGTGCTCTCCCCCAGGCCTGGCCTCTTTCTGAAAGCCTTCATCTCTGTGCCCTCAGCCTTTAGAATGAGGGCAGGATTAACCCCTCTCAGACACACACTTCATGCTCATAAACCTTTTCCCCTGCTCTGCCTCCACTAACAACAGTTCTCTGTGTGTATGTGTTTCTGTGTGTGTGTGTGTGTGTGTGTGTGTGTATGTGTGTGTCTGTGTGTGTTTGCATTTAAAGAAAGCTAAATTAAATGGTTGGATATAAACAAAGCCAGTCACAGTGGTTTTAATGTGCTCCGTTCTATTGAAACTCACTGAATCAGAATTGGTCACAGTGGTGGTGATAGGAACCAGACAGACAGAGATGTGCATAGTGGGCATTTAACAGAAAATCGCCCCTAAATAAATCATTCTACAGTCCTTTTTTTAACATTACATATAAACACAACAGTCTGTTAATAGTTTTGGTCACTACCACTATGAAGAAATCACTGTCAGTCAGTCAGTTAGTACATATTTCACAATAAACCATGTACAATGACATACACATACAACTTATAGTATGCATATCTTATAGGAACATTTTTCAGTTCTACAATTACAGAACGGATGTCACTTGTTGCTCTGTATACTTGGTTTGACCCCTTTCACCCAGTTCTTCAGTGGTTAATACCCTCTGAAGACCACCACAGAGCAAGTACTGTTTGTGTAGTGGACCATTCTCAGCACTGCAGGGACACTGATGTGGTGTGTTAGTGTGGGTTGTGCTTGTGCTGCTGGAGTTTTTAAACCACCCAAATTTGACCAGCTCTGTGGTGGTCCTGACCATTGAAAGAGATGGACAGAGCAACAGAGATACCAAGTCCACACATTTTATCATTATTATGGTTACATTTTCACTGAGACTGTTGAAGAGTGTTACATTTTAACACTAACAGTGTTGAGTTGGTGAGTTTGTTGTGTGTATACAGTCAGTAAATAGCATAGAAACATGGAGGTGGTAGCAACATTATGGCTGATCAGTGTATGCAGAAATTTCAAAAAATGGAAACATTTCTGCATACAGAAATCTCTGCATACCCCTTCTGAGTTTCCTCTCTGTTGTAAAAGTTATGGAATGTCTTTCTCTTATGCTTAATTTGTATAAATGTAAATCACTGAATTTTCTGTCAGAATTGCTATTAAATGCCACATGTTATGTTTCTCGCTAGCTTTCCTGGGTCCAAACGTAAGGTGTTTCTGACAACAGGAAATATGGAGGAAACTTTATTCTCTGCTTCTTTTTGTTCCCATTCCAAACAGCCACGTAACGGCATATTTTTGTTTATGATCAGCAGAGTGGAGTGAAAACCTGTACGGTTTAATGCTGGTTGAACTACAGCATCTACATGAAAGAGAAGAGCGTGCCGTAGAGAAGTAACAGGGGGAAAAAATACAGTCCTTCAAAAAAAGGCACGGACAAACACCTGCTTGCAATTTTGGAAACAGAAACTCCAGAGTCTGAGCCTGGCTGGCACAGGGACTCCACATCATTTTTCAGATAAATCCGCTATAAATCCAGCATAAATGCAGTGAGCAGTGAGAGCAGCAATAGAGCACAGGGACGTTCTTGACCCATGGCCAGAGGAACATGGGAGAAGACAAAAAAGTGATCAGTTACTCTTCCATCTCTGTGTTCATAAGATCCCTCCAAGTCAAACAGGCCTATATGTGTCATGCATTAGGGCTGAGATGTGCCGTATAATGTTCTCATATTATGTTCTCACATACTCGCTTTACTTTGCGAGGAGACAAATGTTTGGAAAAGGACTCTGCATGGGAAACCTCAAGCCATTCAGTCATTTGCTTCATTCATTCTTTCCCAGCACGGCTTGCCTGTTTACAATTAAACTTAATGCAAGAAGTTAGGCAAGGATATGGAGCGAGTGCTGGACTTTAAGCCATACATACCATATGTTCCTCTGTGATCACTGAGACTAACAGGGCAGACTGTTTCTAAACAGTCTAATGAATATGGAACTCTAGACGTCAACTCACCTGTACTCAGGGAAAGAAAACCCATCACAACATAGAAAACAGTTTTGTTGGAGTGAGAAAAGAATTCTTAAGCTTTTCTTCTGCCAACATCCTTGTGTGAGCAGTTTGGAATCCAGAGACGAATGCCTCATGAATTTAACTTTGTACCTCTGGGCAAAGACGGGTTTCTTCAGACTTGATTTAAATATCTTACATTTGAGCGTTCGGTTCTGATTTCCTGACTACCTTCACTGAGCCACACACATTTTGCAGCTGGTTATTAGTTTGGTATGTGTGAGTCTCTTTCTCTGTGCTGTACCTGCTTTGAATTTGATGCAGATATCCACTTACCAAACCACACAGACCTCCGTACAGGCCTGCTACACGGCCAGGAGCTTATTCCATGCTTGATCCCAAGCAGTATCAAAGAACATGTGTCTGTATCCCTCACTATGTTCTACTTTTCCCCCAAAGACGAGACTGTTTTGCGGTCCACTGACACTGGGAAATCTTTCTGAGCTCTGTGGATTTGTATTTGAGGCGTTTAATGTTGTGGGGACATGCATCTGCTTCCTTTTGCTGTCAGAACTGGGATAAGTAGAAGTAGGTATGCTTATGACAGCATGTGTCTGGCTTCATGGGTCAAAAAAAACAATGGGAAGTGAAAGGGTTATCAGCTCGTTCCCATATATATCACTGCTGGTCATGCTGGCAAGAGGGCTGAGCGTTTGATGTAAACACAGATACTGACAAAAATGAGACCAGTCCAAACAAACAAAGATGTCTGAAATAAATGTTAGCCAGACTGAAAGCTGTCGACCAATTCTGACCATGCTGAAATCTACTGATATTGCAAAATGATGGTGATGATTCCTCAGGATGATAACGTTAGTGACGGATGCCAGCATAGCTGGTGTGTGGGTGACTGGAAGGCAGAGAGGAAGGGGCATGCCAACAGGGCAGTGGCTGGCATGGGCGATATGGATGACACGCTAGTGAACATAGTGTACATTTCTGCTGCTGGAGAGGAGCTCAGGCAGGGCATTGCACTCCCTGAGTGATAAGAGCAATGGAACAGTACCTCTGATTGTGCACCTAAAGCCATGCGGCTGAGTGAGAAGCCGTGCAGGAATGCACACACAGCCGTCACAACTATGAAAACAACAGCTTGTGCTTTCTTCACACCCTCCTTCAACTCTTGTGCTTTCTCTTCATTCAGCTCTGCATTCATTTACATTTGAGGCATCTGACAACACTTTCACGTTGATTTACCAATTTAATTGCTCCAAACATAGGTGAATGTAGGTTTAGGGGTCTTGCCTATGGAAATCTAATGTATTAGTTTGTTGTTCCTGCTTGATGGATGATGCAGCAGCAATATCTACTAGGCTATACCAACTACATACTCTTCCCTTAGCATTAAGCACACACTTCTGTTTGTTGGCACTTATCACTCTTAAAGATTCATTAATTTATTTATCCATTCATTCATTCATTCATCCATCATCATTTCCAACTTAATGTTGATCGGGGTTGTGGTGTCATTGAGTGCACGGCAGGAACACACTCTGGACAGTGTGCCTTTCCATTGCAGGCCAACACACACACACACAGTTACTTTCACCCGCACATTTGTGAATAAACCTGAGCATGTGTTCGATTGACCTACTGTGTTTTTAGATTGTGGGAGGATACAGGAGCACCTGGATGAAACCCATGCAGACATAGGGAGAACACACTAAATTTGTCACACATAATGATCAAACAAGATCCTGGATTTGGGAGTAACGTTACTTGCAATGCAACTAACCCTCAGAATATCCAAAATTCATGATATTATTTTCACTTTCTATTGTAAAATTTATGGTGAAATTACATATTTTGTAGAGTTAACACATCCTCTATGGGGAATAGCCATAAATATGTAATTTCTCTGCAAATTTTAGAACACACTTTCATTTTAGTCACTTATTGATATTGTCACTGTCCAAGAAAATGAAAACCCCCTTAACTTTCAGTGGAAGATGATATAAAAAGATTTAATTCCAAGTATTTTAGGAGCATTTCTGTTGGTCTATTCTTCATGAATTTTTCACCCAATCTGAAGCACAGTGCTGTGTTCAAACTATGTAGCAAACTAATAATTGACATAAATATTGATACATGTATTTAACTGGAAATTTGGAAAATATATAGAAAATGCATTGGCCATATTTTATATTTTTCTAAATATGTTGAAAATAAACAGTTATCAGGTAGACCTGTTTTCTCTGTAGATGAGATGTATCCTTGTTACTTATTAAAACAGCAAAACATGTAACTTGACCAGGGCTCATGACTGTACTTGTGAAATAGGAAGCTCTGAAGATTCAATCTAGAGAAACCTTCCCTCACATCCTTATCGATCCAGATGCTTAGCACCAGAGGCCCGGCGCGCACGTCTCTTTGTAAATCTTTGACAGATAAATTTCAGCTTCCCTTGTGAGAACACACTCTGGTGCCTAGAGCAGATGAAAGGTTCCATCTCAGTGTAAAGCGGAAACAGATAGGGCCAGAGAGATGTGCGTACACTATGGTTTTATGTGCTCTTCTCACTTTGTTTTGAAGATGATTTAAGGAAGCCCAGTCAACTGTAAACATTTGAGAGCATATCTTCCCCACAGTCCCACAGTTCTGTTGTACCTGCCTGATAGTGTAAGATACACTAAATGCTTTCATCTTTGGGGAGATTAAATAGAGCTAGGCTTTCGGTTACACCATACACTGTTCAAGACATCCTATAGTTTGCAGCTTAAGTAAACTTTTGAGTTTACTACAGTACAAGTTCATTTTTTATCAGTGACTGAGCTGCCAGTGGTTCAGAAGAAACAAACGAGGTGAGAGAGGAAGATAAGGAGATGGAAGATCAGAAACTGGGCCTGAGGCTATCGGGTCAGCCAATCAGAAGCCCGTGGTTGGCCCAGGTCATTGTGGGAAATGTGGGAATATGGGCATAGTGGAGTGGAGTATCAGCCACAGCCATGGGCTGATTAACCCTAGAAGACTTTAAAACAATTCCTTGCATGCAAATTTTGTAGAATACAAAAGAAAAGAGACAGGTTTGTTGTTGTTTCTTTACTCATGAAGCAAGAGCTGAAATTTTAAAGAGAGCACACATCTGGGGACAGTTTTTTGTGCATCAGTACATCAATCAGCAATGTTAATATAATGATCTTGTTTCTACAGTCATTGACCATTTTATCAGCTCCACTTTCCGAAGTGCACTTTGATGTTGTTCAGTCGCAAAATGTAGTCAACGTTTGGTTTGTGTACTTTGTTAGCCCCCCTGGCATTTAGAGTATCTCATTTTGACTGAGTGTCCGATTCTAAAATGGGTACACCTTATATTAGATGAATGCATTAGAAGAGTTGTCCACAAAGCGTTGGGAGATACGGTGCTTTACAAAGTAATAGCCCACTATCCACAAAAAAGAATCAACTATATTTATCTATTCTGGACATTGCATCTCATTGTTGTGTCCCAGCAGAAGCTCTGAGAGAGTCTGACTGAAACAGCTGGAGGCCCTGACATGCTCCTTCACAGTGACTTCCTCTGATAGTGGCAAATGCTGAGTGTTTGCCCTCATGTCCTCTACTATAACAGCTTAGGTTCAAAGCAGCAGACGCAGCTGTAGAGATGAATGTAGGTGAAGCTCTGAGAGCGACCAGTCCGCACAGAGGCCAGACACGAACGTGTGCTTCGTAACTGGAGAATTTTGGATCTGTTGCAACTTTACTCAAGATGTTTAGAGAAGGAAAGGCAAAAGAGCATAACGAGATAAAGACGACCAAAAGTTTGATGAGGGCACCATAATCCACCTCAGTCTCATACGGGTTCAGCCCCCCCTACATCTGAAGCAGCAATTCATCTGGGTCACAGTTTTTCAGGCAATTAGATCATCTGTGGAATAGATATCTATTGTGAGAATTATTATGTTGATGTGTATTTTCTAAAACCGGTGGGGGATTATAATTTTTATTTTTGATTATTTTCTAGAAGTATTTTTAAAATAAATTATGCTAACCCATAATACTAAGCTCATTGATATTGCTCTGGTTGTTTATGTAATAAACACATTTCCTAACGTTTGACAGAACAACTAATAGGTATCATCTGATTTCATTGCGTAAAGTACTCCATGTTTTGTGTCTCTCTCTCTCGCTCTCTCTCTTTCCCACTACTCCCATATGTGGCACCATAATTTTAAGAGCATACATAAAAATATGCTCTTAAATGTTTCATAGTTCTTATAGTTAATCAGTAAAACATTTTTAATTAAAAACAACAATAAATTAATAATAGACCCATGTTCAGTAATATACTCAATATTTACAATGTTGTTGATAATGTCAGAAAACTAGAGATAATCATACCAATATACACTAACTCTAACAACACGGCTGTGTTCATACCAGCACAACTCACAGTAACATATTACCACAACATCAGTGTTACTGCAGTGCTGAGAACTATCTACCACCCAAGTAAGACCCTCTCTGTTGTGGTCCTGTGCGGGTCTTGACCATTGAAGGTTAACACCACGGTTAAATAGGGATAAGAAAGTATACAGAGAAACAGGTGGACTACAGTCTATAGGTTTAGAACTACAAAGTACTCCTGTGTGGTCAGTGGAGCTGCTATAATGAACTATGACTGTAAATTCAAGGCAGGTTTTTCTAATCCAAGGGTCATTCAGTTTAGATATTGTATTGTATATGTACTGCCATTATGCTGATATCTAGAGGCCTGGATGTGTCAGGGATTCTGTACTAAACAGAGGTTTATTATGGCCACCAATATGGGGGACCTGCGAAGAATAAAGTCATTCAGGAAATATAAAATAATTTGATTCTGTACCTCATGTGAGGTGCAGTTTAAAGGGGTAAAGCACTCTCATAAATTGGGATAAATATTGTCGATTTTTGGAAAAATTAGCTACTTTGAACTGAAATATTTATCTTTAGATTAACATGTAAATTAACTTATTGTACTGACACCACACAAACTCAAAAATATGAAGCTAATAGTATGTGTGCTGTTTCAGAATTATAATTTTTTTTTGTTCAATGTCTAATTTAATATGTGCTGTTAATATCTGCCTACTACTGTACAATACAGGCCAATACTGTCCAAAACAAGAGTTTACTTTTCCATTCTTAAAGGAACCCTGGCTGCTAACACATGTAAGCCTTTATATGACGAAATTATTCAATCATATTAAGGCTTACATTTGTTACCAGCTGGGGTTCCTTTTGAAAGCAAATAGGATGCATCTCCTAATTCTCCATCTCCATCCAAGTGGATATTATGTTTAGAACATGTAGTGAGTGACACTTCCTCTCTCACCATCATCTTCCTTGCCTTATCTGTACTTACACTGACTGACACTTCTCCATTGACCAAGGACGTTCACTATCAGGTGTGGCAGCCAGCATGTAATTGCTATTTATTCAAGGAAAAACTTTGGAACTCATTCTGGAAATGAGCTACACACAGGGTGCTGGTGGCGTCTAGTTTCTTTTGGAGAGCAATATTGTGTCTAGCAGTCCTTGGCTAGGACAATGTGCTAAAATAATGTAGTGTATATTTTTGTTTACCAGGTATAAACAAGTCTTAAAGTAAATTTATTCATTATAATAGTACAGTGCACTTTTCAATATGCATATTTGTAGAAATATTTATGCACACCTGCTCATGCCTTCGGGATATTTCTGGATCATTGACACCAATGCAGGTCATTCAAGTTGTATGGAATGATACTGAATCATGCTAGAGAATGCAACTCTAGTGCTTCATAGCACAGTCCTGGAGGGGTTTATATCCCTCTAGTCATCCAAGAGTATTAAGGTGTAGAAGGCCTGTCCTACTGGCATTGCATTCATATACCAAGTTTTTTTTCTGGTGGAAGGATTACCAGGACTTACAGCATCCCGAACATGCTAATCACGCATATGGTATCCTTCACTGAAGCTGGTGTAACATTTTCACCCTTAATTCGCCCCCCCCCAAAAAAAAACACAAACACACACACACTCTCTCTCTCTCTCTCTCTCTCTCTCTCTCTCTGCTGAAAACCTGCCTTAAATACTGACGTTGATGAATGCCTGTAAGGGATACGCTGCAGGTAGGATATGGTTACAGGGCTCAGTGGTGGAGGGCTGCAGAGAAGGGGGGAGCAGATTAAAAGCTGCATGGGGAGGGCAGGATGTTTGTTTTCCAATGAGGCATGACCCTGAGAGACTAGGGCAGTGCTCTGCATCCCCGCAGCATGGCCTTTGAACACAGGTGAGTACAGCTCAGAGCCATGTACTGCTCCCCACTGCTTTCTTTGATTTCACCTCCAACCCCACCATCTCTCCATCCCCCACTGCATTTCTGACTTTCTTTTCAAACCTCGCCCTAAATCTTTTTATTTCCTCCTCACTCGTCCACTCTCCTACCTTCCCCTCCTCTCTCCCTTCACTCTGCATCTTTCTCACTTTCACTGGCTCTTCGTCTATCAGTTTTCTCGAGGGAACAGTGCCGTTCCTCTCTGTGGTCAAGCTTTGTCAGCACCAGAGCTTTGGGCTGATGACAGTTGTGGATGAGTGCTGTGAGACAGCATTATCTGTCCAGTGTGTGCAGGCTGTAAGCATCTCAAGAGTCCCAATTCCAAAAAGCTGGGATAGCAGGTAAAATGCAACCGAATTTACAGAAAGTAGAATATACATCTACTTTGATCCTGTGAAATGGTTTGGTTATGAAATTGGAAGCTAGAAATAGTCTAGACTTTTAGAAGTGTGTAATGGGACAAGGCTCACCACTTTGCCAAATATTCTCCAACAAATAATCCAACAATTCAAGTGCAATAAGTGATAACAGGAATGTAAGGCATTTTCCCATTTGCAGGGATTAACATCATAAAATATTCAGAAAATGTTAACTTTATGTAGGGTAATTGTAGTGGGCTGATCTACACAAACACTGCTGCATGCAAATGTTTGTGACCCCAATCAAATATTGTTTTGTTGTTTTTCTAAATGGAAATAAGGATAGACAACACAAGCCTGCAAATTTGTGTGCACAAATATATCTTTCATTTTTGTAGAGGCATTAACATACTTTCAGTTTGAAAATCAATGAGAAAGTGCCACTTAATCTATTTACTTTAGTAAATGGATCTGAGTAACTCAGGTGAGGGAGGGAGGGAGGGAGGGTGAGATGGGGCATTACTGCGCAGTGTTTATTCACTTGTTTTCATTTTGTAGCCCTTTTAAATGGTGTGTGAAATGTAGGCTGCTGCAGGGCACATAAGCTTTCCTCTGACATGCTTCACATGCTAAAGTGTTCTTATGGACTTATTTAGCACAACGTAACCCTACCATACCAAAAAAAAATAAAATGTTTTTTTGTTTTTATCCAGAAAAGGAACAGAGCCTTTACTTCTCACATGGAACTTACATGAAAGAAAAAAAAGTGCATAAAATAAAGTAAAATCTGATACTAGGGTGGCACGGTAGTGCAGCAGCTAGTGTCACAGTCACACAGCTTCAGGGACCTGGAGGTTGTGGGTTTGATTCCGTCTGTGAGGAGTTTGGTGTGTTCTTCCCGTGTCTGTGCAGGTTTCCTCCCATGGTCCAAAAACACATGTTGGTAGGTTTATTGGCGACTCAAAAGTGTCCATATGTGTGAGTGTGTGTGTTCCTTCAGGACCCACCTGAAGCGCCCAGTGATTCCTGGTAGGCTCCGGACCCACTGGTACCCTGAACTGGATAAGCGGTTAAAGACAATGAATGAATGAATGAATGAATGAATGAATGAATGAAAAATCTCATATTACTCATTAGCTTAAATCACCTTTAGGGATCCCCTGACACCATCTAAAGAATTTGTAAGTATTTTGGTAAAATAGTACACATATACAAAAACATTCCTGTCATGTTAGTCCAGGTGCAGATATTGTGGTAATAGTCTTCTATTTCACTGTTAAATTTTGGTTGAAAACAAGTGAGTTAAGATCTTGAAACTCCCAACAGAACCTGTGCAGCCAGAGCCAATTTTTTTTTACTTTGTGGTAACTACGTGGATATTGCCAGGTGAGTGTCCATATTGCTTAGGATATCAGGAGCTGAACTGTATTATCATATCAGATATTCCATGTTTTCCCTAATGAACCTTTCAATGGATGGTCAGCTGCATATTTGTTTCTATATTAAGAGATATAACATTTTTTTTAGGATTAGGACAAAATCATTAGGTACTTTTGTCTTTAGGGATGCACTAATGTGCAAAGTGTCTTTTTAAATGTAAGGCACTGATTTTGAAATGTGGGTCCTGTTGTGCTGGGTCCGGAGCCTACCTGGAATCATTGGGCACGAGGCAAAATGACACACTGGATGGGTGGAGCTGTGTGACAGCGAGACTACCTGTTCTGTTGCACTTATCTGGGTGGAGTTTCCATGTTCTCCCTGTGTCTGTGTGGGTTTCCTTCGGGGTCTCCGGTTTCCTCCCACAGTCCAAAAAACATGGAGGTTAGGTGAATTGGCTTCTCTGATAACTGTCCTGGTGTGTGAGTGGATGAGTTTGTATGTGAATGAATGTCTGTATGTGTGAGTGAATGTGTGTGTGCCCAGATATGGATTGGTGCTCTATCCCGGTTGAAACCCTAGTTTCAACCGGGTGCAGTTCTAGATGCAGTTCTCCAGGTGGAAGTTTGTTCCTGGTTAAGAGTACAATGCATGTGTGCATTTGGCTGCCGCTTCTCGCCAGTGTATGTATGGGTTTATTGTTGATTATAAAGTGTCCTTGCGTTTCTAGAAAGGCACTATATAAGTGTAATGTTAAATAAATAAATAAATAAATAAAAAAGAGTCTGAAACTGGTGCTGAACTTGTCTTGGGAGTGGAGGATGGACAGCCAGGCCAATATTCCTTTCGGGGTAATTGTGTGTGTGTGTGTGTGTGCTTGTGTGTGTGTGCATGCTGTGCTGTGCTGTAAAAGAGAGAGAGAGGACTCCAGGCAAAAGTCAGGAGGAAAAGTGTGCTGTGGTGCACTTCAGGCTGGGTTTTTCCATCCTCATGCAACACCTCTCAGCACTCGTAAATCTCCTCTTCTTAACAACCAGCATTAAAACGTCACAGATTAAATAGCTGGAGGATGACTCCATTGTTGATTCTAGAGAGTGGAAATCAGTCTTTATGGCTGGTCAGGCTTTTATCAGGAGTGTTTGTGAGATCCCAGAGAACTGTGATATGGGACAGAGGAAGGGGCAATCTCACTAAAAAAGGAATGTCTTCAAGGTCAGTCACTCTTAGCATTGGCCTCAGATTTCTGCTTTTTAATGCTGAAGGAGGAGTGGGTATAAATATTGAACTAAAGAGACAATGTGCCAGTCTGGAGTTAGCACTTAGATGGTTCCCAATGTATGTGCACTATTGGATACTACTCTAAAGATTGATTAGTTGTTTTGTGGTTCACACAGATTGGTCATGCTTTACAGAGTGTTGGCAAAAATCCTATTTGAATTACAGCACATAATTTTCTTCAGAAAACAGTTCTGAATGATTGTAGATACCTCACCTAATGAGTGATTTCAGCTACTTTAATGTGCACCGATTGGTGACACAGACATTCAACTGTGCACAGTTTATATAATCTCCAAAAAAGCATTACCAAATGAATGGCATGCTCTGTGCCCAATGCCAAGTATCAGGTAGAGGGGTATAAAGCCGTGCAGTACTAAACTGTGAAACAGTGGACTGTGTTGTCTTTAGTGATAGATCTCCATCAAATACTCTTTAGTATAGGTTCCAACATCAGTTCCTAATCTGAGTCATTTTTTCTGGCTAAAAGCAATCAAATTGTTATTGTTATTATTATATTATTATTTATATTACTACTAGTAGTAGTACTGTGATATATGTATCGTTTCAGACAATATTTATGCATGAATGTAAAAGGTCACATGCTACTTTAACTAAATCAGCTGCCCATAGTGTATTTGAGCTAATGTTAGCAAGGTTATTTTTATTTATTTATTTGTTCCCAACCCATAGAGTTTTCATTGATGGTAATATTTTACCCTGACTTTATAAGGTGTAAACCAATGTTATGAAGTAACTGTGTGCTACAGTTCCTCATTAAGTAAAACATTTTGTCAACACACTACAACTTGTTCAAATGTGCAACATTAGCTAGGAAAGAACACATCTGTGTGTGGAGCCAGAGCATGTACTGGGCAATTATAACGCAGCAGGTTATGAGTTCAAACCTTATTAAAGGCTAATTGCTGCTGGTTTGACACTGCAAGCTGCATCAGCATTAACTGACATTTGTGAATTTCCTGTAGAGAGAAGGTAAAGGAGTGTAATGGAGTTAAATACTGTCAATTATTAGAGGCTGGGGGAAACTTTTACTGCTATAAGAGCAGCAGGGATTTTAGGTAATTCATGAACTGCTTAGTTACATTAAGGTAACAAGCCGAAGCTGCTCCACGGAGCAAATAAATCGGCACAAGTCAAAGCCATAGATTCCATTAATATTCATTCATTTATTGTCTGCAACCGCCTATCAAGTTCAGGGTCACGGTGTGTCTGGAGCCGACCTGGAATCACTGGGCACAAGGAAGGAACACACCCTGCAGGAGGCCCCAGTCATTTGCAGGGCAACACACACTCACACATTCACTCACACACTCACACCTATGGACACATGTTTGATTCGCCAGTCCACCCACTGGACCACCCAGAGGAAACCCATGTGTACATGAATACACCAGACAGTCACCAGGAGTGAGGCTCGAACCCACAACCCTGGAGCTGTGTGACAGCGACACTACCTGCTGTGCCGCTGTGCCACCACGCCATAAATATGTCATTCTAATTTCCACAAGCCACATTTTTCCTGTAGTCGATTTGTATTCTGAATACAGTGACATATCTAAATTTATTGTCAACTGATCATTTTAGGAACTGGAGCAGAGCTTTAACCAAACCATTGATGTCTGCAACTCATAGGAAATAAAAATAAAAAAGAGTATCCACTATTTCTCTTTAGTGTCTCCTAGACAAGTCAGAAAAAAAAACAAAAAAACAAAGGACATATTTTCTCCAGATGCCCAGATATTTCACCTGAGAAACAGGACCTTGTAATGTCCCGTGTCTACTTGAATCATAGTTTAGAATTTATGTTTTAATTGAAAGTTTAATTAAATCCTCATCTTCATCTCTTATGTGTCTCATGTACTGTTTCTCTAGTTGTTATGTGTAGTTATTGGTCTCCTGACCAAATTAAAAAGCAGCACAAAAAAAATTTAAATCTGTACATATCTTCTATTGTATTTTGTAACACAGTAATAGGTTTCACACTTGAAAATGGAAAGAAATAATATTTAGATATTTCGGAACATATAATATTTGGACATAGACTGGATGTAAAAAAAAAAAAGAAAAAAGAAAACAGAAGTATGGGGAATTGTTTGAATCAATTTAAACGTGAAGACAGTCAAGAGCTAATAAATGCAACTGGCAGGTTTTAGCTTGTGAAATGATTAAGGCACAGTAACTCTAATAACAAACACATGAAGTGGCTAATACACTCTCCTTGGCCTCCGTAGAACCTCCGTTTATTTTTGTAATGTGGTAAATAGTTACAGCGTGAAAGAAACAAACTGTCAGTCTTAGGAAGGGCTCTTTTTTCACTTGTTTGACTGGTGGAGAGAGGAGGAGATGGCTGTGGGAACTGCTTGTTGACAGAGCACAACTTGTTAAGCTCGGTACCCGTGGACCCCGGCTGGTGGAAGTTGTTGTTGGCGAGGGTGCAAGCTTCCACCGCTGAGGCTATAAAAGCCATAAAATAGCTTGAAAACACCAGTAAGTAGTTGATGTGTGAGGTGTGAATTAGTCTGTTCTGTGGGAAATCCTCAGCTTGAGATATATTTACAATTATGTGCTGATTTTGTTTAAAAGTAAGGGCTTATTTTAACAGCAGCAGATTCCAAGGGCATTATGTTAAACGTTACAGTGGCATGAATGATGCCCATGTGCTTTCCTGCAGCGATTGCATGTGTGGCGAATGTGATTTGTGCAGCAAGGTCAGGAGGCCAGAGCGTGTTTCCCATCATACCACAGTTCAGAGGAAATACCCTGTGTGTGGAATCCCACACACACACACACACACACACACACACACACACATACACAAGCATAAAATCACACAAACGTAGTAGGCACATACATAATATCATACAGGCCTTTACTATAAACGTCTCTACATTTAAGTTTGCATTTGTCCTTGGTTTTCTCTTTATCCTTTTCTTTTGTCATCTGTTCACCATTATAAGATTCCAGTAAGTTTCAGAAAAAGAGAGAGAAATGACTCATCTCTTGTGGAGATTGTTGATCTAAAGTGTCCCCCTCAAACCCCAGATTATGGTATTAGATAATCTGAGACATTTCCTCTGTGAAGTCTTCCTCTATGAACCCTTCATTCCATAAGTTTTTATATCTTTCTCCAATGAGGAGACCCTTCCACTATCTACATTTTAATCTTCAAATATATATTTTATGCGTGATATGCAAGTATATGAAATGCCACAATCAAGTAATGATTGCTCATTTTCAACAAGCATTTACAGGTTTATATGGTATATGTTTTTATAAGATGATATCTCTCTCAACTTGCATATGCTCAGACTCTTGTTATATCAAGGATAAAAAAAACATTGCCTTCTTGTTGCTATTAAAAAATGCAATACTGATGTATATCTATATATTTTTTCTACATCTTTTGAACACAACAGCTGTCCATTATATTCCCTTAGAGTTTCACAAAGAATGAACCAATAGAAAATAAAGATAAAATCCCTTATGATTAATTGCATTTAAAGTGAGATTTGGAGATTTCTGAGGAGGTTATGCTACTCAGTGATTGTGAGAAGCATTCATAGTTCGGCTATTCCTGCTTAACCCCAGCTCTGGAGTTTCACATCACTTCGTGGAGAGTTATCTGTAAGTGGGTCTTAAAGGTTACATTCGATTTTTTTAATTAACAAAAGCATTTTTATAAAATGTGTTTATAAAGCACTAGTGTTTGTAAATGGGTATATATATAAAAAAAAAACAATATGTCTTTTTCTGATATCCTAGGCGTTTTCTCTCTCCGCTCATTGCAGAGAAATGGCATCTGGAGTTTTTTTTTGCAAACAACAGACAGAACTAAGCATGAACTTAGATGAGGATATTGCTCTATTCCTGCTCCATAGGGGGGTAATATTTACTTATTTTTGCTGTTTTCAATTCCTTAAAGTGCAAATAACTGGAGACAGCAAACTCCATTATCGAAAGTGCTACGAAACTAAACAACTCGTTGTCCAAATAAGTTTCTCTGGTAACTCAAACAGTTAACCTTTAACCATGTACAAAAACAATTTTTCCTCAAACATATCATCCCACCTTTAAAAATGTGGAGCTTCTAATAGTAAACAAACCATAGAGAAAAACATTTCCCTATAATCATAGACATTGCCTTTAAGTTTCTTTCCCAAAAACACATCTACTCAGGTATTTAACATTTTGTGCACATGAGCAGAAGTCAAAATGTTAGTAAAGCTAATGTGGCAAGGGAACTTGCAGAATACAATGCCCAAACAATACCAGTAATAGTAATCCATTCATTTCCAGATTCTCATGGTGAAGTATATATTTGAAACACCAAGATCCAGTGATTTGTGTTATCATTAGCTGATGGAAAGCATGATTAGAACATTTTTCTGAATTATTACAAACAAGACCAGTTTCATTAGAAAAGCAAACACCAATAAGTCAACCCAAGTGTTTGAGGTAACAAAATCAAACAAAAGATTTCAATTTCCTCTAAGTCAATGCTTACATTTCCATTTTAGGAACATGCTATTATTTTAATGTGCTCTAGATTCTGAAAGTGTGTCCAGTGAATACCAGCATAATTAGGCCAAGTTCTCTTTTATAGAGGGGCCATTATCACTAGCTATAAACAGCCCAGCGTCCCCCTGTCCACTGCAGCACTTAGATAGGCTTTTTTTTATAGGTCCCATGTGCCTGACACACGGAACACACCTGTTTTCCTCTACCGTCAGGATCCATCAGTGCCCAGTCATGGCCAGCAGACAGCTAGTGGAGCCACTACTGTGGCCATTAGCTCAAACAAATTTTGGTTTTAATTATTCAGTAGGTTTTGGTAATAAAAATGCATGCTTTGAATCATACTGTTTTATAGGACTCCATACTTTTTATGTAATGCATTTTGGGAATGTTCAGTGGACCCATGTAATGTCTAATTAGCACCTTTCATTTTTAACAACCTTTAGCTCTTTTATTATTTTCTTCTCCTTTTAACTTTATTTCAATTTTTGGTCAGAAGTACATTTTCCACTCACTTGAAAGCAGGCATCTTTTGGGGAAAAGCATTACTTACTTATATATAACTTTGACCGCAGTGTCCCAAACCCAGATTATTTTGGCCATGGTCTAAAATTGCCAAGTGGAAGAAATGGGATGCAATGAGATTTGGGACTCATGTAACATAAGTATAAGTTTATTAATTCTGTTTCTTATTAATTTAATTGTTTTGGTATATCAGAATGTTTATACTTTTGTTGTTTTTTTAAGCATTCATCAACAAATAATACATCTGCCAAAGTCACATTTACGCAAATATAGACCTGCCCTTAGTGAGGAAGAGCCTTCTATGCCTGCAGAGAAGGACTGATGATTTCTGAGACCCAAAATACAAGTCTGTAAATTCCGCATGTTTTATAGCTGAGATTGGTTGGAAAGAAAGGGGTTAATCAATAACTATTAATTCCAATAACTGTCACTTATTAACAATGCAAGCCATAATTTGATCTGGTTCACTGATAGAAATGGGAACCAGCAACTGCAAGTCAGGGCTCTTTACTGAGGGATTAAATTGCAAGATACAAGTTAAATAATTTCTGGTACTTGTTTCAAATTAAGCATTCAGAATATATTGAGCTAAACTTAAAATGTACACCCATAGGGACACTAGCAAAATATCCTATGCATTATTATAGCAGTGTGTTTATTACCTGGCAGTTCAGGATGTAGGAAATGTAGTACATGAGACTACATTAAATGTGTAACTAATCAGTAGCTAGGATGTTCTTAAGTTAACTGTATTCAGTTTGGTAATGTTTGATAAGTTTTAACCATGAAACATCCTGTGCCTAAACATCCACTGAATATACTAACTGTTGTGAACTACAAGCAGGTTTCAATCAGCTGATACAAACACACAATGAAATCCATGCTCCAACTTCTGAAGTGTTTTTCCCTGTTGTCATTCTTGGATTGGATGTTTATCTGAGCTGATTGCGGTGCCAAGAAATGTCAAATCCTTTCTTCAGCTGACTTCCATGGAAACATTTTGATCAAATCTTAAGAGAATATTGCTTTAATTTGGTACAAGAGCTTTAAATCACCATTAGTTGATTGATGGGAAACTAAACTCTTGAGAGCTCACTGGCTTTTCCCAGTCAAAACATTTCCCATTCCTATGTAATTCTGCTTTTCTGGATGAAATAGTGCCCCACTGAGTTTTGCTTTAATTACATGGCACAAGCTAAAAGCACAAAATCTGATCTCAGTTTTCAAGGCTTAACTGAGCATTCTGGGTTTTTACACTTGGCTGGAAGGAACGGTGAGTAAATATAAACTGCTATGAGAGGTAGTTCAGTGTTCCTGACAGCACAGGACCAGATGTGACCAATACCAGCTTCCCCTGTTTTGGGAATAGACAGTTTCTATTCAGTTGATTCAGTTAAATTTGTAGGCATATTTTATTGTACTGTTTTTGTTTTTGCATTATGTTTTGCTCACAGTTTCTGATACTGATGCTCTCATTCAGAGCAACCCATATTACAGATTTAGTTAAATGCAGTGTTAAGAGTCTGGTCCAAGCAACAAAAGCTTAAATAAACCAGTAATGGCCCCTCTGGTGGCTGATTGTAGTGGAGGTGGTGCAAAATAGGCAGGGTCAAAAAAAAAAAAAAAAAACAGTTTGTTGTTGTACAGCTGAGAAAATTGGAACAAACTTTCACAAAAGGTACACATTTTTCATTTTTATTTATTTTATTCATTTATATATATATATATATATATATATATATATATATATATATATATATATATATATATATATATATATATATATATATAATTTATTAATATATATTATTAATATTATTAAAATATATATATATATTACTATTTGAGCTTATCTTACTTTGCAAACTTCAAATATATTAATGCAAGGTAGCTGATTTACATCATAGTTGACAGTAGCTTCGCTGATGACAGCCAGTAATTTGAATTATGTCCTTTTGGTACTCTTTCACAAACAAATATAACTTTACTAGCTTGATTATATAATGTTGACTGGTAGCTATGTCAGCTACATGTTTATATGCAACCCCATGCTAGCCATTCTTATATATTTGGAACTGAGTTATTTGAGTTTAAATGAGCAATCTATAGGATATTTACTGTACTTAGTCATAAAATGTCTAGGGTGTGTGATCAAAGATTAAGGAAACAGTCAAAGCTAAAACACTGCGGCCTCTCACAGCATCGCTAAAGCAGTATATTCCCTTTGAGAAGTGGCCAGTCCGTAACAGAGCTCCAGTGACCCGGCTCTCCAAGGTCCTCTGATCCTGCCTTGTATCCAATAATTTTTACAGTCGACTGTGTGGCCGGTCTCGCAGCCATGAAATGACCAAGTGAACAGAGTTAAATCTGTTAATCTCCAGTAAATTGAGAGGAAATATTGGCCTTGTGTTTATAAAGTGGGTCTCCACTACTGAACAGAGCCAGAGCTGGTTAATTTTCTACTGAACAGTTAACAGCAAATTATTTCTGAAAAAATATAGAAGTACAGACACCTATGTACAGAATAAAAGGAGTAAAGGCCATAGGTTTTGTGTTTTATATGAAGAAAGTGAGGCATAGCAACATTTGAAGGACTGTGGTTTGAAGTGATGTTTGAAGGAGTCAGGACTGTGTTTTGTGTGTTTTGTACAAAGAAGGTGAATAACATGATGAACAACATGATTGAAAGGTGTAAATACAACTATTTGTTTTAAAGATATTGATGCAGATTCATGTGTATTTTTCTGTGCTTTGTGTGTTTAAACAAATTAAGGAGTAAATATTATGTTTGAAAATCCTCATATATTCACCTATTTAATGTGGAACGAAGAAAAAAAGCTTGGTAGTACACAGCAAATCTAAGCATTTCTTTAGGAGGTAGATGTTTTAGTGACATGATATGCACTTGGTTGTGTTATTTAAATGGATGAAATGGGAAATAAGAAGTGTTTCAAAACAAGTTTTGCTCATAAATCCTAGCTTTAGCTTCACATAGCTGTGTAAGGTGGAAATAAATATTCAATAAGAAGTTAGAGAACCAAGCAAATAAGACTCAAACAGACCCATTTAAGGTGGAACTAAATGCTTGAATACAAAAATTGTGAATAATTGGTTGAATAATGTAATTAGTTTGTGTGATTTAAATGGATAAAGTGGAATAACGGTTGCTTCAAAATGTTTCCAAATCTATAGTGCTAGCTTCAGCTCTTAAGTTGGAACAGAGAATTCAACAACCTGGCAAATAACACCATTAGGACTTGTAATCTGACAAAAGTTGGAATGAAATGTTTGGCTACAAAAATTGTGGATAAGACCTGTCACCTAAATTACATTTATGGTTGAAGGGAAAATTGACACCAGCCTTGTCTAGTTGAAATATTTAAAGTGGATTTGGACAGTAAAGGCTTGTAAATGCAGGAAAATTGTGGCCACGGCTGTGTATTTTGAGGTGAATCATGCTTACTTAAATATTGTTTTATTTTTACTAGAAAGGAAGAGACAGTCATTTAGACTTTTTTGAAATTTTGAGATAAATAACTTTCACTTAATAAACCCCCCTATTTCCAAAGAGCAGTACCTTTAATATATTGGAGCATATTTTAGTCTAACATTGTTTTGAAATTAATATTACAATTTACAAAAGTGTTCTGAGCACATAAACCTGGAAAGACCAGGTCATTTCAACCTTTTACATTATGAACGATCTCTCGCTCTCCCAAAGCCAGCTATTTTTATTGCTCTTCCAACATGTCAGTCATTACCTTGACAAAGGGGCTAAAGTTTACATCAGAAAGAAAGCATCCTGTAAAAACTTTGTGCTGTTGAATTAGCTACAAAAAATGCAAATCACATGAAAGCAAAGAATATGCAAGGAATGTAACTACTGCTCTGAGCGCAGTGGGAATGTAGCTAGAGTAGTGCGGTACTGCTCTGAGGGAAGGAGGAATGTAGCTACTGCTCTTGGAGCAGGTGGAATGTAGCTACTGTATAGTGTAGTACTGCTCTGAAGGCAGGAGGAATGTAGCTACTGTGTATTGTTGTACAGCACTGAGAGAAGGTGGAATGTAGCTAATATAGGATGTATTACAGCTCTAAGGGCAGGAGGAATGTATATACTGCTCTGAGGGCAGGGGGATGTATCTATGGCTCTGAGGGCAGGAGGAATGTAACTACTGTATAGTTAAGTACTGCTTTGAGGGCAGGAGGAATGTAGCTACTGTATATTTTAATACTTCTCTAAGGGCAGGAGGAATGTAACTACTGCTTTGAGGGGAGTGGGAAGGTAGATAATCCAATGCAGTAATGCTCTGAGTGCAGGAGGTATGTAGCAACTTTATATCATAGTACAGCTCTGAGAGCAGGTAGAATTTAGCTACTGTATAGTGTAGTACTGCTCTAAGGGCAGAAGGATTGTAACTACTGTATATTGTATTACTGCTATACGTATATGTAGACTTAATTGAAAATATTTTCATTAGTTGTTACAAGGGCGGCACGGTGGCGCAGCAGGTAGTGTCGCAGTCACACAGCTCCAGGGGCCTGGAGGTTGTGGGTTCGATTCCCGCTCCGGGTGACTGTCTGTGAGGAGTTGGTGTGTTCTCCCCGTGTCCGCGTGGGTTTCCTCCGGGTGCTCCGGTTTCCTCCCACAGTCCAAAAACACACGTTGCAGGTGGATTGGCGACTCCAAAGTGTCCGTAGGTGTGAGTGAATGTGTCTGTGTTGCCCTGTGAAGGACTGGCGTCCCCTCCAGGCTGTATTCCCGCCTTGCGCCCGATGATTCCAGGTAGGCTCTGGACCCCCCGCAACCCTAAATTGGATAAGCGGTTACAGATAATGGATGGATGGATGGATAGTTGTTACAAAGTACATGTCTGCTTATAGACATAGGGATGATAACACATTATGTTAAGACATTTCAGTTAAAATGCAACATTGCCTAATCCAAAAACTTAAAGTGAATTCTTGCAAGTAAATAATAGCTGATTTCAGTTGTTTCATTGTTTATCTTATTGAAATCTTTCAAATGTATGTACTGCATGAGTATGCACATATAATTTGCTAATGAGTGCTGCCAATTAAAATGTCGTACTACAAAATATTTATCTGAAATGTATCAAATGGGTGGTGCAGCAGGTACAGTTGCAGTCACACAGCTCCAGGGACCTGGAGGTTGTGGGTTCAAGTCCCGCTCCAGGTGACTGTGGGGACTTTGGTGCATCCACGTGGGATTAGTCCCACAGTCCAAAACCACACATTGGTAGGTGGATTGGCGACTCAAAAGTGTCCGTATGTGTGATGGTGTGAATGTGTGTCTGTTGCCCCCTCCAGGTTGTATTCCTGCCTTCTGCCCAATGATTCCAGGTAGGCTCTGGACCCACTGCAACCCTGAACTGGATAAGCGGTTACAGATAATGAATGAATGTATCAAATGTTTAACACTTAACATTTATTAAGGCGTTGTGAGTATTGTGATTCCTTTCAGAAAATGTATGTATTTTTATTTACTCTGTGATTTCTGTGTTTTGTTTGTCAGTACTGTCATTCTCCATACATCCCTGAAGCTGCTGCCTGTACTGCTGCAAATAAGAATGGTTTGCAGCTATATGGTCACTGAATAATTTAAAAAATCTGCCAGCCAATTTTCACCCCTGGTGTAGAAATGAATGTAAGCACATATAATAGTAATTATAGAATAAAAAATTTATTTCATCTGGCGGATGGAGATTCTCAGTTGGAGGTGACTATAATGAACCATATAGAATACTTACTCCGGGAACTGCAGAAATTTATATATGCGTGTGTATTTATGTATTTATTTGTTTATTTATAAACAGATTATATCTATTAAATTAGCTTTGTCATATCAGTTATTGAAGATGTAGTCAATATAAAGTAAAATATTTCCCATTGTCTGGTAAGTCATGTAAAGTCTATAATTAATTTTGCTGAAAATGAACCAAATCATTGTAGTTTGTTGTTCATTCTAATTAGTACAAAACTAGTTTTATAATTTGTTTGTTTTGATCTATCTATGTATATATATTATGATCTGCTGCACATGGTACCAAGAACATTCCTTAAGTGAGAGAAAGGGCAGCTACATATTCCTATTTTCACACAGGAGAAGGCAAATTTGAGAATAGTATTTAATTTCAATAATCACTATAACACAAACTGTGAACAGTGTATGTTATCCAACTGTGGCAGCACATATATACTACCCCTCTTGAAAGCCATTAATGGCCACAAAAAAATGTGTATCTATATAGAAGAGAGTTGACATTTGTTTTCAGTACTAAAGTACATTCCTCCTGCCCTTAGTGAAGTACTACTGATACAATAGCTACATTCCTTCTGCTTTCAAAGCAGTACCACACTACACTAGCTACATTCCCCCTGCCCTCAGAGCAGTAGTTATATTCCCCCTGATCATAGAGCAGTAATACAGTATAAAGTGGCTACCTTTTTCCTGCCTTCAGATCAGTACCACACTACACTAGCTACATTGCCCCCACCTTCAGAGCAGCCACTCTATACAGTACTCTATACCATTCTATACAGTTGTTACATTTCTCCTTCCCTGAGAGCAGTACCTGTTTCTGAGAGAGCAAATTTCAGCAACTGGTGCTGAAGGAACAGACAAGTGCTCAAATAAGTTAAATAAGACAGTTCTACACTGCTTAGAAGCACAGCTGGTGCAAACAGGCACTTGTGGTTTAGCACACCACAGCATATTGTTCCGTGAACTGAGGCTTAAATCAAATCTCTGGAATTAAATTTCTCCGTGATGAAAACTAATTTAAAATAAAAGCGCCGTTCAGTGAACGCACACACAGATAGTGGCGTAAGCACACACACACACCCAGCAGGTTAAATGACATAAAGATACTTAAACACCACAGTGCAGGAGCCCTTCTTATGGAAATAGATATAGAGTCATTCAGTGTCTGAATTTATTACTGAAACACGATAATAAACAATTACAAACACTTGCTCAAACATGCTTGCTTGCTTGCTCACTTGGAGCTGTTTTATGCCTCTCTCTCCCTTGCTCTCGAAATCAAACCAGTGCTGCACTAATTAGCATCCATCTAGAAATCATTTATGCTGAACCAGCAGTAAATATTTGATAAAAGTATAAATGAACTACACCTTATTAACTTAAAGGATAAAATTAAAAAGTACAGAAATATACAAACACTGAAGAAAAAGGCTTTTCTTATGACAACAAGAATTTGTTTTGCTTTAATCCTATGTGAATTTGCTTTAATTGCAAAAAAAAATGAAATGATCGGGTATTATCAGTATCGGCTACTCCAAGTTGCTAATTATTGGTTATTGTATCGGTCCAAAACATTTTAAATCTGTGCATCCCTATAAAATAGTTATTAAAACAATACAAATAGTAACACAAAAGTAAATATGATTTACCTAAAAAAACACAGTACTCCTTCACCAGCAACAACATTTCTCTCTATGCAACCTTCTAATAAGCAGCACTCCTGCCCTAAAAGCAGCACCCTCAACATGACCCACAGTGATATGATATGGGCTGATGAGCTAAGTTAGCTAACTGAGTTTGCTATAGTACACAATACTCAGTTAAGCTCAAATAACTAAATTCCAAAAATATAAGGCTGCCTAACATGGGGTTGCATGTAAACATGTAGCTACCAGTCAACATTATGTGATATTTCACTGTCATTACTAATCTTGCTATAGCTAACTTAGCTCTCAAATGCAAGCTTCACTTCTTGGTTCTCCACCAAATCAAGCTAATCAAGTTATATTTGTCTGTGAAATGTTACCAAAGGGACATAATAAGGGACATCATTCATAAGCTTAGATAACCAAATAAGATAAATAAGAATAAAACATTCTTATGTTTTGTGAAAGTTGCTCTAATTGCTGCACAACCACAATCTTCCACTGCCAGAGAGTGTTTTTTTTTATGTTAACCTGTGAAAACTGCTGCCTAAATTACTAGGGCTGAACTCCATCACACCTGCATTACCAGATGCAGATCAAAAGCACAGTCCACAACTATACATTCCTCACACACAACTCATGCTTTATATTTTCTTCTATTCACTTGCAAATGCTTCCACAGACCATCAGGACTCTAAATAACAGCAACAATAGCTCTTCCTCAAACTACAGACACTTACTATTCACTGTATTATTTTGTGTCTCAAAACATTTTTATTTTTCTAAAAAATATAAATTCATTCATTCATTTTCTGTAACCATTTAACCAGTTCAGTGTTGCAGTCGGTCTGGAGACTACCCGGAATCACTGAGGTCAAGGCGGGAACACACCTTGGAGGGGACCCCAGTCTTTTGCAGGGGAAACACACACTCACACATTCACTCACACTCTCACACCTACGGACACTTTTGAGTAGCCAGTCCACCTACCAACATATGTTTTTGGGCTGTGGGAGGAAACCCATGCGGACCCAGGGAGAACACACCAAACCCCTCACAAACAGTCACACTGAGTGGGACTCAACCCACAAACCCAGCACCCTGTAGCTGTGTGACAGTGACATTTTAATATTTATATATTTCATTTTACTAAAATATTTAATATATTTCTGAAGAAAAACCTGATAAATGCCAGTTGCAGTGAACACACACAAACTCTCATTCTGTTTAAAATCTCCAGTGTTATTTATAGATATGACATATAAGAAAAAAGTGCATCAGTCTTTTTCCAATAAGGCAGGGATCCTAGGGAAGATCCATTGTTTCTAGATGTTTTTGAGATTTACTGTGGCTATTAATGGTGTCTTCACGTTTTTCTAAGCCTATGTGTTAACATCTATCAGGCATGCTGATTATAAATGCACATCATCCAGGAGAATAAATTTCCTTTTAAGATTTCGTTTTTATACCAGAGATTTCTCATGACTCTCTGAACTTTATTTAGAATATTATGCAAAAATGAGATAGCTGATTTTCTTGGAATTGCCCCTTGTGAAATTGCCTGATTAAATTGTCTGATTATTCACTGATGCATGAAGATGTTTAACCTCCCATTGCTGAGAGCAAAAGCTGCAATAGTCACATTTACTCATGCCAACTGAGCTTATAACATCCACAACAAATTCATAATATCTGTAACAGCAAACAAGGCCCTGAGAACAGCAAAACAGAGCAGAGTGTGGCTTCTTTCTGTGCTAGGGACACCTTAACTCCACTGCTCCTTTAGTTTAAAATGTGTTGTTTGATGTTTAAAACCTCAGATTCAAATCTAACCCATTCATTAAAACTCCACCAGCACAGTAGTACCAATACAATAAATGCTAACACAAAAACAAGAATGTGGTCTCAATGTTATACCTGATTGGTGGATATAATAACCTCCTTGTTTCTACACTTGTCGAATTTATCAGCTCCATGGACATATTCTCTAATTACAGACCACACACTATCTGTTGAACTGCATACTTTGTTAACTCGTTTTAACTCAATGGACAAGACCCTCACAGTACTACCACAGAGCCGGTATTGTTGGTGTACTGGGTCATTCTCAGCACTGCAGTGACACTGAGGCAGGGAGAGGTTTCTTGGCTGGATTCGCTTTGTGAAACTGTCCACAGGTGTGTGTGTGATTGGGTGAGTGTGATGCCTGGTGATGGACTGTTGCCTTGTCCAGGGCATGTTCCTTCCTTGCATCTAAAGATTCTGAACACGCAGCAACCCTGAACAGGATGAAGCATATACAGAAGATGAATGAATGATTGTTTGAATTGAAATTAGGGTTAAATCATATTTATTCTAATTCTTACACATATGACTTTAAATATGTATCTTCAAAAAGAGAGAGACATTATCTAAGTGTAAGAACAGAACAACAAACCCCTAGACAGATCAAAATGTATTATATATATATATATATATATATATATATATATATATATATATATATATATATATATATAATACATTTATAATAATACATATATATATATATATGACGCATCCTCATGGTAAAAATCAGCATTACAAGAATTTCTGTCACAACTCTGTTAGATGAACTCTGTTAGTCAGTTTTGTTGCAAAGCCATTGACTAATGTGACTAAATAAACCAAATTATGTCCAGAGCTTTGTTTGTTTGTCTTGTTGGACAGACTGATCTCACTGAAGCTCACTGGAAGGCATCTTCTGAGCCTCCAGATGTCTTTCTTCTCTTTCACTCTGGCTCATCTAGAGCTGTGTATAAAATCACGGGTGGCTTCATAAAAGCCCTGTCGTAATGAGGGGCTAAGTGCAAATAAACAAATGCAGAGAAGTCAAGGACGCGTGTAACACAACACTCACCATCTACTGCTTTTACTAGACTGGCAGAAAGACCACAAACTTACACACGCAGGGGAAGCTGTCCCCCATCCCGTCCTGCCATGCCCAGGGCAGAGTGATTACTCTGGGACAATAGCCTGGTCTGGACCAGACAGACCACCTGTCAGGAGAGAAAAAAAGCCTTAATCAAAGTGAAAGAATCTCCCAGCATCGCACAGATTAATATAAACCTCCGGAGCCTTTATAAATGCTAACCCCCTCACTTGGAACTCCAAGGGCTGGGGCACAAGTTGCTCAGCAACAGGAGGTTGAATGAGGTGGTAGAAGAGCCTTGATTAAATCTGCAGGGGGTTATGGGTTCCACTCCACTGTACTGAGCTGCTGGCAACACACAGCCATCCAGCATGTCCCAAATCCTGCACAAGTCGGCTGAGGTGGGAGGCTTCGCTCATTGTGTTTTCCCAGATTAGAGCAATTTCAGAGGGCTTTGTCCACTTTGATTCGGGACATGTGTTTAACTGATGGTCACGCCGTAGTCATGCTAACAGGGGAAATATATAACTTGATATTTTTCCAGTCAGAAGATTGACCCTCTCCTCAGCTCATGTTCCGTTTATGCGAAAGTTGGGTCAGCAGACAAGAGGCACCGCCTCAGAAGGAATGCGTAGTTAATGCTACAATCACACTCAAATTAGTCAGGGTCGTCGAGAAATTCCTCAGGGTTCTTTAAATGGAGTGGGGTGGTGTGGAGCTCTGTGCCTGTTAAAACATCCACTTAACGACTGAGAAATGTCTGCCAAAAATTTTTAAATGCTGCAGGGCTTCTGGGGAAACAGGTGAAGCTTGGTCCATGAGCATGCACCAACATAACAAACCTAACTAAACAAGTTTGTTTACCAGTTGGTTTTAAGTTTCTAAATAAAATACTAAATACGTGGACACACATGACCACACCTTCTTGAATCACCACATGACTTTCCACATGTTAATGTTTTCACTTTGCTTATGCAGCTGACAGGCCCAAACCCTTGCTTATCTGTCCTGTGTTAAACCCCTCTGCCTCCGTGCCCGCCAAAGATGATCCTCCATGTTCCAATTGCAGAGATTACCTCATGCACTGAGGTTTGGTTTAAGCCCTTTAACTCCAGACATGAGAATTTCATGAAGCAGCAGCCATTTGTTAAAAATGGGATACTGTACAATAGCACGTCACACCATTCCCTCCTGTATAAATCCTTTTCTCACTGCATGTTTGGAGAATGCCACAGGATAATGCTGGATGAAGGACTATGGAGCCTGGCATAGTGACAGTGACACAGCAGAGACGGTATGGATCTATTCTCTGGATTCCCCTCCGGACAGGAACGTGTGAAATCATTGTAATTGAACACCTCAAAGGCAAGTGTGTTGGCTTTGATGTGACAGTGACCTCACTTTCACAGCTTCTGCAAAATCCTCATGTCTAGACTACAGTACATACTTTGATTAGCCACAACCACTTTTTTCTTGTTGGTTCTACATGAGATTCCCACACACCGCCACTTGTGCTGTGCTCACAATTGCAGCTACCTTTGCTCTGCTTCACTTTTGGAGAGGTGCACCTGCCCAACTTCATTTCAGGCTGCTGACGGCTTCTCTCATCAGCCATCACATAGAATGACCAAATGACCTCACCTACTCTCCAATGTTAGTTTTCCCGCTAGTGTTTTTCCCTGGGATTTATTTATCAAAAGGGGTGGGGTGGGGTGGGGGGGCACAAAGAGGAGCTTTATTCTACCACACCCCTCACCCTCCCATCGGAAGATCAACTTCTCTGGAATGTCTGCCCCCCACATTGATGGCCATGTTCTTTTAAAGCAATTAATTTTTTTTCTTTCTATTTAGTTCTTATGGCTTAAATCCTCAATGGGTCTGATTAATGTTCCAATTTGAGAATGAGAATGCGCTTCCTCCACCAGCATTTATAGGGCATTGACTGCTGTGCCCTTAAAGAAGTAGTCCTGCAACATTCTGGCATCTCTCCCTCTCCCCCTACTGTGATTGATAGAGTAGCCGCAAAAGGGGAAACATTGGTCTGCCTCATGTTCTTATAAACATCAACACGCTGCTTAGGAAAAGCAGGCCTCCCCTTCCAGTGCCAGACGTGTAAATAAGCTTCCCTGTGGGAAGTGGGAGGACCACTGCGTTGTGCAGAACTCTCACGTACACCAGTAATCATTACCATTGTTTATGCTCCAGAGCATGCACACAAAAATGCAGGCATTTTTCTTTATGTGGCCATTGCTGCATATCAAATGAAAATGCATCTCAGGCCTTCCAGAAAACAAAACGGCCCACAAACTTACTGGGATGTAGCATGCTGCCTCCTAGGATGCTCTCATAACACTAACTCCCTCTAGAGGCTGAGAACAGCACTGTTCTTTTCCTCACACCAATGTGGCGTAATCATTCTGCCTTGTGTTTATCACTACAGACACACTGCTTCATCCTCCCACTGTGTGCTAAAGTTATGCGTTAAAAAGAAGGATGGGGCTGTCTTTTAGCTGGAAGGCGGATGGTTTGAATCCCAATGATTCAACGAGTCAGTTCCAAGATTTTCTTCTGTTTTTCTGCTCTCTTGGTCCAGTCCTCTGTACAGCACTATTGCACCCTTGATCAAGACACATGACCCAAAGTGCCCAAAGATTTAACAGATTATATATATATATATATATATATATGAATGTTCATTGCTCTGCAACTGGAGAGAAAAAGGCTCTATTGCTTCTGGAGTCCTACCAGTGACCACAGCCTGCTACAATCTTGGTGACCTCCACATATGTGCTGCAGACTACACCACCATTTCAGTATGTTAGCCACCTACACACATTGTATATGTATGCTTGGTAGCTTTGTATAATTTAAAATAAATATGTGAATATTCTGTAATCAGGAAAATTGCACTCATTGTCATTACAGTCCTCACAACAGACACTGGAACCAAAGCTGTCTACAGTGTATAAAAAACGATTGATTATGATGTGGAAAGAACTTGATAAGCTGAATAGTACATACGTTTTTGTTTGTTTGTTTGTTTGTTTGTGTGTTTGTTTGTTTTACATTTTTTTCACTCTAAAATTAAAAACAATCTCCTGGTCAATACATTGTTTGTATAAACTTTCTGTCATCTTCATGAATGACTAATACTCTAATACATCTTCTCTGGCACAGGGTTTGTTTTTACTGAGTATGTGGACTAAGACCCATTCAAAATCTGAATGATTTTACATAAAACATTTTGTTTTAATATGTAAACAGAGCTTACGAACTCCCTGTGTCAGTAAATGGGTTAAAAAAAAAAAAGCGTCTTGGTCTTGTATACTAGGTTTTCTCTCTGTGCCCATGGCAAAGAAACAGCATCTGGAGTTGTTTAGACAGCAAAGAGACCTCAAAATGTTGAAAAGTATGAACCGAGATGAGAATATTGCTCTATTCCTGCCAATAGATGGGTAACATTGCCTTATTTTTGCTGTTTCTGAATACTTAAGGTGTACCTGGCTCTAACTTCAGGAGAAAACAAACTGCATGAGTTTTCTTCAGGAGAACACAGACTGAAATTGATATAAAACTAAACTGCTCAGGTTATAAACAGGTTTCTGTGGTAATTTAAACACTGAATAAGAACTTACAGACAACTTAAATTTCAGCCGTGTACAAGCAGGTCATTTTTTCCTTCAAGCCTAAGTTTCCACCTTAAAAGATGCAGAGCTTCTGAATGTAAACAAACCAGAGAGAGTAACAGTCCCCCACAATCATAAATATTGTCTTTAAATGCCATGAAGTACCATTCACTCTTCAGTTCATACATGTGAATTGGCCAACGCTGTTTCCAGTTCACTGTTTTTGTGATGTCACTATATCATTGCATTTCCATATATCTACCTAATAAGTCCACAACTGCTTAGCCTTGGCCATTCACAGTCACATTAAAAGGAGCATTTACACCTGGACTGCTTGAATGAGAGCAGCCAATCATAAAAGGACTCCTTTACATATGTCAGTCTTAAAAAGAAAGAACTTGAGCTTGTTTAGTTCTGAGCATTAAAGGAAGTTGGAATTTGGTCATGTTGAAATGATTTAACATTTGAAACTGGTTTGTGGAGAGAAAACCACACCACTGTTATAAGTGGTCTTAAGTGAATAGAAAAAGTGAAATACAAGAAAAATGTGGGATATGGGAACTTTTACATTTTAATTCTAGTATTCCTGCTGTCCTGAATATCACCTCTATATGACTTTTAAATATATAGCATATTGTATTATATTATGTTACAATTATCCACTTACCATACAGGAACATTTAGCTCTGCATACTTTATTAGCCCCCATTCATGCCGTTCTTTAATGATTAGGACTCCAAGAATCCCACCATCAGTGCTGCAATGAAGTGGTGGTGCTGGTACCAGAGTATCAGACTCAGCAGTGCTACTGGAGTTTTTAAACCTCAGTGTCCTGTGAGCATGGTCCAGTGATCACTAAACCATTAAAATGACTAGAGGATGACCAACAGAAACTATGTAGCAACACGAGCCACTGTACAAAGTGAACCAAGAAGGGAAATATGGCAAATAGAGGGCACAGTAAATGGACACAATGCAGCACTGCTGTGTCTGAACCACGTGTACCAGCAAAACACCCACTAACACATCACCACATCTGTGTCACTGCAGCGCTGAGAATTACACCACTCAGATTATACCTGCTCCTTTATGGGGTCCTGATCATTAAAACACAGGGAAAAGGGGCTAACAAAATATGCCAAACTGTAAATGTAGAAACTGTAGGAACACAGAGGTTTGAAGTTAATTGATGGTCAGGGTGTGTTTGCAAAAGTTTGGCTTTATTATTAATAATTAACTTTTGTATTCATTTATTGGCTCGTTTAAGTTGATCCTCCTGCTGTGTGAAGAGGCCTGATGACTCCTATGAGAGCTAAAAAGCAGAGGCTAGACTACACTGGTAATGCTTGTCATGATGAACAGACAGGAGCATATGACCATGTGTTTTGTTTTGTTTTTTCACTGTCAGTGCCGGTTTGGGGGGGGTGGGGGCGTGGAGGGTGGAGGTTTGGATAGGGTGTGACGTGGGGGGCTCGCCCTCTAAATAAACTTTGGAGTTCAGAAAGGGGGGAAAGGGACGGCAGAGAGCTGAAGTCATCAGTTATCGAACGGGAGCGTGTTGGGCTCGCGTACAGAGAGAGAGAGAGAGAGAGAGAGAGAGAGAGAGAGAGAGAGAGAGAGAGAGAGAGAGAGAAAGTTGCTCAACCGTGAGGTTCTGAGCTATGGAGATTGCGTCAGTAATATAAAAAGAAAGCTTATATTGCTGTTTCATAGATACTTGGGAGTTTGTGTTAAAGTTGGAGCTCTGACTGCGTGAGGACCTCCTCCTGCTGTTGTTCCACGCCGCGCGCGCGCGCGATACAGCGGCCTTTTTCACACCTGGATTTACTGCGCTCAGGATACCTCTCGCGCTTCCACACGCCTCTAACCTTGGCATTCTACGGCTTCTTTTTTGTGCTATGACCGAAGGACCTGAAGAACTCTCCTCGTGCCCGTGATATGAGCGACAGTCCCGGGACACCTCCGTGACGCGCGTGCACTTCTGAAGTTCTTTGATCCACGGTTCCGCGGCCGCATGTGGACTGCGATCAGGATGTTACTGCCCGCGCGGCCCGGGGCTTTTCGGGCCAGCAGAGTTTGTCCCGAGCCCAGCCGGGGCAGGAGCGCGTGAGCATCGTCCACCATCCATTCATCCATCCATTTAGCCATCCATCCATCCATCCATCCATCCCCGGCTCTCCATAACCAACACAAACCCACCCACCCACACTAACGCCTGGTTACTATGCGATTACAACAGCTGCTCTCCCTGGTTCTGATCTTGCACTGGATGGAGGACGCGGACTGTCAGCATCACGCCTCCAAACACCGGCAGCACAAGCGTAAGTAAGCACGCGCGCGGCACGGATGCTTCACGCGCACCTGCATGCGCGCGTCCGGAGCGCCGCGTACGAAACCACTGTTTCTGCTCCTGTGGGAGTGACATGCTCTGTTGAATTTCGGACTGAATATATCCCGAAAAGTATAAACTTTCTGACATTTTAATGGGGCATACAAATACTCTTTACATGCACAAAAGAAAAAAAACCTTGATATGTTTGTGTTCACTCAGAAAATGTCACTTGATCAGGTGTATCCAAATATTTGCATGAGATTTTGCGTTTTCAGAAAACTGGGCGTTCAGTAATATCAGTGGAACAGCAGCACGCTCCGAACATTACAAATATACACTGCGTTGAGTGTGGTTGTGTGCAAACCTTTGCTTAATTTAATACCTATAAAAGACACCTTCTTAAATAATAATAATTTCCTGCGTATTACACCAAAAATATAAAAATAATTTTAAAAAGATCAGAAACTCTAAATCAGAAGTTGCAAAAATGTTATTCTCTGTAGAAGATAACTTCTCACAAAATGTGCCATTGACATATTTTAAATAGGCATCAGGGTTTATCCCTGTTTCACTGTAAAACACAGTGCAGCAGAGTACGGCAGTGTAAATAATAATAATAATAATAATAATGTAAAAATAACGTAATGGAAATTCTGCAAAAAAAGTATATTAAAGAGTTAATACATTACAAACCACAATAAAACCGAGGCATTAATTTGAGGTTAAATTAGGCTTAAACGCTTTTTAAAGTGTGTGCACTCTTGCCCATATTTTTAAGACAGAGGCCACATTGCTCGAGCTCAAGCAAGACTTTCCACTTGTAAATTGGGCTCTGAATATTTTCTTCTTGAGAACATAACATTTGCTTTTATTGGACATGAACCTGAGTTATTAGGTTTTGATAAGTTATTTTCTTGTTTAAAATTGTCCTCGAAAATATTAAGGGCATTAAGAGTTCACTGTCAAGATATTTCACGGAAGGAGGAGAAACGAGGATTTTACACAGACTCCGTGTTAAACATATGCGCCTGCGTACTCGCTCATAGTCTAGCTATGCGCTTCAGTGTCTCCCCCAATCTCCTCTGGTCACCCCCCACCCCGGGGCTGCGCTCCAATCGCTTGTTTGGGTCGCTCTCTAGTGGTCAGCGCGGTATGTGGAGTGGACCAGTCTCTGCGCCTGAGTGACTGACTGATTTGGGGCAACAGTGGTGTAGCGTCTTCCCAAACACGCCGCTGTCATTAAAACATTAAAGGTGTATGTTGGTTGCTGATGGTGTCCAATAGGCGGTATCAGTTATTTGTTTTCCTGACGGTTTGAACAAGAGGCTTATGACTGATTCTAAATTATTCAACGGTTCTCGACTAAAGGTGTTCTACAGGTAACCAGTCATCTATAGCTGGGGCCATCGTCGTCCTCATTATTCCAACGCGTTTTGTTTTAAATATCATGTCAGGCCTCTACTGAAAATGGGGCAAGAACAGCCGTGACTCAACAGAAACGTTAGTTAAGTTTCTATGTGTAAATGATATCACGGGTTTACTCGAAAAAGTTCCAGAATGGTTTGTAAAATGGAGTGAACCCATAAACTTTTCTCCAGAAACCAAACTTATTTTGCAGTTAAACCGTAGTAAGATTGGACACAGCCAGTAAACAGAAATGTAATGTTTGTTTTTTAAATGTGTAACTGACACAAACCAAGAAAGCACTTTGTTTTGGATTAGGCCCACAGCAAAGCCTCACAAGGAGCCTTTGCTTTTTCTTCAGGTTCAAGTCTGTTTTCTAGTTTCTTTTCCTTGCAGTAATGGGCTGAAGTAGTCTATAGGAAACATATGAACGTGTAAACCTGGTTAATGTAGTATCATGACCTGGGCTTATTTATGATACTGAGCCAGCAGTGAGAACTGTGCTCAGGCCATTGTATTCTATGTATGTGGTTTGTGGTTTTATGCTCAGGATGGAGATATAATCCTCCCTCAGGAAGCTTGTTAGTTCAATTAACTGCACATTTCACATTTCTTTGGTTTTCCTTATTTTTTGTTTCCTGCTAATGATGTCAGTTTTGCCATACAGCTGCAAGTTTTATGTGTAATGCAGATGAAATGATATTGGTAGCATGTTTAATGGATGGTTTACTTATGAAACAAACTGTCAGTGCTGTGATATACATGATCTGAGGCTAATTGAGGGAGATGTGATCATCTGTGACAGACGGACAGATGGGTGAACGACCACAGCCACAATAAAAGTTTGCGGTGATTGATCCAGCGGTCGAACGCCCTTCATCGCATCCTGCTTCCTTTACAGAAGTCATGTGTCTATGTGCAACCATGACTGTGACTTTTGAAAGAAGGCATGTTTTAGCCAGTGGAGGACGTTTTCAAATGGGTGGAAACAGCATTACAGTTTACTGTAGTCCCCTTTGGTCACAGCATTCAAACAAAATTTCAGCGGTCTTCACTATGAGTCGGTCAGAGAACTCATGTAAATATACAGATGCTAGAGATGGTGCTGTTTTGTTGTGCTTTGGAAGAACAATTTAACGGTTTAATCACTGAACCTTTCAGATTACTTTTTGTTTAGATATTGGAAAATATTGTATCTCAAGAAAATGGTATATTTACAGAAAAGCAAAAGGAAAATAAGTTTATAAAAATGGTTTATTTTATAAATGTGTTCATTTAACAGGAAATGTTTGATGTAAATCGCGCTGGTATTTATAAATCACATTATCACATTTATTTTAAACTTTGTTTAAACAGCAACAATATTGAGTTCTTCCATATAAGGTAAAGGTTCTCAACCAAAGGATGTCCCATCTAAGAACCACTGAAGAACCTTCATTACTAAGAGGGCTGTTTGTGTATATTGTCTATGTTTGTCGTTGAGTCGCATGGACAAAACACTTGACTGAGATTTCAGATAAACCCCCAATCTGTAGCAGAGTGCCGCTCCATTTTAACAACTGGCTCCAGAATTCAATCCAGATCGCCTGCAAATTAAACACCTTATGTTTGTTAAATATGCCAAATGCCATTTCTGCAATACGCATACATGCTATACTGATCAGTAATTCTCATTTATTTTGTTTGCTTCATTTTAACTAATCATAGTTGTCTGTGTGTGGCCGCCTCATATCATTAATGTCTCAGGAAATAAACTGTGTTCTACAATGACTCAGACCACAAGTCTCTGGGCATGGCTCAGTGTTGGGCCTTAATTCTCGAGTCTGAAACACTGTTATTTAATTAAGTTTTAACTGTGCCACTAATCAGTTTGATTCAGGGAATGCTCATTTTCTTGCGGTCGCTGGGGTTGAACCATGGTGAAACATTTGGGAGAGTTCAGATCTCAGGAGTGCTCGTGCTGGGGTTATACAAGTTAGGCCCAGAGCCTGTGGCGGCACGAGGGCAGGCAGAATTCCTCTGTGTTAAGGGTTCTGTGAATTAGATGGCCTTGGCAGGAATGCATGTGGGCAAATGGACAGCAGTTGTAAAGATTGCAGAGATATGTCAAACTTAATATCCATGATCTATTGCAATCTGGCAGCCGACACCGAACAGGGGGAATTAGAGATGGAAAAAAAAATATGCCCGAGTGCAGTTCAGTGGCATGGAATGCAAGCTCAAAGAAGAAATAGGTTGAAAACATCTCCTTGCACGTGGTATAAACCTTCTTGTAATGTGTTTTTATGCCAGCGCAGAGGTCTGAACATAAAGATTGGGTTAAGATCATACTGGTTTTAATTAGTTATCTTTAAAGGTCTGATAACTGTGTTTATGGTACTGAACCATTTCAAGTCCTAAAAAAACGGAGCTAAGCTTAAAGCCAAATTGTTCGTTATGAAATTACGCTTTTGTTTAGTGTCAGAAAAATAACTTTCACACTAGTAACAGCTTGTATTGTTGCTTGCTTCCCTTAATAATGGACTCAGAACACAGGTGTACCCAGAGGAAAATTAGATTGCTTAAACTGTGCTCTTTAATGGCTTAAGAGAAGAAATTCCAGTCCTCCTACAGTTGCTGAGGAACGTCACTGCAAAAAGGAGACGTGAAACAAAATTAAAGAAACATGTATGAAACTCTTTTTAGATTATGGGAATTTGCCATGCTCACTGTCTCTCCTGCATTATGAAGCCTAAGTGTTGAGGTCGGCCTCTCCTAAATTCAGAGACATCTACCATCTGAGCCTCTGACCTGTGAGAAACACATGGAACCAATTGACTTCAATCAGGAGTACTCTCTTACACAGCCAAGGCGCGCCATCCATTTTTAGGCTTTGGAATTCAGTGAGGTATTTAATGTAAATCAGTCACCTTGGCACGCCACTGTAAGCCTGCACTATTATGCTGATGTAATCAAGGGGCATATGCTCTATTTATCCAACTGCTGTGCTGGATGCTTGACTAACTGTTTGACATTAGACTTCCAACTCAAACAAGGTCTTTCATAGGCCACATGTCCTGGACAGCTCAGGAGAAGAAAAAGACATTGCACCCCTAACTAGGTAATTCCTTTACAAACTGATCATGCTCTGGCCTAATCCAGAATCAGGATCAAAATCAAGCTTTATTAGCCAAGTATGTTTTCACACTCAAGGAATTTGCCTTTGGTTACACAGTAGCTCACAATACACTGAAGCTGACAATAGAGGTTTCTCAGTTGTGCAGTCACATACACATCCCATACATACACTGTCACATGCATGTAAATATCCATGAGCTAACAATGTTTATTGTTTTAACTGGCTCTTTTTATTTGAAAATGCCAAGTAATATTTGTTTCTTAAATTATGATTTCATTCCCATAAGTAATATATAAAATGTATTTCATCTGACACTTACCTTTGCAAACAAAAGAACCCAACATTATCCAACATTAGTTTAAAGGCATTCATTGTGCTCCTATATCTAGAGATAATGTTTATCTACTCCTCTCTCACACAGAATGAGTCTTATTAATAACTAGCAGTGTTTATTACATTGTTAGAATCATACACACGTCTTGTTTCCTATTTGGTTGTGCACCCTGATCTATAGGATATTCACTGTAAATTCTCCAGAGCCTTAAAAAGCCACATTTGAGCAATCTATCTCTTTCTGGGATTAAAGTAGGAGAGTGCACAAATAAGCAAACTCAATGTTTTAGCCATATGGTCTACAATATAATAAACTAATGAGTGAAACTCTCAACAGTTTGGATTCTGACGCTTTTTATGTTTAGGCAAAATTATGGTGAATTTAAAGATATTAAATTAGATGTGAATTCAAGCAGTGTATGCATTTTCAAAAGCTTGACAATTGCCGATTAAATTAATTGCATGTTTCCCAGATATTTGTTTATGCTGTCCTTCTGCAGCAGTGCAAAACTTTCTGAAAATAAACAGATGACACCCCAAATGTAGGTCACAGAGGTGGTTTGGAATGTTTCCGTAAACCATTCAGGTATATGAATAGTATATGAAATATATTCTTTACTCATGTCCTGAGGCTGACCATTGTGTCTTAAACTGTGTTGTCTAGAAACAATAAAAAAATGCCTGGTGGGCCCTCAGTGAAGGGGGAATGTAGTGACTCACAGACAGCGATGACACAGGAGCCGATGGAGTGAGAGTGTTTTCTCAAATATGTCATGTGGCCACGGGGAAGCTCTTACTCACTCTTTTTTGTGGCAGATCCCATGCTCTCACACTGGCACGGCTGGATTGTCACTGGTATCTCTGTCACAGCAGGGCAGATCTGTTATTGCGCTTATGGATACAACCGCTACTGTGCTGGTGTGTGCGTGCAAGCCCCGGTATGCATCGTGTCTCTGCTGATTAGTTTCTCTGGCAGGACAGTCCACAGGCGAGGGTGCTTCCTGTCATGTTTATTATTACACTACATTATGGTCATTGTCGCAGCCTTAATTGATAGCTCTGCTCTTTCTTGAGCCAAACCTGGAACCGTTTAACTGTTCCCAATGTTCCTACTTGCATTTCAAAACGTGGACAGAACCCAAAGTCCAGCTTTTGCATGGATGGTTTGGAATTTTTCAGGAAAATTATTGAGGTGTTTGGACAGAACAAACAGTTTCTTTGCTGTTCGGATGCTGGGGGCTGATGTTTTCCAAATGTTCTATGAACAGAAGCTAAAGATATTAATTTATGTCAGAATTATATCCAAACCAGAACTCAAAATATGGTTAGATAACTTTTGATAGGCCAGTTGCACAATATGAGAAATGAATATGAGCAGTGTATTCAGTAAGTGAAGAGGTTCTAACCGTAGGTCATTTATCATTATGGTTTTAACCATGATAAGTAAAATGTAAGGATGAGACAAATGAAACAGAGTTGGCCTGTGATGCACTCATTGCAGAAAGTGATTCCCTGGCAAGCAAAACATCTTAAATGTACATAATGCATCTATGTCTCATTAAGAGACTGTCATAAGAATACATTAGTCAGCTCATCAAGAGAACTCAAGGCAATATGATGCACACAGTGTTACCATGATACAGAGGTAAATATAGAAGAGTAAGGAATACTTCTGAAGTCCCTACATAAATGTTTTCACTGCACTGGGAGGTCAATAATATTCCTTCAAGCTTTCTTGAAACAAGCACAATGTTATGCCAGTACTTTGTAAATAAATAGGCTTAACATTTTTATTCCATTTCATAATGAAATGGGTTAGTTGCTGAACAATGCCAAACATTTTCAATGCTACATTTTTTGTTTTAATATTCTGCTGTTTTTATTTTTAATGTTGTAGGTGGGAGTCCAGTCTGTCCAGGAGGCTGCCTGACCTGCTCGGTTTATAATGGCTGTCTGACATGTCTGCCCAAGCTCTTTATGCACCTGGAGAGGGATGGCATGCGGCAGATTGGCGTGTGTCTGGCATCCTGTCCCAAAGGGTTCTTTGGCACTCGTTCTCCTGAAAAAAATGACTGCTCAAGTAAGAATCACACAAATTTTTTGATGTAGTTGTTAGTTAAAACCTTGAACTTTATGCTTATCTTTTATTTATTATGTTTAAGTCAGGTAGTTATAAGAGAGAGGAATTAAAATATATGGACTTTAGGGATTTAACCTCTTGAATCCTAATCTGGTTTAACCATTATTAAAAAATACTTAAACAATATGGTTATAGTAATTTTTCAAAAGCAGTCTTAAATATAATATGTTACTATATACTCATGTAATTACAAAAAATAACTAAATTAACGCTTTATTAACTAAGTAAAAATAATACGATTGTATTATATCAGTGCTCAATTAATTTAGGAAATAATAAAAATTCAAGCATTATGATAATTATGTTAAAAAATGTATTATATTTATCCATGATGTCTAAGCACTTCATGACCAAACATAAGTGCACCAATACTCAACTTTAAATGTATTGTTATTTAAATTGTTTGCTAAATGTTATGAAGCTGCTCTGCAGAAGAGTACAAGAGCTTAAAAGTACTTTTTGAACTTACAGAGTGTGGCTCAGAGTGTGACACATGCTTCGACAAGAACTTCTGCACCCGTTGCAGAGCAGGATCATACCTACACAAAGGGAAATGCCAAGAGAGCTGCCCTGATGACCTAGTACCCAGCGATGCCAAAAGGGAGTGTGTCCCTCGTAAGTATCGCCATCTGCTATCAGAATAGTTCAAATAGTTCAGAGTTTCACGCTGGAATAAGTATGTATTGTTATTTCTAAATATCTGTCCTGTGATGGCTGTGGTGTCTGTTTTGGTGTGTTGGTCTTGCAGCATGTCCGCTGGACTGTGACTCCTGTATAAACAGTGACACCTGCACAAGATGTATGGCAGGGCATTATCTGCTACATGGTCAGTGTCACAATGTCTGTCCTGAGGACTTTGAGCCCAGTGAGCAGCTGATGGAGTGTGTTCCTTCAGGTCAGTGCCAAAGAACCAAGTTGTCTAAGGGGGTGCAAATACTTACTAGGCTTTTGCTCTGTTAATGCTTCCGTTCCAACCCTGGCTCTTGTTGCAAAAGGGGGCAAAAAAAAGATTTTAAATGGTTTTAAATCATGGCTGAGGCACATTTGCAATTGCACATGACTCAGTATGTACACATTTCACCACATACAGATCGACTTTTATTATGCATTTATGTGTCAAGTTTTCTCTGTTTTATAGAACCAGTAAGACACTCAAGGTTTTGTTTTTACAGTTAATTAATTCTCCTTTGTATCATGGAATAAATGTGGTGATATACTGCCTGCTATTACTTATTTCATTAAAATATCATAAAACTTCACCACATTCAGATCATTGTGATGGATCAGTGTCTTTTTACACCAGTGGTGTTTTACATGTTCACCTGACTCAATTAAAAATCTCATCAGTAGGCCCTTTCTGAGTTGAGGTGGGTGAGTTACCACAGGGAAAGCACTACAGTGTGCAGGGGAAGGAGTGATCCAAGATTGTGGTTCGGAAATATTTCACTGCTGGTTTCCTAATCACAATGTCATGGGTCTATGTATGTGTTTGTATGAGAGAATAGACAGAGAGAATGAAACCTTGAGTGACTGATCCTGACTGTCTGATTATCCTGTCTCTTATTTCTCAGTGCACTGTGAGGTCGGAGAGTGGAGCGAGTGGAGTCCGTGTTTGAGGATAGGGAAAACCTGCTTCAGGGAAGAAACCCGAACTCGAAAAGTTCTGCAGAACCCAAGCCTTCAGGGCCAGCCCTGCCCAGCTACATCAGAGAGGAGAGATTGCTTTAAAAGAAAGAAATGTGGTAAGTTTCTTATGTAAATGCTGATATTAGGATATGACATTAAGGGTATAGGTAGCGGGGCCTTTGTTGGTAAAACCTTTATGGCTTTTATTTTTTGCATCTATAGCTCAAGGAGACTCAATCAGTTAGATTTGTTTTATAATAATTTATGTCAAAATTACTGACAAACAATAACATTTTGGGATGGTTTCCCAGACAGGGATTTAGCATAGTCCTGGACTACCACACAGCATCTTCCACTGAAAGGAGGATATAGACCTGGATTAGGCTTAATCCCTGTCTGGGAAGCCATCTCATAGTGACCTTGGTGTAATATATGAGTAATAAGTGCATTTTGCTAAATATGAATGACTGAACGAGATGGAAGCCAGTTCCAAGTGGATTCACAAGGGGTGAGTGCTTCAACACCAGCAACTGGAGTATAGTATTTGTAGTTTTTTTTTTTTTTGGTGGGCAGCAGAGATACTGATCTGTTGCAGGGGCCCTCTAGCTTTTAATGCCATTAGACTCTTGTTGGCTAGCACCAATGAAGCAATGTACAAGTTTCGCATTATCTAGTTATTTTCATGTCCAAAAAAGAAAATGAGTAGTAAAGTGTGTAAATCAAGCAGCTCAAGGAGGCCTAATAAAAAGCCTTGCGTGATTGCTTCCTAACCCATGGAAGTTTTTCCTCCCTCTCATCGCCTCTAATCAAATGGGGAGTCTGTTTTTTAGGCAGCATGTATAATCTGGAGTTAGTGGGCAGTTATCATACTCTTTTTAATGTAATGTGTTTTTTGAAAAGAACAGTCATTGTGCTCAGTGGTGAGTGGTGAAAGACCTGTGAGCCTGTGCCAAATGTCAGAAGCATTTAGAGTTGAAGGGATCAACCAGTTTCATACCTCATAAAACAAGATTCCTTTTTTAATTATATTAAGAGGCAGAAATAGTTTCTAACCAAAACAAAACTAAAACATGGAGCACTTTCAGGGATTGACTGTGCTGTTAAGGCATATGTATATGGTTGTGTTTTGAATATTAGTTTGTTTGGACTGTGGTGTGCAGGGCGTGTAATTGTGTATAGTGATAGATAACAGACTAGCCCACTGACCACAACCCTTATTAATTCCCTGTGCCTCCGAGCTCATATCAAAGTTCTTAAAGCTTGAGAGCCGTCCAGTTTTTTTGCCACTAATGTGGAGATAAATATACTTATATGGGGTAATTCATTACAGGATATGTTGTCACTAGGTCTAAGTGCACAGAGGCCAAAGCATGAATGGAGGGAATGGAGCAATTACAAAAACTTCTCTTTACTACCATCTACTTCTGTTGCTTTTATATTTTTGTTTTATTCACCTAAGAATAACACAGAAGCACTTACACACATGCCTTTTGCCTGCTGGGGTTTCCGTGGCGATTAGTCCGTAGTAAGGAGTCGGTGTGATGTTGATCCCAAGGGGCCGCCTCTGAGGGAGTGTGTTACACACTGCAGACGCGGTTATTGACCTCACCCCCCGTCTGTGATTACCCAGCTGCCCCCGCTGCCGGAACATCAACTGAGCACTAATTATCTGCCAGGGCTCTGTCCCATCCGTGTTTATGTTCTGCGTACACCAGCAGGGTCAGTGGTCCGACCCCCCGCCGGCTCTGAGTAATCCCAAGTAACCCCCTGACACTGATACATCCTCCCCCTCACACCCTCGCAAACACACTCATAAACACTCATACACACAAGCATGGCTTTGTTTTTGCTCCTGCCAGGTCTTTCTCCACTTCTTTCCTCTACTTTGCTATTTGTTCTTCCTCCAGTGCTGCCTGACCTTTTCCTCGCAGCCTGTTCAAATCTAGCGGTCCAGTCATGCCTCTTCACTTCACCTCTTACCACCTCTTTCACCACGAGGCTTGTACAGGCTTCTATCTACAGTTCAGAATTGTTCTTTGGAGTAATGCTGTAGAAGAACCATTTTTGGTTCCATAAACATGCGTTTTTGTAAATGAGAGATTTTTTTTTATATCTACTCTATAATGTCAGTGTTAGACACCAACTTTAAAGTAAATTCATAAATAACTTTACACATTGAAAATATAAATATAAATATAAAATATAAGCCTAGAATATTGAGGCTTCTGAAAATGGCCTCTACAATGTGATTGTGAGAGTTTTGGTGGTCTGGCCTTTCTGATAGACTAGGATTTTGAAGGAGCATAAAATCAAAATCCAGTTTTGAGCCGTACGATGGGTTCTTAGCCAACAACAATTTAATATTACAATGTAAAATTATAGATTTTTGTAATATGAAAGCATCCATTTGAATTAATCAAAGAAGCACTTATGGACACAGGGAGTCATAATTACTGCTCTTTTTTTTACACTAGTGTTTATCGTTATCTTTTTATAACTTGATAATTTACCGTTTTGTTATGCCTTCATAAGTTTATTTTTAAATTAAAAACATCTTGCCAGGCTTTGTTGCTGTCCACAGGCTGTCTATGATTATTGGATTTTTCTTCTTGAAACCTTTCCCAGCATGGTCCCTAAAGTTCTCGGTAGGATTTAAATCTGGTCATTGTGCTGGTCTTGTCATCACTTGGAGTTTCTCCTCAAATTGCTAACTTGATCTGTGTGGCATCTTGCATTGTCTCCATGGAGTATCCAGGCTATTGTGGCTTTCCTTCTTTAAGCACAAAGGATCATATAGATCCCTTTTTCCAGTTTACAAAACATTTTCTCAGCATGTGTGTCAGAGCAATTCTTTTTGCTAGTGTACAATTTACATGATCTGTGTCCAAACTATGTCTGCCCAATATGTAAGTCCATAACCTGACCAAACCAACTCAATTCAGTTTCTGGGTTAATTTGCCCTTGGGACCTCTGCCCCTTTATTTGTGCCTGCTAGGACAGTCTCTGCCAGGCTTCAAAGCCTGGGGCATTCCTCCTGTGGGACACACCAGAGCCTTTAATCCCGGCCTGGCTCCTGCCAAAAGCCCCCGGACGACAGCACCCCCCACCCCACCCCACCCACCCACCCACACACACACACACACACACACACACACACACACACACACACACACACACACACACACACACTCATTAATATAATTGCAATGTTCTGCACCCCACATCGTATCTAGTTTGAGCCATCTCCAGGAACACAGTGCTGATGTTCACTACTCTACTCTAGTATAAACAGCTGCTCAAGCTACAGCATTTATAAGGACCTGGAGGTGATTTTAAATGACTTTGTTTTGTCTTTTCTCTGATAATTATGTCTGGTTTAGCATGCCTCTCTCTCTCTCTCACTCACTTCTCCTCCCCTCAATCACCCCTTTTTAAAAATTATGAATAATAAATGCCAGATGACGCCTGCTTCTCCTATGGTGAAATAGTGACACTGAGCTGTGAAACAGACGGGAATCCCAGCCAAGCTCTGGCAGCGAACTACCTTTTGGGGTTGCAACATGTTTTTAAGTACTCTGTAGCTTGTTTGTCAATGATATGCACGTGATGAATAGATCCATTTTCATAAGGCTGAATTTTTTAAATGCTAGATAGAGCACCTGTGAAACAGTTGTGTTACCGATCCAACTTTAAACTGACGCCACCCTGATCCTTCATACAAATCATCTAACGAGGCCTTCCATCTGCTCCAGCAGTGGTGACCAGATGCTGAAGAATGTGTTACATCTCTGAAGAAAGTGCCTGCATAATGATGTCCCATTTGGAACCAATGCATCGCTTGACAGTTTATAGAAATAGTAGACAGCCTTCCAGCTTTGAAAGGGCCCCAGTAAACATATCCATAATGATCTGAACAGCACCCTGATGGTGTTATGGCTTGGTTTGTAGGAAACGCAGAGATTATGACTAATCCACTGATCTCTAAATCGTTATGACAAAGAAAACAATGTGTGCAGAGGGGACTTCCTGTGTATAAAGAGCCTGGATGGAGAAAGGGAGGGAGTGAGTGAGTGTGTGTGTGTGTATGTTCATTGAAGGGTTAATCTCTTGCATGACTGAAATTGGACATCACTTTCCTAACAATCACAACTGACTCTTGTGCGTGAGAGGTGTTGTTGAGTTTGCATGGTTGTCCTAAACTGGCCTATAGTGAGTGAGAGAGAGGGGGAGAGAGAGAGAGATGAGCAGTTGTGACTCCTCAGTGCAGACACTTGCACCCTTCATTATTTCTGCGTCTACTCTAAACAGCCGTGGCTGGTAGGGCCCCGTATCACTCTGGCTGAACCCCAGGAATGTGTGGGTCAGTGTAGGCTGCAGCGGGCAGCCTGCCCTGACCCCCAACCACCAGCAGAGAGAACACTGCTGATTAATAGAGTCCAGAGGGGAGGTGAGGGGGGCTGTGTGTCCACCTCAGCACTTTTCCAATCCTCCACACAACAGAGCTCAGCCTTGCTCCACTCACCCACTGATAAGCCTCAGACAAGAATTAAATTTGGCTTGCTGTGAGTGTTGAGCAACAGATAATGTAACATCAACAGTTTTATTTTAAAGTTCTCTATTTTTGAAAAATAGAGTCAGAAATGAGAAGCATTATTTGCCAAGTGTTTAGAAAAGTCAAAAAATCTGGAAAGAGGTTGTTGAACAGCATTGACATCTTGTGGCTGGTATAAGAACAGCAACGGAGGGATCCATTCCAATTATGTGTAGATAGTTTTCATTTTTCTTCTCAATAAATATTGTTATATACACACATTCATTAAGAAAAATTACGAAAAGTGTATTTGAGTTTGAGAAAGGCGCTTTATGAATTAATCAAATTATTTTAATTAATAATATTATTCCTGTCTGATCAGGGCGTATGGCTTGTGTACTTGTTATGCTAGGTATCATTTTGGAATGAAACTCTTCACATTCTACCTGAATATCTGAAACGACTGACATGGAGTTGCATTTCAGAAAGCCCATTTGTGGTAAAAGCTGGCTGTAGGGAAAACTCGGTTGCTGCCAACCCCAAGTGTGAGCAGTTAATTTTATGTTGATCACAAGTAACAGTAATGACCTAGATGATTATCTAAGGTTGTCCCTAAAAAGAGCTGATGTTGAATATGTTCATTTTGAATGGTAATGATAAATATGTAATGATTTTATTAACTAAAATAATCATAATTTATAATTCTCAACCTGTTTAACCAGGATGTTTCTGTTACTGGGAAATGTGTAAAACACCTCTGTTCTGACTGGCTGACCTGCACTGTGCTTCATTAATATTTTTGCTTAAGAGGCACCTATATGTCAATGTAATTTTCTGCATGAGACAATAAGACATTCAAAAAACATTTCCAAATTAGTTTATCTTAAATTCGATGTTCTATACAGAGTAATGTTAATATTTACTGTGCTTGTGGCACCTCTATTACATGAATATTACATAAGTTATTACATAAATAATAACTTAATTTATTAAATTAATTTAGGGAATAAATGAATTTTGGGCGGCACGGTAGCGCAGCAGGTAGGTGTCCCAGTCACACAGCTCCAGGGACCTGGAGGTTGTGGGTTCGAATCCTGCTCCGGGTTACTGTCGATGAGGAGTTGGTGTGTTCTCCCTGTGTCCGCGTGGGTTTCCTCCAGGTGCTCTGGTTTCCTCCCACAGTCCAAAAACACACGTTGGTAGGTGGATTGGCGACTCAAAAGTGTCCATGTGTGTGAGTGTGTGTGTTGCCTTGTGAAGGACTGGCACCCCCTCCAGGGTGTGTTCTTGCCTTGCGCCCAATGATTCCAGGTAGGCTCTGGACCCACCGTGATCCTGAACTGGATAAGCGGTTACAGATAATAAATGAATTTAATAAGGAATAAGCACAGCAAAATAATTTGCATTGAAATTTTCTGTTTGTGGGATAATATTATATCCAAAAAATATCTGTGAGTTTTGGTTTAGGCGATTTAAAACAGGTGATTTTTGATGTTAGTGACTGAACGTAGTGTAATATATAGACTTCAGCTAATGGTGATGTTACTTGTTTACAACCACAGCACATTTTCAGTATAGATTAAAGCTAATGTTTGATGCTTAAAGCAAACTGATTCTGCTTGTTTTACTTCCTCATATCTGGACTGCACTTAATGTAGAATCAGCTTAAGACTGTTATAGCTTTTATATTTTTATACTGCAGCTAACCTTAAGTTTTCATCTTTTGCCAGGAAAAGAGAAAAGCTTGCATAAAGAAGACAAAGGCGTGAGGAAGAATCGTAAAGAGAAAGCAAATGGCGAAGGCCGCCGAGAGCGGAAGAGGGAGAGAGAAAAGGAGAGGGAGACTGGAGACAGAGAAGAGTCTGAAAACAGGAACAAAACAGAACAGCGCCGTAGACGGGCCCAGAGCAGAGACCCTGGAGCAGTACAGAGAGGAGCTGCACACTGATCCACTCCAATAACACGCCCTTATTCCTCTCATCCCTCAGCCCCTTAACCCCTGGCTTTCGGGGTTGCTGCTGCTACCTGTGTAATTTAAATGTATACTGTATATGCACAAGAGACAGGAGGCACTGCTCAGTCGAGTGACCATGGACAGCGTGGCTAAAAATTAACCCCTGCTCCCCCATTGCCCTCAAAGGGCACCTATAGCTCTTCCTATAGTCACATGGAGCCCTGGCACAGCCTTGGAACAATAATGAACTCTGCAGACTAGAGAGACACCCCAAGCTGACAGCAGTCAGAGGACCTGTTAGGTCAGAATTTATGCTGTCCTGGTACAGCATCGCTTCATGGTTTGAATGTAGGTTTGTGTGATATTATGTAGAGTTGCTGTTGTATAAACGTCTATAATTTTTTTCTTGCTGAGTAAATTAAAAAAAATGAGCATGCTTGCTGGTGTCATGGACATTGCCTGCCAATAAGGCTATGACTGCATGATGGACTGGTGAAATTGGACCAGACTGGGCAGGTTATTATACTGCTCATTATATTGTATGAAGAGGTAATGGTTCTCCCTGCAATGTTTAATTCTTCTTTGTTCAGAGTCTTTGGAACAAAGGGTAAGTTTTGCCTGTTTATAATAATAGAATCTGAGCTTTCAATTAAGCCATCTGACCAGAAATCAAAAGTACCTGTATGTCCAATAAATAATGATGTTTGTATGTTGCTGCAGTTTTTCCCCCCCCTCACGCTACTGCAGAAAACCAAGCATTTGTACATCACATTCTGGGCCACTAGGTCTATTGTGAGGAGAACCATGCTTTTAGACACATATTTTTATGTATTACCAGGGTATGCTCTCTCTCTCTCTCTCTGTATGTATGTATGATATATATATATATATATATATATATATATATATATATATATATATATATATATATATATATATATATATATATATATATATATATATGTATGATATATATATATATATATATATATATATATATATATATATATATATCATAAGGATAGAGAGAGAGAGAGACATTGTAAACAAAGGGAAGACACTTTAAACAAGTAAAGGTTACATAGGAATACAGGTGTAGTACAGTGGCCCTAAATAATTGATTGTCTACACGTTTCCACTGTTATTCTTTAAAAGCTTAAAAGCTAAAAGGTTTTATTAACCTTTTAAGCCCAACTGAATTCTAGGTACGTCTTCTGGATTCCTCACTATGTAGGATTACAGTTTGTTTTTCACTCTTTAATGCATTTTATCATAAAAGCAATAGAAATTACAATTGTTTAGTGATAGATTACACTATATACCATTTATATCCCTATTACATCATATACAGTTGACATAAAGCAGTCACAAAATCCTAACAATTTCGTAATGTCAAAACATTTTACAAATCTTGTAATATAAGTTAGCAAAAGATAAGTCTTTGGTCAAAAACAAATAAACAAAGAGAAATATTTAAATGTTTTTGTTGTACCCTAGTTGGGTGACATGGTGGCGCAGCAGGTTGTGTCACAGTGAAACAGCTCCAAGGTCCTTGAGGTTGTGAGTTCGAGTCCTGCTCTGGGTGACCGTGAGGAGTTTGGTGTGCCACACCTGTGTCTGCGTGGGTTTCCTTCCATGGTCCAAATTCACACACTGGTAGGTGGATTGGCGACTCCAAAGTGTCCATCGGTATATGTGAGTGTGTTGCCCTGTGAAGGACTGGCGCCCTCTCCAGGGTGTGTTCCTGCCTTGCACCCAGTGATTTTGGATAAGCAGTTGCAGACAATGAATGAATGTTTTGACTTTCAGTGAAGTAGCAAAGCACACATGAATTTCAAATGTCTCCATCCTCTGTGCCTAGTGGCACTCCTATAGGTTGTAAAACTAAGGTTAATAGTGAATTAAATGTTAGACAAGAAGTTTAATTGTGAGTATAAATTACAGTATTTATTATTTACCATTGATTATTTATACAAAGAGGGAGTAGAGAGCCATTAGCATCAAAAGATATCAAGATACTAAACTAGTTATTTGGGAATGGGAATTGCTCCTCATCACATGAAGAATTCTGTCACTTCTTTATCCTGTTCTGGGATGCTGTGAGTATGAAGCCTACCAGGATTCACTGGGTGCACCAGGCGTCATCTAAAAAGACATTAAAAGGAACATCTCCAATTGTGGGGAAACGCAGTCCTAAACTCTTAAGCTTTTAAGGTGTAATGGTATGTTTGAAGGAAATAACGATTCTTGTGGGTGAAGTTTAACGTCTGTACGTTTTTATACACTGTTTGTATTACCACAGAAACTAATTTGTAACTTGAGTTTAGTTTAGTAGCACTTTCAGTAATGCAGTTTGCCGTCTTCCAAATCTGGAGACATTTCCAACTTAAGTGATCCGAATCAGCAAAAATAACTCAATATTACCCACCTATGGAACAGGAATAGTGCAATCCTCACTTTTGATTTGTGCTTTTCAACATTTAGAGTTTTCTTTGTTTTCTAAACATTTCCAGATACATCTGCCATGAGTAAAGAGAAAGATATTGGACTGAGACAGTTATTTTTACTCATTTACAGGCACTGGGGCTTCATAGACACATTAGACCGGTTTTGAGCACGCAAACGGGGAGGAAACATTCAGAATTTTATAAAAAGTATTTTTTGATTACAATCATGAATTTCTGCGTAGTTCCTATGCAAAGATAAAGAAGAAAACATGTCTTGGTTGACTGACTGAATTTAAGATAAAAGCCTACTTCTTGCCATGGTATTATTAGAAGGTACATATTTCTTGGCAGGTTGTCTTTTGTTTGCCTATAGGTTTCATAGTCAGCCTGTTCTGTAGACTCCTAGAATTATGTGCATCACAGCACTGTATTGCAGTAAGAATATGACAGTAGATTAAGGTTAGATTAATACTATAATGGAATGATACAATGATACCAGACCCACTGCAACTAAGATTAGGATGAAGCAGTCACAGAAGATGAATGAATGATTAATTTAGCTATGATACTATAAATGGAGCTACTGTCACTAAAACTGGAGAATCTACTAACAAGAATCAACAATGTTTTACTAGTTCTATTTTGATTTTGAATGGGCAGTTCTCATTTTTAAGTGTCTCAGTCAGAGCTTACACTTTTAGTTGCAATGTTTAATATTTCATTATCATAAATATGAATCATTAATAGGGAATAACAAGCAGTGTTTCAGGCAATTAAATAACATAGAATTTATTTTGACAAATACAAGCAAAAGTCAAATACTGTCAGAGATACTGAGGAGTGCTAATTTTTTCCCATAATATTTGTTTCCCAATTATATTCATTTTTTATACTAATAATTTTAATTATGAAAAATTTTGCATGAGATAATTAATAATTTCTCTGCAATGATATGTTTTATCTGAGAACAGTTACACGCAATTGAAACAAGCAGCGTGTGTCCTCAAAATACAGTAAACCTACTCAACCCTTAGGATTGGAACTACAACACCCCTCAGAGTAAATTTACAGTAAGACAGAAAGACAAATTTTACAAAACAAGATCAGACAGACTGTAGAAATGTTGGCCATACAGTAACATGCCTTTGTTGAGGAAGTTGGTTTAAGAGCACTTTGAATTTTTGCATGAGATAAATATACATCCTCTAACATCAGTGAACAAAGTAATGACGCATTCAAATAATATATTCAGTACTCAGTAAACAGGTAAGAGGAATACAGCTTGCTTTGCGAAGAGATGATCAAAGCTTCATTAAATCCACAGTGTGAAAGTCCACCTGGAAATCCTTGTTTAGTGCTTGTTTTTTTAAGTGCAAACATCTTCCCGTCGATTTAAGTGGGGCAAAGTACTGCAAAATAGAGCAGAGGTAATATGGCTACCACCAGTTTCATAAATGTGTTAATCTAGCAACCTGTTGTAAAGAATCTTGAATGTAATTGTATATTTTTTATTTAAAATAACTGAGACCACTGGAAGAATGATAAAGGATAGATGATTTGAAAAACTGTAGAAGTAATAGTTCACCAAAATATCATATTAACACTATGTTTTTCACACCAAACACAACAGATCTGTCAAGGCAGACCCGACAAGAGTCATAGACATTAATTACTGTTGGGTTGGACATCTGATATCAAACATGCCTTGGGAGATTTGCTATGTTTACAGTAATGTGGGATTTGATTAGACAGAGGGAATTTGATTTCTGAAAGTAGTATTTTGCTACAAGGAAATGCTATTTTAGTGAAAGCATGCAATTTGTAATATTACAAACCGATACTTGTGTTTAATATGTGAAGATAACACAAAAGGGAAGGTGCAAAACAATGTACAGACAGTGGGCAGCACTGAATGACTGTTACCAGGTTAGACAGAAGGTAATGTAGTCGTGGGTATTTATTGGTTGCTAAGTTAGCACCAGGTGAACACAGCACAAGAACACACAGGGATTGCCAGCATAAGGTGCTTTTTATAGGAATCTGCACCAGAACATCTCATAATCTTACAAACCTCAGTCCATCACATCAGACAAGAGCTACCAGAATCCAGACACAGGGAACAGAATGTGGGAAATAAAAGAAAGAAATGATAGCAAAAAAAGATTGTTTGACATGTCTGTAAATATCCCTAGGTGAACAATGATTCTTTGTTACACTATATGTCCAAAGGTTTGTAGAAACCCATTATAATGAGTGAATACACCTACTTTGAAGTGCAGCCATTGTGGATTGAGACATTCATGCAGAACGTCCAACATAATAGCACACTCTGGTGCAGCTGCACAAAAGTCAAAGACCATCATGCCCAGTGCCAATCACCAGCTAAATTTCAGCAATGGGCTCTGGGGCAGTGGAAAATGTTTTTTACCGGACCGCCTAGAAGAGGCATTTTCATTTACTGACTGACCAACTCCTAATGTTGAAATGTGTGAGTCTGAACTGTTCAGCCATATTTCACAGAGAGAAATTAATGTGGCGCTACTACACCGCCTGTTGTTAGTTCAGCCGTATTTCGCATTCCAGTGTTTGGAACCGTTTGGCGTTTTTCCCTGACATAAACTGGTTCGCAAACCAGAAACATTTGTTCCTGGTACAAACCAGAACAGTAGGTTCTTCAGCACAAACCGAGGCTGAATAATGTGCGGAACCCGCTTCGTTTATCTGCTCCTTTTTCATTTCTGCATTTATTAGTCCTGTCCTCCATATTTTCTGTACAACACAACCACATAATAAAAACAACATGAAAACAAAGACATTGATATGAAGCACCAAAGCTTCTCCAGACCTTCCAAAGTGTATGTATTTTGGGCTTTCCTGTTTTTTAAATGCCGGAAACACCTCTGTGACAATGGCTGTATGGCTAATGGTGGTCTGGCTTGTCTAATTTTTTTCTCCTTGCTTTTGTTTCTAACGTGAAGCCACTACAACTAATTAGTTTGAGATCAGCTGGAGTGGTATTTGTAATCCAGAATAATAATCCTAATTCAACATTAGGACCTGACCTCACTAATGCACTCACAGCAAAATGGCACCAGTTCTCACAGGAATGATCTGAAATCGAGTGTTAAGCCTTTTCAGAAGGGTAAATGCTGTTACTGCAGCAAAGGGTGAAAACTACCTATAAGTGCCTTTCACATCAGAAAAAATATTAGATAAGCATGTGTCCACAAACTTTTGGCAATATGGCAAAATAATGTATTTACCAGTTCTGCCTGAACTAGTAAATACAATATTAACCTTTGCTTACTGAAGTAGTAATTTTACAAAAGCTTACCTTTAAGGATGTAGTCTGTGAGAAGACTGGGTACTTTATCACTCTCATCTCTCATGGCCTGAAGAACTGTGGAAAGAATAACGGAATGAGGAAAGACTGACGTTTTATCATTATTTTCACTACCATGACAACTGCAAAGAATACTCACTTTTTGTGAGAACCTGAAGATCTTCCACTGATGGAGGACCTCCTTTCTTCTCATAAGGAATGACTGTAGTGAGATACTGTGAGGAAGTGAAAAAGACACAGATGAACAGCAGGATAACAAATATATACACAAATAACAAATAAATATAATTGACTGTTCTTTTTATAACCATGTGTTAAAATTTCATCACCATCACAAAAAGCCCAATTTCGCTTTTCTTTGGTAAAAGTAAAGGAGATGTATGGAAAGAAAACATATAGCCACCTCTTTCTCCCCACCACCGTGCCCAAAGGTTTGGCGGAAACCATTTTGAATGGCAGTAGAAATGCTCTCCATGCTGAAACGCTGAGAAGACCAGTACAAGTGCAGAAGAAGAGAGAAATTAAGAAGAAGGTGAAAGATTTTCCTATTAGGAAGAATAAATTAGGTCCACGATATGAAGAAAGAAAAGCAGTTCTACTATGTGACAAGTAGGTGCCACATTAAGACACATTGTTCCTGCACAATACAGAGAAAATACTATACAATAAATATGTTGCTGCATAACATTTTGCACATTGGTGCACCTTTAGCGTACCATGGTTAAGGACAATTTGCTTTGATCAAATTCATTTACCTCTGATGATTCCTTTAAATACCATTATTCATAATAATGAAGGTTCTAAAGCCACACTAAATTACTGATTCATTTAAGGCTTCTTATATATTCTGACCTACAGCAAAATCAGTATTATGAATGAGGAATGCAGTAAAACTCTCAACTGCAAAAATCTGAGAGTATAGCCACCTGTATTTGAATTATGAAAAAATGTAAGGCTTTACAAATGTGTTACAAATGGAACAAGTATCTGACATTTTGTCACAGTTGTCCAGCATCTTCTAAATGTTTGATGCTGATATATACATTTTTTAGGTGAATATCTATTACTATTAATATGATTCTATTCATTCATTCATTGTCTGTAACTGCTTATCTAGTTCAGGGTCTCGGTGGATCCAGAGCCTACTCAGAATCACTGGGTGCAAGGCGGGGACACACCCTGGAGGGGGAGTCAGTCCTTCATAGGGTGACACACACTCACACCTAGGGACACTTTTGAGTCTCCAATCCACCTACCAATGTGTGTTTTTGGACCGTGGGAGGAAACTGGCACACCAGGAGTAAACCCATGCGGAAACTCACCAAACTCCTCACAGACAGTCACCTGGAGCACGGCTCAAACCCACAACCCCTGGAGCTGTGTGACAATTACACTGCCTGCTGTGCCACCATTATTAATATGATTAATACTAATATGATTCCAGTATTATTCTAAATATATTTTGTCAATTATTATGAACGGTGTTATTTAACTGAAAACTAGCAAATTTGCAATGTTTCATTATAGCCCTGAGAGTCACCAGCAAGTACAAATCAGACAATATATTGCAGTGTAATTTTGCAGTCAAAGGGTTTAGCTTATTTACAACTCACGTGGGAAGCCTAGGTGTTACTCACACTTGTTGGTAATCTCTCAGCTCTACTGTGCTGCACTCCGGCGCCATTCTTTAGTTTCCTTTTCTTTTTCAATCGTTCCCTGTGTTCTTTCTGCCGGTTCTGCACATCTATCAGCACAGAAATGAAACTGTTCTTCACTTCCTTCTCAAAGTCCAGCTCATCTCTCAGAGCCAGGTGCTGGACCAGTTCTTCAGAATAGCTTCGTATAGCAGTCTCCACCTCCTCCAGTAACTCATTCAGCTCTGCAACACTGAGGTTTCTCACTCCTGAAGATACATCCAGTCTGTTAGACATAGAATGCCCACAAACAAACAGAGAATGACCAGTGTGTAGGCACTTACTCTCCTCGAAGCTGTGGCTGGTGCTGATGGATCCTTGTATCAGGTTAGACTGGGAGTTGTGCTCTGCTTCCATGTCTGGGGAATCCTTCATCATTTCTTCAATCTCTTCAATCACCTTTAAAGCAAAACAAGAGTCAATTAACACAGGATATTTGCACATTTATCATCTAGACTATGCAAAGGTTCTGTGCAGTTGCAGTACTATTTTAAAATATTTGACCTTGATTTAAAGCATATATTTTCACCCTTAAATCTAATCTTATGAATTTAAGAGATATTGACCTTTGTGAAGATTATGTGACTGTAAGGAGTATTTTCACAGCACTGGAATAATGGTAACATACAACGCACCAAACTTTGATAAATATAAAACTTTTGTTGTTGTTTTGTCCATTTGTTATATTATGAATCAGTTAATTTATCAATTGAAGGAACACTGTGTATATTATATTTTTGCTCAAAGACTCCCCCTATAGTTGAAGAATGTAATTCAATTTTACATCACTGCCCTGAAATTAAAGGTGACATTCACAATTGTAATCAGAAAACCATTTGCTAGCTTTCACATCTCTTTGCATGCTCAAAACAGGTTTAATATGTTTACAAAGCCCCAGTGTCAGTAAATCGTTAAAAAAACCAAAAGTCTCTGTCCAGTATGCTAGGCTCTCTCTCTGTTTTGGTTTTTCTTTGACAATAGTGAGAACTCCAAACTTTGAAAAGCACAGACCAAGTTGAGGATATTGCTCTATTCTTTCTCTATAATTGTGTAATTATATGCACTTATTTTTGCTGCTTCTGATTATATAATGTGGAAATATCTCCAAATTCAGGAGACGGCTAACTGCATGAAAATAAACAGACCAAAACTACTACAACACTAAACAACTCAAATCACAAATGAGTCAAACAGTGAATAAAAACTTACAGACAAGTTAAACTTCATCCATGTACAAACAACAGTGATTTTTTTCCTCAAACATAGCATTCCACTTTAAAAGAGCTTCTGAACACAAACAAATCAGAGAGAACTGCAGTTCCCCACAATTGTAGACATTCGTTTTAAAGGGGAGTGGACATAATACAGGTTCTGCAGTGCTGAGCCCATAGTAACAATAACAGAGGCTCTGTTCTCCCAATTACATGTCACTATAGCATCACAATTAGTTTGAAAGTGTAATGTTTTTTTTTGTGATCAACAATTTTTTATTATTCCACATAACAACAAAACTGTGGGGGTAGGGGGGTGTACATATAGTGGAAGAAATGTACATATTCAGTGCATACCTTGCGTCACAAAATCTTGCTATGTTTCCACATTAATGGACTTAACATGATTAAGACATGCAACAGTACATTCAAGTTTTTCTTTGTTAATTACATTAACAACCAAAAGGATTCCATAGGAATGCCAGGTGTATTCCAGTTTTGTAAAATTATATTTTTTAGCAGCAGTGAATCTAGAACATAATAGTCTACTCTGTATGACCTTTAACTCCATTCCAGAGACACAAGCATGGATTATAATTATAATCGATTGTCCGTAAATAAGATATTCATTATTCATTATCTGTAACTGCTTATCCAATTCAGGGTCGCAGTGGGTCCAGAGCCTACCTGGAATCATTGGGCGCAAGGCAGGAATACACCCTGGAGGGGGCGCCAGTCCTTCACAGGGCAGTAAATAAGATAGTACCCAACTTAAATATTTCCAGAATTTTACAATGAAGGTACATTTCCAGAGAATATGTAAAACTGTACCTGGCGCAGTAGTGGCACATATATGACAGTTATAGGTAGTCTGAATCTTCATTTTAAATCTTCTATAAGGTGTAAGGTATGCTCTATGAATAAGCTTAAAAGGAATGAGCTGATGGGCTACATGTTTTGATGTTCTACAAAGGTTAGGCCAAATAGTTTCCCATCCTGGGGTAATATTTAAGGGAGCAAGCTCCATGTCCCATAGTGCAGTAACAGAAAGAGGCTTTATAGAGGCTTCTATTAAATTATGATAGATCCTAGCTACACATCCTCTAGAAGGCATATGTGGTTGAATCCAGTCCATCATGGGATGAACAAATCAACTCTTAAATTTTATACAGATATATTCTACTCTTTGAATCTATAAACACAGCTATAAAATGCTTCTTGCGGTCGTAGTTGAAACTGTGATAAAATACCTGCTCTGCAGTGAAGAGGGGCTCCTCGTTGATGCAGGACACAATGATTGAATGCATGTCCATATGTTCCCTCAGCTCCTCATCATCAGACACATCCAAGTTCACATTGTTCTCCCTCTGTAGTAACAAACAATGGACAACGTTTAATCCAGTCAAACATTCTGCTGACTTTATTCAACCAAAAGTAAAGAACAGAACCAAGGACATAGGAGTTTAACTCACAGGTCTCTCCTCTATGTTAAGGGTTGGGAGGTGAAGTGCACGAACACGAGACTGATACCAGTCCACAGGCATGACATTGCCATAATTATCTGTCAATGCCTTCCATATTCTAGGACAGAAAAGGGATGTCAATTACCAAAAACATACGATAGTGTAGTGTTGTAACAAATCACTGCATCTCTAAACTGGAGGAGGAAGCTTCCATGAAGTGTTTATGAATTGTGAAATAATAATTTCTAAAATGTCTTTTCACAGCGAAAGGTGCTTGGGTCAATTCATAAAACTGAACCAAGGCAGAAAGTAAGGAACATAAACAGTATTTAACAAAGAATGTGTTAATATAATCTGGCTATAACATAGAACTCATTTAACCACAGTGATAAATCAAATAAGAAAAACAAAAAACTAAATCCAGTAAGATATGATGAATGATGGATGAGGAAGGTAATGTTTGGAGAGGGACTATGTGTCAGAGCATTGGGAGAAGAGGCAGAGCATTTCTGAGCAAGGCTTTGAAGCAGCAGCAGGCGGATAGGAAATGAGTTTTCCATTATCTAAGAGCCATGTCACTGTATGATCTGCCTCTAAAAGCCAACCTCTTCAAATTACCTTCAGTAAAAACTAGGCACCAGAATACCTCAGAAAAATGGTCAAGGGGCCATGCTGGACCAACACCAGTCATACGAGTTACATCATGGCAAGTGTTTAAGTCATGTTGTGGGTAAGGAACACAGTAATATAATATTGTGGTTTCAGGAAGCTAACTTCAGTGTACACCATTTCCAACAGTTTGCATAATTGCTCATTCCACCTTTCCTCTGAGGTCAAGTATATAAAGGAGTTAGGACACGGTTCCAGTTTAAATAGAGCTGAATTAAACAATTCTAAAGGATTTGGACATGTAGTGTATTGATTAAATATTACTGGACCAACTTACAGTTCGAGAAAAATCAAATCATCTACGTGGAAAAAGCATTTCCAGTCTCCAGTGGTCACGTGATACCACGTAAACAGGGCGCCTGGCTACTTGAGATACTGTAACGCTACCCTTCAGTGTAATGTGTCACACAAACAACACAATGACGCTTTATTACACAGCCCAGTGTTAAGTAATTGATACAACCGACAGAACATGAAATGAACAAAGCATGTAAATAATAATAATAGTAACATTGCTAACAGTGACAGCACGTTTCATGAGAAAATAGAGCTACACTCGCGGGCTGTTGTCATATTCCGTGCAGAAGCAGAATACATCCGTTGGGAACACTTCTTGAGCCTTCAATTTGATGTAACGCCTCAGGCAACATAACAACCCCCTCGAGGTCCGTATCATAGCGCCCACTCTCCCACTTACTCGTCGTGTTTTAAGACGGTATCCTCAGATATCGATGTTACCGCGGCTGTTTCGTCGCTTTTGGTGCAGAGATGTCGAAAGCATGCGTTTAACTTTTCGTCAAAATCGTTGAGCAGCTCCTCCATGGGTTTGACGGCAGGCATTTCGTCGGAAAGGTCGTTGGCGGGGTCTAGAAAGCGCCCCAGAACCTCCGCCACCTCCTCCGTCTTCACGGTCCCGTTAACTGGAGACAGACGTTTCTGCCGCGGAGAGAGAGACTCGAGCTCTGCTTCGGGCTCCGCGACAGGCGCCGCCATAACCGCAGCGACAAGGGAGGGCAGTTCACGCTTCAAGAGCCCCATTCAGACAAACGCAGGAATTCTTCATGACAACAGTACAGCATCACACACACACACACACACACACACACACACACACACACACACACAGTGGCCCCTCCTTCACAGGGACTGGAGCTACTATTTACTTCACTATCCATAGCCCTCTAATTACTGCTATTGTCATGTCTAAATCTGTGTTAAACACATTTTTAAGCACTCCAAACATATTGATTGACAAATCTTAGTGCTGCCTTTATACTTCTGGCTAAAATCAGATTGAAAAACAAAGTCAATGGGTGGATACATTAAGATATCTGACTTATTTATTTATTCAAAAAGAGATAGTGTCCACTATATCATTTCCATTTTATATTTTCCAGATATATTTTTCCCTACGGAAAAATAGATGGCTCCAGATCATTAAAAGTGCTTTGTCAGAGCATATCCACTTCGGCTTGGCAAAGGTTTAGTGTGGTTTAGTATAAGCAGCTGTGATACCCAAGTGGATTGTGCCAACGGTGAATCAGTATTTAATATGCTTTTGATTATTGATCTGCTGAAGGATCTAATAATGACCCAGACAAGTTCCGATCTAAAATCTCCTGATATTTATGCTGTGTCTGTGATATCATTATCAAGGTATTTTCCTGCATGAGGCTCACTCATTTTTTTAAAGCACGTATCTGCCGGCAGCAAACATTTTATCTTCTTCTAAATAGCCTGCTGGCAGACAGGTCATGTCAAGGCAAGGTCAACTTTTAGCCATATTTAAAAAATATTTACCCGATACACTTCATGTTTATAATTACTTGAAGGAAGTTGCTTCCTGCTGAGACCAACATGTTTAAAGGGTTAAGCATCTTTCAAATGTTGTGATATTTCTGGGTGCAATTAAACTGTATCCAGCCAAAACACCTTAGATTTGGCCCACGTGTTAAAGCTGGCCCTATATTAAAGCTGTAGTGATCCCATCACTAATCCTAGAAGGCATCCACATGTGGGGCCAACATTTATACCTAAGACCACACTTGGGGCTCCTGTATGGGTTTGCAAATGAGCCCCACACAGGTGTTCTGGCTGAGTGATTTCTTTTTACTGTGACAGTAGGCTGTTCATAACTCTGTTTATCTCAGTGTAACACTAGACTGTGTACATCTATGGAGTGTAGCACTAGACTGTGTACATATATTGAGTGTATATGTTTGGCAATATAGGCTGTCTATATATCTAAATGTCTGTGTAACAGCTTTGAATCTGTGTAAGCTTCAGGAAGACATATCCATAATATAATATTGACTAGTCTTATGACACCACTGATTTACATGGAAATTTACACTCTCCTATCTTTAATTACTAGTGAAAAATCGACTTACAAATATACACTGATCAGCTATAACATAATGGTCACCTCCTTGTTTCTACACTCACTGTCCATTCTCTGAGTTCCACTGACCATACAGGACCGTTTTGTAGTTTTATTATTACAGACTATACTCCTATATATTTGTTGCCCTTTATACATTTTCTTTTCACTATCACACTGTTCTTCAGTGGTCAGGACCTCCATAAGACCACCACAGAGTGGGTATGATTTTGGGGGTGGATGATTCCCAGCGCTACAGTGACCCTGATTGGGATGTTGATGCTGCTGGAGTATTTACACACTGTCCACTAACTGTCCACTCTATTGGACACATTTCATTGGTCCAACTTGTAGATGTTCAAGGTAGAGTTCAATTTCTGTGTAGAGGTATGATGTGTGTAAGTGTCTGTGTGTCTCTGTGGCGGTATGGTGTGTGTAAGTGTGTGTTTCTGTGTAGTGGTATGGTGTGTGTAAGTGTCTGTGTGTTTCTGTGTAGTGGTATGGTGTGTGTAAGTGTCTGTGTGTGTTTCTGTGTAGTGGTATGGTGTGTTTAAGTGTGTGTTTGTGTGGAGGTATGGTGTGTGGAAGTGTGTGTTTGTGTGGAGGTATGGTGTGTGGAAGTGTGTGTTTGTGTGGAGGTATGGTGTGTGTTAGTGTGTGTTTCTCTGTGTGGTAGTAAGTTGTATATAAGTGGCAGTATGGTGTGTGCAAGTATCTGTGTGTGTCTCTTTGTGGCGGTATGATGTGTGTAAATGTATGTGTGCCTCTGTGTGGCAATATAGTGTGTGTGTGTAAATATCTGTGTGTGTCTCTTTGTGGCAGTATGATGTGTGTAAATGTGTGTGTGCCTCTGTGTGGCAGTATATTGTGTGTGTAAATATCGGTGTGTGTCTCTTTGTGGCAGTATGATGTGTGTAAATGTGTGTGTGCCTCTGTGTGGCAGTATAGTGTGTGTGTCTCTTTGTGGTGGTATGATGTGTGTAAATGTGTGTGCCTCTGTGTGGCAGTATATTGTGTGTGTAAATATCGGTGTGTGTCTCTTTGTGGCAGTATGATGTGTGTAAATGTGTGTGTGCCTCTGTGTGGCAGTATAGTGTGTGTGTCTCTTTGTGGCTGTATGATGTGTGTAAATGTGTGTGTGCCTCTGTGTGGCAGTATAGTGTGTGTGTAAATATCGGTGTGTGTCTCTTTGTGGCAGTATGATGTGTGTAAATGTGTGTGTGCCTCTGTGTGGCAGTATAGTGTGTGTGTAAATATCGGTGTGTGTCTCTTTGTGGCAGTATGATGTGTGTAAATGTGTGTGTGCCTCTGTGTGGCAGTATAGTGTGTGTGTCTCTTTGTGGCTGTATGATGTGTGTAAATGTGTGTGTGCCTCTGTGTGGCAGTATAGTGTGTGTGTAAATATCGGTGTGTGTCTCTTTGTGGCAGTATGATGTGTGTAAATGTGTGTGTGCCTCTGTGTGGCAGTATAGTGTGTGTGTCTCTTTGTGGCTGTATGATGTGTGTAAATGTGTGTGTGCCTCTGTGTGGCAGTATAGTGTGTGTGTCTCTTTGTGGCGGTATGATGTGTGTAAATGTGTGTGTGCCTCTGTGTGGCAGTATATTGTGTGTGTAAATATCTGTGCCTCTGTGTGGCAGTATGATGTGTGTGTGTGAGTGTGTTTGTGGCGGTAAGCTGTGTGTAAACGTCTACGTTTCTCTGTGTGGCGGTATAGTGTGTGTGTGTGTGTGTCTGTGTAAATGCTTGTGTGTGCCTCTGTGTGGCGGTGTGGTGTGTGTAACTGCCCGTGTGTGCCTCTGTGTGGCGGTATGGTGTGTGTAATTGCCCGTGTGTGACTCTGTGTGGCGGTGTGGTGTGTGTAATTGCCCGTGTGTGCCTCTGTGTGGCGGTGTGGTGTGTGTAATTGCCCGTGTGTGCCTCTGTGTGGCGGTATGGTGCGTGTAAGTGCCTGAGTGTATCTCTGTAGAAGAAGACGTCTGTCGGAAGTAGAGCTCTCTCTGGCGGAACCAGTGATGGAGTAGAAAGTTGAAGATGGAAGCCGCGGTTTTTATTCTGTCTTTGGTAGACTGCTGTGCGCTCATATTCTTGTCGGTGTATTTTGTATCCTTTTCCCTCATTTCAAGTTAACGTATGCATCTACTTTCTATGGCAGTTTTCTGTTGATTCTCCAGCTCGCCGTTATATCCGGAGACCACAATTAGCTCAGTTAGCTCCAAAAGGCGGGGACACGCACCATTTCGCATCTTTCACTTTGACTTTCAGTCTCTCACACTCACGTTTATCCAGAACTACTGACTGTTGAATGAATTCTTCAGCACCTTTTGTATTTTAATTGAGTGAAGGGAAATCAATGTTAGACTTAGTACAGGACTGTGGAAACCGACCTTGTAGCATGATACTTATTTTAATGGCTTCTTGTTGTAATGAATGTTTTCCGTTCAACCTGAAATATTGCAGAAGCTACGTAACTGCAGCCCCTTTTATAGCTGAATAAAACTCTTGAATATTCACACCTGCAAGGCTACCTAGCTAGCGATATCTGCTATTAATACGGCTTACACGACTTGCTAATATTCAACAGAGCGCCTTTCCTTGCGCTGACACACTACAGAGCTTAGGTTAATCCGTTTAAAAACGAGACTTTCCTACATAAACCTGTGTTTAAATGCTGAGATAACACTGGGGTGTGCAGATACTACTCGACCAGAGAAACCAGTAATGTTGGTGTGTAAGAATGCTCCTGCTCGGCCTGTTAAAGTAAGGCGAGAGTACCCGTTTGTTGAGTTGAGATGAGTTCTTGTGGCATTTGTCCAGACAAGTGCTTTTCTGTTTCACTTAAAGGTTATATACATTAACTCCAAACACAGATTATAACTCTGTCTGATCTTGAATGTGATTACATCAATGCCCGAGCGTGCTGTTCAAAGTTAAACAAAGTAAGTGCATGTAGATATTTTCTTGTGGGAGAGGTGTTATGCACACAACATTTGGTCTAATTATTGCTTTTCTCTGTTGCTGGCCCATTTTGATTTCTTTCTACTTGTGTTACCTACGTTCTATTTATCTATGTTTTTTCTTTCTTCTTCTTGTGTGTTTTTCCCTGCACTTATTTAAATTTAAAAGTTCTGGCATACCAAACATTTTTTAAAACACCACTGAAGATGGACAAGACAGTTGGGAAATTGAGTAACCAACTGAAAGAAAAGTTGAGAAATGCTGTACTTTCCATTTCTGCCCCTCCCCCCACCCCCCCTTTTTTTTATTACCCAGCATTCTTATTTTTATTACCCCATCGATTGATTTTGTTGTCCATTTCAAATTGATTTTGAATGCCCATCTGCATTCATCAGGGTGTATTAAAGCAGGAAAAACACAAATATGCAAAGCATGTGGCCCAGTCACTCATATTAAGATATATATGATAATGTGTTTGTAGATTTTGAGATGTTGCTGTTTTTGCACATCAAGGATCAATTTTAACTGGTCTGCCTGCCTGTTAGAAAAGGATTATTTGTGATTTGTGATTTAACATTAATTAAACTGTTAATTTCTCTGTATGTTTCTATAGTGGGTGATTCCCGAACTAATAGGCCAGGCTCTAGCCACAGTGTTGATGTTAGTCTCCATGCACTGGTTCGTTTTTCTCCTCAATCTTCCTGTGGCATCATGGAACATTTACAGGTGAGCCTTGACACTGAGACCTATTTCACCCATGCTTGCTTTAGGGAAAACGTTTTAGAGAGATTAAAAATATATAAACTGTTTTGTTTTTCCCTAGATATGTGAAGGTTCCTATGGGTAACATGGGGGTTTTTGACCCTACGGAGATCCACAATAGGGGACAGTTAAAGTCCCATATGAAGGAAGCCATGATCAAACTGGGCTTCCACTTACTCTGCTTCTTCATCTACTTGTACAGGTAAAAACAAACAAAAAACAACAACACATTTGGCATGTGGTGTGGGGATGCACATACAATCTTACATAGTGAGTGAAAATGAGATTGAATTTAGGTTGTGCTTTTCTCCAATGTATTTAAGTTACATTTTATAATTTTACGTTCCAATGCATATATTAACAGTGAAAACAAGAAAGGTCACTTGGATTCATACAAAGCTTTGTTAAAAAGATATAGATGAAATTAGAATTCCCAGAATAATGCAGTCCATATGCCTTAAAAAAAAATTAGCTTATTTTTTCAGTTAATAGTTAAAGAGTGACTGGCCAGTAACTGGATCTTGTATTGCCTGTTTTCGGTTTCCTTCCTGTTTAACCTCTGCCCCTCTAACCCATTGCCTGGTTTGAACCACGCTCATTCACTCTCTCTCTCTGGTTTTCCTTTCAGCATGATCCTGGCCTTGATCAATGATTGATGCCCTTCCAACTAAAGAACCTATACTGCCGAATCATAAACTGTCTGGTCTGTGCTGCAATAAAATAGTCATCAGTTGCAGCCAGAGCCACGTCAAGAAAACACACTCCATCAGACACATCATCCCCAGCATAAACCATATCTCTTACTGAAATAACAGAAGTTTTTCTGTCTGAAGCTCTGCTGGATCAATTTGAGACAGGTCTTCCTTGTGTATTTGCCACAAAGTATAGCTCTATTAAGTTGCTTTATTTAGCTTTTAGTTCATGGGGCTATAAAGCCAGAGTTCATCATATACTGCTTCTCAGGGCTGAAGTAACATGACAATCGCACTGATTCATGGGGGTGACTGATTGTCTTAAAGATTGCGAGTATGTCATCTTGCCAAATTTGTCTTACATATGCTGTCATTGTACATGTCTTCCTGTCTCCACCATGGTTTTGTTTGTTTGGTTTCTTAGTTGCTGGAATTCATTTTATACAATGTTTTGTTGTTGGTGATTTAAGGGTTCTTGTGATTCTGAATGGGTTGTGTAATGGGATAGATAGAATATGTAATTATTATAAGCACTTACATTTAAAAGCATGCCCTACAGTTGTGTACTCTTAATCTGAATATATGGTATTTTGTTTATCCTTCCTCTGAAGCCACTTTCTTTGTCGTGTTTTCTGATTCACAGTTTGCTTTTGTTCATTCACATTAGCTGACATTATTACATCTGTGCCTTCTGGCTTTCATTTGAACAAATATTTCTTGCTCTATAAAATGAATTAGTTTATTCTGAGAGATATTGTATAAAAGTGGCTGCTCTGGAGTGTGTTTAGAATGAAAAACATGAGGCTCAGAAGTAATAAACTGATGCAATGCTGGCTGGTGAATTCAGTAGATATTTGGTCAGAATCTTTCTTGGCCGTGCATGATATCGAGTGCAAGACAAACGGGATCTATCCATTAAAAACTGAAGGAGTCTACTATTTTTTTTTTTAATAGGTTTTCTAGGATATTTGGCCCTGATATTAGCTCTGTTGTCCAATCATATTGGTTTTATCTGATTTGCTGCATAACTGTTTTATCATTTCTGCAATAACTAGGTTTTTTTTTTTTATTTTTGAATTGGTGCTAATTTAGTCCTAAACTGTAATTGGTCCATGACCAAGCATCAACCCCAGGGTTAGCATCAGAGAGAGCGGGAATTTTTGTACTTAAAGATTTCAGTTAAATGTTTTTCACCACATCACTACATTTAAGATTGTCTCAAGTTTGGAATCAGTCTTTATTTTTAATGATAATTTATCAGGTGTTGATATGTAATTTTACTAAATATATTAAGACTGTATTAGATTAGAAAACATAAGGCTGATAAGCAAGGAACTGTTTGATTAGACTTATACAACATGAGATTTACCCCGCGACCCTAAATTGGATAAGCGGTTACAGATAATGGATGGAACATGAGATTTACAACGTTTGATTGACTCCAAAGGATATCTGGAATTACAACGTAATGGCAAACAGTTTTTTAATCAACAATGTATATGTAAAAATTGAATACAATAACAATTATAGAAGTGATTCCACATTTTGGAAGCTTTGTGTTTTGTGATATTTGGAACTGACAGGGACAGTAGAGGCACGAAGCCTGGTGATTATCTGATGTGAATCAATCACAGTAAAAGCAAGTACAGCAGTTGTACTTTGGCCCTGCTGGTTTTTTCCTGAATGGGCAGTGTTTTTCTACAGTCATGTTTTCACTCATATTACACATTTTTTAACGTAGCTCAAGAAAAATTCTGATTTCAAGTACTGTTCAAAAGAAGAAGGGACCTTGGGAACACACATTTTCTGACAGTACTGCATATCAGATTAGAAAAAGGGCACACAGTAGAATTTAGATCACAAGGGAGATATATTTTGTGTGCTTAAAGAAAAATACCTGTTCATAGTGTACAGTATTTTACATAAATATTTTATAAATATTTAGTGTATATTCCCATGGTTCACATCCAAAACAACAATTATTCATGAAAAAAAAAACTCATTGTGTAATCTACCAAACCATTTCAGTGTAATGTTTACATGTGTAATGCATGAGTAGGTACACGTTTCAGCTCACTATGTAACTGATGTCATGGAAATTGTCAAAATATCCTATAGAAAAGCATGGGTAGACTTCCTTTAGCTTAAATGCAAATGCACAATTTTGCTCTGTCGGTTACTGAATTAAAATAATCTAAAATTGTATTGTGGGACTTAAATTGCTATTGTTGTTTTATTTTCTACTGCTCCTTCAGCCAGTTTACATTGCTAATTTATATTATCTATATGCAGCCATATGTTGTACAAATATAAATCTAGTGTAATAGTAATAATACAAGCTTTAAGAGTATGGCACAAATCAGTTTAAGTTGGTATAAGAGATTGTGTATTGTGTTCCTGGGAGTAAATAAATGTAGGCCATAAGCTGCAGGTTTTTGGGAACAAGATAAAAAAGTATAAAATATTTTCTTCAAACGTGAAAGCGTGAGCGTATATTAAAAGTGTGTACTATGACTTTCTTTGGCATTTGCCCTACATGTAGATTCTGGCACATTTGACCAACAATATAGAATGTCCCTAGCAGAGTAAAAGAGATAACCATGTGACCTGCCGTGCTATTTTAAAACCCTGAATGCTTTATTGAAAATATGCATACGTAAGACTTCTCCTACACATTACATAACAGTACAATCACTTAGAATATTAACACAGTAAAATGCAAAACAGAACCTTCGGAACCTGATGCAAAACAAAGTGTTTGCCCAGTAACTCCGCCCAGGGCCTCTCTGGATAACTTGTAGGCTCACAGCCATGCTTTCACATCACAGGAAAGCAAAACCAAGCCCTCAAATGAAATACTAAGTCACCAAAGGAAAAAAAAAGTTCATTTGCATAAGCAGAACATTGAACATAACATTGGTGAAATTTCAGTGTTTTAATGGGTACTAAGGTGTGTTTGTGTGCGCACGTGTCACTCCTGACAGAACAGGTCGGGCTGGTGAAAATGACGATAACCTGTACAGAGGAGCTTCTTACCTGATTCAGGTGGAAAAACAACAAGGGACACTCAGCCTAAGTGATATTCTTGACCAGTCTTATAATACATGCCATAAAATACATACACAGCACATATTACAAAGCAAATCATAATAGGCAAAGTTTCTTATGCTCGATGGCTAGACTGTAACACTCTGAATACCTCAATAAATGCACACTACATCTGTGTGTAAAAATGAATAAAACATTAGAGCAAGTATAAGAACGTCACATAGAAAAAAAGAGGCCACTTCCCAAGAAATACTTTATATGATAATTCAGGGAAAACAATGAATAAAACAAAGGATTGATATAATTTTAGAAATAAACAACAAATCCTAAAGGAGGAAAATAACATGACCTTTGTGATGAATAATCATAACCTGTAAAGTTAAAGAGCATAAAAAACACAGGAACTCAAAGACTCAATAAGAAAACATGATCAAATAACACAGCAGACTGACAAAAAGGGAATAGCACATTGGGATTGCAGTAAATATGAACAGACACAATTGAAAATTAAAAAGTCAAAGGAACATGATCAAAGGCCTAATTATGAACTAGCCTGCTTACTTTACCTTTCAAGTTGTGGAACTTGATCATCACCAACCTGACAGCACTGAGTAATCCACTAAAGCTCTATCTTACAATGACACTGGATCTTTTTTGAAGCCAACAGCAAATTCATTTACTGAAAAGCTTATTTTTTGAGTGTACTACAAAAACACAATCCAGATATGACCAACACTTATTAGCCATTTAAAAATCAAAGTATTCTTTGCATTCTTGCATTAAGGATGGCCAGTATATACATGTGCTCACAACTTCGTAATTAGAAAAGGTATTTTATGCCATCAGCAAAGATTACAATGGAGAATGAGAAGCATGCTGGTAAGTGAGAACACCCATGGGGTCCAAATCTGAACTCTTAAGTGTTGGGTCAGTGGCTTTCTGACAGCAAGCTTAATTCATTAAACATTCCTATCTTACTCCGGGCCATGACAAGCAACGATGTAATCAGGAACATCACTAACCCCCCCACAGTGTCCAGTTCTTACATACTTACCATCATATATATAAACGAAAATCCAATTCTTTAGAAAACAAAAGTACCACAATCTTTGATGTTTGGGAAAACCAAAAAGTGTCATTAGGATTTTCCTCATACATCAAAATGGGTCTAATCCCCCTGTTAAAATTGCATGTAAATTCAGTCAATTAAAATTATTTTCATAGTTCTAAACATGGAGGAAAATCTACATTGTTACATTCTGCTGGTGAAAACACTTCTCTCAGGCATACATTCACACAGGTGGCAGGAAAAAAGGGAAATAAGTAATGCAGAGAAAGATATGATGGCCAATCTCAAGGATCCCTCCAAACACTCCACACCCATGCTGCCCTTTCATTCATCACAACAAGAGGGGCTTCCTGAAGATTATACCAAGGGAACTGATTAAAATAATAATACTTAAAAAGAAATGTGAAATGTTCACTGAATGAATATTGTAAAGAACAAAGCACACCATTGTTATAACTCAAGCCAGAGGCCTTGACGGTTTCACAACAATAAATAAAAGCAGTAATAAATAAATGATTTGATTTGGTGTGGTTTGTGAAGCTGCAACTCCATGTAGGGCTGCGATGTGGAGGGCAGGAGACACAGTCTGAGGTCACAGTGTCTCCTCGGTGAAGCCGAATATTTCGACCCAAGACAGGGACGCCACTCGGGTCTGAGGTTACAGGGTAAAGGCCAGCCGCTGGGTAAGTTTCATTCAAGTGGTCCAGCAATTCTCTGTTAGCATAGCCTCTCCACTGCTACAAGGAGGTAAACCTCCAGGAAAAAAAACATCAGTGTATGCTGTGGGATTTTTTGTGGTTGTTGTTGTATTTTTAAACTTCATTCATCCTTATTTTCTCGCAGTGTTTATAGAATCATTCTGATTTTCACTCTGCTCCAGAGTCAACATCAACTGTCCATGCTACAGATTTCTAAAGAGAGAGATCAAAGGTAAAGTCATTGAATAAATGAAATGTAAATTTTCATTGTATTTAAACCAGTTTCTCTACTTTTGTCAGCTACAAGACAACAGAATGATCAAAACTGATTTTTAAATGTAATATATTTTGTGTGTGGTGTCTCTAAAACCCTGAAGTGACTCAAACACTGAAGCAGTTTGATTTAAATATACACAAATTGAGTTAATAACTGATCGGACATGCATCGGATTTCTAATCAACATTGTGTAAAACAACAGTAAGCGGAGCTCATTTAGATTAACAGTGTCTACACAAATTTGTGCGTTACTTGCCAATGTTTCTTACCGCTAAGACCCTCTGCATCTTGGGCATCACTGAAAGGAGCAGGACCCCAAACCCTGACAGTTCCATCATCAGAAGCACTAGCCATGAGTCCCGGGAGCACAGGGTTCCAGCTCACACAGTTCACAGTGCGTGTGTGGCCTGTCAGCTCAGCAATGGGCAGCTCACTTCGCTTGTGCCAGATGTACACTTTATGGTCTACAAAGAGCATGATACAAACACTCCCTGAGTTAGACAGAGCATGGATAAAGAGAGACCACAGTACATGCTTTGATTCACTAAATGACTGCATTAAAGAACCTTCCAGATGATACAATTTTACTTGTGTTTATATAGGTACACCACAGATTTTCTTACTTTAAATAAGCAAGATATACTAATTAAGAGAATTGAAACATTGTTTTAAACGCTTTTTCAGAAGCTTTTGACTTAAAACTAAGGTTTAAGGCACATTTATGTTCAGGAATTCCTACCTTCACTCCCACTGGCAATAAAGTCTTCATTATGGCCTCCAAAGCAGGAGTGGATGGTGTAAAAGCCTTGAGTAACACCTTGGTATTTCCTCACCAGTACTCGGTCCTGTAGGTCCCACAGATGAACTCCCTAAACAGAGCAAGGGAAGATATTAGTTTAATATACATAACCTGAAACGTGCAAGTTTAAAACATTATGAATTAAAATGAAGTACCTGAGTTGCAACGTTTAATAATGCTAATCTGCCATTCTTTGACACGGTGAAAGACATTATAGGATGATCTTCCTGTACACTGTAGAGCATAATCAAAGAAAAATATTGAGAGAGCTGGTTCAAAAAGCAAATTAGGGAGTTCAAACCTAAAGATAAAGAACTTACATGTTTCTGTCAGTCAGATCTTCAAAGTTGTATCCACGGATACGTTGGTGTGTGTCTGAGGCCAACACAGTTTTGCTGTCACTCAAGCACCACAGGCACTGAACACGAACACCTTCCCATGAGTCCAACAGGTTTCCATCTAGATCCTGCTCATTCCAAAATAATTAAAACATACTTGAGTCAACTAACAGACTGGCTTATATCATATAATATCATGGCTTAATTGAAGGGTTAGAAATACAGAAGATACTTACACACTGGTAAAACTGGCCTCTCTGGCCCCCAGTGACAAAGCGCTTGCCATCTGGGTTCCAGGCTACACTTGTCAGGCTGTCTTCATGGGACTGACTCATTTTTGTCCTCAGTTCCCCTGTCTGAATGAACATAACACAGGCTTAGGACAGACAGATAAGGATAGGTTCAAATTGACCAGCTGTATCCGAATGAAGAGAGGCCTCACCTGAACATTCCAGAGCCACAGCTCTGAGCAGTCATCTGGCCCACAGGCTATCAGGTAAGCATCATCAGGGCTCCAGGCCAGGTAAGACACCCCATATGCATGGCCTTCCAGAGTCTTCAGCTGCTTCAGCAGGTGTGTGTCCTATCAATCCATGGTGAAGGGGAAAAAAAAATCAAACACTTTCCTTTGGCTTTTGCTTCTCCTGATAAAACCTTATATTTTTTATTATTAGATGTGTAACACCTTATGGAACTGGCTTATAATTTACCCTCTTTCACACATACTCACTTAGGGTTAGGAAATGCCTCAGAAGGTGCGCTATTCAGTGCTTCGCTTCAATTACAACAGTTGTTCCCAAAGTTCTAACCGGAGCTATTGCAGGGAGGTGCAGCAAGGGACAATGAATGACGCATATTTGAGCACTGCTAGCACTGTATGTTTTGGGTCGAGGTTTGGGGGTTAGGGAGCGCTTGACAATACTCTCATCTAGAAAAGAGGGCACGGCAGAAACAGTTTTTTTTTTTATATAGTTAAGGAAAGGAAAACTCACCGGGTCAACCTGCCAAATAATAACTGTAGTGTCTTTTGATCCAGAGGCCAACTTAGTGCCATCATTGGAGAATTTACAGAACCAGACCTCATTGCAGTGTTCTGTCAAGATCTGTTGGGTGTAACAGGGGAACTGTTTCCTGGATATAACAGAGAATGCATTTTAGAGGGGCCATATGTATTATTTACAGTTGAAAAAAAATAACAGTCATTGGCAAGTAAACTGAAAACGAAAATAAACCACTGGGAACCAACAGACTGCATAGTAAACATCTCAAGCCAGAACAAATTCCAGTGAGTTAGAAACAAAAAAAAGATGCAAATAATTATTTCTCCACCTCCGGTAGGAGAACAGGAGATTCACTGATATGTGGCTTTCACAATTAAGATCACACTTACCTGCTGCAAACATGGTCCACCAGCAGAGACACAGAATCCAGGTTACTGTCCAGTTTGGTGTTGTGGTATAGGCAGCGATCCCTCTGCAGCTCCACTGCCTGACGCAAAAGAGTCTGTAGCCTGCGTGGTGGCAGCATCACAGAAGGGGGCAAGTACGCTGCAGAAACAGAAAAGAGACAGAGAGATGGAGAAAGATGGAGTGGAAGGGGCAGATTGCCAAATAAGAGAAAGTAAGGAGATGAAGCTGATTAAAGACTGTAGGCAGTGTTAGGGTCAATTTCTTCTCAACTCAGCCACTTTAGGGAATGTAAAGAATTCAGTTCACCAGCTGCTTTTTACTACTCATTTTCTTTGCATAAATCATATGCTTTTAATATGTGTCCTGAATTCACTTTGTCTCCTGAGGTGACTGAATTCAAATGATACTGACCCAAACCCTGAATGTGAGAGGCAAAAGGGAATTACATGACACTGACAGACAGATAGGAAAATAAAATAAAGAAAGAAAGAACAAGGAAAATGAATGTAAATATGGCAGAGGAATCTGTGTAATACAACTTTTTCACCATTGGACATGACGTGAGAGAAGATCAAGTACAGGGAAATACATGAGGGATGTGTGTGTTTGTACTCCACTCACTCTGGAGTTTGTCAAGTAGTTTTGAGCGAGAGGATGTTCCTTTTCCCTCCCACTCAGCCTTGGCTCGGAGATCATCAGAATGACTGCACATTAGGTACCTAAGCAGGAAATTAATTCAATTATCCAAGTGATTATATTTGTGATCTACTTTCTTATATATTTATACCAGGAATACGGAATTTGCTCCTTTCCATTAAGCTGTTTATACACAGGCTTGCAAACAGAATGTAATGATAATATGTTTATTATTATTATATAGTTTTTATCTGAATCCACTCCATTTCATGATGTAATTCTTATCCTCAAAATTTCCTCTAGTTCTAATAATATTAATAATTATTTTGTATTAACTGCATTACCTGGCCAGATGTGTATACCACAAAAAAGCCATAAAACTCATCAATAAGCCAGAACACAAGACAAAAAGCAAACAAACATGATCTATTCCACTGTACATAAAAAGGAGAGTTGAGAAAAGAGATGACCGATCAATAAAAGACAGCATTGCTGTACCCGCTGAGGACATGGATTCGTTCTGTGTTATACTTCAGAGGAGTCAACTCTGCCCTCAGGACATGCAACGCCTCCAAGACCTTTCCATCTTCTAAATACTCCAAATACTTCTGCTGCAGGAGCAGGAACTTCATCCGCTGAACAGAGGCACAAAAAACAATCAGGAAATCGATGAGACAAGGCCTCTATACCTGAAAATAAAAGCACTGTAGGAACTTGCTTCTTACCACTATAGCATTTGGTGAATGCATCAATGTTTTCAATTCATTGAGATCACTTTCAGCCTAAAGAAAAGAAAGCAGAGAAAATAAGTAACCACTAGGTCTCAAAGTACACTAGACCATTAGGTACATATTCCTTCTGTCACTAAATTCATTTTCAAAGGATAATAATCACTAAGTGTGAAGATTCATTTAAAATCTTAATCTACTTCCCCTTTTTAAATGCAGTAGCCTTTACAAATGGCAACGTCTAGACAGACAACCTTAAGTGGGGTGTAGCAGCCAAACAATGTTAAACTTATCCTATTATAACTACCCGATCAATACAGTATCAAAACATGAAATGTGTTTTGTTTCCATTCTACACAATCCACCTAAATATTAGTTTTGATCAGTGGGGGGAGTTATAAGACACATTTTCAAGCTTTCATATGAATGTGCTCCTCGCACCTTGTCCCATTCCCCTTCCATGACATGGTTGCGGAACTTGGTGGCAGCAGGATGCTCAAGCCTACAGCCTGATTCTTGCATCAGTAGGTCCACTGTCTGACTGAAAAACGGAATAAAAAAACATATTTAATTTTTCTAACACTAACATTGACACAAAATACACTCAGAGACACCAATGACTAAAATAGTTTAACACAATAATATAAATACAATGGGAACACATAAATTATACACAGAAATCTACCAAAAGTCCCTCCATACTTGACAAATAACATATATAAATAATACTTTACTTGAAATCTTAAGTATGTAAATCAGTTGTAATGTATGTATATTCAGTAACTACTACAGCACATGCTGCAGCAGTTTGAAACAGCAGTTAACATGCTAACAGGCCATATTACTTAATTAAAAGTGACATAGTGTACTTAATTAATGAATGGAGGCAATATAAAAGCAATTTAAGAGGATCTTGCCGTGAGCAGCAAGAGCTGTAGTCTGTTGCAGATAATCAAGTGGTGCCATTTTCAGTCTTAAACAACGTCATGAATATGTCTATGAACTAATCCTTGAAAACATTAAGGACAATGGGGGATTCCACATTTGGGGTGTAACTACTGTAACCCCTTTTTTCAATGCTGAATCTAAGAAATATTCATGTAACATGAACTGATTCCATTTTGCCTTGAGCACAGCATAATTATGGACTTTTGATTTTTTTTTTTCTTTTCACATTCAGTCTATAATTTAGGTAATGTCACTGAATTTGTAAATCACTAAATTAGAACGATGGAAATTTCTGCTGAATTTCTTTGTGGAATCTTCCAGATTTTGTGGGTGTTGATGTAACAGGGCGGACAATACTGAGACCCATCTAAACTGTACGTTGTTCACATAACATTTTATGCATGACTCATGGAAAAAAAAGAATGAATGCTGTGTAGGTGCTGTGGATTTTATTATGGACGTTATTTTTCTGAAACATGCACACAAGCTGCTGTGAAGAACACTGTGTGTAAAATATCTGTTACCTTGATTTTTATATTTGTAAATGTAACATCACTGGGCCATAAATAGAACATCAGCCGCGGTATATCTCCCAAACAACTGGTGTACTGTGTGACCCACAATAATAACAACGTTGTCCACTGCTGGCAGCCCTGTCTTCGTTCTGCAAAATGGAGCCCCCTGCCTCTTCTTTTCCCTGTGTTTGTTTATCACGCTCCTGCTGTCTGATCGCATTAGGAGAACTCGGTATGATTGCTCTGACTAATATGACAACAGATAAAAATCAACCCCGGTCATTTGGTCTAACATAATCGCGACCCATTTCCTTTAAATACCCGAAAGAGGCTGAAATTGGTTCAGGAAAATATAAGGATTTTCCATTCCACCTTAAATAGTGAAAATTTCCTCTCCACCTTAAATGGTGCAGTATTTACATTCTGTTGCCCTTAAATAATAAACTAAACTTGTTTTTTTTCACCGACTTCTTATCGGAATATTCCTTCCGAACTTAAACGGTATTATTTATTAAACGCTGCCGTCCTTAAAAGCCGGTATAGGCCGAAACTGACTTTTATTTACTTTCTTATTCGTATTTTCATTATTTAAGGTGGAACGGTTACCTCGTTTAAGAAAATATCTAATAAACAACAAACATCGGCTTCGTTAAATATCTGTCTCGTTTCTTCATGACATACTTGAGTCCCAGTCCGTGGAGGTGCTGTCCTATCAGGCGGATTACATCTTCGTCCGACTGCGAGAGCCGTTTCTTTTTCTTGAGGCTGGAGCTTGTGTCGGAGCCCGAGCTGGCTGCCGCTGGAGCGGCGGAGCTCTCCAACGGGTTAACGCCGTTGTTGGCGGAGGTGACAGTGGCACTAGGGCCGCCGTCCGCGGCGGAGGAGGCGGCGATCAGCCCGTTAGAATGCGTCGCAGAGGACTCTCCATTTTGGGAGCTGCTATGGCACGGTGGCTCGGGTTCCTGCCCAGGTGCGGCCCCGTTGGCCTGCATGGTATCAGCGCCGAACACAGCAACGGTGAGCGGCGGAGAGTCGGCGGGCCCGGAGCCTCCGGAGCGGGGATACAGCACGGCGGAGAACGAGGGGAGACCCAAAACAAGCGCAGTCAGGCCCGCGGTTGCGAGTGAAGCCCCGCTCTCTCCTGCTCCCTCCACCGGCCGCGCTCGGGCTTTCTTCCGCGGTGGCGAAGCACCGCCGGCCGCCGAGTCGGAGGAGGAGGGGGAAGCGGAGGCCAGAGTTAACTTCGCCGAGAGCGACAGTGACAAAGCGCCCGCGTTCCCGGCTTCGCGGACGAGGCGTCGAGAGTCGGAGTCAGTTCGGTTTCGCTCGGGGTTTTTTTCCCTCTCGAGCTTGTTATTGTTTGTCAGAGAAACAGCTGCAGCACCATGACGGACGTCTGTGCGCAGTGACGTCACCGGGAAGCCCTGAACAACCTTGAGCTTTAAACGGTGCCTTCAAGAGCGAAAACGTCTGAAAACACGCGAAGAGGTTTCCAAAGACTCCGGCAATGTACTGCTACAAATGTATTGGGGATAGAGGCGACACGTCTCTTTTTCACTCACGGAAATTAGGCATTTTAATCTCCTGTGTTTCAAAAATGTATGGTTGAACTGCAAAAGAATAATATCAAAACAACATTTATGAGAGAAAGATGTCCCAGCTCTTTGTTTATCTGTGCAGTGTATTAACTGTCCCTGTTTGTTCTGAATTATCATCGGGTATTATTTGGTAATTGCTGAGGTATTTATAAAATATGCACACCAAATTAAGAAATTCTGACACAATGAAAAGAGAAAATGTCATCTATACTACTGAATCTTGCCTACATTTATTCCTCTGTTTTAATATTAACACAAAAAGCATGACATCTCATTTAGATTAGATTGGAAGTGTTGTATATCCTCCTCCTCGTATATGATGTATATGAATTTCAAAAATATTTCAGAATGCTTTAATGTTGTCTTTTATTATTAAATGGAGGCATTCCACTGAAGCGATTGAAAAACCTCACTAGGTGCTGAGCTATGTCAGTCATTCTGTGATAAGCACACAAGAAGTTGAAAACTTGAACAGGATCACGTTTGGTAGTTTAAAGTATTGAACGCTGCATTAGCTTGGCCATTAAAGTACAGGTGGAAGACAATGTTCTTAAATTTATCTGTAAGGCAACATCTACTGTACATTCCAATACATATTTAAAAAAAACAACAACATGTATTTCATTGTGACAGGTTGATGTTGTGTCCTCCGTGTACAGTGCAGCTTTTTCCTGGCTGGGAAAATTTATTCCAGCTGGCCCAACATTATAATGATGTATACATACCTGTATCACTGGAGTCCACATAATAATGCTGGACAGCTTCAGGAATTTATCCTTATACCACACCCATATATGTTAATAATATGTTACATTATGTTATCACCTCTATTTATACAATGTTAGCTCAGAGTGAGAAAACATTTATTTAAATCTAATTTAAATATTTTTTTATAGTTTCAGATAAGAACATTGTCTTTAAAGTCTTATATCATTTATTGGTGTTACATTGTAAAGCCCATTGAATTGCATTTGTGTAAGAAACCTGCCAAAGTTGCTGTAAACAGATCATGGTAAATCAGCAGAACAGTAATTCACTCCAAACTGTTCTTGATCCATGTCTGGAAAATAAGCCCATAAAGAGAGTGTGAGATACAAATACTTGTTCTTTGCGTCATGAATAATTTACAAATAGGAAACATTTACAGATCATTCAAAGTGCCATTTTATTCCCATGTCTAAGGATATTTCAAAAATACAAATGAAACATCAGTAAAATCCTGCATCAATCCAGAGAAATCAAACCATTCCTTCATTCTGTCATAATACATGGGGATCCAGAAACAACTGCAATGCTTTCTGTGGTTTATCATATAATATCCCTGACATTTGAAATAAATTAACAGAGGAAAATGTGAGCAGTGTGGTCAGACACACTTACAGATCTATATCTGCTCACACTGCACAATACTCTTTTAGCTAGAATAAAACATATACAATCATAATATAAAAATATGACTTACAGGGAGAAGAATGTCTTTTTTATTTTTGTTTTTTATTTTTTTTTTGCAAAGGGTACTGGAGAACAGAGCATTGTAAAAGAATAAACTATTGCACATTCATCTAATCTTTTAGGAAAGACTTTGTGGGGGATATACTCTGAACTAGGAAAGACCCAACCCTCCAATACTGCCAGAAAGTCTTAACCCTTGTTGCTCTTTCTTGTAGTGCATGCATACTGTACCCACACACTTGCATTTAACCTGCTCACAGTGACACGTCAAACACCCCGGAGTAGCAGACAAACAGGACACATAATGGTGTTGTGGCACTTGTTGTATGGCACTCCAAAAACATTTTCATCTGGGTAGAAAAAAGTAGATTGCCTGGATATAACTGCCAAGTCACAAATAAAAGGGAGTAAATACGTAAACATTTGGAACAGCAGGTATGGACACACACACATACTTATACATGCACACGTCTGCACACACACAAGAGGCGGAGGCAGTGCGTTCTTACCATAACACACTTTAAATCTTATTCCTTTGCCCCCTCAGCCCCAACAATGAAAATAAAGTAAAGGTTTACAGAAGAATTTTCAACAACTTAGAGAGGAGCAGTTTAAGTCTCAGATTTAAAAGCATTTAAGTGTGTAATATACAATCATGTTGTAATGAGTGATTATCCACTGTGTGTATTCCAAGTGTGTGTGACATGATCACAAAATACTCTTAATAATTTCTGATTTAGTAAATAACATTTAATTCATCCATTCATTCACTCACTCACTGAAAAGGTCTAAGTTCAGCATGACCCTGTATTTCTCCAGTGTCACCAGAGGGAATCTCATTTTCACTCTATTTCTGAGGTCTGCATCCCACTCAAACTGCAACACATGGATATACTTTAAGAGGTTTTATTTTGTGTGTGTATTTTGTGTGAGGAGATCAAGTTGAATTCATTTAATGTGTGATTGTTGGTATCGTGTGTCGGTCAAGAGCTGTCCACCACCTGGTGGGGCAGTGTGACCGAGGAGCCGTTGATGAAGGAACCCTGTTTTTCTCGTCCTTTCAGAAAATAGGTGAGCAACTCTCCTTTCCCCTTCACAAAGATGGGTCCCCTCCTCACAAAACGGAACCCATAGTCCTTCAGAATGTTGTAGCAATCCTCCACCACCTGGAGGCAGCAGGCTTTATGTTACTGACATGACAGCAGAATGGCTGTTGCATAATCAGGTATGGCCTGTTCCAATGTACACACTTTCTGATTTGGTTAAGTATACATTTATAATACATATCTAGCAAAAGTGAGCAAGCATTCAATAAAACGTTTAATGTGCAGGTATTTCACATTTTATGGCAGGTAATTCCTTCAAACTGTAAATGCTCTACTCTGAAACAGCATGTTAGAAAACACATTGATCTGTGTATTATGTACTTAATCTATGTAAATAACCTATGTAGTTCTGTGCAGTGTTGTTGTAGTTTGTTATAGTTCACTGTGCTCTTATGTAAAATAAGACAGATTTAAATAATTTGGTTGAGAGACTGAAGCAAACAGAAACATCTAATTCTAAAAATGATATCTTTCAAAGTGAAAGTTAATTTTTACTGTAAAGTTATAAATGGAGATTGTCCCATTAAGACTGGGAATAATCAGTTCAGAGGAAAAAAAATCTTTACCTGAATGTTCCCCATCACCCCTGTAGACTCCATGCGACTAGCCACATTAACAGTGTTTCCCCAAATATCAAAATGAGGCTTCCGTGCTCCTATGACTCCAGCCAGAACTCCCCCCTTGTTCAGCCCTGTAACGAGAAGAAAAAAAGTAATGTAAGCAATATATAGCACATATACTGTACATTAAATCTCTTAACTTGAGAAGTGTCTACTTACCGATGCGAAGCATGAAGTTATTAAATGATTGGTAATTGATGTTCATAAGTGTAACCTTCATGGACAGAGCAAAATCTGCCAGATCAGCCAAATGCTGCCAGCGCTCCCGATCAGATATTTCCTCCTTCTGCTGAGTGGGAAAAATCCTCAAATTGATCACAAAAACTTAGCACCATCAGCAGGGTCTTTATCACCATAACTACATGCAGGTATAATCCTTTTTTTCCCTTTCTCTTTTGCGTAAAGCAACCTTGGGTATTAGAAAGGCACTATATAAATGTAACTAATTATTACTATTTTGACTTTATTACCTTCATACATGCATATCCATTCGTGTTGTTGTCAGAGGTGACCCCTGATGCTGCCATATAAGTGCTGCCGATAGTCTTAATCTTAGTGATACAGCGAAACTGAGGTTCATCCAGAAGCTGTGAAGAAAAAAAGAGTCAAAGAAAAAAATAAATAAACAGTTTTTTCTGTCATGTTTGTATCATCAGGATACAGAGAAACATATAATGGGGGGGGAAATTATATATATATATATACATACATACATACAGGGGTTGGACAATGAAACTGAAACTCCTGGTTTTAGACCACAATAATTTATTAGTGTGGTGTAGGGCCTCCTTTTGCGGCCAATACAGCGTCAATCCGTCTTGGGAATGACATATACAAGTCCTGCACAGTGGTCAGAGGGATTTTAAACCATTCTTCTTGCAGGATAGTGGCCAGGTCACTACGTGATGCTGGTGGAGGAAAACGTTTCCTGACTCGCTCTTCCAAAACACCCCAAAGTGGCTCAATAATATTTAGATCTGGTGACTGTGCAGGCCATGGGGGATGTTCAACTTCACTTTCATGTTCATCAAACCAATCTTTCACCAGTCTTGCTGTGTCTATTGGTGCATTGTCTTCCTGATACATGGCACCGCCTTCAGGATACAATGTTTGAACCATTGGATGCACATGTGCGAATGATTCGGTAGTCCTTGGCAGTGACGCGCCCATCTAGCACAAGTATTGGGCCAAGGGAATGCCATGATATGGCAGCCCAAACCATCACTGATCCACCCCCATGCTTCACTCTGGGCATGCAACATATCTGGGTGGTATGCTTCTTTGGGGCTTCTCCAGACCGTTACTCTCCCAGATGTGGGGAAAATAGTAAAGGTGGACTCATCAGAGAATAATACATGTTTCACAATGTCCACAGCACAAGATTTGTGCTCCTTGCTCCACTGAAACCGACGTTTGGCATTGGCATGAGTGACCAAAGGTTTGGCTATAGCAGCCTGGCCGTGTATATTGACCCTGTGGAGCTCCCGACGGACAGTTCTGGTGGAAACAGGAGAGTTGAGGTGCACATTTAATTCTGCCCTGATTTGGGCAGCCGTGGTTTCATGTTTTTTGGATACAATCCATTACCCTGGAAACCGTGGCACTTGATACATCACAAAGACTTGCTGTCTTGGTCACAGACGCGCCAGCAAGACGTGCACCAACAATTTGTCCTCTTTTGAACTCTGGTATGTCACACTTAATGTTGTATGCATTGCAATATTTTGAGCAAAACTGTGCTCTTACCCTCTGCTAATTGAACCTTCACACTCTGCTCTTACTGGTGCAATGTGCAATTAAGGGTTGGTCCAATTCAGCCACAAAACCTCAGTTTCAGTTTCATTGTCCAACCAACATTGTCCAATTGTTATTAATATATATATATATTAATAACAATATATATAAAATACAGTAAAAATAAAAATGTAAATTTACATCACAATTTGATCTGTTTCAAACTTAAAATCTCATTACATAAATATGCTGTTGAAAATCATTACATATTCTTATTTCTATAAATTTACCATTTCCAAAATTTTGCAATGCAAATGCAAAATTACGACAAAACATTACAATACTACGACTTACACTATCAAAGTCAGAGATTATTTCATTGAGGAACCTCAGACACTCAATTCCCCCATTGTTGATGCTTTCCTCTGTGTAGAAGTCGGAGAAATTAGGGATAGATGCAAACATAACCCCAATCTCTTCATAGGACTGGCTGTACAACTCCTGTTAATAGCAAAGTCAAAATTCATAAACTCTGCAGATTTTTAAAACTGATTTTCTTATTTGTATACCTCTGCTGACAAGAATTATATTCTTACCTCATCCCTCTTCTTGGAGCCCAGGAAATGGCGTGCAACATGCTCTGGAAGCATGTTTGTTACTAAAGCTTCATTCCAGCGCCTCATCTCATACACTTTTTCCTTTTGCTCATGCACCTCAATTTTCCACAAGAACAGTGTGCGGGCCAGTTTCTCCACCTGACAGAGAGAGAGAGAGAGAGAGAGAGAGAGAGAGAGAGAGATAAACAAGCAAGAAGAAGCTATTTAGAAGCTATTTGAACTTTAAAAAATATTTATATGAAGAACCACTAAGATGTTCTTTCACCAAACTAAAATCAGGTTTTTTTTAATGGTACTGCTCCAAAGAGCTCCGGGTTTCCAAGAAACTTTATTTATAACAACAAATGAAGGAAAATGGAATGAAAAAAAGGTTGAAAAATCTGAGGAATCACATACATGTCGTGCAAAGTAGTAGAAGCTGACCATCATGATGAAGATCATCACAGTCATTGTATATTTGGAGGGCACAAGGTGTAGTCTGCACAGATACATTAAAATAGTATACAACATTACATATAAGTAGATATGTTATAGATAAGTGTTATAGGTTACATAGTGATACATTGCCTCATCTAATCTTAGAAGGAAACAGATTTATAAATAATGTCCCTTCTTTTGATTGGTGCCCACCTGTACTCCTCATAGCGCATCAGATCATACTGGTCAAAGATATCCCTCCAGTTGTAGATGTTGACCACACCTGTGGCCACTGTGATCAGCAGCATTAGAGTGAGTTTTACCATGTGGCTGACCTGCACCAGCATGGTGGTGGCAATCATTGCTAGCACTGCAATATAGCTGTAATACTTGGGGTTTTCCAGACAGCCCCTCTGTTCAGCTGGGGCTGGAGAACCTTCCACAACTGTGTTTGTAGCAGGGGGCAGTGGTGGCCGACAGCTTAGCTACAAGAATAAACAACGAATGTGTAAAATGAGCATTTTAGGTAACAAGTTCATTTTCTGCAGTATGCTTTAACAAGCCTGAATGTCTGTCATAACTAAATTACACGAAATCACTTACTCTCTGTGAATCAGAAATTTTTATTTGGCAAGAAATCTGCATGAAGATGCAGATTTAAAAATTTTATCTGAAGGTGGAACAAGTCATAGCATAATCTGTAACACTACCACATTTCACACTGAAGACTGGATGGCACATTTTGGAGGGTGCTTGGCCAGTCCTCTCTCTCCCAATTCATGAATTCTATTTTGTGTTAGGAAAATGTAGTGTATTGTTGTATATAAATATTCAAAATAATTAAGAAAAATTATTACAAATAAAGCTTTTGCATAACAGCTCAAAAAGAACCTGTTGATTTAAAAAAAATTTGTTTCTATTTAATGTCTGATAAACATAGACACTTTTGAGTGACAGGTCTCATAATCATAATAATAATAATAATTATTATTATTTAGACTTCCAGGCACACCCATTGAAACTATTTTTTTTGCCACATGGCCTTTTTGTTCCTTGTAAATACATTTAAAGGCTTAAGTTTCTTGGAATTTTTGAACAACTGCAAAAGGATTGTAAATATTCCGTTTGTTTTGCCAGTATTTTCTCATTATTTCTCAGTATATTCTTATTCTCATTATTCATTTATTCATTCATTGTCTGTAACCGCTTATCCAGTTCAGGCCTGCAGTGTGTACAGAGCCTACCCCAAAGGCAGGAACACACCCTGGAGGGGATGCCAGACCTTCACAGGGTGACACACACTCACACATTCACACCTATGGACACTTTTGAGTCACCAATACACCTACCAACGTGTGTTTTTGGACCGTGGAAGGAAACCTGAGCACCCGGAGGAAACCCCCGCGAACACAGGGAGAGAACACTAACTGAACTCCTCACAGACCGTCACCAGGAGTGGTAAACTGCGCTAATAAACTCTGTTTATTATTTGATTACTACATAACTGCCACTATAGAATATTCCATTTACATTTTGAAATTCATAATTAAAAATGCCTTTTCTGAAAAATGCCTTTTCCACAAAATTTGCACAATAAATGCAGACAAATGTCCTCTCAATGTCTCACCATATCTATTATGTCTGCCAGTGTGAGGATGAAAATGGCAGCCATGGCCCAAGTGTTGCGAGCCCAGCGTGTATGATCAATCCATGTGGAGAATGACACCAGTCTCTTGGGAAATACCTACAACAGAATCCAAATCAGCTATTTCATTCTACACACATTTACTCACAAAGGATTTCATATACACAAGGAATTAAACATTATTGTGAAAGAGAACAACTAAAGAGTAAGCAGTTAGATAGTTGCTCAGTTGTAGTTGAGGTGACATTATGTTAAATAATTTCTACATGGCACTTCATGTGTCCATGGGCATACGTTTTCTCCAATATTCTGTGGATGGCAGCGACAGATTCATAGCGTTTCATGTCGGCATATGGTGTCTTCCTGGATTCATGGTGTAAATTAACTGTAGTATGTTTAAGTGATACTGAAAGGTATAGTTGTGTGTAAACGTTGCACACCCTTGACCAAATAACATGTTGTAAACACAGTTTCTGTAGCCAAGCAAATATAAAATCCAAATTTACAGGTACTCAGTCTTCCATAGCATAAAAACAAGAATACAAAATCATCTATGTGGCATGTGAAAAACTGTAGACATTTCAAAATGCTTACTAACATCGCCACAGATCACAGCTTGCAAATGCTTTTTTGTAGCCAGCTAAAGTCTTTCAGTTCTTGCTGTTGGAAAGTGTCCTACTCTTCCGTGCAGAAGGCCTCTAGTTCTGAGATATTTTTGGTCATCTTGCATGGACAGATGGTTTAAGGTCTATTCACAAATTTACTATGCCCTATATGTCTAGGAACTGTGGGCGATGCCAAAAGCTTCAATTTGCGTCTCTTCAAGTAGTCCATATTAGATTCTGAGGTACGTTTTGGATCATTATCTTGTTGTAGAAGCCATCCAATTTTCAGCTTCAGCCATTTAAAAGAACTGACATAGAAATTTAATTAATCTGACAGTTCCTAATTACAACTGGTTACATACATCAGGCCTAACTTACTAATCTGGTCTGAAAACTGGTATAAAAACACCTTAATGACATTAAAGCTTAATGTCCAAATTTTTGCACAGGATAGAAAGAGAATAATGTAGTGAAATGAGGCTGAACTAACAGTTCCTACTCGCACATGCGATTTCAACAGCAGGAGACAGTCAGTCAGTCAGTAAGAGAAAATGACTGTTCAAGGCCTGGCCTGGTAGACGCAGTTGAGGGTGCCTGCCACCCTCAACTAGAGAAAACACTGTGACAGTACAGTACAAAATATTGCATTTTATTTTTGATGGGGTGAAGAGACTTTGTTTACTACTTTTCTTTTAAAAACATTAAAAAATGTGGAATTTGACCAAGGGTTCCCAAACTTTCATATACAACTCTATCTGCAGATATCTTACAGTATTATGCATGCCATTTCATTGGTAATCATTCTATATCTTCCGTATCTCTTTCTATACCCAATCCTCCCTAGCTACAGTCTCCATTGGTGACTGTGATCCTCTAGGCTAATTTCATGACTCTATTAGTCAATATTGCTACATAATGGTATTAGTAAATTAAATGTGGCATGACCTAACTATAGGGGTTGGATCGAAAACACTGGTGCATTAAAAATATGAATAAAAATAAATAAATAAAATACACCACCAAGGACATAAGGTCTATTTTCTGAATTAGTGAATGCATTAATATTATATAAGTAGATATTTGGCTGCTACTCCTTGCAAATGGAAATACAAAATTGATCTCACAAATCAATGTGTTGATAAAAACGTGGTCCAATGGAAAAATTGTTTCACAGCTGGTCCATAAAATGACAGACATCACTATGGCAGAAAGTAAAACACATTTTGTCTAGTTTTATATTTATCCCGAGATGGCATGAGCTCAACTTGTGCCTGCTCAGAACAAGGAGGTGATCTGAGAATAAGGTTGTGGGAAGGGTCACTCACCCGTGGGAAAATGGCCGCCAGGGAGCAGATGGTGAGAATCAGCAGCAAGACTTCCCCCACACCTAGAGTCACATAATTAGCTATCAACCTGTCAGGAAGAGCAGACAGTGAGAGATTAAAAGCACAAAATAGCACACAAAAAGAGGAAGAAAAGCTCAGGGAGGCACATGGAGTGATGCATTATGTGACCTGACTACAATGTAAATAAATACTCCACTGCCCAACTGAATTAATTTCTCTGATCTTGGCCAAGTAATACAGTTTCACAGTTGTCTGAAATATTGTAAAACAAGGAAATTTATGTGGTGCGATGGCACACAGGGAAATACTGTTTTCTCTTCTCTAACTCCCTTCATCGGGTAAATTCCTGCTTCACTCACTGCTGTGTGGCGTATGGGGACTGGGAGAGCGGATGTTCATGTTCCGCCTTAAATGCTGTTGTAGATACACACTGTTTAATGCACAAGCCTAAAATTAGCATCCTATTCACCAGGTCCTTATAGAAATTAAATGCTCCACAGAAATGTTTTTACTTTTCTTAGTGTTATGTACTTTGTTAAAACCATTTGAATGAGACGCTTACTACAGATATTTGTGAGTGCCCGATTTCTGGAAAGCCACAGCTCACTCAGTTGTGTTATTTCCTGTACTCTGGTCCTGAAGGAGCATGGTAGGAGCCTGTAGAATGTCTGTCTTATCGCCTACACACTGGTGAGGAGAACTCTCTCACGCTGTCGCTGCACTGCTTTCACACTGACAGAGAATGACTACACTCTGCGTCCAAACATTGAGTCCTATGAGCACATTAACTACTCCTGTTCACCTTGGATTTCTATATTCCATGTTGGTTTGTATCCCTTGTCCTGGTGTTTGAGGACATCTGAAATTGCTTTGGGTTACAGAAAAGCAGCAGGTAAATATGATTTTTTTTTTATTATTAAAATGTTCCATGTCTTTTTTCTTATGTGACTGGCATGATAACGCTAGCTGTTATGGATATTATGAATTCATTGTGAATGTTATAAGCTCAGATTGAGTGAGTCAGTGTGACTTTTCAGCTTTTCCACTCAGCAACGCAAAGTTAATATGGGAGGTGGGGTTGAAGAGGGAGAAGGCGAGGCTAATTGGAAGGGAACTGAATAAGTGTTTATTTTTGGCTCTGAAACATTTGTGCAACCTCTGCTGGCAAAATCTTGGACAATGCACCTTTAAGAATTAATTATTCAGTAATTATACCTGTAAATAGTTTTGATATATTTATCACACAACCCCAATATACAGTAGTTTGACAGAAATTACAATGAAACTACACAGAATTAGAATAGTAAAATGCAAAATCTTTTAATGTTTTCAAATAAAAAGTAAAAAAAAAATCCATGTGATACAAAAAAGTAAAAATCCAAGTGGAAAGGTTTGTTTATAGCTGTCTGACCAACACTGGACTGAAGAAGATAATTCTGCACAATGCTGAAACCATCCAATAATGGCAGGGCTTAGGATGCCATTCATGATTGGGCTAGATATTGCTCAGTGTCACGTATGCAAACATTGAATGAACCACTAAATGTTTCTAGTCTGAACAATTTTGTAATTTTTGCTATAATTTATGCATGTGTGTGTTGGACTTACAGGGGGTCTATAAGTGCCTCAATGACTGCAGTGAACAGCAACACCACACAGGAACAGCTGAAGGCAGCACCACTTTGTTTCTCCTTCTCCACTGAGAAACGAGTCTCCAGATCAGGCTCCACAAATCTCAAGGACAGACGGTTAGTGTACTTTCCCTTTAGACTGAGACAAAAAATACAGAAACACAACAGTCAGGTGTAATAGTAACTAATTATTTACATTTCTTTGCCTTAGTTAATGTACTGATAACAAAAAGCTTGAAACTAACATGTCACACACAACATAATTAACACTGCCCTTACGCTTGGACTGTCTCTCTCTCCAACAGTGCCTCATTTAAGAGTTTATTTAGCTCCTGCTCATTTTCCTGCGCATCAATCACCCTCTCAGCTAGGTCTCGCAATCGTAGACGACGTCGGGGGTTTGGAAAAGATGGATTCACCACCTGAACGCGCGCACACACACACACACACACACACACACACACACACACACACACACACACACACACACACACACACACACACACACACAAATGCCAAATATCATGCCACTTGATCATTGAGTGTCAGGTTTATCTACATTACAGGGATTTGGTAAATAAATGCACAAGAATATATGAAGGCCTGTTGATACCCGTGTGTCCAACTCCTCTGGTTCCTCTGGTGTAGTGCAGGCTGTGTGCACACTACCATTGCACTCTGTAGTGTTGATCAACAGCGGAGAGTTCCCATTAGAAGAAGTCACAGACAGCTTCTGTTTTAAACCCAATACATGGAAACATGGAGAAGGAAAGATAAGATCAAAGTAAGAGTAAGACTGAGTGCAGAGCTTATGACTCAGGATCAGAGCTGATGAACAGGATAAGAAAAACAAGAATAGAAAGTAATACTCACTACACCATTGATGCCATTTTTGCTTATGGGGCCTCTGGGAACAACAACCAGATACGTCTCAATGCCTCTCTCCTTCAGGTATTCACAGCGGTCACCACCATTCCCTGGCTCCACATCAAATTCACCATGAAGACATTCTAATGTGTTCTGAGAGATGTGGACTCGCCTACCAGACACAGAGCTTATTAGAGTTTAATAGTTTCACTTCAGTACTTGACTTCACTAATGTCCTTGTCGCTAAATTGAATCAAATTAGCATTGTTCCCAAAAAGGAAAAAGTTGCAGCAAAAAAAAAAAAAAGACAAACCCTTAATTGCAGAGGAAATGTTGGATATTTTGTGTAGCATGAAAGAATATGGACACAGATGCGTTATGTTTAAAGACTCACCCTGGTATCCCCCCAGCTTCCATTTTGTTTGCCACAGTCACATCTGTGGACCACACATCATACTGCCAGCGCTTCTGTCCCAAAACTCCGCCAAGAACTGTCCCAGAATGCACCCCAACACGCATGTCGACATCTGTCTGTGTCTTCTCTCTAACATAACTTTAATCCAGATGCACATGGACAACGTGTGAGCAAATATTAGCAAAGTACTAAACAGTCAAACAACATAATTAAACTAAATTTGACCCTGCTTTAGAATGGAGGGTTGTGCATCACTTACGAAATAGCTTCTACCATGGCCAATCCCATCATTATTGAACAGGCTGCATGGTCATCTCGGTAATCTGGAAGGCCACAGATACAATAGTAGCAGTCCCCAAGGATCTTAATCCTCAGTTGGTGGTATTTCTGCAAACAGGAAAGGCTAATGCTGTATATTCACAATAGTATATAAGACAAATATTAGATTTTACTTATTTTTTTACTCACAGCAGCTAGCTTGTCAAAGCGAGCAAACAACTCATTAAGCAGCTTGACTAGCTCCTGTGCACTACAGGAAGAGGAGAGCTGAGTGAAGCCCACAATGTCTGCAAACAGAATACTGCAAACAGAAAAAAAAAATAATAAAAACTTCAACAATGGACACATTGAAATTTTTTTTGCTTCTTTCCTGACTGTGACAGTCAAGTATATCTTTACCTGACATTCTCATGGCGATACATGTACATGGTGTTAAACTGCTGCATCTCCTTCTGACTGGCTTCTTTTTTCATGTCCTGTAGCATCTCATCTGCTATGTGCTTGGGAAGAATGGACAGCAAGAGACGTTCCTGTGTGCAGAGCAATATTTTAAGAGTGAAACTGATGAAACAATGAGATAATACAGAGACAAATAGGGAACATTAACAGTAAATTGCAACCTTCATGTGTTTTAAAGATTTTGTTTAAAGAAATTGGTGTTAAAACTATGGTTCGTAATTTGCTAAAAAAGTCTGACTTTCTGATGTTCTGGGAAAATGTACAGATTTATATTTTGACAAATCACTGTTTACATCTACCACTTAACTTAATGATACAAGTAACTTAAGTCCTTTTCACACAGTAACTTAGAAATGTTTACTCAGAGGAGCTGTACGTTTGAATCTGAACACCCACAACATTTTTCTCCTAGTGCCCTAGTAAAACTCCGAGTAATATAAACTGTGTAATATCCGAGTTAATGCTGAATGAATGGAGCTGTTGTGTTCAACATATGTTAAATGACCACTCTGGGACATTTCCAGACCTGATACACTAGAGTTTCTAACAAATTGTCCTGTATTTCATAACATCGGAGGATAATTTTTAAAGATGCTGGCAATGGACACCGGAATGATGGACCTTGATGTTTATAATAATAGCCTGTCAGGTAGAGCTCAGAAAGAACTTAAATGCAGCATAGAATGTAACTACATAATAATGTGAGTATACATTCTGGAAAGAATCTGAGACCTGAAATGTCCAGAAAAAAAGAAAACAAAAACTGCATTTGAGTTAATCCTGCCTCCGCAGAGTGCACACACTTACAAACATACATACACACTCCCATATATTCAGGCACACAGATACAGAAAAGGGTGAACTGCATAACAGGTCTGTATATTCAAAAATGAATGTGGCCATAAAAGGGAAATAAGGGTAAAAAAAATCAAGAGGAGACTGTCGGCAGTGTGATTACAGCTGACATCGTCTCAGGAGACTGGTTGCCATGGTAACCTGCAGCAGCCGGATGCTCCTTGATTGGCTGGCAGGCCATGTCTCCCATCAGCCCTTGTTTCTCCATTAGTATTCAGGGAGTTTCTCCTGTTATCAGTCCTCTCTCTCTCTCTCTCTCTCTCTCTCTCTCTCTCTCTCTCTCTCTCTCTCTTACACATATGCCACATGCACACACATACAAATGCACACACAGCCATGTAAGAGACCTTCCTTACTGCATCCCATTCTTATCGCCTCCTACCCTGCATGCCTCCCCCCACCCCCCTCGGGCAACTGTCTGCTCCATATATAGCAGCTATCAAGAATGCCCAGTGGCCACAACTGTGAGACCAGAGAGGGAGAGGAATTGACTGCTGACTCTGTAAACACACACACACACACAGACACACACAGACACAGACAAACATAGATCACTCAGTCACAAAAAAAAAGGAAAAGAAGGGAGCACATGTAGTACTTCTAAAAACATACCACAGTCACAAGGTGTTTGCTTTGCCTCAGGGCTAAACAATTTTGGGGAAGTATCTAACTGCCATAATTTTTTTATCTGTATGCTATTTAAACTGCAATTATTTTCTGTAATCCCTGTTTTTATTCAGAATTACCTCAACATTCCTTTTCTGTGGCCTTAGGATTGAATGATGTGCTAATTGGGATAAACTTGAAATAAATACATAAACTTGATATTACAAGATAGGCTAACTTATTTACAGTCAGTTCACAATTTTCCCACTTAATGTAGGTTGTAAATTTTAGAACAGTATTATTTTAAATTGCAAATTTAAAAAATAAGTGAATAAATACAAATCTTTCAGCACCATTTTTTCCCAATGCGATTCACTACTAATCTAATGTACCACACTTTTCACAAGACCATCAAATCTGTTTGTCAAGCCTTTCTTGCATTTCTGATGACCTATCACTCCAAATACCCACAATTATTGCAGTGTGTCAGTCACTCTTGACAACCAACACCACTCAGCCTACACACAGGACATACCAAAGCAAGCACCACGAGCAAGAGCAAATTGTTATGCAACTCATATCAGACAGGTGCTATGGTAGTTAAACTGCTAAGGCAGTTAAATGACTTAAAAAAAAAAAGAAAAAGAATCCACACCCATTTTTCTTTTGTATTCACCTGAGCCTTTCATCCTCACAGTTTCTTTCCTTCGCTTGGGTGGATATGAACAGAAGTTGAGAGTTCTGAATAAGGGCCAACATGTTGTTGCTTGCAGTGACTCATATGCAGAGTTAATGATGCAACAAAGTGGTGTAAAGGACAGAGGGTTAATTTGTCCTGTCCTAAACTGTCTGATTTGGGCCACATGCAGGGGAATATAAAATGGTATAAAGAGCATTGAGAGTTAAAAGTGTCAACTACTGCTTCCCACTCACAGATAAATATTGATAAAATGCATAAATGAATCCATGCATTTATCAGCCTATACTTGACATCACCATGTTGACAATAAAAGAGAAAATGCATGTTGACCATTAATAACAAAATCATTCTATGCAAAAAAGCTTAGACGTATCTGTTAAAAGGAATTAACACAGCAAACAAGAGGCCTCTAAGACTATAGTCACACTAAAGTCGTTCAAATGGCCCATTTCAATCTGTTTCTTCATACGTGACACAGATTTTTTGTTTGTGTGGCTGTGTGAACAGCAAAAAATTGCACTGAATCTGACTTTTTAAATTCAGTTTTGGGCCACTTTCAAATGTGGTATGGAAAATACAAATTGCATTGGTGGCAATGTGACTTTGTCTGAACAGCCAGAGCAGAATTCAAGTGATATTAAACAACTCTGTGAATATTGAGAATGACCTCTGGACTACGGTACTGTTTTGAGGCATTTGAGACATGGAAACTGCCTGGTCAAAGCATTTTCATTTCACTTCTTAATCCAGTTTCCTGTCATTCATTTATGAGAAAATAAAACTCATGGAAACTGAAGTGTTTTTATAAAACAAACATGAGAAATGCTTCTTTCTTAGTAGTCCTTTATCAGTTTTATATTGTTCAGGGAGGCTGCTTAAATGTGAATCATGGAAATATTAATCTCATTATGTCGGGCACTTGTCTCCTTCTCTTTGGAGATCTCCTTTTTCTTTACTCCTAATTGGCTCAATGTTAAAAACAAAGTGTTAAATAAATATTGTAAAGAATATTAATAAGTTAATGGATATTTCTTTCACTCTAATTGCAGATTTCCCAGGTTTCTCGCAAGCTCCAAAGTTTGCGCTCCAAAGAGATGAGCACCCACATAAAGAGTTTAATATTTCCATTATCCACATTTATACAGCTTCATACCGACACGAACAATAAAAAAACTGATATAGAACTACTAAAAAAAGCTATTGTCTTGTTTGTTTAATAAAACCACTTAATACAAATGAACTAACCTCCTTCAAATTCACACAATCTTTGCACTTGAAAATGTTCACCCAGCTTTTTTACTTCATAGGAGATAAATAAATCACAGACATGACACAACAATTCTCTTCTACAGCTGAACATTCTGGCTGTGTTATAGGCACCTCAAATAAATCATCACATCAATGAAATATGTCTAATTTATATATTTAACTCTAAAATATATAATCATTGTAGAAAAAAACATTATGGAATCACTTAACAATTCTCATTTCTAAACCGAATACGGGCACAGCTCTACATGTGTAAATTAGCCTGCAGTTAAAAGGAAGTGCTTACAGATCTTAGCTGGCTTTTAAACTTGGACTAGGAATTGGAAAATATAAATAAATAAATAAACAATGGCTGATTGAATTGGGATTGATATAGAAAATCATCACCAGCACCTAAACAGAAAAAACATGGTTACCCTTGCCTAAAGAGAAACAATCACTGAGTGAGATGACTGGATGAAAGTGATATTCAGTAAAGATCATAAATCTGCACTGGCCATTTATTATGTGGGAACTTCTGTCTGGTGCCATTCTATCTAAACATATTAAGAAGAATGCCATCATCAAATCCATGATGACTCCTGTCCTGCCAATTGATCAGGCAATGCCTATTCCAAAAAGTTCTACAAAAAAAAAAAAAAAAAAAAAAAAACAGGCTGTGGAAGAGCAACAAATTACTAACTGCAATTCTCTTTCCTTGGCATTGAGAGACTGCACATATCTTTCCTCTACTTGACTTGGAAAAACAAACATTTTGAGATTATAATTATTTAACACAATTACTCAATGACTTTGGAAACATCAAGCATTAATTTCACTTAAATTTTTTTATCAGTGATTGAGATGACCAAGAAATTTACTTGCTTTATGGCCATGCATTTGTTTAGACAGTTGTTTTTTTTTCCTATTATAAATGGAGGCTCTGACACAGCTTTTCTTCAAAATATTCTGCCACTGTGATGTTGCTGTTCACCTTTACTGCACCTTTCATACACATAGCATTTTATTTCTGTGGACGTGCATAACCGGACACACGAGGCAGCCATTTTGTGAACGTAAACGTATAGTTAACAGCAAGCATAAGTCTAGCATAAAGGTGTGATTGTGCTTTTAGGGAGGGGCAAAACCACACTACTGCAGGGGCTGTATTTATTATAAGACAAAACAAGAGCATCCCTGCATATCAGAATGTAGCACAATAATCGTTCAATCATAACTTTGTTTTCATAATTGCTGGACACCAAAATTGTAATTAAAATTAAAAATCAATTCCAACCCCATTTCTTAAAACATTGGAACAGTGCAAAATATATATAACCCTATGTTTCATATACATTTTTTAAATGTTGAAATTTAGAACGTATAGAATGTTTTTTTTAATGTTCGCTAATTTTGAATGCCACCAACATGTTCCAAGAAAGTTGGAATGGGGCACGTTCACCACTATGTTATATGAGCTCTTTTTAAAAAAAAAAAACACTCTGTAAGCATGTGGGAACTCAAAGTGAACTGTTTTCCAACTTTTGCTTGTTATAGGATTTTACCTAGTGTTCTTATAGTGTTTTTTGTTTCATAATGCCCCAGTGAGTGACAAATGTGAAGTAATTTTGTTCCCAGACTCTTTCATTAAGGAGCCATGCTGTTGTTATTCATGCAGAATGTGAACTGGCTTCATCTTAGTGAAGGAAAAAAGGCCTTCCCTACAAAAGATATCTGGAAAGCAGCATGTTGCTACAAAACGTGTATATATCATTCAGCATTAATTGTGCATTCACAGGTGTGTAAGCCACCCATGGCATGTGCGGAGATATGCCCTCATACCATCATGCATGCTGGTTTTGAACTGTGCAATTTTGAAAAGCCAGATGATCCCTCTCCTCTTTAGTCTGAAGGACACACCTTCCATGATTTCCGAAAAGAATTTTGATCTGTCAGAGAACAGGACATTTTTTTCACTTCAGCTCAGTACATCTTAAATGAGCTCAAGCTCAAAGAAGGAGATGGCATTTCTGGATCATGTTTATATAGTTCCATCCATCCATTATCTGTAACCGCTTATCCAATTTTTTTAGGGTCGCGGGGGGTCCAGAGCCTACCTGGAATCATCGGGCGCAAGGCGGGAATAAACCCTGGAGGGGACGCCAGTCCTTCACAGGGCTGTTTATATAGTTTCCTCTCGCATTTGTGAGTTTCATCTTGCATTTGTGAATGCAGCATTAGACTGTGCGGGAAGTTTTCCTGAGTCCATAGAAACCAGTCAGTTTTTAATCCAATGCTGTCTGAGGGCCTGATGACCACAGAGAGCTAACACTAGTTTTGGGCTTCTCCCTTGCATATAGGGATTTCTCCAGATTCTCTGAAACTTTTCATGATTTTATGCACCGTACATAATGAAATTCCCAAGTTCTTTACTGTTTTAAGCTGAGAAACGTTATCCTTGATTTATTTCACCGTTTACACATGTAGTCTTTCACAGAGTGGTGAATCCCTCCCTATCTTTACTTCTGAAATACCTTTTGGGAATGTGTTGCTGGCATCAAATTCAAAATGGGCATATGATCTTCAAAAAATATATATAAATTCCTAGTTTCAACATCTGAAATATTGTTTTTGTGCTATTTTGAATTAAATATAGGGTTTAATAATTTGCACATCATTGCATTATGTATTTATTTACATTTTGATAAGCATCACACCTTTTCTGGAAATAGGGATGTAGTTGCCAAGCCCTAGTCGTAGCTGTCAATATGAAAGACAGCTCTAAAAACATTGAAATGTCCGCACCAAATAACTAAGGGGAAAAAGTATCCAAAGAAATCTACTTGGCAAAACAGAACAGTTGCGATTCAAATAGGGCAATGTGCCTGCTGCAAAACCTTTCCATCCATTGCCCCAAATTTCCTCAGCTTACCTGCTGCTGGCTCTGTTCCTCCAGGTTCAGCTTCACCTCCAGAGATTGCCTGGCCTCCAGAAAGGCCTTCCGGTGTTTGCGGTCAGCCATGTAATATGACATGACCCCCACTGTGATGGCACATAAGTAGATCAGGATGTTGGCCAGCAACTAAAGAAAACAATTTTATATAATTACAGTCCAATCAAATATTTCACACAAAAGTAAATGCAAACATACTCTGGTAGAAACACAAACATATGCACAGACACACCCAGTACTCACTATAAAAACTGAACTACACTATCAGCACACTGTGCTTCAGGTTACTAAGAGTTCTAATAAATCATTATAGAACAAAGTAGAGGCCCTAGTGCTGTGTTTGAACAAAAGGGCTCAGCAACAGGAAAGATCAGCAGACAAAAGTCTCATTAAACCTCTTTTATTTACACTATTATTGCTTGTATATAGCAATTAAAAGCTTATATATGCTACATGAAGTGATGAGGACAATTCTGAACTATCTGGAGAATCTACAAAGAATTTTGTTCAAGAATCTCAATGTTCATATTCCACAAAGGTGTAGTAAAAAGAATAAAAAAAAGCAAAGTGTCTAAAGACTGACTATTATAAACACGTGTGATTAATATACACGGTTTCCTCCTGGGAATGTTTCTAATTTCTGATTTTTTGTGTGTGCTATGTCTCTTGTACCCAACACCAATTTGCACAACACCTCATCACAACAACGGCCCAGCCAAATAAAAGTAGGACAAAAAGAAAGCTAACACTAAAAAAACCCCGAATGCTGTGGTCAAAATAAAGATTCAAGAACATATCAAAATTAAAATATTGTCTACAGAGCAGTGGGTTCATCAAGAATGTGTACAGGTTTCTGTCTAGCCTTTTTTGCCTTTGGCATTTAGGATGCCGTATTTTGTCTGTATCAGCACAATACATTGTTGTAAATAAAAAAATTAAATAACAACTCTCACACGTCATGCAGTGTTATAATGTAATTAACTGTATCATTACGTTAACACTTAGCCTGAGGAATCATACTGAAATGCTAGATGCATTCTAGTAGCTGCTTTTAGTCATTAAGTATTTTAATGAACATCCATCAAAATGGCTTAAATAAATAAATAAATAAAAATCTGGATATTCAGCATTATGTAATGGCACAAATAATTATTGTTATTATTATTAATAATAAAATATATAATATATAAATATATATATAAAAAATATATAAATCATAGATTTTTATTAAAAATAAATAACAAGACTTTTTCAGAAGTTTCATTCAAACATGTCAGTCATGTTGAATCTTTCAAATAATTGGTTGCCAATTGTCAGCAACAGTATGCTACTAAATATTCATTCATTCATCTTCTGTAACCTTCTCTTTCAGTTCAGTCTTGTTGGGTCCAGAGCCTACATGGAATCATAAAGACTGGAACACACCATGGACCAGGCTCCAGTTCACCACAGGTCATCACACACTCACGCAGTCGCTCACATACACATACATGTTACCAATTTCTCACAGTCAATCTACTACCAATGTACATTTGGACTGTGGGAGGAAACCGGAGCACATGGAAGAGACCCAGAAAGACACAGGGAAAAGATATCTAACTCCTCACATAGCGACACTGTTTGTAACCACGTAACCAGTTCAGGGTTGTGAAAATGACTGGGCTCAAGACGAGACATACCATGGACAGGGTGCCAGTCCATCACAGTGCATCACACACTCACACACTTGCACCTGTGGACACTTTTAAATAGCCAATCCACCAACAAATGTGTGTTTCGCGACTGTGTGAGGAAACCAGAGCACCTGGAGGAAACCCCCATAGACACGAGGAAAACAAATCATAACTCTTCACAGAGCAGAGTTTGAACCCACAATCCAAGGACCCTGGAGCTGTGCCACAGTGACATTAACTGTTGCACCACTGTGCCACCCCCAGCCAGTAATGAATTATGAATTAATAATTATTTTATGCTTTATATGTTTTAATTTCTCCCCGTGGGTTTTTATATAATTAAATTACAGTCAGTAGAGACCAGAGGAAAGCAGCTTATGTGTTGTAAAAATATCCGTAGAACATGTCACAGTACAAGAAAAAACTGGGTATAGGATGTTTGCTAAAAATACATATAAATAAATTAATTCAAATAATAATCTACATCATCACAGTTCTAAGGCCATTCATACCACATTAATTATTATGTTTGTTTTAACTGCCATTATGGAAGGCCAAAATTAACTAGGACAAACAAAGTGGCTTAAAAATCCTCAGTTTCTCCAGAGAGTTAGTGTTTAACTTGCCAGAAAACAAATATCAAAAAAATATCATTTTCTAAAGCTCATTTCATGAATCAGAACCTGGAGGGGATTGTAAGTGATGTGTTGACTGCCTTTAAGGAAACTTGAGAAAAAAGGTTAAATAAAAGGTCTTTATTACCAGATATCTTAAAAGTCTAATCTTCTTGTAGCATCTGAAGGTTTAACAAAGAAGACTATTGCTCAGTGCACTGAGAAGACTTGCCTCCAAGCTCATTTCAGCTAGCCTTGAACTATTGCATAGAACATCAGAGCAGCAGCATGAAGAGTCTTAAAATGGATGGTATTTTTAGTGAGAAACTTATTGGATCCATAATGTTAAAGATCCTTCCATCTGCTCCTTGTTAGTCTAGGCTTAGACAACTTGAAGTGGTCTTGTGGAGTCTGGTACAGTTTGGTGATTACCACAGTTAAATGAACCTGGCTCCACTTTTCAACTCCCATTTCACAGGAAACCAACAAATACAGCACCTCCAGCCGCTTGCAGGACCTCATTTCTAGGGCCTTCCTACTGAGTTTTTCTTAGCAACTGTGCTATTATATTATTTAGCTCATGAAATTAGCAATAATTATGTTTAAAACACCTTAAGACTTTGTAACTAAAACAAAGTGCGATGAAAAACAGATGACGGAGATTATGCATATTATTATTATTGTTGTTATTATTAATAATAATACTATTATTAAAATGAAGTGGCACAGATTCCACCCACAGTCCAAAAACACACACTGTCCATTGTAGTGACTGTGTGAGTGAATGTGTGAGTGTGTGTTGCCCAGTGAAGGACTGGCACTTCCTCCAGGGTGTGTTCCAGGTAGGCTCTGGACCCACCGTGACCCTGAATTGGATACGCAGTTACAGACAATGAAATAATGAATGAATTATTACACTGTCAAAGGGTGTTATATAGGTTCATAAACATCCAAACACAGACAGCAACAATGGTCTTAAAGTCCAATTGTGTACCCTACATCAAATTTCAAACTATATTCACTTTCCCAGAGAAAAGCGTTTTGAACAATATTATTAAAATTTCAAAAAGTATAATTGTATATTATTAATATAATTGCACTGAAATAAAACACAATTATGCTCTCTAACTGAAGGTAGTTACTTCGTGAATACCATTCCTGTGAGAGTTTAATACCTTTTTCTGAGTGTCAGACCCAAGTTTTGCCCCAGCCTAACCTGTCTCCCAAGAGCAGCTCCCTGGATGTCTTCCTGCTGTTGCTGAGCAATGGTGACCCCCAAAACAAGGGTGTGTACCCCACAGGACACGGTGGTGATGAGCACTATGGGTGTCAGCCGCAGCGGCAATGTCAAGAAGAAGGAGAAGCTGAAGAACGCCTGCCAGCCAACCGTGTCACTGGCCTGGTGAAAGCGGGCAAAGTTCAGTCCCAAATAGCAGAAAATCTGGGCAGCTATGAGTACCCACAGGGCATAGGGCACTAGCCTGCGGGAGATTCGCTCAGGCAGCAAGCCATAGCGGCACAGCAGGTACAGCAATATGTCAGCTGCCAGGCCCACAGACGCCACAGCAACAGACGCCAGTTTATCACTGGTGTAGACCACAGCACACATCACAATGATGTAGCAATCAAAGAGTGCTGCAAACACCACCAGCACCAGCAGGGTTTCATGCCTCTGCCGACGGAAGTAGGTCTGGTAAAGGTTCTCCAGAGAGTCTGGTGCAAAGGTGAGGCGCATAAAGCGTGGCAGGCACAAACAGCAGCCCGAGCTGCGCACAGTCACCTCATGAGTGCGTCCTACAGCCTGACCGGGGTCAGACGGCAGTGTGACGGAGCAGTCCGCTGAGTACTCAGCAGAATACTCTGGCTCAGAGAAGGCCCGGTTCCTAGGCATTTTGGAGGATCTGGCTGCAGTGCTGAACTACTAATCTTTATTTTTTAAATCTGGTTTCACACTGCAGGTACTACAATTTAAATCACATCTAACATTATTCTTCCATTCATTTTACTGGGGAAATGTAACCTAAAAATGCTAAGCTCCTGACCAGTCAAGTCTGAAACCGTGTTCAAGTCCATACAGATGTTGTAGTCTTCTCGGTGGAAAAAGGAATGCCTGGAAAAAAAAAATCACATTGGAATACCAATGATGATACTGTTCTGAAAAATGATGATATTTTCCCAAAATATTTCAGCCCTAAGCTGATGGATTATTCCACAAAAAAAAACAAGACAAGAAAAAATATATTTTTGGTGTCCCTGAAGCTCTTAATGTAAGTAGATCTTTAAAAGTACATTGTGCTTGTTTGTCTGGTCCCCTGTGTCAAAACAAGCTTTTGACCTGAAGGGTACATTTGACGTCTGGGTTCAGCACTCTCTCCTGATTGTCATGTTTTGGAGTTTTTGCAACATCAGACTTGGTCTTCCTTCTACATATGTTTCATGAACACGGAACCTTTCATGAAGGCTTAAACTTTGGCAGTTGTTATGCTTGTATAAAAAAAGGCGAGTGGACCCTGTTCCACACGTTTGCTCTCAGAAATGTGCAAAGAAGAAGCTCAGCAAGGCCAAGGCATGACTCAGCTGCATGGACAAAATGGGGCAAAGGGAAAAAAAAACGAACAGACAAAACAAAAACAAAAGTCAAGCTAAAAGAAAAATGTCCCTAGGAGCATGTCTGTTTACATGCGTGGGGCTCTGTGTGCCTGTTGACCAGGATGAAGCCGAGGTGGCCACCACCGTCCACTCCAGGTTTCCATGGTGACCTCGTCTCTCATGGACAATGAGTGCAGGACTCAACGAGGAGGCGATGAGACAGATTAATGGAAACAGGATTTGGTTTAGAGATGTGACTCGACGTGCAAATGAAATTACACATACGCAGGTGGCTGATAAAGCAAGAGGCAGGCAGTCAAGGGGAAAATGACTGGAAAGACTCACTCCAGTCTAAACCTGGCACTGTAGAGATTCTGGCCTTAGAAACGGGATTTCTGTGGCCTGAAGCTGTGCACTACTGTATTCCGCTTATTTTCTGCAGTCACTTGTTGACGATACCTTCGCCTTGTCAATTTCACAGCAGCCATCGGTGAAAAACAATAACAGAACAAAATACATGTTTCAACTCCATCGCAGAAAAAAATAGCGCTTCGACATGGAACATGGAAATACACCTTCGAAACAGGGAAATGGAGACCAGCAGATTAGTGTGCTACTAGACAGAGACAAACCTGCAGGAAAATGAGCACTTCTGGTTCAATAGTATGTGGTACCTATTTGGCATTTTCAGATGATTATAATGTGAATTATAGTCCTCTGTGGCGTTGTCATACTCTGTTTTCTGGTCCTGGACCTGCAGTTCGCCAGAAACAAGCAGCAAATAAAGCGAAATAACACTGAAAAAAGCGCCGGATTCAGTGTCAGTTGCCGAGCTCAACACACTCTCCTCTCCCCGGTGTGTCCATCCGCTCCGTTCCTCGCGTCGTGTCTGGAGCTGTGATTAAAAAACACAAATCCCGGCCGCTGGAGCAAATCCATCCGCGCGAACACAGCACGCACACAAGAAGAGGCGCCCGCCACAGCAGCTGCAAATCCGCCCCGCGTCTCTTTAATTCGGAAGTGCTCCCACTTTCACCAATAAAAGTCACCGGTGTCTGTAGACTGGGAGCCCACTCTTCAGACCTAGACCATTTAAACCCAGACTGAGAGGAGAGCGGCTTTCAGCTACACCACTGCTCCATAAAAAACACAATCTTCATTTGCGGTTAAACCGCTCTCTCTCTCTCTCTCTCTCTCTCTCTCTCTCTCTCTCTCTCCACACATTCTATATCCAAACCCGTGCCCCTCCTTCTTCTCTCCTCCTACTTTCCTCTACCTCTTCACACTTCTCTCTTTTCTTGGGCTCTGTCTGCTTTTATAAGGAGGACCCAGATCAATTCCTAATGTCAGTCCATGTTCTGAAGCTGTGGTCAATCTGCTCACTCTACAGTACCACTAATTACTGTTCTAAGTCTCTCTCTCTCTCTCTCTCTCTCTCTCTCTCTCTGAACTGTGCTGTACCAACTAATGACGTTGTGTGTAGTTTTAGTCCTTTACTTCTTCCACACTGTAATTTCTGCAATAACCCTAACCCTGACACTTTCTCTGACTGCTCTTGGCTCTCTCCTGTTTGAGCTCCTGGGCTGAGTTTTCAGAGGCTTAGACTTTCTGTACACCTCTACTCTGTTTGTTTTTATGTACATGTATTCTGATGTTGTCTTGCTTATCTTCTGATTGGTCAAGCAAAGCTGGGGATTTGGATGTCATTCAGGTTGCTGCCTGATGGACAGAATATGGACGTGTGAGATTGTTCCAGGCTTTAGTTGAGTCCTGTCTGAGGGTGGAGTTTCTGTTCTGTCAGCTTCCTCGACACGACTTGCTTTGAGGAGAATCTATCTATCTATCTATCTATCTATCTATCTATCTATCTATCTATCTATCTATCTATCTATCTATCTATCTATCTATCTATCTATCTATCTATCCATTTGTGTTCTGCCTTTTTTTATTTCACTTTGAGTATTTCTCTTCTTTTCTCTTGACTAATGTACTTTTAAATTTGATCCCCAGTTATCTCATCCTGTCACTTTCTTATTCTGTTGTTCTTCCTTTCTTTATGTAGAGCCTATTCCTCCCGCTGTCTTCTTTTTCTGTCTCTCTGCTGTTCTCTTTTCATTTTCTACCTCGTCCTGCAGGAACAATGGTGGTAGTGTTTGGACAGGTGAAGGCTGTTGCCACCAAAAATACAAAGTGTATTTGCAAACAAGGAAGACTGAGTGTAAATACAAAGTAGTGCTGAATGTCACACTTTGGAGTCTGCATTTGGGAGCTGCTTCTGGAATCTTTGGGTTTATGTCCCCCATTAAAGCAGCTGGATATAAAAAAAAAATTAGAATCAAAATGAAGATTGAGTGACATGCAGGTGATGTCCATGATATATGATCAAATAAATTTACTTCAAAACATTGCTTGTAATTAATAATACAAATGTTCTGTAATCTCAACTTACATAAATACTTTTATTTATGCTTTCTGAATTAAAAAGGAATTTAGAATTTTAAAAGGAATACCCAGAATTGCTCCAAATGCTGCACTTTACATTGTCCTCAGTAATGTATCAGGAGTGTTGATGTTTTGACTCTTGTGCCAGATGAAATGTTCTGTTAGGAATGTCAGTTTCTGTGTTCAGTCCATACGTCATGTGTGATTGCTGATTAAATCACACGCACACAGATAAATACACAGCGTCTAAGACCGGATGTTTCCACTGACACCACCCCAGGCTCATATTGATTATTCCACTGAAACCCTGTAATGACCTAGTAATCAATGTTCGGACTGCTGCCCTTTATGAAGCATCCAACACAACAACATCGCATCATTCTTCCCCTGCAGTTCTGGAAAACACTCAGCCATGAATGTGACATCATGACCTAACCCCAAGCTTATTTTATCACTGATAAATCTGATTGCTGGTCTGCGATTTGCTCCAGTTCATCGATATGTATACTATTGATTTGGCGTTTGATGTGAATTTTGGATTGGAAACAGACAGGGAGGCATGTGTGTTTCTGACAGTTGATATTGACTGTTAGCTTCATGTGTCACATTCAAAATTGCACACACACACACACACACAAAGAAAAAAACAAAAAAACAAACCACATGGGTAAACAGTATGCATTGTTTTTATGTTTATTGTAAAAATATGCCCATTTTGTTGTAATTTCAGTAATTCAAAAATCTCTTGTTTTGTTGCCGTTTGATTATTTGTTTATCCCTGTTATTGCCTGTGTATAATCTGGTGTTTTAGAACATTTCACAGAAAGAAAATAACATACAACACAAAACTACATAGAAATATGCAGATCATTGTGTCACTCCAGTTAGTTTCAAGGTGATGGGCCCATGGGTTTGAGCCTTGCCTCGAGTCACTGTCTTTTAGGAGTTAGATGTGTTTGTCCCTTGTATGTGTGGGATTCTTACATTGTTGGTAGGTTAACTGGCTACACAAATCTGCCAACAGTTGTACATTTGTGATGGTTTATGATGGACTTGTGTACTTTTCCAGGGTGTGTCCTGCCTAGCACATAACATTTTCAGGTATGGTATAAATTCACTGCAATCCTGCTCAGAATTAAGCAGTTACAGAAAATGAATTAATGATTAAGATAATTTATTGAGATGTGTATAGTGCCCTGTCCAGGGTGTGTTCTTGCTTTGCACCCAGTGATTTCCAGGTAGGCTCTGGACCCACAATGACAAATGATCAGAATGAAGTGGATACCCAAATGGATGAATGAATAATTGAATCCCAGAGGTAAATATTGCATACTATGCATTAGCCATTTAAACATACACTCATGTGAGCATTTAAAAATGTTGAATAAAGCTATCACTGTCCTAAAATCTTTTTAAATTTGCGACACACATTAAATAATATGACACTGCTATTACAGACAGTTTGGCTTCAGATGTATTGCGGGTGTTTTGAAGGGATTACGGTAAAAACTGGGCCGGACTAACAGCAGATGAAGTTGCGCTGGATTGGAGCTGCTGACGTGTAGGTAAGGAAGTGTCTGAATTATGATTATTTCATTGTTGCGTTTCTACAGTATAGTTTTGGGTATTTAAAAACAACAGCTTCTTATGTGGGTTGTAAACTTTACAGAGAAGGTCCGCTGAAGGCATAAACCGAGAACAGTAGCTCTGAAACCAACACTAGGTTTTTGTCTGATTAACGGTAGCTAGCCGGTTACCCTCTCATTCACAGTGTTCAGCTAAATAGAAGCACGGAGCTAGCTCACTGGCCCATTAGAGGTTTAGTAACATAAGAGGACGTTGTGACATAAGATTTTTTGTTGTATTTATAATAAAATAAAACAATTTGTGCAGTTGCGGGTTTCCTGCAAGCTACCATTGACCAGTTAGCAACCAGCATACTAGCTAGCTAGGATACATTATTATTATTATCTACCGTAAACTCGACAACGGAATATTAGGCTGATTATACCAGGAGCGAGGAGCTACATAAATGTATTCATTGATGAATTGCTGTACGTAGAAAGACTTTATAGAATCGATAAAATAAGAGACCAAACAGACTGCAGTATAAAGTGTGGGCTAGATTAATTTATGCTTTAAATCCTGGCTCTCTCCCTACTCCCTACCTGCATAATGAGGGCAAATGTTATTTAACTATGGATTCTACTACCATAGTGCACTAGCTACCTTTTAGAAAGGGAGAGGTTAGATGGATGAACATAACAGGCTTTTTATAATATACACAATGTACTGCTAGTATCCCAAAGCCATTATTTTGACACCTACACGGTTTAAAGTTGCAATAAGTAATTTTATCACAGTGCTGGTCTGTTGTTGTAGTTCACTACCTAGCCACTAGATGTTGCACATTCCTAATCCTGGTGAGTGCAGTAGGGCTTAGTATTTAACATGACCTTAAATTGTCTGGAATACAGTATTCACATATATTTACTCAGGCATAGGATACACTTTTTCCTGATGCCATTGCTAAAATAACTACTTTATAATTACATTTTGCCCCAGTCAAGTCAAACAGACTTATTAAAAAACTCTAATAAATACATCATCATTTTTTCATTTGATGGTGCTCAAAATAAAAATGGAAAAAAAGAAAAATATAATGTAAACAACATAATTCAGTGAAGCCTGATGTGGTATTCTTTGTTCCAGAGAGTCACAAATATTCACAGTGGTGATAGGAACCATGCGCAGACTTTAGTGCCCCTGTAAGCTAATTCACAAAAATAGATCTAATGGAATGTTTTTGAATATACTGCATCATTAAAGTACATTTATGGAGGAGAAATATATGAATGTCCTAAAGGGAAAAACATATGATTTACAAAATATACATTTTACCTTTAGAAAATTAGACAGCATCATTGGTGATTTACTCACTTTGTTTGTATGTTAATGTATTTTACGTTGTTGTTTTCAAGGAGAAGCTTGCTGTGAAAGTGCAGTAAGTACAGGGAAGCATGGGCAGGCGAAAAGTACCAGACTTGTATCGTGCCCCTTTCCCTCTCTATGCTGTCAAAATTGACCCCAAAACAGGACTAATTTTTACTGCTGGAGGGGGTGGAGCTTCCAAGACAGGAATTAAAAATGGACTGGCAAGTATATGAATTAAACTTTCTTTGTGCCAAAGAATCTGATTTTGTACAGTGCAGTGCATACAGTACATTTAAAAATAGTATATTGTGTGGATGTGCTGTTATTCCTCATTTGTAATGGATGACTGCAATATTTCAGTGTAGTCTTACAAATGATTGCCATGGAAAACCTTGCTTTTTATGCCCAGGTTTTTATTGTAAGTTGTGTGTTAACAATTTTCTTGTTTTTCAAAATTGGTCACAGCATTTCCTGAGTTTAGAGCTGGTTGGCACCCAACATAGCGCCACTCTTCTGCACTCCCATGACACTGGGACATGTGCCACCATGAACATGGCACTGGGGGGAGACGTGATTGCTGCTGGACAAGATGGCAATTGCAGCCTGATGCGTTTCAAGCAACGTGCACCTAAAGCTGGGAAATCAACCTCTGCAAAGGATGGTTAGTAGAAATAAACTTCTAAACCACAAAAGAGAGTATGCTTATATGTGTAAAATAACTGAGAGTCAATAATCTATAGGCTATATCATATCTACATGAACAAATCTCTTAATCGAAAAATGATAGAGTGGAAAATGCACAAGGACTACATGAGTCTGCATTTTTAATAGTAGCACAATTTAAGAGGTAAATCTCCAAGAAAATGTCTTGATTCCGTAATTGACAGGTGCTGTTGAGCAGGGTGGCGCAAGGAGGCGAGGGGGCAAGGGCCAGAATGGAGGTGGGGATGTTCCTCAGATGAAGGATGAGTCAATGCAGATCCTGGTTGAGCATGTTGGAGTGGTGCAGTCAGACCTCAGCCCTCAGGACCCGGTGCAGAAGTGTGTTCGTTTCAGCTCTGACCTTAAGCTCCTGCTGACGGGAGGGGCTGATGGTTATCTGCGAGCGTGGGAGGTGAGCATGCTTAGACAAGCCCTCTGTCACTTCAGCTGATTGCTGCTCTCACAGCTGCATATTAACACTGTTCCTTTCACTCTTCTTTCAGTATCCCTCCTTGAAGGAGAGATTGAACTTCAAAGCTCACAAAGATGAAATAGAGGATTTAGACATCAGCCCTGATAACAAGGTATTGATATGGTAATAGATGGAATATGTGCAGATACTGCGCCATTCATAAACAATAATAACTATATGCCTTGTAGTAGTTTGATGCAAAAGATGCAGGTAGGCAACACAATGTATTTCTGTGGTTTTCAGCACATAGTGACAGTAGGCAGAGATTTCGCATGTAATATGTGGAGTGGTGATCAGCTGGCAATGAGTTTATGCTGGCACGACAACATGCCACACATTACAGAGAAGATGTATCGTTATCAATCTTGTCGGTAAGTTACCAAAGATCTTTATCCCTCACAGTAAATCACATGGTCATACAGAAGATGCTCTATTTTTCAACCTAATATCCCTCTGCTGTCTTTCAGTTGTACAGTTAATTTTATCCCATTTATTATTTCTATCAATATCCCTTAACTGGATATCTATTCACTCAGAACTTATTTAGAAGTGAGTAGCCAGTTGGTGGAGCCCCTTCTTGTTAGTGTCCTGAAAGTTAACAGTTTTGTGTTCAGTCCAAAAAAAAAAAAAACTGGTTAAAACCTTTGAGCCTCCATTAGTGTTGTTCTAAATGTTGTATTTTTGTTTATTTTTAGGTTTGGTAAAGTTGAGGACCAAAAAGACGCATTAAGGCTATACACGGTCCAGATTCCCTACAAACGAGAGCGCAAACCACTGCCATGCTACCTCACCAAATGGGATGGGAAAAGTTTTTTGCCCTTGCTTACTAAACCATGTGGCAATGAAGTGATCTCCTGTTTGAGTGTGAGGTGAGTACATAGTCTATATCCAGTTTATTAGATGTTGTGTGCTGTATTCTTGAAATGTGAATTCTTTTTCTTGTGTTTACCCTAAAAAGTGACTCTGGAACATTTCTTGGCCTGGGTACAATCACCGGGTCAGTAGCTATCCACATTGCTTTCTCTCTGCAGGTAACTACTTGGACATGTTTTGAAATTGACTGATCTATCATACATGGGTAAAGAACAACAATTCTTTAATGTTTTCCCTTTTCCTTCCTGGATTCTGCAGAGGCTCTACTACATAAAGGAATCTCACGGCATTGTGGTGACAGACCTGGCTTTTCTGCCTGATGCACCAAATAGCAAACCTTTAAAGGGAGATAATGAAGTGGCCATGTTGAGTGTGGCTGTGGACAGTCGCTGTCAACTGCATGCACTGGCTAATCAGAGTAAGTATTTCACATGGTTTAGATGAGTATTATTTGAGTGCTTTTAAAAGCATTTCAGACTACATGGATTACACAGCGAATTTCAAACTAAAGGTGGCACGGTGGACCAACTGGTAGTGTCACTGTCACAAAGCTGGCACTCCCTCCAGGGTGTGTTCCAGCAGTCACAGACAGTGGAAGAATGCATACTTTAATTTAAACTATTGTCAAAGTTACCTGGATATTTATAGTCTAACAATCTTTGATGAACCAAACCAACATTCAACACTGACTTGATCAATGAAGAATCATACACATTACCGCAGTGATATTCAGTGTACAACTTAAGGATGACACGCCTTAATATTTACTATTATTACTCATGTCTTGGTTACTATCTGGCCTGCCTCTCTAGGCACATAATATCTGCTGAGATTTAGCTAATAAAGTTATAATAACATGAAATTTTTATTTTGAATTACTTGAAGTATGGTTAAGAGTCTGTACATTCATGTATTCTGCCTTTGCTCACAATTACAACCAGGTAAATGGCATTGCCTCTTGAAAACTCTTGTAATCATCAAGATGCCAATGAGGTTTTAGTGTTTTTTTCATCTCTACTGTGTCCAGGATCTGTTCCAGTATGGCTGGTGCTGGTCTTATGTGGCCTGCTGCTGGTGGGCGTCATTCTGCTCCTGCAGCATCTCTTCCCAGGGTTCATTTAGTGTTCAGCTCCACCAGAGAGGGGGTGGAAACCAGCCCAAACTCGCCACCACCATGCCACTCTCCAGCAGCACCTCATCTTTCACTGTGTATACCAAAATGACTAGAACAACAACTAGAAGCTGCTGGAACAATACTACAAATGATGGTGATTCTGATGTAGGATATGGGGATAGCAGTATTTATCTATTCTTTGAAAATAAATAATCTCTAGAGCATGCATTTATGGATGGAGAACTAGGGTTTTACCTAGTAACTGAGCCATGTTTTTACACCCTGATGCTGAGCTTTTTCCGCCATCTCTCTGATCTTCATGTTGCTGCATGTGTGACAGATTGGAAAAAGAGGAAAAAAATTATTCCTCTTTGTTCTTTAAGGATGCTCCTATGGATGTCACCTCTTTGTCCAACAAACTCTGTGCAATGCCTTTAATGTAAAATCTGTATAATGCACATAGAGGGCCATCAGTATTTTTAGTTATTTAAGACAGATGGAACGTATAAATGTAGTTATAAAACAACATCGTGCTGTGTGGGTCTTTTAACAGCCGCTGTTACTGCAATGTTCCTTGACCTATTGGAAAGATCCTTCTGTGTTTATCAAGTCACAAGGCATGCATAAGAAGGTGATGCATTCAAACAAGGATTTTATTTGAGTAACTAATTTAAATCAACATAAAATATATTGTAAAATATATATGAGCTATGTTCTATAATTAAACAGCAACAAAAAAAATATAGGTTTATTTTAAAATAATTTTATTATTCTTTGTAAGAACTGGCACACACAAAAAATAATGAAGAATAAATTATAGTTACCGAAATGTACTATGAACATATTTTACTCATTTTATAGCTTTGATTAATTAATCTGATAGATGGAGGACTCCTTAGTCATTTAAACCTTGTGTAGTATTAGACACACAGATTTTGTCCACTAGAGGACAGTAAAACCTTTATTTTGTGCAGCAATGAACAGAGTTCCATGTAAAAGGAGATAATACAAATTAAAGGGATACTTTGCTCTGTTCAGTTCTGAAAACAAAAATGCTGTGTGATGTGAACAAAGTGGACACCAAGGCCAGAAAACACAGATATAAAATTCTGATGTCTGTACCACCCTCAGAAACACAATCACTGTTGTGGTACCCTCAAGGGGGACATATTCAGGACATGTAGTTAAGACACATTTTGTTAAGTTGGTTAAATTTGGTTAAGTTTTAATTTAATTTCCATGATTTATATTATGTTTTTTTTTATTTTCACAGTTCTATAATGAAAGCTTACACAACTGGATTTTAAAGGCGAAAAATGTACCTGCACAATACCACTTGCAGAATTTCCAGAAAACAAGCCAAGCCCAAATGAAACACAAAAGTGAACTCACTCTCCCAGCAATCAAACATAGGAAAAACACATGAACCAACCTTTCCTGTTAGTCTTGATTTGATTGATGTGTTTTGGCCATGAAAATCTTAACTACCAGGATTTAACTCTGAAGGATTATTAATTACCAGTGAATTGAGTTTATTAAATGCTGGGTCTTTCCAGAACTGCACTGTGTGTACCTCAGCTGCAGTGCGATTCTTGTCCCCCCAACCACCCATTTCTCCGTGTCCGCTTTGATTCGTCAGGGCCGCAGAGCTGATGAATATTAATGAAGTGTCTCAGTGAAGGACAGAAGGCTGCTGGCCAAAATCTACAGACTTCTGCCCCTGCAGGAAATCACACTGATAACGTCTGCCCACACAAGTGAAGAGCACTCACAGCAGCTGTGTGCTCATAGAGGGCAGAGGAAGAGAAGATTATTCATCCAATTAGAACAGCTTCATATCATCTCACTGTCCCTTAAATGATTGTTAACTAGGAATACTGGGACAATATGTGAAATGTTAGTGAAAACAGAAACATTTATAGTACTCTTTGTTTAATGACCAAAATACACTTGATGCTTTACTGCATTTATATATATATATATATATATATATATATATATATTTAACATAAAATACACTAGGACAATCGTCCCTTTGTTTTTTATTATTATTTTTTTTTCATTTCCTTTATCCTTTATTCTGTTGTCAGTATTACCCCTTAATTTATATGTGAGAAGATTTGTGCCTGAATATTTTCAATTATTAAGCACTGTTAATGAAATTCCAACAACTAGTGCAACTTCTAATTGCACTAAATGATGCACTTCTCAATTTCACCAGAGTGCCTGTCTGTGTTGCTGTAGTTCACCTACCTAGCCGCTAGGAGTTGTGCGCCCTGAATGTTGACCAGTGCTGTAGCACAGTATAGTACAATTGTGTACAGTGTAGTAAAGTGTGTTAGAGTCTATGTGACCTCCAGCAGCCAAGGAAGCAAACAACGACAAACAAGAAAGCCAGTCTGAGCCTAAGGACAGTTTTTACACAGGTTTTTGGGCACAGAATGCAATGTGATGATTCCACTGCTAAAATTAATATTTTAAATCATATTCCTTATGGTTTACAGCTATTTGTTCTATTTAAAAAAATAAAATTTAATTGCCCCTTGTTTTGGCTACTTTTCACTTTTTTTCACAAACATTTCACATACTGTTCCAACTTAAATTTAATGTGGGGAGACCTGGCCCAAAGGTTAGAGAAGAGAGCTTAGGACTGAAAGGTCATTGGTTCAATTCCCATGACTGGCAAGAAAATTTGGGGCACAGCTAAGGTGCCCTTGAGCAAGGCACCAAACTCACAAATGCTCTGGGTGTGTGTTCACTGCCACAGATGGGTTAAATGCAGAAGACACGTTATGTTGAATGACAAATAATTGCACTTAAAAACCCCAAAAAACATAAATAAAAAAAATAGTTGTTAATTGATATGCATTTTTCCGGTTGTCCAGAAACACGAGGACATGTTTTTCAGTGACAATGTGAAAAGAAGGACAAAAGAGCTAATTAGGTAAGCATTGCCTACTTCGTGAGAAAGGGGAACTATATGGAGCACAGCTAATCTAGGGCTGTTTCCAAACCTTTAGCTGAATAGACCACCATTTACAAGATGGCACTGAGGTGCACAATTCTGTATAAAGTGTGTGATATGTTTTACAGCATTATGCTAATCACTATCATCTCCATTAATTGCAATTTCTTCCAACCAGTTAAGCATGAGGCCTAAGCTTTTATTGGGGTGTAATGGCCAGGCCTTGGAAGTTATTTTGCCTCATGCTCCTTTGCTTTCATTAAACTTGACATTTATCCAAGTAGCCTGTTGTGTATTTTGGTCACCTGCAGTTCCTCTTAATGTTTTGTCACACTGTCCCTGCAGTTCAGTCTCACTGCAGAATGTCGTCTGTTTTAAAGGTTGCTCAGGTTGCTAAGAAACCCCCCAGAGTGTGCGTTAAACCTTCCGTATGAGTCAGAGTTTATCAAATCCAGAAGTGGACAACAACTTGTTACATTTTCTCAAGTATGTATACATATTCACATTCATTCATGTTTAGACATATATATATATATACACATAAATATAGTCTTAAAAAAGACTATATTTAATTACTTGTGTATGTTTAATTTAACGCTGTGTGGTTGGTGTAGTGTTTTGTGACTAGGCAAACCCTTGGCTCTGAAGCTTCAGCATTTTGTTTTAGACCAACAGAAAAATAGTGTTGTATGTTTTAGAGCTGTGCTGAATTTGCACCATACACCACTGCCTGCATGAAAAGACCAGGGCTGGGTTTCCCCAAAGTATCTTACATTGTAGAGTGAGCACCACACTGAACACTCTTTCTCTCTCTCTCCCTGCAACACTAAGACGTTAAGAAACTGGGCCCGTTTGGTGTGCCTTGGTGTATGCAGCTAGCAGTTGCAAGCTAATAGAACATAACAGGTGGTGGTACATGAATGAGGGAATATTCAAGGTCCCCTGAATGAAGGATATCTACTGAATTATTTAAGTAAACATTTATTGATTGATTGACTTATTGCTATTTTTATAGAGCATACTGTTACGTTGGGCGCCTCAAGATAAAACAAGCACATCTGATTCAGAGACTGGCTCATAAGAACCTGAGTTGGTTTAGCTAGGGTGACCAGTCGTCCTCTTTTACTCGGACATGTCCTCTTTTTTAGACTTAAAAAATGTCCGAGCGGAATTTCACAAATGTCCGGGATTTTTCTAGAGCTTACATAAAATTTCGAGACGCGTTTCATTCACAAACTAGTCCCGCCCTCCCCTACTCTGATTGGTTCGCGTGAGTGAGAAGGGGGCGTGGTGAGATAGCTTAAAATCTTCTGATTGGACGGTCTGACAGTAGAGCTACCGTTATTGGTCGATAACCTTCTCTGTAAACATTTAATTGGTCAGTCTGCACGTCAGTAGTCGTCCCCCCACCTCTTTTTCACCATCTCAGATCTGGTCACCCTAGTTTAGTAGAAGATACACTTGTGATTTTCTCTCATGTTTTTCTTCATAACACGAAACAGATTTCTAGAGTGACGCCTGCAGGCCTTATCGTATTTTAAACATGTCCACCTCTGTGTGCGGGACTTAGTCTTTATAGATTTAAGATAAACTGCTTGAATCAGGAAGAACAAAGCAATTATATTTTTAATCTCATAAGGGATATACTCAATGTAAAACATAATACATAATACCTTACAATGTTTGTATGCTACTTTTTAACTTGCACCTGAGGCACAGAGCTGTAAATTGGATTATTGTTGTAACTAGGAGGCAGGGGAATCACATGAGAAGACTCTGGCATGTTGTGAACCAGGCAGGCACCATCATTTTAGATGTTTTGTATTCAAGCAGTGGTGTATGAAGGAAAACCAGCAAGGAGAGCAGTGCTTTTATGAAGGCTTGGTCAATGTGGGTGGTCAAAAGGAGTGCACTAAATGAAAGTAAGAAAATAAAAAACAGTAAAGGCCTCCACCACTCTGTAGCCAATTACAGACATTCTGAGCCATAAAGGAATACGTTTTTTTTTCCCTCACTCCTCATTACATTTGCAAATTAACCCCCCCCCTCCAAAAAAAATAAAAATAATAATAATAATAATAGAAGACAAAGGCACAAGAGCTGATATTATGCACCCATAATTACATATTCACACACAGCCAGCAGATGGCACTGTGGACTAGGTAAAGTCCAGTGAGATGGAGGAAGCTGCCGTATTGTTGACCTAACCTACATTTACTTATAGAGGCACTAACTTCCCACACAGACTTCAGCACAGACAGGGGAAAGTTCTCTTCAGACCAGAGAACTATGGTTTCTGGTGTGACGTCCAAAGTCACTTTCCTAATGCATGGTTTCATTGAAAAATGACCACAGTTCTGTCTACTCTGCTTGAAAACTGTGAATTAGCTCATGAGAAAGGGTAGACCACTCATCATCGCATTAAAAAAAAAAAAAAAGTCAAAATCCCCAGAGTTAAACCTTCGAAGTTTAGCAGGCTTTTTTGTAATGTCACGCTTCTCATCAAACTGTTAAGCACATTCAGATGCTTTCTAAACCCACCATCACCCTCCACACTCCATTGGGCCTTTTACAGTGGGCAGGAAACGTAACACCCGCCTCTCACCTACACTGGAGCCCAGCAGGAAATGAACACCCCAGACAAAGCAGTGTCTGAGACTCCACAAGGAATAAATACTGTCCCTTTCTTTCGTTCTCAGCTTCTCACATACCCTTAAGGCCTTCACAGCAGTCTGGTCTGTAAAGGGAATTTCACTTTGCTAAAGAAGTTAAGGCATACTAACGCAGACAGTCCATCAGCAAAAGAGAACTCCAACATTTCTCAGCTTAACCTCTATCTGATCCATTGGTGTCATATGGCCAATCATTTAAAAACATATAAATTATATTCAATTGGCAGTCACAGTATAAAAGCAGTAGAGAGAGAGAGATTATGGTGAAAACTACTTAAAAATTCTTGTAAGGTGTACAGATAGATTACACTATATTAACCCTGGAAGGAAGTTCTCCTGATAGTAATTTGTTAAAGGATTATGCCAGTATTTTTCAAAGGATTACACCACTATTAACTTTCTGCCTATTGCAAATCTTTTTGTAATCAGATACCAGAGACAATAATTTCAAAATTCAAGCAGAATGGAAATCTTGTGAATCCAAAACATATTTTAATATAAGTCAAAGGGCATTTGCAGTATACTGTATCTGGCAGTGATAGGATGAAAATGCTTGAAATATTCCTTCAAGGAGCAACTTGTTCATTGTTTGTGCTTTATCATTCTATTATAAGTTGACGTTAAAGAACTGGATTATGTTCAGCAAACCTTCAATCACTGCCAGATCAAATTCTCATATCTCCAGCATGGTAACTTTACAAAAACTTACTAAAGAGCCCCTCCAATGAAAATCATTTTTTTTTTTACATTTTTAACGTTAGTGTTATGTTAATATGGTAGAATAAATATCATGCTCAATTTGAGCAGCACATCTAAAGGAAGTTAATACTGTATAACAAGACTGGAATTAATGCAACTGGAAATTGTGTAATTGAAAATATATTCCTGCAATGGGTGCACCTTAAAGTAAAAAAAAACAAACATTCATTATCTGTAACTGCTTATCCATTTCAGGGTCGCGGTGGGTCCAGAGCCTACCCGGAATCACTGGGCGCAAGGCAGGAATACACCCTGGAGGGGGCGCCAGTCCTTCACAGGGCAACACACAAACACACTCACTTTTGAGTCGCCAATCCACCTACCAACGTGTGTTTTTGGACCGTAGGAGGAAACCGGAGCACCCGGAGGAAACCCACGCGGACACAGGGAGAACACACCAACTCCTCACAGGCAGTCACCCGGAGCGGACCTGGAGCTGTGTGACTGCGACACTACCTGCTGCGCCACCGTGCCGCCCAAAAAAACAAACAAACAAACAAACAAAAACCATTCAAACACCTACAAACATTTGGATATAAATTGAGAGCTACAGGTATTAGGGTCACACAGCTCATCAGAGTATTTTGCATCAGGTACCATTTTTTTAATAAGAAGCATATGTTGGTCAGTGCCTTCTCTTTTTAATCTTATACAAAAAAAAACAAAAACAAAAAACACCTCTCTGATAGAGCTGTAGCTTGTGTGACAGTGTTTTTTCACTAGATTTCAAAGGTGTGAAAAGTTAATTAAACATGCATGTTTCCACTATAAATACAAGCCTCTTATGGTGCCGCCTCACATGCGCTGCAAGATCAAGCATCTAAAATTAGGGCAAGAAAAAAAGCCATTTTGCCAGATGAAAAAGTTTTCCTGGGGTCAATTTCACATAAAATCTCCTATTAAATGTAGTGCAGTCAAGTAACCATAAAGCTAATGTAAACCAGCCGAGGCATCTTAAGCATCCCTACTTGTGCTGGTGTCAGCAACACAAACAACTGGTATATCACAGAGAGGGGCTTAATAACCCCCCTGCCTACCCCCATCCTCCAACATTGTGCCCCTCTCTGTCACTTTATGTTTCCTATGCCAAATGTTCAGAGGACACTGCACTTTTTGAAAGGTTCTTTGGAGCAAAATCATAAAAGAAGTTTGGTTCCTAAGGCACCGTTCAGTGAGTGACTAAGCATAATTTTTTATAAATGATGTTTAAATGTGACAAGTTAAAAAAAATCCTTCCACAAATGTTTACTACATTTAAAGTCATATATCCAAGTATCCAAGCCAAGAATATTCATTCATTCATTAACTGTAACCACTTATCCAAGTCAGGGTCACGGTGGGTCCAGAGCCTACCTGGAATCATTGGGCACAAGGCGGGAATACACCCTGGAGGGGGCACCAGTCCTTCACAGGGCAATACAGACACACACACATTCACACATTTTGTTGGACTTTGGGAGGAAACCGGAGCACCCGGAGGCAACCCACAGGGACACTGGGAGAACACACCAACTCCTCACAGACAGTCACCCGGAGCGGGAATCGAACCCACAACCTCCAGGTTCCTGGAGCTGTGTGACAATACCTGCTGCGCCACCGTACCGCCCGAATTTAATTCAGATATTTGGATAATGAAAAGATTCAAAACAAACTGTTCATCCTTGATATGTTGATATGTGGGGAAAAAAATCAATGCAGTTGGTTCCAAAGTCTTGTAGCTCTCTTAGTGTTGCTGCTGTCAGTGGGATATTGCAAGTTTGGTCCTGACTCATGTTAGCCATCCTGGGCTGTGAGTCCAACCCTAAAAATATGAAGAATATTAGGAACAAGGTGAAGACTTCTATAAACGCTTAGTCCACCAACCGCATGCCAATTTCATTGTTTTGTAATGACAAATTTGCATTTATCCACCTATTAATATATATATATACAGTACATGATAGAAAGACATTTAGAACAGGAATAATATACATATCTTAAAGGGACAGTGACAAATGCGTCATGTTTACTCTATAGGTATATAGAAAGGTTTAAAATGTTCAGGTAGAAATTAATTGTGACAGTTTGGTACATAAAACAACAGCAAGGCGGCTGCAAAGTTGCACGGTGGTCTAAGCACTGGTCGAATAATAACTGGGGAGAAATTCAGCAAACATTATCAGCTGAATAGATCATTTTGTATTAGTTATTGTTTACCAACAGTTTTTACATATGTCAGGATGGGTTTATAGATTGCCATGGCAGTTTAAAACTATCAAAATGTTCCATTGGCGGGGACAAAATAACACTTTAGAACATAATTAATTTATCTGGAAAAATGGACAACAGAGAACAGAGAATTACGTGCACAGTCCGTTAGTGACCTAAGCTACACATTTCAAAGTTGACTACAATATATCTTGTCCAAATATATATTGAACATATTGTCCAAACACTGCACCAGTGTTTAGGATCATAAGAGGGTTTTTTGGTGTATGTGCAGAGACGGGGGTATGTAGTTGCACCAGGATACTCTATGGCAGCCATATATTCAGAGAGCAGACATTTTTCAGATCTGAAGTAGGACTGGGCTTTGATTCTCTCACATCTTCCATGAAGTTTAAGTACAGTTTATCTGATGGTGACACTTCTGGTCACGGCTTGCATCGCTGTCAGGATTCACGTTTTCTCCATATGTTCAAAAAATGCTTTCAAAACTCTGTTTATTTACTTATATTCCTTTGGCTTTTCCCTTCCTTTCTGTAAGCTGTATATCTCATCAGAAACATTCCCTGGACCATGAATAACTTGTTCTTAATGGACATTTTAAACAAATTAACAGTTTCTGTCTTCTGCACAGTAATGCATTTGTCTGAATGAGTAAACATATGTCAGGTCATGTACATGTGTGTATGTTTTGGGAATTTTAGGGAGTGTGCCTGAGTGTGTATATGTGTAAGTAGAGTATGTATGGGAATGTATGGCTGTGTGATGGTTGTATGAGGTGGAGGGGTAGCCAGAGTGGCACCAGGTACAGCACTTCATGGGAGATGGAACACATTAGAGTGTATTATTGCTCCAGCATGTTTGAACCCACACATTTCTTTCACTCCCACCCACTCCTATCGCCACCACTTTGCATTGGAAGGGCTTAGGGGTTAGGTTTAAATTCCACAGATAAAAACTCCATTTATTTTCACTGGTGCACTAATATGTGTGTATGTGCATCTGCGCGTGTGAGTGTTCGCCTGAACCAGTGCGGCCCTGCTGTGTGCATGGAAACTTAAGACAAACAGAAAAATACTCCTAACTGGATTGTTGGTGGTCGCATGTACAGTTAAACGTGGTCCACACAAGCCTAATTTAGCAGTGGGCAAAAGCCTGATGAGGGAGCGAGGGAGGGAGAGAAAAAAAGAAAAGAGAAGGGCTGTGGGGATGGGATGGAAGAAAATAGCAAAAATGTGCGTCGGGGAGTTTAATTGCAGGGCCCCTAATCTGAAATGATTCAAGCCCACGTCTGTGAGGAAGACAATGACTCAGACAGTCTAGACTAGAGCTTCGTCTCTGGCTTTGATTGCTCTCATTTGGCACATTGTTGATTCGCTCCAGGCCACAGCTGACCACTGTACCTGTCCACTCTGGAGCTACTTTAAAGGATGGAGCAGCGTGAGGGTGTGTGGGAGTCAGTGACTCAATGCTGGAGCGAGTGGTGAGTGAGTAAGCTGGGTGTTCCAAAGAGAAAACCCCTGTCCCACTCCCACCACAAGCGTCTGCACAGCCCCTCGAGCTGACGTCAGCCTGTGGGTCGCCACAGAAAACCATCACATGAGCTAAAAGCAGCACGTAAACAAACCAGCCAGAAAAATACAGTCTTACCAAAAATAAAATCAGAAAACAAGCAGGCTCAGGTTTCCCTCCCATGTCTGTGAACTTTGGGCTGAGTTGTAAAGAAATGATAATAGAAATAAATAAACAGCTTGTGTTCCTGAAACAAACAAAAATAAAAAAAATGGCATTCTCTTAAAACTTGGCCAATTTTATTGGGAGTGCTTTATGTTTCATCAAATAGCAATATTGTATATATATAAAATAGTATATATTGTATATATTTTTAAATGACTTTTTCGGCACTTGGGCGGCACGGTGGCGCAGCAGGTAGTGTCGCAGTCACAAAGCACGACCTGGAGGTTGTGGGTTCAATTCCTGCTCCGGGTGACTGTCTGTGAAGGGTTGGTGTGTTCTCCCTGTGTCCGCGTGGGTTGCCTCCGGGTGCTCCTCTCACAGTCCAAAAACACACGTTGGTAGGTGGATTGGCGACTCAAAATTGTCCGTAGGTGTGTGTGTCTGTGTTGCCTTGTCAAGGACTGGCGCCCCCTCCAGGGTGTATTCCCCAATGCGCCCAATGATTCCAGGTAGGCTCTGGACCCACAGCGACCCTGAACTGGATAAGCGGTTACAGATAATGAATGAATTGTTCATGTATATGGAGAGTTTAAAAACTCCAGCCACGCTGCTGTGTCTGATCCAGGTGTACCAGAACAAGGTCAGTGTGATGGTCCTGTGGGAGTTTTGACAATTGAAAAACAGGTAAATAAGGCTAATATGCAGATCAATGCATGGACTACAATTACATAATTGTAGAATATTAAGTATTATAAACTGAATATATGGTCAGTGAAGCTGATAAAATGGGACAATAAAAGAAACGAGTCAGTATTATATATGGTATGCCTATACACTGATAATTATGGACTTATTATTAGTCTTGAATAGAATTATCATTTTTTCAGGCTATTCGTGAACATCGTTATTGAACATTCCAAAAATCATTCCATAAATTAATTTATTTGTTTATTGTTATTATTTTATTATGTTTTATTTACTTATCACCATGAATAATGTTTTATAAAGGATTCTTAATTTATATCTGTCACTGTTCGGTCACAGATCATTTTGATTGTTCTTAGCTCACTATTCCGAACTTAAATGACCAATATGAAAACAATTTATAATATTCAAATTCATATTCTGCACAATGTAGATTGGTAATGTTCTATTATATACTCTAAATAAGGCTTCCAGTCTCTTCCATCAGCACAAACAAAAGGGCCATATTTGGTGTTTGCTGTAGGGAGGTGAGCTGTGTGGCATTTTTGGAGGCGGTAGCTGGAAGCTGTGTTCATGTAATTCTCTTACTGACATGATATTGTTTCCGATCTGGTCCATGACGGCACAAGCGGTCAGGCCACAATAAAGTGGTGAGCAGTGCCCAGAGGCTCTGACCGAGACTTTGGTCTGCGTCCTCTCTCTGTGTCTGGCAGCTGAGCCACGGGCCGCCCCTGCGCAGACGCGATCTGCCCACGGTCCTCAGACCCTAAATTACTTTTTGCGCACTTCTATTCCTGCTAATGACTCACAATCACAAAAAATCCCCTTCTTTAAAATAAAACAGTGAAACGTCACTCTAGTGGCCTACAGTAAGAGTGTGAGGACTTAATTACATGCTGAGGTTTCTCTCTCCCTTTCTCTCTCTCTCACATACACACACATATACACGCACACACATGAGCACACATAAACAAACACATGACCAGATGGCATTTTGGCTAATAAAAGCTGCTTTGAACACAACCATGGAAAAGCAAACATGTCAGTTTCTGCAATCATTTGGGGTTTATGACAAAAGAGCAACGAGACAAAGAAAATGACAGGGATGACTGGAACAATTGTGTCCTCGTCTGTCTGTCCGACTCTCTCTTCAGTCCTCACTCCATTCCTCTTTTCAAAAATGCTGGAAAGGCAGAAGACATTGGTGGGACCAGACAGTTGGAAAATAGATTTTGTTGATTTTGTAGGATAACACGATGAACATGCCACATCAGAATTCACAGCATTAAGAATACCTGTCAGATACCTCTATTTCCATTGGATACACATTATGCACATTATTAGACATGATTAAACTCAAATTTATTGTTAGAATTATTGTGATTAGAATATTATGTTTTGATCAATTTGACATAATGCAATTTTTCATTCATTATCTGTAAGCGCTTATCCAGTTCAGGGTTGCGGTGGGTCCAGAGCCTACCTGGAATCATTGGGTGCAAGGCAGGAATACACCCTGGAGGGGGCGCCAGTCCTTCAACGGGCAACACACACACTCACACATTCGGACACTTGTGAGTCGCCAATCCACTTACCAACTTGTGTTTTTTGACTGTGGGAGGAAACCGGAGCACCCGGAGGAAACCCACGCAGACACAGGGAGAACACACCACACTCCTCACAGACAGTCACCCGGAAAAAACCCACGTGGACACAGGGAGAACACACCACACTTCTCACAGACAGTCACCCAGAGCAGGAATCGAACCCACAACCTCCAGGTCCCTGGAGCTGTGTGTCTGCGACACTACCTGCATTGCACAGATATATCATATATGATGCCTGTGATGTCAACCAATACAGAAAACTAGCCTAGGCACTAAGATATATGATAAAAATACAACCAAGGAACATTAATTGCATTTGAGTTTGGTCATCGAACTAAACCAAAATAATCTAAATCTGTTTATTCAGCACAAAGGTTGTGACAAAACAGGTTTTTACCTTTTTAGTCTGAAAAACAGAATTCAATTTGAGGTATCTAGACACCTCAGACATCTACTCATGTGGGAAGCCATTTCTATAAGCAGAGTAATCCATTCTCTCCACGGTAATGATGATATATAAACAGTTACTTCTGTGATGGTTACAGTTCTTCATTTTGGCCACAGTGCCCCATTAACAGTCATAACTCATTTTCCATTTTCTAACCTACTCTGTCTCTTCAATCCCTGAATAAAACAGGTTGTTTTAGTTAGGAAATTACCTCTGTGCTGATTGGCTGCTCTATACTGTGCCTCATTGTGCTTCATTGAAAAACAGTCAGGGTAAAGACACTCCTTAAAACTTGACTGTGAACGGGCAGAGCTAAACTGTAATGGGATGAATAGGCAGATTATATATATGTATACAAATAAAAAATAATGTTTTTTGTGACCTCAGTGAATTGAAAAACATATAATTCAATACATTTTTTAAATAAATATTTACTGATTGTAAGAATGACATTTATTTTGTTTTTGATTCCTACACCAAAGATAGTTGCGGGAGCCTTCTGAGTCAAAGAAGAGAGAGTGATTAGAGCAAGGATTAAATGTGGGGTGTGTATGGTAAGATGGTGGGCGAGATAGTAACAGTCTGAGAAACACCCAGCGACATTCAGTCTGCTCCTTAATGCTCCCAGTGGTGAGTGGTGTGTTTGTGTGTGTTGAGGGGGGCATCACACACTGAGCTGCCGTCTCTGTGTCGGGGGGCTTTTTTCTCCCTGACAGCATCATTCTCTCCACAAAGCCCACTCCAGCACACACGCAAAAACGCCTCAATAAAATTATACGTCTGCCCCTCAGAGCAAACAGTGATTCAGTGTGGCATGGTGCTTGGCCTCACCAGATGGGTTTCATGTATGTGTGTGTTGTACGTGTGTGTGTATGTGAGTGAAGAATAGCTGTACTGCAAAACCTGTCTAGGCAAATGAAAAAATATATATATATTAATTGTTCAAACAAAGAAAAGAAAACAAACAAAATAAAAAACATTTAATTTTGGAACACATAAATAAAATCTCTATCTTACATACTCTCTTTGTGAGAGATTTAAACTGTTTTCACTTGTTATTTTTGAAATGTGACAAAACCATACTGGTGTGTTTGGTATGTGGGCTTTGGTGGAGGCTGAAGACCACTCATACCACTGAATGGTTGGTTGAGAAAACACGAACAGGGGTCATTTTAAGTGGAATGAGGTGAAATAAATCAGGGGCCCTGTCCAGCTGTTTCTCTCCCCGTCCCTGTGCAACACACTCCCAGATGGTGGCGGGTGCACTCTCTCTCTCTCTCTCACACACACATGTGGGCAGCTTCATTATCATGAGGTGAATTACAGTAAAACATTACCAATCTCCAGCCCATGATGAGCTTTACAGCTGTGGCCCACACTCCAGGGCTTGTTTCCCCACAGAGCAGAGAGTGAGTACTCAAAGCAATGGCTCATTTTACCTGTTTTAAATGATGGGACAGGCATAGGGGCACTTCAACAACCTGTTGCTTTGGCTACAGTATACACCCTGTATAGGGGACTTTGTTCCACCAGTGTTCTTATACTATCCCTTTTATCATTGGAAGCCCTGGTCTGGACGAAACACTTTTTATAACTTCAGTGTGAAGGGGCAGGGCTAATTTGATGTACGCTAAATAGGTGAAACATGCTTTTATTGAAATGTTAACATTTACATGTCATTTTACAATGTATAACAAAATTTAACCCATCCATGGCAGTGAACACACACACACACACACACACACACACATGGAGCAGTGGGGGTTAGGTATTTTCTTCAAGGGCTATTTTGATCATTGTTCCTTAATTTCCCATGCTTCCAATTTTCTTGACAGTAATGGGGATCAAACAAGTGGTTTTCTGGGCGAAAAGCCTGCTTCTCTATTCATTAGGTCATGGCTGCCCCATGGATAAATGTGATATATTAATTTAATGTAGCGTATTCTTCATATACGGACTGAAGAACAAATAAAGAACTCCTTTTTCTAAGTTCTTATATGACATTATATGTCCACATATTTACAGACAGGGGCGGCACAGTGTCGCAGTCACACAGCTCCAGGGACCTAGAGGTTGTGGGTTCAATTCCCGCTCCGGGTGACTGTCTGTGAGGAGTTGATGTGTTCTCCCTGTGTCCGTGTGGGTTTCCTCCGGGTGCTCTGGTTTCCTCCCACAGTCCAAAAACACACGTTGGTAGGTGGATTGGCGACTCAAAAGTGTCCGTAGAAGTGTGTGTGTGCGTGAATGTGTGTGTTGCCCTGTGAAGGACTGGCGCCCCCTCCAGGGTGTATTCCCGCCTTGCACCCAATGATTCCAGGTAGGCTCTGGACCCACCGCGACCCTGAACTGAATAAGCGGTTACAGATAATAAATGAATGAATGTTTAAAGACACCTGAGTGATTTCAGCAATGTAAAGGAGCACCCATTGGAGACTTGACATTGTTATGTGGTAGTTAACATATTCTAGATTATTATATATTTTAAAATATTTCCAACATATTAGAAAACAATACTACTTAAATGGGAAATGTTTAAAGGTATAAATTTGTCTCACATTACGGTGTAAAATACCAAATATAACCACAAACCTTTTCAGTTACCACTGCCCCTCTTTGTTTAAAAGCATTGGAAACTATGGTATTGTAGATCTGAGAATAAAGTAGTTCTTTTTAAAGTGTTAGTCTTGTACATATGCAGCGCCATATGTAAATTTTATGTGAAAGCCACTGAGTACAAGAAAATCACTATGGGCTCCACAGCACAGCAAGAAATGATCAAAACAGACTTAGAGGTGGTTTGCAATTAAGAGGGGAGTTTACACGCATGTATGGTTGGTCTCTCCCACACTACATTACCTTATTAAAGATGTCAGTAATCATCTCTCAACATATGAAATACATTAAATGGCTTTTCACTTCTTTAGAGCCTGAACAGCCTAAACCACTGCTCTCTTTTAAGAATGCATTACATAAGAGGCCAGATTTTTACAGCAGTTCTATAAATAAAGCAAATATAAAAAAGAATATTTTCTGGTAAAACAATCACTAGTCTCATAAACAACACACCCTTGAACGCCCTGCAAATCTGGCACAAAGTGTCACAGCTCAGAGAAGCTGGCAACCCCTGACCATCAAAATGCATGACAAATACAAGAACAGTCTGTCTGTAATGCAATGCTGTGTATCAACCACTGGATGGATTCTGACTGCTGGAACACACTCCAGAATGTCTACTACTATTGGCCAGATACCTCACACTATTAGTCAGTCATTATATGACTGGCTTGAGACATTATACCAAGTTTTTCCTGCCAGCCACATCTCAATAAGAGTATCATTCCAGATAGAAAAGTCATTCTATAAATGTGTTCATAGCAACACTCCAGGAAATACTTTAGTGCATCTAGCTTAAGTTGCTGGCTTTTTGTTATTATTATTTATTTATTTAGAAATTAGTGTAAATATTTCACAGGAAATTAATACATCAAGAGGAAATACAGATGTTAATGTAATGTGAGACTTTATAGTTGCAAATCTTTGTTTTAGCCCAAATCTTTGTTTTAGCCAGAAGATTAAATAACTATCATAACTATTGAAATATGGTATTCTATTCCTGTGGATATTGTTTGAATGAATATGTTGGTATTAAATGGGGATTATATTACAATTATTTTCCACATGTTAACACTGTTCCCTGGAGTCATGGAAAGATTTTTGTGACATGCTCTGGTCATAATACGACAAGGATGAAACAACAAAGCCCTGTTCAGAACAGCCAGTTTCAACCATAAATCAGAATGTGCCAAACATTAGTTCAGTGCCAGAGCCTAGGAGTGAATGCTATGGATTTTAGCCGTGTTTGCCTGGTTCTCATATTTCTCCATTCTCATTTTTGTCATATTTAATCAGTACTGTCATTGTGCTTTTTGGTTAACCTTTTCTCTGCACCCTCACGTAAACTTCCAGTGCTGTGATTGAGCAGACTCAAAAGAAGACAATTCAAAAGTCTCAGCACTCTATGTAAGAAGTAGCATAATATCTGAATGTCTTGTTTTATCTCATGTTTACTGACTTTCAGAGGCAGACCACAAAAAACAAACAAACAACAACTTGTTTCACAGTTGGTGGGTTTTTAGGGGCTCCAGATCCCCAAATAAATGTGCAAATGTGAAAAAAAAATGTTTTTGTATAATAATTTCCTTTTAATATGTCCTAAATTCTCAGATTCTCCAACTTATATATCAGGATTTTCCCACCCGGTGAAGGACTGGTGCCCCCTCCAGGATGTGTTCCTTCCTTACGTCCTGTGATTCTGGGTAGGCTCCGGACCCACCACAACCCTGAACTGGATGAGCGGTTGCAGACAATGAATGAACAAATGAATGAAGAATTTCCATTAGTTTGCAGGTAGTGTTGCAGTCACACAGCTCCAGGGACCTGGAGGTTGTGGGTTTGATTCTCGCTCCGGGTGACTGTCTGTGAGCAGTTGGTGTGTTCTCCCTGTGTTCACGTGGGTTTCCTCCGAGTGCTTCAGTTTCCTCCCACAGTCCAAAAACACACATTGGTAGGTGGATTGGTGACTCAAAAGTGACCATATGTGTGAATTCGTGTGTGTGTCTGTGTTGCTCTGTGTAGGACTGGCGCCCCCTCCAGGGTGTATTCCCTCCTTGCGCCCAATGATTCCAGGTAGGCTCTGGACCTACCGCGATCCTGAACTGGATAAGCGGTTACAGATAATGAATGAATGAATGAATGTATGAAATTAGTAATCTGGACAAAAGGTGTCAGAATTTGGCACTACTCACCCTTGTCTCGTCTTAGATTTCTTTTCCTCTTGTAATAAATTTCCTTCAATGTCTGTCAGAATTGTGCTTCTTTGTTTTTGTTTACTGTCCAATGTGCTTGTTATTTCATCCTGTCATTGCTCATGGTTTCTTTGTTCCCACATAAGTTGTGAGCAGTCTTCTATGCTCATGGATCTTTGTTTACGGTTTGCCTTTTATGGTTGTGGTTTATTCCTTAGGTTTCTCAGTCTGTCACTTTTGTATATCTAGTCCTGCTCTCCATCTTTATTAGTTTCTATTCCTGTTCCTTTGTTATGCTGGTGTTTTGTAGTTCTGTTTTTCTCCCCATTCCTCTCTTTAGGGTCTCAGTGGTTCTCAGTTTATATCGTTCTCTGTTATCTGTTGTTATGATTATAATTATTACTGATTCTCATAGTTATTTTTTTTTTGGTAATAGATAAAATAGAACTTTATTTGGTGTGAGTTCAGTTTGTTAGCACCTTGATTTTTTGTTACTTCAATTGTCTTGTTTTCCTTTGGTGTTTTTGGCATCTGTTTACATTATGTTCCTCTTTGCTCTGTCTCTACTGTTATTAGTCTTTGTCTGTTTACGTTGTTTTGGTCGTTTATTTCTTCAGTTTGTGCTAAAGCATTCATTCATTGTCTGTAACCTAGGTGCCAGTCCATCACAGGGCACCACACTCTCACACCTATGGAAACTCTTGCATGGGTCTCGAACCCTCGACCCCAGGACTCTGGAGCTATGTGACAGTGACTCTACCTGTTATGCCACCACCCCTTGCACTCAAATAAACACATGAACCTGTCCACATTCACTAAAAGCAGTGAATCCCAGACCATCCACCATCTCGGCTGAACATTGATGCCCTGGTCCTATGTCTGTGGCTTCAGACGTCATGCTGCACAACATTTAAGTTCAGTTAAATCTCTCATATTCAGCTATTTTTACTTAAAACCACAAACAGGTCTCAGCTAAAGCAAGCAGTTACAGTCACAAACTCAAAAAGACAGAATTGCTAAAAATAATATAATTGTTTAATTAAGTGAAACTGTTCAATATATTTTCAGTTAGAATCACTCAATTATTTTGAACATTAGGGTTCAAATATACACACTCACTCCTGCCTCTTTCCTTGCTTACACCATGACAAAAGGCCTAAGAAAACCTTAACAAGACCCTGTAAACCTACTACATACTAGGTCAAGTATATGCTTATATTATATGCCTATTACAAACTTTACATACAAAATGGAGTACAATTTACACTCTTGAGAGGAGAGTTTTTAATGTAGACATCCCCCACACAAACTCAAAAAAGAAAAAATAGACACTGGCTGAAATAGACACAGATGCCTGCTGATTATATTATTGAAAGGATGATTATATGATTGTGTAAATATTATTATCAGGTGTACTTTCACAGGATAAATGCCTGACAGATGTGTAGACTGTTCATGAATGTCCAGGTAAACAACAACTACTAAAAGAAAATAGGAGCACTAAAAGGGTCTTCGTCCACAAATGGGTGCCAGTTTCTCGTGTGGCATATGTGACTGCCCTGGCTTTGTAGCACATGCCATAAATGGGGAGAGTCGTGGATGGCATTTCTGAACATAGAGCAGTGCTGTCCTGTGGCAGCATGGACGCTGGAATAATATGTGTGTTGGATGTAGTCCCACTATTAAAGATGGAACCTACTCAAGAAACATGTATAAACATTTGGGGACCATTACTATCTTACTCTGATGTCAAACAGCTTTTAAAATCTTAATCAAATCAGTGAAATGGACAAGAGGGAGGCTATTAATGAACCATTCTGTCAAATTAGATTTCCTCATTCTGCTGAGAGAGAGAGAGAGAGAGAGAGAGAGAGAGAGAGAGAGAGAGAGAGAGAGAAAGAGCATCTACCATCTCCAACAGGGAGGAAGAAGAGATGAATGTGTTTGATGATTTGATCATGCTTGTTAAATGTTAATAGGGCAAAATTTGAACAGGATCCCACTTCAAAATAAGCAGCACCAGGCAGTGCATATTGTGATTGGAAAAGAGAATGTTTATACTCCAACTAGACCTTGCTCTCTGCCCTGAGAGGTTTAATCTGGCAAAATGACCCCTTGCTGCCCAAATAAAGCACTAGACAGTGATTTTTTTTAAAAGCCTGACTAAAATTCTGTCACTCCAGCTGCCCAGCCCCTGAACACGACACAAAAACATGAGTATCCCCATGGGGCCCTGAGTCAACACCAACTCCTTCCGCTGGCGGACGCCTGCAACTGCTTTTCTAATCACAGGAAAACCTATCAGGAGCAGTGTGCGACTGTGTGGGTGTGTGTAGGTGGACTGGCAGACACATACTACTATATAAGACTTTAGGATTACATACCCACCCACACTCAGGTACTCTCACACTGCTTATCTGAGAACATACACACACACACACACACCTCCTAAAATACACTAGAGAAGTCAGAGACTGTCGTTTTTTTTTATTTTTTTTTATTTCATTCCACATTAATTGGCATTAAGGTAAATCATACTTAATTTACCTATTTATTTTTTTAATTAAATTATAGGGGGCCTCAGAGCAAGCAGTGTCCTGGGGTTGTGGATTCAAACCCTGTGTTCTGTGAGGAGTTTGTTGTGCTTTTTCCATGTCAGCATGGTGTTCTTTCAGGTGCTCTGGTTTCCTCCCATAGTCCACTAACACATGCTGGTAGGTGCATTGGCTGTGTGAAACTGTTCATAGGTGTGACTGATTGCCTGAGTGGTTGATGGCTTGCAATGGACTGGTGTTCTGTCCAGGGCGTGTTCCTGTATTGTGCGCAGTGATTCTGGGTATGCTCTGGACCTGCTGATACCCTGAACAGAGTTAAGTGATTACAGAACATGAATGAATGAATGATTACATTATATATAAATTAGACTAATAATACTACAAAGCCTACACAATCAGCAAAGCTGTCTGTTAAACTCTACTAACAGCCATCATGTGCTTCTGTCCATTCTTTTCCACTCTGCGGAAAAGAACAGTGTAGTTCTAAAAGAATGTGTAACATCCAAGAAGCCAATCCTAATATAAGCAAATAGACAAGCAGATAGTTCCATAAGTTTCAGGACAAAAGGGAAAATGTTTTCAAGGCCACATAATATACATTATATTCACGCATTAATTCATAGCAGGCATACCTTGCATCAACCTGACAGCAGAAGGACAGGTGCTGTTAAACAGGCATTGCTTTGATAGTGAATGATTTGTCATTCTACTGACACAAATAGAGACAATAGATGGAAAATCACAATGATTCTGAAGGCAGCAAGTGACACCTTGTCTAACTGTTCTCTCTCATATGCTGTTGTATTACCTTACTAAAAAAAGGTCTGTGTTAATTTAAGGAATGGCCTGTTCATATTTATCCCAGGAACCTAAAAAGAAAAAAAAACTTCATCCAAGATATTAGTTACGCTACTGTTGGATCATCTGCAAAATTGTACAATTTGAACAGTAGACCACAGGTTAATAACAACTTATTATTAACTTGGGGTCTAACAACAAGAAGTCAAGAATCCCTCAGCACAAGACTTCGCAAGAGCCTTGAAACTAATATAGTATAAAACACTGAACAATAATCTGTGAATGGGATTTGTGCATATATGGTTCTCGCAAGTGTTGCAAAACACAATGTAAGCAGAGTGACACAGCATTCTCAGCAGAGCCTTTAACCCTAAACCAATTGGTACATCTTTACTCTACATTAGAGTGATGACTGCAAACCAATCTTTCGCTTGTGTCAAGCATAAACTTTGTGTAGGACAAATTGCAGTGAAGGTGCATAACTGCGAAATGTCTTAGTTACCTACAATCATTATTTTAAATAATTTATCTTTTCAAAAAGCCTTGCTTGAATGTTGCTTGTCTCAGTTATATTGAATAACATAAGCACAGTAAAACTGAAATGATTTTCAAAGTGGTAGATGTGTGAGCAAGTGTGAAGTAAATTATTTAATTAATTATTTATTAAACTAAGGATCGGATGATATCCTCATATTACTGGACTGCTACGAGGAGATGTGTGGTTAATTTAAATTAATGGACATGGATAATAATGTTAATTGTAAAAAAGTCCATTTACTCAGAAATTATGCGGTTTGCTCATATTTTTTTTATTTTTTTTTTAAAGTTTCAAGAATGAGGCCCACTATGCTCATGCGTGCCCTTTTTGATAGGTTTGTTTACATTACAGACAGATAAAGCACACTTGCATTCATGAATATGATGTTTAAGTGCTTGAAGGTCACACTTATTCAGATTTCAATAATTTCACACTGTAGATTTTGAAATAACTATATATTTAGTTTTTTCTTGTGTTGTGTTCTTTATGAGTTGTTGTAAAATTCTCTCACGTGAAAGAATAAACTTGGCAAGTGCTCATTTATATTCAGCTGCTTATAATGGAATGTTTCAAAACAGTGTAACTTCAAAAGTCTCTATATTTTTCACTGTTGTTTTGCCCCTGTCCCAAACTGTTTTGGAGTGTGTTCAGGAATTTATTTTTATTTCAAATGATAGATTTGTTTATATTCACAGAAGACACTGGAAATCTTTATTTTGCACAATTTTTAGATATAGTTTCAAGGGAATTAACAAATCACAGGTGTTTTTTATTGCACTTAACAGGATGTCCTTACTTTTGTGGAAATTGGGATTGTAATTGTGGCTGCCAAAAATAAAAAACATGTCTCTGACTTATGTGTAGTAGTGAATGCTCAAATAAAGGCACTTTAACACTATATTCAACAATATGTAATAATAATAATAAAAAAGCACTCCTCTCACTAGAAGCTAAAAATGCAGACACAGCCAGTGATTCACAAAACAGTGATGATATCACTGAGTTAAAAAGACAGTATGACTAATCTTCTACACTCCCGTGCCACAGTGACATCATCATCATGAGACGAGAGTCTGATTGTTGCGAGGTATTGGACATCTTAATTCCAAAATTTTATACCATGTGTTGACTGTCTCAAAGAGGGATGAGTGTTCTCTTGGCAAGTAGCAGTGCTTTCCGGATAAAATTCACATAAACACAAAAAGAGCAAGTGAGCGAGCAAAGAGAGAGACAGACAGACACAAAATGAGTCATAGTGCAATGACATTACCACACATGAAATGTATGCAGTATGAGTAGCAAGAAAGAATTGTCTGAAAGGAGACATGAGTAAATTCTGGGAGTGAGATCATCATGTAAAAGCTAGTCTGCATTTATCTCAATGTGAGACTCTTCAAGCAGTTTGATCATGCTCTTCATTAACTCTTAGTAAAATAAAGGCAATGATCTGTTTGGCATGTGGGTGCCAAAAGAACACAAGATAAAAGATGACTGTACCACTTTCCTTTGTGCTTATTGTTTAATCATCAGGACATTTTGAACTGTACTGCAATTGTTTCATTGGAAACCTGCACTGCCAAATAATAATGCTAGCTTGTTTATGTGGTAACTACTAAATGCAAAATGTATCAAGCTGTTTTTAAGGGCTTGTTAATGTTGTGTTAACAGTCATAAAGCTTGCTCATAAGAAACAGGAACAGATAAATTGAATTAGGACAATTTTGATGAGCTAAGCTAAAGTTTCCTCTTAACAGTCTCTTGCAGCAAGCAGAACTGGGCCTGAGGGAGAGGGAGAACCAGGGCTGTAACTGTGGAGACTAGCCAGCACGGAGGTCCGATGATGGTGGTTCCCCACCGCCTTGAAGGCACCAGGGCTTAATAAGTTTTCATCAGGGCTATGCTCACAATAGCAAACAGTACAGCACCTCGCCGTACACAACTATAAGAAACCCCAGCGAGAGCATTAACAAACGAAGTTGGAAATGAAAACCATAATCCTCTTTGAACTCAGGGGTGGCCAGATATTCTGTTCTGGACTGCTTTGTCAGCACCCAGGGTGAAGGAGGACTGGTAAAGGAAGAAGAGGGGGAGAGGTGATAGTAATGAGAGATGTGCAGGGAGTCAGGGGAGAGTTAGAGTTATGGCCTTGGCATATTTGTTTATATCATTTTGGATGGAAAAATGAGGCATATCCCCTAAGTACAAGGCTAGCACATTGCAAGTTTATTAGTATTATATTTATTTCATATTTTTTACTGTTACTGCTATTATTATAAATGACCTTGCAGATAATTTTGATTAATTAACCACAAATCAAGCATTTTACAGGCTGTTATACACTGCCTGGCCAACAAAACAAATATCCCAGAGCATGTGATTAGATAATTACTGCTGTGATTAATGTTTCATCTGGCAACAATTCTTTTAACCCTAACTGCCTCAGTGAGCAACTTCTCATTTCTTAAACAAGCATGTCGAAAGACGTATTGCATGGTCGAAGAAAAGATGTTACTGTGCTTAAGGAGGATTAAATTATTGGCCTGCATCAAGCAAAGAAAAGAAGTAAAGAGATTACTGAAATGATTGGAATTTGGTTAAGAATTGTCCAGCGCATTATTTAAATGTGTAAACCATCAATTTTGCGAAAGAAATGTGGAAATCTGAAAATAGGCTTTCGTTTACTAGTATGCATGCAGAGAGGTCTCTGGAGGAATGGAAAATGTCACGTGGTCTGATGAATTCAGATATACCCTGTTCCAGTGTAATGGGCTCATCAAGTAAAAAGGGCCAAAAAGGGAGGTGCATAAAGTGATGCACACATTGTACATAGTGCCCACTGTACAGGCTTTACACATGGTTTCATATATGGTTACATATATCGGCCAGGGCTAGGTTCGGGAGTATTAAACTGGAATAAAATTACTTCAGCTACCTGAATATACTGAATGACAGGTTATTCCATCAATGGATTTTTTTCCTCCGCGATGACAGGAGCATTTCAGGATGACAGTGCCAAGGTTCATCTGGTTCAAATTGTGAAAGATTGGTTGTGGATGTACGAAAAAGTAATTTTTCACACATGAATTGGCTAGCGCAGAGTCCTGACCTTAAACCCACTAAAGGTTTTTGGATGTGTTGGAACAAAGTAGTTCAAATCTCCCATCGCCAACGCAAGATCTCAGTCAAAAATGAAGGTAAATCTGGTTGGAAATAAATTTGGTGATGTAGTCCAAACAATGTTATGGCAAATACATGTCGAAATAAAAGCTAAAGGCGGTACTGATTAATAAGCACTTCTGCCAGGAGTGAGTTTGTACAGATACACCAAAGATGAAATTTTCAAATAACAAAACTCAGTGAAATTGGTGTACACTCGTATTACAATCAGCTTTAACTTTACACAATGAATAAGGACCAGTGTGTTAACAACAATGGCCAAAATGACAGCACTAACTCAGGGTTCCCCTGAGGGCTATAAAGTCCAGGCAGACAGGACTTTTTTTCAGTCTGTCATATGAGAACTAGAGAGAAAAAATACACTGGTCTTTCAGAATAAGGGTGTGTTACATAACCAAGCATTTACGAATATTCACAATTCATTTTTGATTTAACAAATATTAAACTAACAACCAAACAAAAGTTAAATTAGTCTTTTTTGCTAGTGTATTGAAGAGGAATCATTAGGGCATACTTCCCTCAAGTTACATTAAACATTCAAACCCATTATTTGAAAAAGAGACATTTTGTAAAATGGAATAAAAACAACAATGTGTGAAGTTATTTCTCTTGAAATGTTAACGCCCAAAAGCACAAAGAATGTATTTCCAGTATTTTTGCTGAGAGAATAGACTGTAATTTGCCAATAGAAAAACAAAAGCTAGAATTTGGTGCCTACAACACACTAAGAAAGATGGGGCATCACCTTGTCACAGAGTTACATCACCTTGTAGCTCTACAAATCGAATCGATATTTTAGCTTTTTGACAGATCTGGAAAGCAGACAGGCCAGTGTGTTGAAGGGATCAAAATATTTTTGGAACTGTGCAGGTATCAAATTTAAAATGTATTATTTACAAAATACAATCAAGGTATTTATTCAAAACATTCATTGTCTGTAACTGCTTATCCAGTTCAGGGTCATAGTGGGTCCGGAGTCTACCCAGAATCACAGGGTGCAAGACAGGAACACACCCTGGAGGGGATGCCAGTCCTTCACAGGGAGACATACAATCACACCTATGGACACTTTTCAGTCGCCAATCCACCTACAAAAGTGTGTTTTTGAACTGAGGGAGGAAACCCACGTGGACAACACAGCAAACTCCTCACAGACAGTCACCCAGAACAGGACTTGAACCTGCAACTTCCAGGTCCCTGGAGCTGTGTGACTGTGACACTACCTGCTGCACCACCGGTCCACCCAAAAATAAATCACAGATTGAAATTTGTAAAATAGTGTAAAATACTATTTTGTCTGTTTGTCAAAAATGTAAATGATGTAAGATTCACCAGGAGGCTTCTTATTTCTGACACTCTATTCTCTCTAAGTGTGTAGATTTATGAATCATCCTGTACATGTTGAAATCATGAACTCATTCACTGTTATGGCTTAACTTTACAGTAATTGGACACTGTTTTACAGAGTTCTGTGTGTTGTGGGGGGGAGGGTAGTGTTTCTAACATTTTCCTTTTCATTCTGACTTTGGGGAGCATGATTCATCTGCTTCTCAAAAATAAAAAGGTCATATGAAAGCTTGGAAGTCCAGGATTTAAATGCCCTAGCTGTACATCTCACCACATTCCAAACCATATTATCCAGCCTCTTTTAGACCAACTCTTCTTAGAGCCATCCAGGGTTCTCTTAACGGATATCATTCGGAAGGTTCTCAAACCTATAACATTTTAAAGAATGTAGGTGACAAAACTCCTGTCTCATTTTCTTCCCCATCCTCCAGACAGACGGAAAAGAGGCTTAGGCCAAAGAGAGTAGTCAAAGCAGGAAGAACTTTAGTATGTACAGTCTGACATATGATTTAAATAAACTATTGTTTGGGTTACAAACCTTAACTCAAGGGTGAAAATCTGGTGACTTGGTGTCTGGTGACTGTGCGAGTGTGTGACTCATTTGTATGATCTACAGTTCACTTAATGCACTCTTGGATTCTGAATCGACAGGCTAATGTCTTCTGGATGTAGTTTGTCACATCTGCTCATAGCTTGACAGATGATTGCTATCATAGGTTGAGGGCTAGTTGTCCAGTAAAGTTGTGACCCTTCTAATAGGGGTGTGGTCAGAGAAGCAATCTGGACACTGTCAACACCTTTGTTCCCCAAACAGGCTTCTCCAGGCTTCTGGAGCGGCACCACATGGAAAGTAGTGTGCAGTGGAAACTGGCTGCCAAAAAGCCCAAGCTCTGCACCTCTTCCAGATTAGCATTCCTTCCATCTGACACATGCGCTGTGAGGCAGATTATCATCTAAGTGGACAAAATGCAATTTAGAGTAAGGTGGGCTCTTCAAAAGAAAAGTGTAGACATTTTATGTCATGACTATTAAGAAACAGGAAGGGTAACATGAGAAAACATAGAACACAGCCAAGAGAAGCTCGTTCAATTTAAACAATATGGATACTGAGCTGATACGTCTGAATGACGAGGAAGTAATTAAATTTCTAATATCCCTCACATTTCTCAGAACAGCTTCAGTGGGGCTCTACTGTGAAGGTAATTTTTGTTATAATGGATAGCACTTTTTAAAGACACTGACATTTGTTCATTTCCTCACCTGGTTTCACCTCATAAGGAGTAGACGGTAAGGAGCCTTCTTCATTACCCCATCTATCCCTGTCACTAAATCAAAAAACTGCCTCAACTCCAGTCCGGCCCCAGCTCCCTAACAGTAGGAACGGAGGGGGGGCCAGAGGTGTGCAGAGGGAGAGAGAGAGAGTGAGGAATGGGGTGGAGTGAGGAGGCATGGAAGGGTGTGGGAGACTGTAAGGCAGAGGAAGAGAGAGAGCCGCTACTAGCTGCCCCACTATTTCATGACTTTTACACCGCTTAATCTAAGAGAAAGAGAGAGAAATAGAAGCAATGAAATGGGGCAATAGGATTAAGAATATAAAAGTTCAGATAAATTGGTACACACAATGCATATGTAAAGCACCACACATTATTCATTCATTCATTATCTGTAACCGCTTATCCAATTCAGGGTCGCAGTGAGTCCAGAGCCCACCCGGAATCATTGAGCGCAAGGCAGGGAATACACCATGGAGGTCCTTCACAGGGCAACACAGACACACACACACACACACACACATTCACGGACACTTTGGAGTCACCAATCCACCTACCAACGTGTGTTTTTGGACTGTGGGAGGAAAACAGAACACCCGGAGGAAACCCACGCGGACACGGGGAGAACACACCAACTCCTCACAGTCAGTCACCCGGAGTGGGAATCGAACCCACAACCTCCAGGTCCCTGGAGCTGTGTGACTGCGACACTACCTGCTGTGCCCCCATGCCACCCCACCACACATTAAACATATATTAATCGAACATTACAAATTGTTATCCATCTGTTCCTCTGCATACATTTTGTTTGAACCTTTTTACCCTGTTCTTCAAATGGTCAAAATCCCACAGGACCACCACAGGTATTATTTGTCTTGTGGATAATTCTCAGCACTGTAGTGACACTGACATTGTGGTGCTGCGTTATTGAGTGTTGCGCTTGTAAAAGTGGATCAGACACAGCAGTGCTGCTGGAGTTTTTAAACCCCTCAATGTCACTGCTGGACTGAGAACAATCCACCAACCAAAAATTTCCTGATGAAGAACTAAGCATTCATTCATTCATTCATTATCTGTAACCACATATCCATTTCAGGGTCGCGGTGGGTCCAGAGCCTACCTGGAATCACTGGGCGCAAGGCGGGAATACACCCTGGAGGGGGCAGAACAAAGCAGTGGTTCTCAAATATTTTCTGCCCCTTTTTGTAGATGAGACGATTTTTAATCCGCCCACCAACTCCAACACACACATACACTTATATTGCTTCCAAACTCCACTGGAATTATTTTAAAATATGTAATTCATATTAAACTGCAACTTCTTATGGAACTAAATAAAATTACAAATACGAATGTGGAATTATTACAAGTGACATGCAATATGTATCTCATTTATTTTTCTTGCTGTGCCCCACCACTACCCCACCCCCACATTGGAAACTTTGGAAACACAAATTGTGCAGATGAATTACTGCCTCTGACTTCAACCTTAAAAAGCAGACCAACAAGATGTGTGTCTAAGAGTGGACACTGAGCGGACACAGGGTTTAAAAACTCTAGCAGCACTGCTGGGGCTGATCCACTCATACCAGCAAAATACACAGTCACACAACTCATGACTCCACCAGGTCAGTGACCTGACAATTGACTCCACCAGCCAAATCATTCCTGAAATTGATGGACAACAGATAGACTACTCTCTGTAGCTGTAAAACTACAAAGAGCTGCTGTATGGCCAGTTGAGTTGAGAAAATGGACTGTAAGAGTATAAACAAGGAGGTGGTCAATGTTATGGCCGATCAGTGTATGAGGTTCACATGCCAGATATTAGCTCTTTTCAAATAGTAGTGCTAAAGACAGGCTGTCATGCAGGTTCATAACTGAATTCACGTTAGCCAGCATTATTTTGCACAATAAAACATGACATTACCATCGCCAAAACTTTTTGGCCATTTAGTTTATATGCTGGAATGAAAAAGAGCATACAAGTGATGTAATGAAATGCAAAACATTTTCTTTTCAATTGTGAAGCAATTTGGGTAAGACAGTCTGGTGAGTTACAGCCTCAGTCCTGCTGCCATTAGCTCATATTTTCTCCAGTGTGGATTACTTCTTCATAAATTTTAATTATATATGAGTGGCATTGCCATCATTTGTCCATAGCTGAGGCTAACAAATAGCTATTGGTTATGATCATGAGCATGTACTTTTAAGTATTTTTGAGGTTGTATACAATATTATTCAACTTCAAATTCAATTCTGGTGCCATTTATTTTCCACTGCATATTCTCAGATTCCAGCACACTATTATATTTATATATATTTAATAAAATAGCATTAGAATACACTTAGATATTAGCTGATTTTTTTAGTTCACAAACGATTGATTTATAGATTTAGATGAGGCCTTCACAAATGTGTGCCGAGACTCAAGAGAAGACTCAAAGAATGAGTGAACTTATTGGACTGAACAGCTGTAGACATCAGCTCAAGTCTTCTTTGTTGTTTTATTTATTTAATTAAAAAAAGCCTTTTGATTAACTTTAAAGCCAACTTTCATTTACAGTATGAGTTACATTTCTCAGTTCTGCTCAGAGTGTTTGGGCATGTTGGCCTTGGCCTGTGGCCTGACTGAATAATCTGAGAGAAATGCCCACACAACCTTAAACAAAACACACTGAAATCACTAACCACTTCCTCCCAATAACCATTAATGAAGCAAACTGTGTTACAGCCTCAGCCTACCAAGCAAACAGTCCAGACCTCGAAACACATGTTCAGCAGATTTCAAGAGAGAGAAGGATAATAGTTAAGTTTTTATTTGGGTGGGGGGGTGGGGGGGAGGTGTGCTACTACACTGGGCAGGAAACGGAAAGGGTGTCAAACGGGTCGGAATCCAGCTCCAGACCGCAGAGCTGAGTGGCATTCCTGCTCCCCGGTGATAGCTCTACCTGCCGCTCCAGCCTGACCACAGCCATAATGAGTCAAAGCAGGCTCGGAGAAACATTCATCCTAGAACTGCAGCATGGCTTCAGCCAGACCTTTAATGTGGTTAGTGCTGCCAGCTGCAAAATGTGCACAATAAGTGCTGTTTTTTTTTCTTTTTCTTCAGGGGCAACACATGTGGGCAGAGCAGAATCCACACAGTACAGTTTTACAGTTATATTAACCCCTGCTAATACATACTTACAAAATCTACAAATGTTGCAGAGCAAACAAATTAGCACTAGCAGGTGCAACATACCTAGCAGTTTATGAGGCCAAGACCAAGCATTACTAAACACAATAAAAACAAGAGTATAAAGTTAGTACATTTTATTAGAAATCAACTGGCCAGGAGAGACTAAGAAGTGCAATGCTCAGTGTCCAGCACTGAAAGCACTTTCAGATGGAAGCTTCTTCAGAATCCAGGAGTGCAGGAGCTCCATTTCTGCCCTGCAGAGCTGGTGGTTGAGTCCAGGAAAAGAGTGGAATGAGGTATTCATGCCAGCCTTTTTCAGCAGACAGCTGGTCTCCTCTCCCCAGGTGTGGGACACCAGCTCATCAGCTGTTCCATGACATTGGAGGAGTTCTGGTAAAGGACGCTGTGTTGCATTTTCAACAGCCTACACACCAAAAATAGAAGCAGGTTTGGTATTTTTGGAATCACATTTTTACTGTTTTCTTTTAAGATTTTCAAATATGGAGCTAATTTTGTATTGGATCACAAACTGCAAACAGGTGGGAAAAAATGTCTCATACCAGGAAAGATATGCAAAGACACGCCAAGGAATGTATCCAAATTTGACCCCAAAATAGAATAGGTTTATGAGTTTGTTAATTACTAAGCTCAAGCAACATCGGAAGAAAGTAAACATATCAATCAGAGGCCACAAACAGGGAAAACTATATGGGAATTAGGTTAGTATCATTCAAACTCCTACTTGTATCGGAAATGCAACGCACACTTTCACAACTAACCACAATGCATTAACTCCTCACAGTATCCAAACTGTACTAAGGGATATTTGTTTACCTGATACACAACTGAGTCCTTATTAAGGAAGCTGGACAGAGCAAAGACCCCAGCCACATCCTGGAAGTATCTGCACACCAGGTGTAATGCCATGGCTCCACCCATAGAGAACCCACCTTGCCAGAACAAAACAGAACACTGAGATTATGAGATTATGTAGCCGGTCTCACTCTGTGCTACAGCTGAATGATGGATTCTTGTTTTCATCAGGCAGCAAAACAACATGTAAAACAGCTGTATTTAATTATGCTTTGTGGCTGTGATATGATGATTCATCCACTGGAAAAGTTAAGTGACAGATTTGTGCCCAAAATACATAGGCAGTATATTTGTAGAGAAAGAGAATGGAGAAATAGAAAAAACAAAAAACAAAAGAGCACTACAATCTAGAACTAATTACAACAAATTGTCAGACTTGCTGAAATTATGCTTTGATTAATGTATTAAACAAGTCAAATTGACATGGAACCAAACATATGAATGCTAATTAATAAACATAAAAAAATATATATAGCTTAAGACGTCTTTGACACAAAAAACCCCCAAACAAACCTGAAATGCAAATGAAAGCTGGTCCTTAGTTCCACATCATCAAACCTCCATTTCTCTGGAACCCCTTTCACGAATCTGTCCTTAATCTCACACATCTGGGCAAACTTGGGCACTGAGTGCACATCTGGGAAAGTGCACTAGTAGCCATCACTCTGTCAGAGTGGGTAGGTGGAGCAGTGCTTGAGAAAGGATGGATAGGGTTCACATGTTCTTTAAGTGACAGACAGTAATGCCACAGGCATTTGTGACCTTGTGTCCTGGGAATGCTGTCTTAATTAATTACAGCTTAACTAAGACAGGTCTATTTCATTTCCACTGAAACACGCCTCATATTTTTCAACCACCCCAAACCCTCTACCTTTCTGCTTCTGCCTAGAGTTGTTTGGCTAGAAGTCCTGCATGTGTGTTTGATACCTCATTTCTCAAGGGCTTTTCCCATGGATCGGTACACCTAAAGGACTGAAAAACATACACAATAGCCTACGGTCGCCCTCTTGAAAAACGTTTTCCATGGAAAGTTCTGGCGCTTGTCAGTCCGTCAGCCCGGGAAGTGGACTCAGGGTACAGACCACTTCGTTTCTCCAGCATGCGGAGTGACTCCAATGAGTATTTATAGTTAATGACAAAATGTTATGATTTAGGAAGATAATATTTCAGCAGTCTCGCAGGAACATGTGTTTTTTGAATCAGTTTCTCTGGAACCAAGTTCAGGGGCTTTTCTGTCCTTCCACACTAGGCCTTTCACACAAAGCTTTGTTTTTTCTCCCCTTTTCACATTTTACTCAAGTATTTTTGGGTATTTATATGTTTCTTGCCTCAACAGCTAACCATTCTCCATCTGTTGTCATTGCTCTTACCAGTCTGCCAAAGCTTACATGCATAACCTCTTTGTGACTTATCCTCCATACAACCTCCTGCACATTTCCTGAGGGAACTTTACCTGGACTATGCTATGATTCTCTCTTACAGCACCATTTCCTGCCACTTTTATTTCACTGTGATTTATGTGTGAACCTGATAACTCAAATATTTTGAGATAAAGCTGTGGAGCAACCCGAGTATCTTCCAGAAATTCTTTTTTAAGCCCACTTTGGCAACATATGAAAGGAAAAAGAAATTTGATAAGTTTCATTCCTTACTTTATACAACCAGAGAGAAACATAAGAGCAGTGGCCCGAAACTCTCTTTAATTTGGAACAAGTGATGTGTGAGAGAATGTAAGATCGAGTAAAGCAATAAAGGAGAAGGAAATGAAGATGGCATACAGGGAGAGAGAATGGCAGGGGGCTAATAAAACAGAAGCCATACCGATAACCATCCTGTGTTTGGGTACACCGGCTCGGATCTCATCTTGGACTACAGCTCCTAAATTACTGCACATCTCTTCAATAGACTCCAAATGCTCCGGACAGTCACGAGAGATTTTGTAACGGTCAAACCACACGTGAGACAGTGACCCATGCATGGGCGTGTACGGCCTGAGGAGATGCAGTTATAAGTCAAAGTTAGCAGTTAATACACAAAGTTTAATCAGTTACATCTGGCATTATTTGAACATGGTAAACATGACTGTTGAGAATTCAGCATGAACCTAGGATCAGATTAACACATGACTCCAATCATTTAGAGAAAATATGTAATTAGAGTGATGTTCAACTCAACAGGATTAAATATCTTAATATACCGTGCAGGAGCTGTGGGGAAGATCACTCTGATATGTTCAAAAGCCATGTCCTTTGCCAACACATCACGAACCCAAGCTTGTAATCCCGGCCCTGTGTCTCCTAACACATTAAACAAAAAAATCACAAAGCACTTCAGTACTGCAAGCAGTTCTATTAATGCACTGAACACACAAACCAAAAGGAGTACGGTGTTTATTCATATACAAATTCAGGACACTCATATCTGTGATATTGGCCCAAACACACAAATAGCCAGTTATAGAACAAACAGGTAGCCCAAATATCAAGATCAAAAACAATATATACTATCAGACTTAGCTATTTAAAAGGACTATATTCAGTGACATCAGTTAATCATAGATAAATGAACACTTAAAATGCATACTGTCACTCTCTGAACAAAACCTTATGGGGTGGTTTCCCAGATAGAGATTGAGCCTAGACTATGTCCACCTTTCAAAGGAAAATCACAATTCAAAATGCTGGGTAGTCCAGGGCTAGGCTTAATTGCTATCACTCTGGGAAAATATCTCTATAGCTCCTTAAAACCTAGACTTTACAAGAGAAGGCACATTATTTTTGAATATCAGCATGAAGTGCAAAGCCATGATTTTGGTCATTTTAACCCATTAACATTAGTTTATATATCATAAACATTTTAAAGTGCAAAATATAGGTAGCATTATCAAAAACAGATGTAGACATTGTTTTAAAAGTGACATTGTACAGCTTACTTTTTTTTATAAATTATAGTATGTATTAGATAGCATGTTTGTATATAGGTAATTCAATCAACTATTTCCAACATCTGTGTATCTATATAGTAAAAAGGCATCATAAATGTATTTTACACTAAACAAGTGCCTTTTAAGGGCCTTCAATCTGTCATTAACTGTGTTAGACTGCTAAACATTCTTGTTTAGTTTTGCATAGATTTTGTAACAAATGTAAATTCTCTTTATACCCTTGTTTTTGGTGGTTGTACTCAGTAGTTTTATCCCTCTATTTCCTTGTGTTTAACTCACAATTAAATTAGTTTTACACAGGTCCAGTGCTGTGATTGGAGAGATTTAGACAAGACTGTCTTAATCACGTGTCAAACTCAAGGCCCACGGGCCAAATGTGGCCCGCCGTGTCATTTGATGTGGCCCGCAAGAGCTTAAAAGATCTGACTGACTGCAATCTAGTGGCTTAATGCCATCGCTTCACGGGTAACATAATTGGCATGAATTGTCGAAAATGGAGTTTAGGGTCAATGCATTTTTAGAAAATCATCATTTAGACTTAATTATTAATTATTCTGCCACTAATTCTAAAGCGTGCATTGACCTTAAACTACATTTCCCACAATGCATGCCAATTATGTTGCCCGCCAAGTGACAGCATTCCACCACTAGACTACTCTTCAAAGTGATTTTTTCAACAAGTGGAATTAAGAAATAGCTACAAATATTGATCCCAAAATGTCCAGGAAAAGAAAAATTAATGCCAATGGAAGACAGTTTCAAGAGAGATGGGAAGGCAAATACATGTTTGTGCTTCAAGGAGAAAAACTGGTATGTCTTTTGTGTTATGAGGCGGTGGCAGTTGTCAAGGAGTACAATTTAAGTCTGCACATTGATACAAAACACGGAGCTAGGTATGCCAAAGTTAGCCTGCAAGACAAGCTATAAACTGTACAACAATTAAAAGGCAAACTGCAATCGCAGCAGAATACGTTCACAAGAGCTACGGCCCAAAATGACGCAGCTGTGAAAGCTAGCTTTATTGTAGCTGAAGAAATCACTCGTGCGTCTAAGTCTTTTTCAGAGGGTGCATTTTTGAAGCGGTGTATGCTGAAGGTCATAAATTGTTTTTGATGAAATTTTGTTTTATTCACTTGGATATTTTGATCGTTGATTGATGGAGTAATATGAGTTTCGTAACCTCACAAATGAACAGGATTTATGTTGTTACAGAGCAACAAGAAAACATTTTTACATCTATGCATATATTTATAAGTTGAATAAATAATAAATTCAGAGTTATTTAACATTAAGGAGTACTTAGATTTCTTCTACATTAAACTTGGTTACACTTAGTTACATTTATACTGCTCTACAGTTACATCTGGCCCTTTGAGGGCAACCATGATGCTGATGTGGCCCTCTGTGAAAATGAGTTTGACACCCCTGGTCTACATTGTCTGCCCTCTATGTAAGATATAACACAAAGTCAGACTGACTCATGCAACCCACAAAAAATACCCTTAGTGAGGTTTTATTTTACTACTTTTGGATTAGTAAGCACTCCAGATCCAAATAGTTGGTTTAAATGTTAAAAAAATGTTTTCTAAATTTGATCAAATACTGAATGTTCACTGTGGAACTATCTACGTCACTGGATCAATGCAGTGATACTGTAAATTGTGAACAAAATTGTTGAACAAGGATATTGATAAAAATAATCGACCTAACGTTACTGCAGTCTACCATTATTCTAGTGAAAAGAGCCTCCACTACATGCAGGCTTTATCCAGAATCACTTTCTGCAGCATTTCCAACAGGTTCAAACAGTACACAGCCCTGCGCAGGTTTTCAGAGCTCAGACAGACATTATTAGCTGGAGATATTAGCTCGACTGCGACTGTGTAGAAGGGAATTAAATGTGTATCGTTAACCAACTTGACCAGACTGACCAGTTTTACCATTATTACTATAAAGTCACGGCATGTTAGCGACAGAAAAAAACGGCACTGTTGAAAGCCAAAAATGAGTCTAACTCAACAGAAAATCGCTCCGGCTCTTAAATCCATAATACAAACGTCACTCGGGCACCTGAGCCGTGTAGAAAGAGGACGGAGGCGGTGTGTTTTCCAGTCTGAGACACCACACACCTCCGCAGCTTCTCCACAGCCGCCATGACGACCGGTCGAGATCTCGCGAGAGAGAGAGAGAGAGAGAGAGAGAGAGAGAGAGAGAGAGAGAGAGAGAGAGAGAGAGAGAGAGAGAGAGAGAGAGAGAGAGAGAGAGAGAGAGAGAGAGAGAGAGAGAGAGAGAGAGCGCATCTCCTGTGAGCCCCAGCACTGCTCCAGCATCCACTACACTTCTCCTCGTTTAAGGCCTTTAACCTGGTGGACACTGTGTACTGAAGGTACTACCTTAAATTCTCTGGCATAGGCACATTCAGGAAAGTGTTCAAATGCAAGCTGCTCTTGAAAGGCTCTCAGAATTATCCTGAGGGACTAACAGAGTTACTTCAGTGGCTTGTACTCCAACACACTCACCTCTCTGATGCTCCCTCTTTCATCTCCCTTCTATCTCTCACTGTATCCAATGTCTGCTCTCCTAGCCAGCTCTCTCAAGTTTCTTTTTTGTCTTTCATGAGTGTTATTTTCAATTTTCCAGGTAATTTATGTATCAACGTTTATGTAATACTCTACAATTTTACTACATCTATACAACAATTAAAAGAAAAAAAAAATTTCAAGTGTTAGCTGCAGAGGTTTTGTTTTTATTGCGTTATACAATAAGATTTCTACAAACCTTTCCAAATCTTTTCTTTCTCAAGATTCAACTTCAGATATGGGTTTAAGCACAACATAGGACTTTACATAAACAACTTGTGTAAGCAAAATAAACACAGCTAGGAAGCAGAAATTAACCAGTTTTACCAATTTAAATTTTGTAATTAATTGCATGTATATTAATTGCATATAGCAGTGGTTCTCAAGCTGGGTGCATGTTGATGAATGTTGTAGTTTTATTTTTCCCCTCACTCAATCACACCAACCTCAAATTTGGAAAGGGTTGTTAATTAGCTCTTTAGTTGCATCATGTCTGTTGAATCTCTAAAATGTCTAGGACCACCAGGACAAGGATAGAAAACTACTAGCATGAAATTAACAAGAAATCACAATTAAATTATTAATAAGTATGATTTATGTCAAATCATTAATTGTATATATATATATATGGTGTGTGAGTGAATGAGTGTGAGCCCAGATATCGATTGGCACTCTGTCCTGGGTGAAACCCTAGTGCCCGATGCAGTCCTCCAGGTGGACGGTCGTTCCTGGTCGAGAGTACGCTGTGCGCATTTGGCTGCCGCTTCTCACCAGTGTGTGTGTGGATTGAGTGTTCTGAGCAGTGTGGGTTGTAAAGCGTCCTTGGGTGTCTAGAAAGGCGCTATATAAGTGTAAAGATACATACATACATACATATAGTGACAAACCCCAGTAGAAAGTTTTGTAGTCTTTTAGTCTTTTGTTCTTATGTCTCTGTTGACTTGTGAGGGTTTGTCTATTTTTCTGTTATTTGGGACCCTGCTGAGCTGAGAAAGAATGAACTGCTTAGCCTCAGAGACCTTGTCTGATAAAGACTTATCCAGCTCTGTGTTCCAGTGCGCTATATCATGAGCAGAGATTTAGTGGAATGTCTGGATCTACAGTTAAGTTTGAACACATTCTGGACTCTTATCTTTAACAAAACACAGATTATTTATTTATTTATTTTGTTTTAAATCTTGATTCTGGTATATTTCAGTTGCTGCGCGCAGCTGGACCACACATTTTGTGTCCTAAGCCCAACTCTCCAACGTGCTGTCATTACATATAAGATGGGTTTAATAGCCAAAATATGTGTGCTTCTGTGTATTTGACTTCCTGTGTCAGACAAATTAGCTGTGTCATCACCCCCACACATGACAGCAACATAATTCTCTTCCAGGTTTTGTTTATTTCATTTCTCCATGGGCAATTATATAGTGCTGTGGGACCAATCTCTTTCAGATTGCCAGACAGCTTTTAACTTCATGGCAATTCTTTCATTGCCTGAAACTCAGTGTCTAATAAGAAACTGTTTCCATATAACATTGGAAACAGAATTTCTTCCTCTGCTGTTTAGTGCTAGGTGGTGATACAAGAATACACAATGTCGATTTACTTTTGTAGGGTTTTGTTGGAGTTATTCATGCGTGAATGAAACATGATTTGTCTTTTAAAACCCAATTACTGTAAACAGGGTTTATAGAAATTAAAATGGGATTTGATGGACATCCCTCTGTCACCCTATCAGTTTTTTCATTCATTTTCACCCATTTGTCATTGCTGAGTCTACATATAAATTCTTTTCCTGTGCCTACAGTGAGAAACAAAAATACTGGGTCAAGGTGGCTCAATTTAACATACTTTCACCCCTGCACTCTAGACTGCACAGGTCAGATTATTGTGAACTGTGTCCACCTCCAGAAGTTTCTAGGTTTCTTTGCCAATATTTTTAATAAGGTAATTGAGCTATCTGGTATTTAATCTCATGTTTAAAACAGCTTGCCTTTGCATCTTAGTTACAATTAAGGAAACGCAGAACCCCCAAGCAGTTACAATCAGTGTCATGTATTTGTCCTAATACTTATGCTCATCTAAAATTTGTAAAATTAAAACATTGCATTTTTCCCGTATGGCTACATGAAAAAGGTTTCCCAGAACAGTTCAGTACTTTCATGTTTTAATGGTCGAGTATACAAATTGTTTGAATATATGACAAATATGGTCCACTTTATATCACTGTCCAAATATACATTTTTCTCACTGTATGTGAACTAGAAAATTAGTGGATTTAAAGTATTTGAACAGTAAAAATATGCTTTAATTTCTACTTGAGGGCAATTATATGTATATGTAGATTGAGGATATTCACCTTAGCTACTTTGGCAAACATAGGACACCTGTATTATTCATCGGCTAAAATTAGAAACGTTGTGTAGAGCTCTCTGACAAGAAAATGCATTTATGCTCTTGTAGCTGGGTTACAGATCAAATAAAATTAAACATGAAAGGACATGTGCCATATAGAGTGCCATTATATGGTGGTTTTGAATAAAGTGTTGAAATATTTATTGGCTGAGGAATGATACACACCTCAGCAAAATAAAACCAAAGGTACAAGTAAGTAAAGCCCAAAAAATCCCTGGACACTGAGCAGACAGTACTATGGTCTATTACAGTATTCTGTAAGTTTATCTCTGGAGCGTGGGAGTATGTGCATGTGATGTTATGCAGTGTATATAGTCATGCTTAATGGGCTTCATTCTCATCTTCTGATGGAGTCAAGGGTTGATTTGTGTTTGCCACAACTGCTGTCTACAAGCTTTTATGTCTCCAGTGCTGTCACACGTTCCTTTTTATAACCAAGTGTCTAAACATGGAATGAATGCCAAAGTAGTGGGGAAACCTCAGTGCCTTCTAGGCCTTCAGCAAAGGCTTAATGTTTTAATTTTTTTTCCTCCGGTGAAACATAAACAAACCAAAGAACAGCGTTTCCCCACAATCATAGACGTTGCCTTTAATGGCACATACGCTACATTATTTGGGACATCAGAAGGCCTAGAATTAAGTTTTGCATTTCGCCACTGTGCCACAGGAAATCTGACTGCAGGTCCCTTTTTACCAACAGCCTCTTGGCAACATCTGTGATTTTAAACACACTCAGGTTAGCCATCATTCCTCAACCTAGAGCCAAAGTGATGACTTACATGCATAGACCTGCCATGATGGGACCAAGGACCCAATCTGTCTCCATTTAGAGGTCAAAGTCCCCCGCTGCCCTAAAGCAACATTCACAGACTCCATTTTCATGTCTATTCCCCAGCACACGTTGAGTCAGAGAGGACAACAATTGCGTCTGTTAATACCTGCTTCTGGTTTTATCATACTGGAAAGTGTGAGAGGGGAGGAAGACCACTGTGACGTGCATTATTTTTCACCGCACTGTTTTCTTTAACTTCTCCTTATGTTGCCCACATTTTTAAAAAATGATCTCACTGGTTAGTCCCTAGGAGACTCTCATGGCACTCCACTTAGTGCTCATCAATCAGTGCTGATGAAAGACTTGCCACATTCGCACTGAGAATAGCGATGACTAAAACAGCGAACCATTCTGAGTCAGGCCATTTCTAGGTGATTTAAATTCACTGTTTATAGAGTGGAGTTGGCCCTAATCGGATTCTCACGGTTCAATTGATGCTGCGAGTGTATTTGCAGGTCAAACTCTGCTTATTCAAATCAACCGAGACTCTTCTTACTTTTGCTCTCGCTGTGTGTCAGAATAACATTCATTGGCCTGCGTAGGGACTTGAGAACACAGAGGACATAAGACACACATGAGCCATTTCGATTTTGGTTGAGTAACGTGAAAGTAGCTGGATAGGTGATATTTCATAAAATTTTCTCATTTAATTCCCAGATAATTTAAGACATAATCAGACCTGTCTAATGGGTGAATTAAGGAATGTTTCAATTTGATAGTCCCTCATTTTGGCTAATTCATTTACCATGCATACTGTAAAAACCTCACTTTGTTAAATACCCACCATCTGGTACCATGGTTTATTTCTACTTGACCGCTTATGTTTGATTTGTCATACAATCCATCACCACTAAATCACCACATCCGTCTTCCACTAAATTAATCAATTAAAGTGTACCTAGTCTCATCAGACATCATTCATCATGGAAGCTTCCCTAAGTCCCATCCCAGAGTTATGTCAACAAAAGTAAAGCCAGCTACTTTTATACAACATTTCTGCACATACAGCACATTATATTGGATTCTACACTTCTAATTCCATCACCTGCATTTTGTTTTGCCTTCTTAATTTACTTGCATGGTACAATATGACTGCATTTCTTGACCAGCATCCTGGCTCCTGTAAAATGCAGGCTATGCTTTCATCTCTCATGTGGTCTGCACCAGCTCAGAGCTGGCCGGCTGTATCAGAGCCGTGTGTCCTGCCTCCACCTCTGCAGGAGCATGTGCTCTTGGCTGCTCGCTCGCACCGTTTATGGCTCCACTTCAAAGCCCCCTACTGTAGCTCTGCCAGAGAGCACCACATAACTCAGCCAACATGAAAGTATGGCCTGTCGTAAATTTAGCAAAAAAACTAAAATATACTGGAGCATAACAAGCTTAATAAGTAAGGAACAATGCCACAACTTCGTACCTAAGCTCATCTGGAGCACAGAGTCAGCTGCTTTGTTTTGGCCTAATGCGTTTAAGTGCATTTTCCGTATACAACTGGCCCCATAATTTCATACACCTACAGCACTACCGAGGTATTAGGTTCTTAGGAATGCATGCAGTAGGGCCAAGGAATTTTTTGGCGATGTGATTTTATTTTCTGGGTAGACTTTGATGTGGATCAACTTATTCTCTGTTCTTTCTTGTGCGGCAGAAAATTAGAAGCATACATGTCAGCACAAAGGTCAAGGGCAAAAACGAACTGTAACAATGAAGTTTGGCTTTAATGGGAATGTTTTACTCAAAACAGTAACAGTTAATGAGGAAATAAGTGAGCAGAGAAAGTGCAGGCCTCTGTAATCAACTCTCTTATAAGCTCAATGTTCCTGACAGTTGGAGTAAATAACAATTCATAATAAAGTACTGTGTGAAATGTGGCATCAGATGAAATGATGTTGATTTTAAACTGAAAAAATTAGGTGGAGGACCTCATGCAGTATCATGGATAATGGGGCAGAGCGTGGCAATGAGGCAATAGAGGCAATGTAATTCAATTACATATTATAAGCTTAAACAAATGTATAGAGTACTTTTGGTCAGGTGCATTGCTTTCTCAGTTCCTGAAGAGCTCTGTCAGTGTAGAAATCCAAAAAACATTTCACTGCTGCTGCGATCTTTAATGCATGAAGGCCTGATCTGTGACATTTTTGCATGACTCTACATTTATGTGTCCACCTGTGACCCCTCCTGGCTAATACTATGATAATTAAAGTAAACACTGGCAGCGAGTGGCTGCTTGCCTTCATCAACCCTCTTCCTGCACCCCCTATATGACCTCATCCCTTGTTCTTTCTATTAACCCCTACTCTCTTTATCGACCCTCTGCTCTCAGCTCAAGCTTCTCGGAGGGGGACGCTGCAGTTGGGGAATCACCTGCATTCACCAGGCTACTTATTAACAATAACACGAGTCTCTCATTTTCTTTCTCCCTCTCTCTTTCTCATCTCCTCTTTCTATTTGAGACAGGTTTCCATTACACTAAAAAAGGGGAACCAATGTTTCCTGTCCACTGAGCCTCCACTCTCTCACCTCTGCCAAATCTACTATATTTGGAACACGGAGGGCCAGAAGAAAAGCTTTGCCGGGACGTTTGCACGACAGACCCGGCCTCTGAGGTTGACTTTGGAGCACTGCAGCCCTCTGGAACCGATCTTCACACATTGTTTTGATGGACATGCCATGTGGAATGAAAGGAAAGCAAGAAAAGAAGCAAGAATGCAAGACCAAAAAGTGGGAAAGGAACAAAAAGTGGTGCAATACACCATCAGTAAAATGCTGTAATACATAAAAGTATTCACTATCATAGCAAAAATGTATTACTTTTCCTTTTTATTTTTTATTTGTTTGCACAGCATCTGAAAATGCCAGCTGGTCTTAATATTGCATGAACATTTCATGGTGAATGGACTAATATAAGTATTCAAAAAATACTGCTTAGAGTAAAATGTCTTTGAATATGTTCAGTTGTGCATGCACAGCTTTATCCGCTAGAAAACTATTATATAAAAATAGAATGATGTGGCAATGGCACATGATCCTAGGGTCAACATTCCCAGTGCCAAGCATGAACTAGAGGGGTATAAAGCCACTAGGCACTGCACAGTGGAAAAGTGGAACCGTGTTCTCTGCTGTGCAACATTGGAACATTGTCCTGTACATTTGGGATGACTTGGAGTAGTGTTTGTGAAACTGAAATGGTAGAGTGCTTAGCAAGACCCACTGACCCACATTCATTCCAAAAAAGGTGCTTTAAGTCCTATATAATGTCTGAAAATGGACATAATTTATCTTCTAGAGTTCATACAAAGTATGAACTGCTGATATGGAGATAAATGCAGGAGGATCAGTGCTAGGTGAAATGCTATAGCCTCCAGGAGAGTAGAGGCTGGGTGGTTCCTGATCTAATTTGCAAAGCCTTTTCCACTCCACCCTCACATTCTGTTCCCAGATCATTAAAGTGTGATGGCTCTTCCCAGGAGTCCAGGGCTCCCTCCTTGTCACATCGGAGCCCTCACGCTCACCTCACTTTGAAATCAGACACGGCAGTGATGAAGTTATTTATTATCCGCCCCCCCACCACACACACACACATACACTCTCCTCTGGAGGAAAAGAGATAGGAGGAGGGAGAGAAGAAAAGAAGGATTTGCTGGAGAGAGTTATTAATGTTATTGAAACCCTGTGTCTTTTTCGTATTATATTGTTTCTCCTCTGTGATATGTATCCCAGAACCGTGCTACTGAATGCACATGGATTCCGTGTTTATTTGGGGGTTATGCTCATGAGAACAATAGAAAAATTACAGAAAAGGTTATTCTCACAATGTGATGACTGGGCTGGTTTGTGTTGCCCAGCTTATGACAGAATTAGGAAACCCCAAGTTCATTTAAAGAATTCTGGAATATTTGTGTGATGGGGAAGAAAATGCAATAATCATGAATGTACTCGTCCAGAGCAGACTGGTTAACTGTTTATGTATATATTTACTATAAATATGAAGCTAAAAATAATCAAATCAAAATCAAGTAAAAATATCAACCGAAACATTTTTGTATATACAGAGATCAGCCAAAGCATTAAAATAACCATCTTGTAACCTAAAGGTTAGTGACGAGGGCTTGGAACCAGAAGAGAGAAAGCACATTGCTGTCCTTCTTCACCATCCACAGCTGAGTTACCTAAATCCAGATGGCTGCCCACAACTCCAGGTGTGTTTGCTTGTGTGTGTGTGTGTGTTTACTGCCAGGGATGGGTTAAATGCGGAGGAATAATTTTGTTGCTCGTTGTGCAATGGCAATAAAAAAAACAGTCTGTAATTCAACAATTACAGACTGTAGTCCAGCTGTTGTTCTGCATATTTCCCCCATGTTCTTCAATGCTTCGGACCCCCACAGAACCACCACAAATCACTGATGTGGTGGTGGCGTGTTATTGTGTGTTGCACAATAATATTCAGCCAACTGTGTCTTGTGGATTGCACACTTTGACAACTGATGAAGGACTAGGGCATAACTAACACAAACTGTGCAGTTCTGACTTTACATCTACAAAGCAGACCAACAAGTGAGCTGTGTTTAATAGAGTGAACAGTGTTTAAAAACTCCAGAACTCTGCTGTATCTGATCGAGTCTTACCCAGTCAACACACAATGACACACCACCACATCAATGTCACTGCAGTGCTGAAAATGCTCCACCACCCAAATAATACCTGCTCGGTGGTGGTCCTGAACATCACAGTGAAATGGGACTAACAAAGTATGCAGAGCAACATATGGACTACAGTCTGTAGTTATAAAACTACAAAGTGTATGTGAAACTGAAGTGATCAAAAGGAAAATGTGTTTAGAAAGATTTTAATGTTTTATCGGATCACTGTATACATCTGAAGCTTGTTTTTAAACTCTTCCCAAGTCTACATTAAAACTACATGTCTGTTGATGTGGTTTAAATATATTTATTAATAGTGTGAATGCTATGGTCAGCCATGTTAAAGAGCAGATATAGTACAGATTTCTGACCCCTTGCATGTAGCAAAAACAAACAAACAAATGACATGTATACATTTAAAACAAACTCTCACACATGAGACTCATTAAAAATTTTCACTCTGAATTTGGAGAGATATTTTTTGTGAATATAATCAGAAACATCACAAGAGGTTGTCCTTTAGTCAGTACCAGTAGATAAAATGATGGGAAGATCATTTCCAGTACGTTAGAGAGATAAGTCTTTGTGTCTTCAATTTCAGTGACGGATGAATTCCTCCTTTGTCCATTTCATTACATGGTATTCCTGGTTTGCTTTGGTCTTTCATGCATCGAATTAGCTACTGGGGCACAGTGGTCCCAGCTGGGTGACTTTGACTATCACTTTCCATCAGTGTCAGCAGAGCAGCTGCTTGTAGAGATTTCCGGAATGGCATCTCGGGATCCGCTGACAGCTCAGAACTGCTATTCTCGTTGTCATGCAGGAGCGGATGTGGATGCTAAGTGAGTCTGGGAATCTAACACAATATGAAAAGGACAGGTCTCTCATAAGCAGCATGCCTGAAAGCCTGCCAGAGAGAAAGAAGACCTATCCATGCTCCACCTACAAATGCCTTCTTTCATATCTAATGTCAGTCATTGTTGGACAAGCTACAGAGTTAAAGGACAGATAACAAGATTTTGGAAAAGAAAAAATTATAATGTATTAATGTACAAATAAGATTTAAAGCTTTTGTATGTGTGTGTGGGTGACATATAATTGTAATTCAAACATGCTCCTACTCTGTTGCCATATTATGGTAAATGTTGCATAGTATTAAAATGTTTAATTGTCATGTTGTTCAACAAAAATAAATAAAATAATAAATAATATAAAAAGGAAATAATAAAAATAATAATAATAAAAAAAATAATAATAATTTTGAAAATGGCAAGCAAGAAGAGTTTATTCTTCCATCAAGGAAAAAAGCTCTTCAAGCCAGGTGCATATATTTGTTCTATTCTTGGGGATAATATTGTATTCAATAGTACATGTGAGTTTTAGGTTAGATGTTAGCATATGTTAATGTAACATATTGATACTTAATTTTTAGGTTAGGTTTTTTGAATAATGTGACAATTTTCCTTTTTAGTACTACGAACTATTTACTTTAAAATGACAAAGGAGAGGAGACTAGAACAGGAGAATGTTTGAATGTTTGTGATTTTCATTTACACAAATACACTTTACAAAATATGTGTAAACTTATGTGTATACGACTTAACATTTCACAAAACTATTTTGTCCATACCTTCAAATGATTGAAATCAGGACACAAAAATATATGATTAGAGTGATCGCAAAACATTTAGATATCAAATTAAAAAATTCCATGATATGAAGCTGTACTGTGCAGCTATAGCTTATTAAAAGTGTATATGTCATTGAGCATTAACGGTGCCTTCACAGATGTCCATGTCACACAACGTGTTCTCATAACATAGTTGATGCAGGCTTTGGGACTGTGTAGTTAAATAGGATGGTCCTTCTCCTCCTTAGCCCATATGATACAGCATCCATGATTTATTTCAAAATTAATTTCAAATTTTAACCTGTGGAACCACTAAACACTTTTCCACTCTGCCTCAATCCATTTTTAATTAGCATAGACCCAGAGAACTGTAAATGTTTCTGGATCATTTATATATATATATATATGTTTTCTTATTTGTAGGATAGAGTTTTAGCTTGCACGACTCTGTAGACAGTGGTTTTGGGAAGTGTCTGAGCCCATGCAGAATTTCTGCTTCAAAACGTATCTGCATTTAATTTGGTGCCAGTTATGAGCCTGAAGACCACAGTCAGCTAATAATAACTTTGAGACTATTCATATACAGATTAATCAGGATTCCCTGAATTTTTAAATGTCATTATATAGTGTAGTCGATTAAATACCAAAGTTCTTGTCACAGCTGAAGGGAGGACAAGGAGGCGTAGGAGGTGTAATACTATTTTTGCAAGAAACAAAAGCACATAAAATACACATGAGCAGGACACTGGAATGCAAATTAGAAAAATACTAAAACAAAGACTGAAGAGAAACAAACAGAAAACAACTGTGAACTGATGTGACTCAAACACAAGCTACACACAAGACCAGACAAAGGAGCACTGAGAACAAGGGGCTATATATACACATGACACATGATGGCAATGGGTTCAACAGCACTTGTCAACTACTCAACATACATTGAAGCAGTGGTTGTCAAAAGAAGAAAAAGTGCAGAGTCCACTTTTTGCACAATTTAGTTTTGAAACATGACACAGCATTACTTCCAGCGCAAGATTTATCTTCAGAAATTGGCCTCTTAACAAGTGCCCAGACAGCGCAATAAGCCAAAATCTAGAGAAGTGGTCCAAGAAGAAACTATTACTAAACAAACTGTAAGAGTAAAGTTTGATGCGGAACATGGAAGGAAGCCTGTTGAATAATGGCACTCCAATCTCTGGTCAGATAAAACAGAGGTTGACTTATTTTTATCAAATGGACTTTAGTATGTTTTGAGAGAACATGGGCAGCAAATCCCAGAGTGATTCATAGTGCCAGCTGTTAAATATGGGGGGGAGGTAGTGTGTTATCAAACATCATTAATTCATATGGTAAATGTACAATATCATATCTCTGTACTGTTTTTAATTAATTAAAGATCAACTAATGGTGATTTTTACACACTGAGATAACGAAACAAAATAAACAGAGAATAACATTTGAAGTTCCTTTTTAAGAATGTGATCTGCCACGTGCACACAAAATATTCCATATATTTTAGCTATACTTTCACATTCTCGTTTATAAGTCATGTAATTGTTCTATAAAGCATTTTCAACCTGAAAATGTTGGTTTGAAAGAACACATTGGTGGAACATGGACAATTCAATGGAGTTCAGTAGTGGAATATGGAAGTGACTGAGATATAAACTTAAAGTTCATAAAGTAGCACCAAACGTTTTGGCAGGATAGTAGATATGAACATGCTGAGAATTACACGGCCAGCTATTGAAAAACCAACCACCTCTCTGTGGCAGTAAAATGGATTAAGGCGTTATCACAGAAATCAGACTCTCTTTGGAGCTCACAGATTCATCTGAGAGAAGACTGAAACAAAATCCCAGTGAAGCTGTGAAATGCAGGAAGCATCAGAAGACAGAAAGGTAATTGTGTGTGTGCGATTGTGCACGCTCATGCGTACATATGTGGAAGTTGGATAGTTTGAAAAAGAATATCTCCTGCCTTTAGCTCTACTCAGGGGGCAGTTACATGATTTTTTACAATTTGAGCATGGGCTCTGAGTAAAGAAATAAGGGTCTTATCAACAGTGTGTGTGTACAGGCTGGAGGTCAGGCCAGGTAATAAATCTCCACTTTCTCAACCTGATGGCAGTGGGGGTGATAAATCTCCGTTATCGAGGCATAAGAGACATATGAAGTCCCTGGAGATCCTCTTGCTCAGCTGTGCACACTCAAGTTCACCATGTTTCATCAGAGGGCAGGGAGGAGGTTGGGGATCACAGCTCAGAGGGGTCGCTGGAAAAGGAGTGAAGTGCACTTAACAAAATAGTAATACAATCTGCAGGTGTGCTATTTTATAGTATCTTCATGTTCTAGGTCAACGTCTAATACTAATGCCTTGCTTATGGAAAAAGATCATTTCCATGATACAGTGGAGAGTAAATTAACAATTTCCTGACATCGTATTACTTTCATTTTGTAGTTCAAAGCAACTGAAACTAATGAAATACTGCCATTGTCACTGTTGTTTTCATGAAACTGTCCAATCAAATTTATAATACAGAGTAAATACATACTGTTCAAAATCATAACATAACATCGTAGAAGATCATTATTTAATTTACAACAAAAACTGTGCAATCACATTACAGTCCCAACCCCCCAGGTTGCCAAGTCCACAAACGTAGCATCTTGCAGCTATTAAGTGAAAAACTGATCAGAGATAATGTTAGACTTTACAAGACACAAAACCCTCAGTGCCCTTCTAAAAAGCTCTATGATCACAGATGGTGTAAAATATTGGCCATGTGTTTAAAATATAGAGGCAGCTTAGAAACAGCAACAATACTAAGACAGATCCAGAACTAGCTAAATTTTATAGAAGTACAGATGCTTATGTATAGATTAAAATAGTTAATAATTTGTGTGGGGCGGCACGGTTGCGCAGCTACACAGCTCCAGGGACCTGGAGGTTGTAGGTTTGATTCCCGCTCTGGGTGACTGTCTGTGAGGAGTTTGGTGTGTTCTCCCTGTGTCTGCGTGGGTTTCCTCCGGGTGCTCTGGTTTCCTCCCACAGTCCAAAAACACACGTTGGTAGGTGGATTGGCGACTCAAAAGTGTCCGTAGGTGTGAGTTTGTGAGTGAATGTGTGTGTGTGTGTGTGTGTGTTGCCCTGTGAAGGACTGCAGCCCCCTCCAGGGTGTTTTCCCTACTTGCGCCCAGTGATTCCAGGACCCACCGCGACCCTGAACTGGATAAGCGGTTACAGATAATGAATGAATGAATGAATAATTTGAGTGTTTTATACAAAGAATATGAGGCATATTGACAATGGAAAGGTGTAAGGACTGTGAATGAAAGATGTTTGAAACAATAGTTTGTTTGTTTTAAAGAAACTGAGGCAAATTCATGTATTTCTTCATGGTGTGTGTGTGTGTGTGTGTGTGTGTGTGTTTTAACAAAATAAGGAGTAAAAGTTGTTTGAAAAGCCTTGCATATTCAATACATCTATTTAAGGTGGAATAGAGCATTTGAGCTCTGTTATACACCACATATACAGTATTAGCGATTCACTAGTCAGTTGATGTTTTAGTGACATAACTTGATTGTGTTTTAAAGGGGTAAAATGGGAAATAAGAAGTGTTTCAAAAGGAGGTTTGATTAAAAAACATAGCATTAACTATACATATACATATAGTATACATAGCTGTCTGTTTAAGGTGGAAAGCGGTAATTAAGAAGCAGGAGAATAATGCCAATAACACTCTTGAACAGGGCCATTTAAGGTAGAACTAAATGCTTGAATATGAAAAATTGTGAATAAGACGCAAGGCTCTGCATCCTAAAATTACGTTTATGTTCGAAGGGAAAATAACACGAGCCTTGTCTTGTCTAAACATTTAATGTGGATTTAGACAGACAGCAAATTCTTGTAAATGCAGGGAATCTGGTGTTGGCTCTTTTAATTTTTGCCTTTTACTTAAGTAGATACATTTTTTGTGACATGATATACTGTTTTCTTTTGAGTTTCAGACAGATAAGATGGAATAACAGTTTCTTCAAAAAGATTCAAAACTTAGCGCTAACTCAGCTCTTAAGGTGGAATAGAGAATTTAAGAAGCTGGTGAATGCCAATAAGATTCGTAAAAGATCTGCCTCCTAAAATGACATCTATGTTGGAAGGGAAAGTCAATAGCTAACCTCATCTACTCAAAATATTTAATGTGGATTTGGACAGTAGAGGCTTGTAAACACTGGGAAAATGGTGGCTGTTAATTTTTGCCTTTCTCTAGTGTAGGTAGATGTTTTACTGAAACTATGAACACTTTTCTGTGTACATATGTTGATTATAGCACATGCTATTATGGTCCAAAGTTCTTTAACCTCTCTTGCTTGTACGTGTATGTTTCAGTTTTCCTGGTCGAGTTTCTCACCTGGGGGCGAGAGGGAGCAGGCAGATAGATTTCGCCACTGTTTTGAAAATGTATCATAGTTCTCATTTTAAATGCTTGGTATTACAGATTTCTTCTTTAAAGAAGGATGGCTAAAACTACTTGCCAGCAGCCATAACATCTGTACACCAAATACACTGAAGCTAAACAGATTTGGGCCTGGCCAGTACATGAACAGCAGACCTCCAAGGAAAATTTGGGGGGCTGTTCGAGGTGAGGTTGTTGGGACCAACAAAGGGCACTGTTTCAGTGATCTGTGTGGGTCCCAGTCCCTGAGTGCAGTAACAGGTGACTGTACTGAACAGATATCCATTGATATGACATTACCATTCACCGTCTGTAACCGATCAATCAGTTCAGGGATGCCGTGGGTCACTCACACACTCACACCTACAGACACTTTAGAGTCACCAATCCACCTACCGACGTGTGTAATTTTGGATTATGGGAGGAAACCGGAGCACCCGGAGGAAACCCACGAGGACACGGAGAGAACACACCAAACTCCTCACAAACCGTCACCCGGAGCAAGACTTGGACAATTCAGGTCCCTGGAGCTGTGTGCTGACGTGAACAATTCAGTGCTATCCTACAGCACTTTAAGAATATTTACACTTGATATTATTCTACCAAAACAACAAATAAAGACGTGTTAGCTGCTATGGACACGTTTACACCAAGGCAGCCTAGAGGGAGTGTTTTAGTGAGTTGTTATGCAGGTACTAAACTATTTACGGCAAGCTTCAGGGAAAAGTGTTGTAAGGGAAGGAAATGTGTTCTTGGGAATAAATACATCAAGAGAACTATGCATTTGGCAGTACTCTGAGTAAGATTCAGGGTTAGTGCATTAGTCAGTGTCTTCCATAATGGTGTCAAGTTGTGAATATTAAATCCAGGTGAGTGACCTCAGTTATCACATGTGCTCTTATGGGAAAATGTGGAATTTCTTATTCTGTGCATGAAGTAACATTCTTAAGATAACTGTAGTTTAACAAAATGCACCCAATGTTCTTCTTCTTGGTTTGATGTGGATTTAGTGTGTGACGAGATCAAACACACTGAAAATGCAAGTCTTGGCTATATTAGTGCAGGCCTGGATGGAAACAGAAGGAAGTGATAGGTATTAGCTCATGATGAATGGTGCTATCTCCCAACCAACAAACAGCATATGCTTTTACTTTAAATACAAGAGAAACATGATTTGGCAAAGAGTTAGAAAGAAAGGGTTGTTTGGATATCCCTGTGTGAACAAGGCACTGATTTGAATTTCAGCTCCATTTTTCCATCTTTTGAGGAATCAGTGAATGTGTAAAAGTCATTGGGCTGCTGTGGAAAAAAAGTGTGTGTTAAGCGAAGAAACAGACATTGGTACTGTTCCAGAGTCATATAGAACATGATCCTGGATGAAGGGATTGAGGGAGGGGGCTGAACGTGTGCATATGTGTGTACACATTGACATGAGCATTTGTGTACGAGGGTTTATGTAGAGGGTGTATGTGTGTGTGGGTGAATACACCAACTCTATGAATATCTATTTTTGGCTTCCTACTGAGCTGAGGATTTGCTGACTGCAGTTAAATCTACATCTGTGGGAACCGGTGTCCCTGCTGGGCTCTCATGATAGGCCTGCATTCAATACACCTCACCTGCACAGCCAGGTGCTCTCAAATCCTCTGTTATTGTAAAGAAAACCTGAATCCAATGCCTTCTCAATGATCCTTGTAGTCACAGTGGACTTGCAGAAATGGACTGTAAAGGTCCACAAGTGGGCAGATGGTTTTCTAAACGCCCACCCATGAGTGTAGGATAAAAGCTGGTGTTTCCATATGCTATAATACTGAATGCTGAACCAGGGATTTTATGTAGATATAATACAGCATGGTTACAAATCATATACCGAACACCCACAAATGCAGTCTATATTTCTGATGCAGTCTTTCCCTTTTATTTTCACTTGGGAAGATATTCTGAAGACATTTTTGTAGCACACCCAAGGCATTAAGGCTTCTTTTGTCTTTTATTTCATTGTGGTCATATCAATTCTTCTCTAAATAATTTTACTCCCCATCAGTAATCTACCCCTTCCACCTGGTCTATTCCTCAAGTCAATATCTGCACACACCATCACCATGTGTAAACTTAGACGTCCACCACAGACATTTGTACAGAAACAAGTTCCAGTTGCAGTCGCTGGTCAAGTATTGCATGGCGAGCGTATTCTGCCACAACCAATCTTGGCTTTCCTATAAAAAGCTCTTCTGTAGCCATTTAGTAGTAAGAAATGGACTGGATCAGTGCAGGCGGTCCAACAGAAACAGTTGTTTACAGTTAGCCATGAGTCATTTACAAGAATTGTTTACACATATTTTTTGGATGGAGTTCCACAAACCTTTCCAATGTTTATGCTTTAATGTTTGTGACTTTTTTAACATTTCACTATCAGATAATAACCCAAATTTGTAGATAGTGATAATAAATAGCATGTGTTCTGTGTAACACTTCACTGTACCTACACAGCAAATTCTCCAGTTTTCTACCAATCAATACTATTAGTGTTAACCTAACACTGAGAGTGTTAAATTATTACACTGACAGTGTTAATTTAACACTAATAGTGTTCATTTAACATTGGTGAATTTACTGTGTAGAGGAAAACTTTTATTGCTCGTAGTTTGCTCTGTGGGTCAGAAGAAATAATGCTGATTTTCCTAAAATCCCTTAGGAGAAACAAATTAATACATAAAGGAGATATGAGACATATATAAAGGTGATAAAGGGGAGCATAGGTTTAAATTAATCTTGCAAATCTGAGCACAGCTTGTGACTGAGATCTCCACTCAGACACCTGTGAGATTACTCAGGTCTTCGTCTCAGGAGTCAGGTTTGAACAGCAGGGGACTTATGTTAACATCTCCTTTGTCTTTCCATCTGATCTCATTGAGAAACTATTGAGATATTAAGATCTTCCTCTTGATTTTTATTTCCTCTGGGTAGGTCTTATAGGCACATGGGTTCATAGAGCTGCATGACACCAATATAAGCCTTTTAAAGCTGTATTCTGATGGGATTAATTTTACGTAGGGAGATAGGGTAATTTTATAAACAAATGTCAGTAAAGTTTGTGGTGGATTTGCACTGGACAAGAACTAACCCCTCTAACCAAACGTATTCAGCCCTTAATGACATTATCTCAGTCCTTAACAGATAATGGTCAGGAAGATGGCAAAAACGTTATTAATTCTTCACAGTTATTATACCTGGGCGGTACGGTGGTGCTGCAGGTAGTGTCGCAGTCACACAGCTCTAGGGACCTGGAGGTTTTGGGTTCGAGTCCCGCTCCGGGTAACTGTCTGTGAGGAGTTGGTGTGTTCTCCCCGTGTCCACGTGTGTTCCATCCGGGTGCTCCGGTTTCCTCCCACAGTCCAAAAACAAACGTTGGTAGGTGGATTGGCGACTCAAAGTGTCCATAGGTGTGAGTGTATGAGTGAAGGTGTGAGTGTGTGGGTGGCCCTGTGAAGGACTGGCGCCCCCTCCAGGGACCCACCGCGTCCCTGAACTGGATAAGCGCTTACAGATAATGAATGAGTTATTATAACTGATATTCTAAACAACTTAGAGGTAAGGTAATGAACAGGACACACAATCATAACAGGTGCATAAACGTTCTCTTCACTGAGTGATCCTTTTGAGTGTGGAGTGTATTTTAGCTGCTCAGTTTGCTTAACTCCTACTTGGGATATAATGGAATATTCCCTCACATTTGGGCATGAATGTAAGCACGCAGATAAATGACTGCAGTGGTCTATTTGGATAGGATTAAAACCACTGAAATACTCTGGTAATAATTACTTTATCCCCTGTCCACAGGTAAACCTAATATCATCCAAATAGGGCTTAAGTCAACATGATCAATGTATGAGTGTTGCACAATATTTGTGTGGATGTGATTGAATCATAACTCCTGGCTTCTGGATTCCAGATACACTCTCTCCAATTCAGTTCACCACTGCAGGCATCAACCTTTGCAGGTGTGATGCCAGGTGACTTCTTCTCACTGAGTTCTTTTTTCAAATATTTATCCTTAATAGTCTAGCTCAGACTTGCATAGCTGTGAATGTCTCACTGCAATACTTCAGCTTGTGAGTGGGGAGAGAGCGCAGGGCAGGTATGAGAGATTAAGTGTGAAAGAGATGAAAATGTATACACATATAAAACAAACTATTATTTACAGTATATTAATCTCTCATATGATTTGTGTAAGATTAATTTTATAACAAGTGTGAATGATATGAACATCTGTACAGATGTGCGTGATGTAATGAGCTGGTTGTGGTGTGAATAAGGCAGATGTCCTGTGCGTGCACTGCTCAGGTGCAATTTGTTTTCTACTTTTACCCACATGCTCTCCTTTGGTCTCTCCACATCTGTCCTCAGTTCACTTAATCACAGTGACATCATTCCTCCTCTCCCTCCGTCCGTACGACAACACGCCCTCACATGGCTCCGGACGGGTGTTATAACTTCACGCCAGAGGCAACCTATCACCTTGGACGTGGCTCCTGAAATCTTTCTCAGTATATGTCATCTCAGTTCTAATGTCATCACCTGCAGAGTACTCCAGAGCTGCCGCGGAAAGTGAGCCGGCGTCCAAGTTATCACAGGAATGTGGGATGTGTGTAATGAAGCGATGAAATGCAGCATTGAGCTCAATTCAAAGCCAGGAGACCGAAGAGAACATTAGGCACGATGCAAATAGTGCATTCGAGTTTCAGTACTAGTGCAGCACCAATTCATCTTTGGCACCAAGAACTTCTACTCAGATATTACTACCCTAAGAACTGAGTGACCGACTTAATTCAATTGAATCATTTTTACAAATAGCTGTTGAAACTGAGAAATTATGTTTGAATCAAGTTCATTTAGGGTATTGACGTTTTCTGTGTATGGATCCCAAACAATTCCTTCTATTCTGTTAATGATTTGGCATTGTTTTGAATATGCATGAGGAAAATGAGTTCTCCCATCTCTGAACTTTAATAGATAGACCATCACTGTCTGGGCAAGACTTTTCTGTTCCATTCAATTGCAGGTATAGAGTAATTATTACAATGATGCTGCACACATTTTCCTCTGGTTGGAGCAAAGACCAACCAAACAAAACCAAAAGAGCAGAATGACTGAAAAGTAATAGAGTTACAATGAGTGTACATTAGTCTCGTGTATGTTGAGAGCTTAAGAATGTGTACTGTCAGGCAGGTGAACAATGAGTAAAGTCAGTTACCAGGCAGTGAAGGTGAGACCCTGACATATCGTCGCTGTGCCTTTAAAAACATGTATCTCAGTTGTTGTGGATTTATATGTTACTACATTTGAACACTGCTGCTGTCCTTCACATTGTGTAAATTCAGAATGTTTTTTTAATTCTTCTGTAATGTTATTATTTTAGGAATAAATCTTACATTTTCTGGAAGGTGAGTTGGATGTGTAGGTGCTGCCTTGTGGTAAACGCTGGTCGCCGTCTAGGACAATTGTTCACCAGCGTCAGGACAGCAGTGTTCATTTTGGCAGCTGACATTGATTTAGTTTTAGTCTTTTAACTAAAAAGTGTAGTTTAAGTATAATTTTAGTTATTGTTAGTTTTAGGTGACAAAAATAAAATTATTTAGTCTTGTTTTAGTCCATTAAATAAAAAATAGCTTAATATTAGTCATGTGTTTTAAAGGCTTTAATATATTTTATGTAGCCTATTGTTTATGACTAGTTTTCATAAACAACAACTTAAAAGTTATGTTACATTTTAAAACGTTAAATGTGAAAACTGAGTGTGAGTCAACTCGAGTATCAACACGAATCATAGGCCAACAGTTGATACAAGCGACTCTCAGATGCTAGAAGATTGGATTGCACCAAGCCACTCTCATCGGCCTGACAAGATCAAACAGACTTAATGTTAGTTTATTAGCAATGGTTTTTGTTAGAAAATCAGAAATATCAGTCAATCACATTTTAATTTAGTCTTTATTTGCTGATAAAATATGCAAAACATTTTATAATAGATCTCCAAATGATGATTTTTATTAAGTTCTTAAGAAAAATATGTAATCAACAGTTTTCATTAACAAAATTATGACTGCTGTTCAGACTCTCCAGAAGAGCAATTTTGAAGGTAAAAAATCATTAAGAACTTTTAATGTAGGATTTGTTTTCATTTAGGATTTGTTTTCATTTAGGAGTCATTGCCAATACCACACATACATTAGGTGTCTATAATTATGGATTCCAACCATTAAGAGAGGATGAAGGCTGTTGTACGCATCCTACAAGACATGTGCAACTAACTAAATCTTCTTGTTTAACTGCTGACTGCTGCTAAGCCAACATCACTGGAAAGCCTAACACACTTGGTGGAGCGCACTGACCTCATTGTATGTCTCTTGTGTTATTGTGAAGTGCTCATGATTCCTTTAATATTTTCAATCTTATTTTTTAAATACTTTTTAAATAGTGAGAAACAAAACAACTGTCTTCCTCTCTCAGAGAAGAAAGGGGAGACTGTTGACATCCAGAGAATGGCAGTGGCTTCACTGAGGCAATGACATGATGCTGGTTGTTGCAACATTGGGGGATCAAAACCAGAGAGCAGGGTGTGGGTTTGGCTCAAAGAATTCTCTCCCACCCTGTGTGTGTGTGTGTATGTGTGTGTGTGTGTTTTCTGCCTTTGGGACCCCTGGGGCACGGATCTGCAATCAGGAGCCCATGAGGGAGCCCATTGTGAAAGTTCTGGCACAGTTAAAGAGAGGCACCACAACACTGCAAATTCAGGCTTTTGCACGACCCCATGTGCAGTTCCCTTGTCCACTCAGCATGTGCTATGGTCTGCTCTCAGCGAAGTGAAGAGACAAATAACTGTCTTAAAGGCCTCTAAGCACACACTGAGCCTGTGTGTGTGTGTGTGTGTGTGTGTGTGTGTGTGTGTGCACTAAAGGGAGGACAGTGAACTCATGATCTCTTTTTCCAAATGGCAAAATTACTGTCACCAGCAAAGCTTCTTTATTGGTGTTCAGGGAATTATTATTGATGATAGGGGCCCCAAACATGAAAACAGAGAGTGCTCTAAGCTTGTGATGATGTACAGTACCTGTGACACATCACCAAGAGAAACCATTATGTATACTTACCTGTACTTACTCACCTGCATACGGGTCATGTGAGAGGGAAAAGAGTACTATCTCTTGATGCTGAGTTTTACTTACCTGGTTGAATCCATTCTCCACAGAGGGAAGGGGGAACTAGCATCTAGAAGAGGGAAAATATATTATCTAATAAATATTGATATTATGAATGAACGTTAAACATGCCATGGCTGTAACTGAATCTTGGTACAGTTGTTAGTTCATTGTTAATTTTTATTGTGTATGAAACTTGTGTCCAAGATACTTTAACTTATACCTCTTAAGGGAATGGTATATTCTAAGGGGCGGGGCTACCTATATATATACCACACAAGGGTAAAAGAGGGGGACTCTGCTAGACCGTAGCGAGAGGAGCATAACCTAAGGGCATAATAAGACTCAATTGATTTAGTTGTCTTTATCCTTTTTGTCTCTGCTTATAGAGAATTTTCTTTTGTTAATTTTTTTGTTCACAAGGAGCGCGCGTGTATATATATTGTAAATAGTAATTTAAAGTCTGGTGTGTAAATAAAGGTGGAAGGGAACCAAAAATCGAACCTCTCGGTGTCATTTCAAGTCGACCTTATAACATCTCAGGCCTCTCGCCCGACTCTACCCATAGAGAACACCTCCCACCATTTCACTTTGCGATGGTGTAGGGGTGAGCTTTATCACAAATGGTGGCAGTGACTACGAACCTGATGACAGCAACCACATATAGTCTACGACAAGAAACGAGAGAGAGGTACGACGCCGAAAAGCAGAGGAGCGTTGTGTAACTCCAACAATTACCACTAGGAGAAGATGGCTCCCAAGAAACCACCAGTCACCCAGACACGGAGCGAAGAAGAGGAATGCGAGTCAACCACCGTCAAAGGGAATACATCGGAGATCACTAACTTACAGCAGATGCTCGAAAGCTTTTTCAGCTCTCAACAGCAGAGAGATGAAGAACTGCGGAGAGAAGCGACGAAGCAAGAGCAGAGGTGGCGTTCCCTACAACACCAGTTCGGCCTTCTACAGGAAGAAGTACGGAGGGGCCAAAGTGGAGTACAACAACACAGGGAAACGGAGCATTCCACAACAGCATCGCACACAATATACAGACCCGCGACTCCGGCAGTAAGTGCATACGACGCGATGGGAGAACAATTAAGGACAACACAGGTAGCGTGGCCAAGACTCCCGCAACTTAAAGATGATGATGACATCGAACATTACTTCATAATGTTTGAGCGGTTAGCGCTAGCGGCTAGATGGCCGAAAACGGACTGGGCTTTTCATCTGGTCCCCTTGCTGGAAGGAAAGGCAAGAGCAGCCTACGTCGCCATGAGCGTTGAACAGATAAATGACTTTGAAGCAGTGAAAGAGGCTATTCTCAGAAAGTTTGAGATTAACCCTGAGACTTACAGACAGCGTTTCCGTAAAGGGCACGTATTAAACAACGAGACGCCGAGGGAACTATTCACGCGGCTCACGGGACTTTATGAGAGATGGATACGTCCAAAAGACAAGACAAAAGAGGACATTGGACAAACCATCGTTCTGGAACAGTTCCTGAGCGTAATCAATCCAGAATTGAAGAGCTGGATATTGGAACGCAGCCCGACTTCTGCGGAGCAAGCGGTTGAAATGGCAGAAGCTTTCATCGCGGCACGACAAGCCGAGGGAGAGTTCCAGCTCCGAAAGTCAACCTTCACCAAACAGACCAGTAAGTTTGAGAGACGTGACTATGGTAGTGGTGTTGAACGTTCAAAGCCAGCCTTTAAAATGCAGTGGCATAAGTCCATTAAAAGCTCAGCTGAAAAACCAAAAATAAGATGTTTTAGCTGTAACCAAATAGGACACAAAAGCTCTGAATGTCAATATCCTCCCACTAGCTCTAACCAACTGTGCTACACCCCTAGAAAAGAAAATCCTTTTAGTACACAGGAATGTAATGATGAAACCACAGTAACAGTTAAATTGAATGGCAAACAGTTTAGGGCTTTATTAGATACTGGGGCAAGCCAAACTTTAGTCACACAAGCATGTCTTGAAAACTCTCAATATAGCCTTACAGGTACGTTAAAGGTCAAATGCATACATGGTGATGAGCAGATTTATCCTACAACTGAGATTAATATATCAATTAAAGGGCAATCCTACCTGGTACGCGTAGGAGTGGTACAAAACTCTCCATATCCCATCATACTAGGCAGAGACATCCCTATTTTGATTGATTTATTGAACTATAAAAATGTAAAAACGGCAGAGGCTATGGTAGTGACCAGGCAAAGCAAAAAAAATTTAGCCAAAGATACCACAGAACTTTTTAAGGAATTGCCATATGCTGCAGAAACTAAAAAAAAGACAAGGAGAGATGTAAGGAAAGCTAAAGTTATGGGAACCAAATGTCTGGAGAAAATAGAACTGCCAGATACAGATAACATTAGTTTACCCTTTAACTTTGAACAACTCCAAAATTTAGATGAAACTTTAAAACCACTATTTGAAAAAAGCAGACAATATAGTGACAACACTGATAAAGGTTGCCACTTAGCGATTAAAGATAACAAGCTATATAGAATCACTGATAAAGGTGAGCAACTAGTACTCCCGGTAAGCCTTAGGGAGAAAGTGCTTAAAATGGGACATTCAGATCCCTGGGCAGGCCACTTCGGGCAAGCTAAAACATTCAGCCGCATAGCATACAGATTTTACTGGCCAGGTCAGTATGCAGATGTGATTAAATACTGCAATAATTGCCCGGAATGTCAACTCACTGCAACTCTAAAAAAGTCAGACAAGGTGCCTATGGTGAGCATGCCTATAATAGACATACCATTCTCTCGCATAGCAATGGACGTAGTAGGGCCGTTACCTAGAACAAAAAACGGAAACCGTTACATTTTAGTAATATGTGACTATGCGACAAAATATCCAGAGGCTTTTGCCCTCAAAAACATTAAAACTCGTCAAATTGTCAATGCTCTGATACAACTTATTTCAAGAGTAGGGATCCCGAAAGAGATATTGACAGACAGGGGCACTAACTTCACTTCAAAACAGATAAAGCAAGTGTACGATCTATTAGGCATTAAAAGTATTCACACCACACCATATCACCCTCAGACTGATGGGCTAACAGAACGTTTCAATAAGACTCTGAAACAAGCTTTACAGAAGGTGACGAACAACAACGGTACAGACTGGGACATGTGGTTACCCTATGTGCTGTTCGCATATCGTGAAGTACCTCAAGCTTCCACCGGCTTTTCCCCGTTTGAACTCCTTTATGGAAGACAGGTGAGAGGTCCGATGGATGTCCTGAAAGAAGCTTGGGAAGGTGAGAAGAGTGAACAGAAACTGAACATTTTAACGTATGTCTTGAAGATCAGAGACAAGTTGAGTCAATTGACAAGTACTGTCCATGAAAACATGGAGAAAGCTCAAGTACAGCAAAAACACTGGTATGATAAAGTGGCAAGGAAGAGAGTTCTGCAAATCGGGCAGAAAGTACTTATTCTACTACCCACCAGTGACACTGGGCTTTTAGCCAAATGGCAGGGGCCATATAAAGTGCAAAGACAAGTCGGAGAAACTACATATGAACTCCACCTGCCTGACAGACGGAAGAAATTTCAGAGCTTCCACATTAACATGTTGAGACCCTGGAAGGAGCCTGAGAATAAGAGTTCGGAGCAGCTATGGATAAGGGCCGTTCATGATGAAGACGAGGTGGCCGAACAGTATTTCCCCACAAGAAACGAAGGTTTCGTTCTTCCAAAGGTGCCCCACTTAACATCACAGCAACAACAAGAACTACTGCACGTGGTCCCACCTAAGCTTTTCTCAGATGAACCAGGATTAACAGACGTGACCCAGCATAACGTCAGACTCATCAAAGATGAACCGATTAGGCAGTTCAACTGCAGAGTTCCAGCACGACTTGTCCCTGAGTTGAAAAAAGAAGTTGAGGCTATGATCAAAATGGGAGTAATAGAACCGTCAAAGAGCGAATGGTGCAGCCCTGTCGTCTTGGTTCCCAAGAAAGATGGAGGCTTACGGTTTTGCATTGACTTTTCAAAGCTAAACGCCGTGTCTGCTTTTGACCCATATCCCATGCCAAGAGCAGATGACCTAATAGAGAGGCTAGGGAAGGCTAAAGTTCTGTCCACGGTGGATTTATGCAAGGGATACTGGCAAGTTCCACTCAGCCAGTCCGCTAAAGAGCTGACTGCATTTAGAACACCATCAGGACTATACCATTTCCGTACAATGCCATTCGGATTACACGGTGCGGCTGCAACCTTCCAGAGGTTAATGGACGACGTTCTCAGAGGTACGGAGGACTTCGCGGCAGCTTATATAGATGATGTGGTGATCTACAGTTCATCATGGGAAGAACATCTACAACATCTAGGCATTGTCCTGAGGAAGATCGCAGATGCAGGTCTGACAGCAAACCCCAGCAAATGTCATCTCGCTCGCGAGGAGGTCTCATATCTAGGTTACATCCTGGGCGGGGGTCAAATAAGACCTCAAGTGGACAAAGTTGAGGCCGTGAGGGCAACACCCCAACCTAATACAAAGAGGAGGGTACGTTCATTTTTAGGTCTTGTGGGATGGTACCGCAGGTTCATCCCTAATTTTTCAACTAAAGCAGCAGCACTGACGGATTTAACCAAGAAGGACATGCCTCAAAGGGTTAAATGGACAGAGACCTGTGAGTATGCTTTTAAAGACCTCAAAAATGCATTATGCCAGGAACCAGTTTTAGCCAGCCCTGATTTTTCGAAACCTTTTATTGTGCAGACTGATGCATCAGGTACAGGGTTGGGTGCTGTCTTATTACAGGGGGAGGACGATGAGAGAAAACCTATCCTGTATATTAGCAGGAAACTGTTTCCACGTGAGTCTAACTACTCTACCATCGAGAAGGAGGCTCTCGCTATCAAATGGGCGCTTGACTCTTTAAAGTATTACTTGCTTGGACATGACTTTGTTCTAGAGACAGATCACAAAGCTTTGCAGTGGATCCAAAGAATGAAAGACTCTAATGCTAGAATCACACGATGGTACTTGTCATTACAGCCCTATCGTTTTACTATAAGGTATAGAAAAGGTACCCATAATGTAACAGCTGACTACCTGTCCCGCCGCTGGGAAGGCGTTGAGCTTAAGGAGGGGGGTGTGTGATGATGTACAGTACCTGTGACACATCACCAAGAGAAACCATTATGTATACTTACCTGTACTTACTCACCTGCATACGGGTCATGTGAGAGGGAAAAGAGTACTATCTCTTGATGCTGAGTTTTACTTACCTGGTTGAATCCATTCTCCACAGAGGGAAGGGGGAACTAGCATCTAGAAGAGGGAAAATATATTATCTAATAAATATTGATATTATGAATGAACGTTAAACATGCCATGGCTGTAACTGAATCTTGGTACAGTTGTTAGTTCATTGTTAATTTTTATTGTGTATGAAACTTGTGTCCAAGATACTTTAACTTATACCTCTTAAGGGAATGGTATATTCTAAGGGGCGGGGCTACCTATATATATACCACACAAGGGTAAAAGAGGGGGACTCTGCTAGACCGTAGCGAGAGGAGCATAACCTAAGGGCATAATAAGACTCAATTGATTTAGTTGTCTTTATCCTTTTTGTCTCTGCTTATAGAGAATTTTCTTTTGTTAATTTTTTTGTTCACAAGGAGCGCGCGTGTATATATATTGTAAATAGTAATTTAAAGTCTGGTGTGTAAATAAAGGTGGAAGGGAACCAAAAATCGAACCTCTCGGTGTCATTTCAAGTCGACCTTATAACATCTCAGGCCTCTCGCCCGACTCTACCCATAGAGAACACCTCCCACCATTTCACTTTGCGATGGTGTAGGGGTGAGCTTTATCACAAAGCTAGTGCACAAAGAAGAGGATTACATTCTTATTTTGCTGCACTGAGATGAATATACGTTCATATGTAACCCTGTCACTTTTGCTTCTTTTTGTTTTTGAGTATTTGCATGGACATAAACTGGATACTGTAATGATTATTACCAGAAACTGTAAATATCTTGAACCCAGAAATCACAAAAAATGTAAAAATCAAAATATTTCTCTCAAAACAAACACTTTTGGTCCTGGTTCATCTCTGAATCCAAATGGTACTCTTTCACACCATTATCGACACAGCTGGACTGGAGTTAATGCTCCATGTTAGGAGAACACTGGCCCTTTACTGCAAGGGGTTAATGGAAAACATATGGTATGTCCAAACACAGTGAGTTATGTGAATGCAAATATTGTAATGAATGTCTTGTTAACAATTGTGGAAAATGAATAAAAGCTAAGTTTCATGTCTTTCATTTAACGGTACATGACTCCACTGACGTCACTTTTTCTGAGCCTTTCTGAATTTCCTTTCCTTCATACGGAGACGACCCTTAAATCACGGAATCCGCACTTCCCCACTCAAGCGGCCTCAGCGCTACCAACAATAACAAACATGTTATTTTCAAATCAACTTAATTAGTGGTTATTAAAAAGTTCCTTTCACACTAATGATTGGTTTAATGATTTATGGCTTATGGGAGCAGGCTCTGCCAAACACACTATTGGGACACTGTAATGGTTTCTTTTCTTCTTCTCCCTCTTCTTCTTCTTCTTCTTCTTCCTCTTCTTCTTCTTCTTCTTCTTCTTCTTCTTCTTCTTCTTCTTCTTCTTCTAATGTTTTATCTTTCCAAAGCAATTGCCTCAGCTTCATCTGATGTGCTCTGTGAGGAATGAAGACAATACAGAGAGTGCTGCAATATCTTTACATCATTGCCTGATGTTTTTCTTCCCACTCTCAGTATCTGGAGGAAAGGAGAAGCTTTATGATGCAATGCTATATTGTAATGTGTGTGTGTGTGTGTGTGTGAGAGAGAGAGAGAGAGAGAGAGAGAGAGAGAGAGAGCAAGAGAGAGAGAGAGAGAGAGAGAGAGAGAGAGAGAGAGAGAGAGAGAGAGAGAGAGAGAAAGTTTTCCTGCTAAAAAGAGTTCAGCCTTGAAGAAGGGGAAAGGGCAAACTGAACGTGTTCAGCACATTATTACTATAACAACAAGCTTAAGTGGAGTAGCCAAAACCTGAGCTTAATTAAAAGCATCGTGACTAAATTAAAATAATGACTTGGAGTTTGAGCTGCAGTGTCTTTTTATTTTTTTTTAAATATAGTTTAAAAACATTTAAGGTGTAAAGAACTTTTCTGTATATACACTTGTCGCTGACATATATATACCATTATGACTTCATTGTTTTTCACACAATGTCCATTCTCTCACCTCCACCGAAGGAGCACTTTGTAATTCTACAACTACAGACTTTAGTCCATCCATTCCTCTGTATACTTTACTTTCCCTCTTTCACTCAAAGGTCAGGACCTCCACAGTTTGATTGGCTGATGGATCATTTTCTTCGCTGCTGTGACACTGATGTGATGGTGGTGTGTTAGTGTGTGTTTTGCTGGTGCGACAACTACATCCTCAGTCCACTTTGTAGATGTGTAGTCAGAGAAAGTAGCTCATCTGTTGCTCCACAGTTTGTGTTAATCGTTCTCTAATCATTCATCAGTGGACACAGGACACTGATGAAAGAACAGGGTGAACTTTGAATTTATTAGAACTTTTGGATAACGTTAGCCAAAGTACAAATATTAGACTGAAATGTTTTCTTTAAAACTTTATTAGAAAAAAATTGGGTAACGTTAGCCAAAGTTGCGGGAACTTTTCATGCTAGCTGGGGTGTCTCTGTGTGTGTGTGTGTGTGTGTGTGTGTGTGTGTGTGTTGTGAAACAGAGGGTTAGTGTGATGTGCTCTGTAGGGGGGTGGATGGTGCGGTATATTGAGCGTCAGTCTCTCTTTGTGAGTTGAGTGGAGACTTGCAGGCCTCAGTGATTCAAGTGTGTGTTGTTTTTGCCCCGGAGACCCCCTACATTCACCCTACCGCTTTCTCCCCTTCTCCTCCAGGTCAGTGTATTGCCCCTAGGCAGCTTAAAGAAACAAGCCAGGCCTATGTGTCATGTCCACTGATGTCATTTCTCAGCTGAGATTTCAGAAGCACACGGCTGGAACGTGTATACAGGGCCAGCACTGTGTGCCATGAATGGAGCTAAAGATGGTGGAAGCACCAGTGGAGAGATGGAAGACTAATTGAGTGTGTAGTCGATGACACCATGATGAAATGAATCATATCCATGTCGATCTTGTTTGTTTTGGATAAAGATGGAAGAATGTAGAGATAAGGCCACAAGTTAAAAGGAAAAACAAACAGGATGCAATCCAACAACAGAGCAGAGGACGTCATCGGTTGACAAAAAAAAAAACAAAAAAAAAAAAACCTAAGAGCAGCTCAGCAGAAGAGGACTCGCATGGCAGGTGAAAATCGTATTTCCACCCCCCAAAAAACCACAGTGAATAAAGGGGTAAAACAGATTCTTTGTGGGAACATGACAGTATTTTATCATCTGTGCTGAAGTCCTAAATTGCCCACTGAATCACTTGTGGTTTATAACTGCATCACCATAGTGCCTAAGGCTGCCTGGCACTGAGGTCATATGTTTCCATAATGGTGAAAACGGAGTCAACCCATGGAAGGTGTCCGTACATCCAGAATTTCATTCCTCGCACACCACAGATCTTCAGTTCCTGTCCTGGAGGGCCAAAGTCCAGCACAAATTAGGTATTGCCCTGTTCAAACATACAGAAAAAGGGTAATTAATGCATGAGTTAAACCAGCTGTGTTTGAATAGAGTAATCAGTAAAGTATGTTGGAATCCATGACTGCTATTGAAGACCCCTGCCTACATATTTGTTTCATAATAGGGTAGAAATTACTTTAAATAAGGGTGTAGATTTACATGCGATATGTTTTTTTTCTCCAGTGGGTTTGTAGATGGATGTTAATGCAGGAATTTGTCCCAAGGACCCCCTTCTGGTGAAGTGTGGTGTTCCTGCCCAAGCCTGGAATTTACCATAGTCAGCCATTGGAAGGGCAACAGTGTAACTCACCCAGTGTTACAAGGAAGATATGATAATAACCCACTGTGCAGCACATATGACTAAAGCCTGTTAAGCAACAAGTAACAATATGCCAGCCTGCCATTTTATTTGTTTATTTATTTCAAAGCATTCATTATTACTATTTTAGTAACTTTTAAATGTGTTTGTACTAGAAAATGATAACTGAACAAGTATAATCCAGGGCAATCTTATTCACAAAAGGCCGGTGTGGCTGCTGGTGTTTGTTCCAACCAGCCAACCAGGAGGTCACATGATCAGTCGTTTTACTGAGACCAACTGATTAAAGGAGTGAAATCAGGTGTGCTTTGGCCTGATTTAAGGGATTCTCCTTTGGTCAGGATGTAAGCACGGCGAATGAGAGATTCAAATCAAGCACAAGCTCCTGGTCTCCACTATCAGATAAAGTACATATTCACGTCCTGGCATGATTGCGTAAAATTATTTCTCGGCTTCTCTTTCCCTCTTATGCTCTGGCTCCTTTTCATCACCCCACCCAGCATGATCATAAGCTTTTTCAGGAAGACACGCACGCCTCATTGCAAACCCTCATATCACTCCCCTGTCTCAGCACACAGAGCTGAAGACCTCAGGAATTCAGACAAGAGATAATGCCACCTCTCTCTCTCTCTCTCTCTCTCTCTCTCTCTCTTTCATCCTGTCACAACCCTCACCTGCATGCTGTTTGGTACTCTCTCATGCATCACATTATGTCACGCCTCATGTGTTGAATTAAAACAGCAGCAGAGTCTTGCATTTCCCTCCACCACACCTCAAACCCTAATGAACTGTAAAGGGTTGATTAAGAGCTTCACGCAGCAGCATTTACCCCCCTGAAAAAAGAAACAAAGAGCAAAACACTAGTAAAGAACCCCTCTGAAAACACCAATACTGCCCTGATCAGGTAGAACACAATGGATGTGTGGTGAAGTTAAGGGTCACTGGGAGGCTTGACAGATACAGAGTGAAGTGAGCGCGCGCCAGACTAATAGACACACACAAACCCAGCTGGCTTAATGGAGATTAATATGAATTTTTAATTACCCCCCTCTAAGCGTACCAAATTCCTTGGAACCATTATTCTGCTGGCTAATTTGTTTAAATCCAGTGAAAGCTGTGTTGGGAGGTGTCACCGAGTTCAGCAAGCTTTCTTTTCCCTCTAACTGATTCCCCTGAAGTTCCGTGCTGCACTCAGAAGAAATGCAGTGTTTCATTTCTGCCCTGAAACCAAAGAACTGATTCAGTCAGCTATGTGTGGGAAAAAAATCACTCTGACTCTCCTCAGCATTTTTTTTTCTTTTTCTTTTTTTTCTAAACACGACTGGTTGGAAATATAGGCCATGAACAGTGAAATGGAAACATCAGAGGCACTGTGGATGAAGCGTGGGGTCAGCAGATTGCAGAGGAAGTGCCCTGCATTTATCGTGAGCGGTCACCATTTAAGCCACTCCAGGAGATGTTACTCAACTGAGTTAACAAAAGCTGGAAAGTGTGGCTGTTGTGGCCAGCCGTTTCATGTTTGGTCAGATTTAAATTATCTCCAGCATGTTAAATTCATCATAGTTAAAATGAAAAGTAAGACACAGTGAGAACGTGCAGTCACTTTTTCCATTCTCTCAGTCAATAACTGAGCACAGTTTGAGTGAGCGAGGGGCATGTTGTGTAGAGTACAAGGGGGAGAGTGAGAGAGTGTGTGTTAGAGTACAGTCTGGCCTTATGGGCCTACTGTAAAAGAGGAAGGAGCAGTGATGGCGCAAGTCCTGTGCTTTCTCTCTGTTTCTATCATTCACCATTTCCACTGTGAACGGTTGATGGTTTGGTATAAAACCAAACAGAATAAGGCCTAAACCCTGACTGCTGTCCAAGAACACAGGTCTTACCTCCAGTAGCTGTTCATTTTTCACTTCTTTCTCTTGCTCTTTGCTCTTGCTGTCGTATGGTCTCTCCTCCTCCTCCTCCTCCTCCTCCTCCTCCTCCTCCTCCTCCTCCTCCTCCTCCTCCTCCTCCTCCTCCTGCTCCTGACCTCCATTTCCCCTTTTTCTCCATCCCCTTGTCCACACTCCTTGGCCCTGTGTCCATGCTGCATGCCTCTAATGCTTGCCGCATGTGGTTTTATATGGCCTTATTAGAATTTATATCTAACAAGTGTTTCCCTGCGATATGATTCATCTCCTGCTGCATGCTGGATCTGTGGCCTAATGCTGCTGGAATGGGCCGGGAATCTCCACAGTCAAGGGAACCTCAGGTACCATGCCAGCCAGATCCGTAAAAAGCAGACAAAAAAAATGTGGAGCGGGAATGTAACGTTACGCGTAGTAATAACATGAACACGTCCTAGGTGAGGCACTCAGAGTTTCCACAGCAGACGATTAGACAGAAGAGAGAAAGAGAGAGAGAGAGAGAGAGAGAGAGAGAGAGAGGGGGGGGGGGGGAGGGAAAAAATGATATGAATAGATCAAATAACCCCAAAAAGCATAGAGCAGTTTTAGTCTTTCCCTGATCTTCTTAATCTCTCCAGCAAGCGCACAGTGGTTAATGTTACCCAGCTGTCAAAAATATCATAGAGCATAGAGACACACACACACAAGCTGAAGTAATGCTTGAAAGTACACGCTTAACCCAAACACCAGTCATTTTGTGAAATTATCCTTGAAAGTGCATGACAAGAAAAAAATAACAAAAAAAACCCCCAGAAAAAACACATCTGCCGAGCCATTAGCGCATCTCATTGATGTGCATAGCTGTCAGAGTCCTCTCAGCATGTCCGAACACATTTGTGCCACCTATTATAAGATCATTTGTCCATATTTAATGCAAAAGTGAAGGAACAACAGCAAAGTATGGGTTTAATGTTCTCCTATGAGGTCCCGTAACAGAAAGAGAACACCCTGTCCAGGATTATGAGGGGATGGGGGATCAGGTGGCACCTATGGCCTGAGGGAAACATGGCTGTATGTGTGCGTGCGTGTGTGTGTGAGTGTGTGTGTTTGTGCGCACGGGCAGCAGGTGAATGCACGTCAGACATCACATTGAGGAGAGGCGACAGTGTCTGATCTGGAACATAGATAGACTTCACACGCTACATTGGCCTGATCTTCTTTCAGCAGATACCTCAGTCACTCCCTCTCTCTCTCTCGCACTCTCTTGTCTTATTGTTGTCCTTCTCTTTTAGACAGGATAATGGCGCCAGGGCTGGGCAACTAACTTGCCTTCTTTTCTGCCAAAGGTCTCTTTTCTCTGCTGAGCCCAGTTCAGTGGTTTCTGATTGCAAGGGTCCAGGCTAGAATATGAGCAGAGGAGACTAGATTTAAATCAGTGCAAAATGGCCTCCTATCAAGTCCTACTGATAAAGAGCAGGCAAAGAGAAACTCCAGAGCCCTAAACCTGGCCAGGAGACTATAGTGGTTATTGTACTTCAAATAGCAAATCGTTACTTATAAATTTTGCTCTTATTGTTCTTTTTTTTTTGCTTTGTATTTTGTGTTTTGAAGGAGTGCCATGTAATGACCTTCGGGTAATCTTGCACATGGACACTTAAAATGTGCAGAGCAGAGAAAAGCATCTAGGGGCCCTGAAGACTCCACATCAGTTAGGAGCCGGATTTCAAAATAATGTCCCCTGATAATGAAAATATTACAAAAAGCTGTAAAGCTGTCTTGCAGTTCTTGCATCATCATAAACAAAAGAGACCACTACAGCTCTTCTTTGATAATCAGTGGTTTTTGGCAGCCACTTTAAGCTTGTCTACAGCCTCACTTGCACACTGTTGCTATTTTGCAGCAGTTCTGCAATCAAGCAACATAACATCACAAAAACATCCAGATGTTACACTAGATTGTGCTTGTTCCTACAGCTAGTTAGACTACTATGAGCAAAATGTTGGTTTACTCCACCTAGCTAATGCGTCTGCAATGCAATAAATTTGACCATAGTATAGCCTGGAGGTTGTGGGTTCGATTCCCACTCCGGGTGACTGTCTGTGAGGTGTTGGTGGTTTCTCCCCATGTCCGCGTGGGTTTCCTCCCACAGTCCAAAAACACATGTTGGTAGGTGGATTGGCGACTCAAAAGTGTCCGTAGGTGTTAGTGAATGTGTGAGTGTGTGTTGCCCTGTGAAGGACTGGCGCCCCCTCCAGGGTGTATTCCCGCCTTGCGCCCAATGATTCCAGGTAGGCTCTGGACCCACCGTGACCCTGAACTGGATAAGCGGTTACAGATAATGAATGAATGAATGAATGTAATATTTAAGAGAAATTATTCCCGTAAAATTCTTAATTGCAATGGTGAAGCTATGGTACGCTAAGAAATGATATTGTAACTGGGCATTTAAAGGCAATGTCTACATTTGTAGGGAAATGCTGTGCTCTCATTTGTTTATGTTCAGAAGCTCTGCATCTTTTAAGGTGGAATGGTATGTTGTTTGTAGGTGGCACTTGTCTATAAGTTTTTATTCACTGTTTGAATTACCCCCAGAAACTTGAGTTGTTTAGTTTTGTAGCACTTTCAGTCTGTGTTTATATTTGTGCAGTTTGCACTCTTACGAATTTAGAGTTAGTCCCATCTACAGCAAAATAAGTCAGTATTACCCCACCAATGGAGCAGGAATAGAGCAATATCCTCACCTCAGTTCATTCTTTTCAACTTTTAGACTATTCATTGTCTAAAAACCTCAATACTGATTTTCTGCCATGAGCAGAGAAACGGCCTATTCATTCATCATTCATTCATTCATTATCTGAAACTGCTTATCCAGTTCAGGGTCACAGTGGGTCCAGAGCCTACCTGGAATCATTGGGCGCAAGGCAGGAATACACCCTGGAGGGGGCGCCAGTCCTTCACAGGACAACACAGACACACACACACGAGTCACCAATCCACCTACCAACGTGTGTTTTTGGACTGTGGGAGGAAACCGGAGCAAACCCACGCAGACATGGGGAGAACACACCAATTCCTCACAGAGGGTCACCTGGAGCAGGAATCGAACCCACAACCTCCAGGTCCCCTGGAGCTGTGTGACACTACCTGCTGCGCCACCGTGCCGCAGAAACGGCCTAGCATACCCGAATAAACATACCCTTTTTTAAAACCCATTTAAAGACACTGGGGCTTTGTAAACACATTAGCCACACTATGTTCTATGATTCCTAATTGCAAAAGAACTGCTGAAACAATGCCACCCCAAAGTGAAATTCTGGCTATGCTACAGGGGTTGTGTAGCTTATGTCATGAAACAGCTAACGTTTCAAACTGTCATGCTAATTTCATTCATTTATTATCTATAACAGCTTATCCCGTTCAGGTTTTCTGTGGGTCCAGAGCCTACCCGGAATCATTGGGCACAAGGCAGGATCACACCCTGTAGGGGGCGCCAGTCCTTCACAGAGTGACACATTTACTCACACACTCACAGTCATCAATCCACCTACAAATCTGTGATTTACTCCACCGGAGCACCCGGAGGAAACACACGCAGACACGGGGAGAACACACCAACTCCTCACAGACAGTCACCCGGAGCGGGACTCAAACCCACAACCTCCAGGTCCCTGGAGCTGTGTGACTGCAACACTACCTGCTGCACCACCGTGCCGCCCCTTATGCTAATTTGTTAGAAATAAATTGGAAACGTTACATAGATACATGGTGGAGCTGCAGGTAGTGTCTTTGCCACATAGCTCCAGGGTCAATCCTCACTTCGGGTCATTTCCTGTGAAGATTTTGGTGTGTCCACCCAGTATTCATGTGAATTACCTCTGGGTGAACTAGTGTTCTCTCACAGTCAGTTTGACTGGGGGTGTGAAAGTGTCCACAGGTCTAGGTGTGTAAGTGACTGGGTAAGTGTGTTCAATGATCTGTGATATTCTGGCGGTTATGAGTCCAGGGTGTGTTCCTGTGCTACACCCAGTCATTCCAGAAAGTAAGAAGTGTCTTCCTTGATGTAGTGACCAAGAAGCGATTATTAGAATATTCAAAATAATCTCCAATTTTCAGAGCAAAGACCAAAAGCGCAAACATAAGAAAGTGCAGGTATTGTTTGTAGAACAGTATTCCCCATTTTATCAGGAACAGGCTCAAGCAGTGTGTTGTTTCCATTACTCAGTTTTCTACATATGTCAGACTGTAAGATTTGATATACTTGACGGTACACACTGCATTATTGGCAGACTGTCTTTACGTGCAGATGTATTCTCAAACCGGGAATGGGAACAACAGCTATGGCCAGTTGCACAGCTTCTGTCCCCAGGCCAAAGAGCAGGAGCAGTTAATCCTTGACCCGACACACTCTACAACTAAATGACTACAAAAATCATTTATGACCTCCAGATTTGTCCATGTGGCTGACAGCTAAAATGTTGCAGCCTCAACCACACTTTAAGCATGTGTCCGAGACATGGAGTCAGAATAGAACAGCAATATACAACATCTATGCTGGGTTTTGGATTTCTCTATTGTTTGTGTTGGTAGCATGCTATAATCCTTTTTTTTTCTTTTCTTTTTTGTTTAGCAAAGTTACAAGTATGGTCATTGGTATCACAACCTCACCATCAGTGACATTCACCACCCAAATATACATTTTCTGTAATGGTCTTGTTGGGGTTCCGACCAATGTGGAACTTATCTAACGATGCAGAGCAACATAGGGACTACATCGTGTAATTTTAGAATTATAAAGGGTATCTATATGGTCAATGGAGTTGATAAAATGGAAAGTGATTATATTTATATATTTAGCATAACATTACTAAATGTCAACTAACTATAGATTTCTTTTGCACATCAAGGTTCAAGTTTTTAATATGGAGCTCACAGTGGCTCTTTGCACACAGTGCATCTAGCCTTAAAACTGTTATGTGTAGTACACCCATTCAGTTTAGAAATTTGTTGTCTTCTAGTTTACTCATGGCTAGGACTCCCCCTGTTGCATGATGTGGTAACGCATGCTTCAGTTTTTATTTGAGCTGAACATGCTTAGAGAAGTTCTTTTATATTACCTAGCATTTTACTGATCAATAGAGAGAGAGAGGAAACAAAAGAATTCCTCACATCCAGAGAGCAGCAGGCTGAGTGCTACAGGAATGCCAGCAAGGATGATTTTGCTCTTTTTGACAGTTTAAATACTTCTGAAGAACAAATAACTTGATTTAAATTATATTTAGGGAGTCATATAAAAGTGGGAAGTATGGCATTAAATTGTGTTTCACATTTCTACAATTCATAGTATTGAACCTAGGATCCATAATGTATTATGAGGTATGACAAATTATAATACTGAAAATAATTATATGTATATTTTACTCATGGTGGTATAACACACTCGCAATAGGAAAAAACACAGATATTTACCAAGAGATATAATAGCAAATGTTAAACAAAATTTATGTCAGAATGTCTGTTCTGATGACCTCTGCGTATTTGGTCCCTTTGAATTCCTTTGTATTTTTGCAAAAATATTTAAAAATGCCAAGTTAGAAAAATCATGTTATTTACCAATGTTATTTTCCATATTCTGAAGCATGGAGCTAATGTAACCGCAAACTGACATGTGTAACATAACGCTTTATGCCTCTGTTTGATTCTTAACAGATCCCTGATCAATCCTGACGTGAAAGAACACAACATCCTGCAGATTGTTTTGGTAAGCAGTTGAAGCGCTGAAGACCGAGAAGCTGTCAGGAGAGGAGTTGTGCTTCTACTGAAGAAAAGAAAAGAAAAAAACAGATTCAGAGCTTTCATGTTGTTTAAAGGGAGGCAGGAATGGCTCTGACCTGGACCACAAACACTGAGTCATGGTCTGGAGGAAGCTGATCCCGGGGGATCTTCACACTGCCTCTTTCTTGTCTTTGGCAATTGCTGTGGATTGTCTTGAATCAAAACAAGTCCCACTCGATCTTCCAACCTTCAAGACAATGTGCTGGCTGAATTATGGCACCTCAAGCACCCGCTTAAGAGGATGCATAGTGCAGATTCTTCCACCGTGGATGGTCTTCTCCATCACCCACACCCCTCATACCTGGGAGATTATTGTCTTCTGTTGAAATGCTGCGGATTGTTCACATTCTTTCCCCCTGTTTTCATAAGACTCCGGAAAAGTGAGACAGGAGCCACTGGCTTGACTAGGCCAGAAACAGCCTCTGAAGTTACAGGGTTCACCAGAGTTTCAGTGTATTTGGATGGAGGTTTGTGTGTGTGTGTGTGTGTAAGAGAGAGAGAGATAGAGAAATAGAGAGATAGAAAGAGAGAGAAAGAGAGAGAGAGTGAGAAATAGGGAGAAAGAGAGAGAGCGAGAGCAAAGGAGCTCTGTGCGCTAAGAGATCTATTAATTTATGTGGGAAAGAGTGTGTGTGAGTACAAGGGAGAGAGAGTGAGGTGATTTAGAGAGTGGGTGGTGGCAAGGCGCCTTTTGTATTGGAGTGTCCGGGGGGAACATGAGAGCATGGCTTGAAAGTAATGTCATTACTGGTAACTTTTTTACAGAGATAAGAAATAACGGTTATTTGGGGCTGGAGTGTGTGGGGGGCAGTGCAGTGCTTTTACATGTGTGTTACACCCTTCTTGATGTAATGAGGAGATGAAACACATCTTTAATAGGCCTGGAAACTCATAACTTCCAAAAATGGAAATATTGTAATGTCTAAATTTGGGGCATGAGCACATCATTGAAACACACAATTCAGATGCCATCTTGGGGCTCATATAAAGGCAGACAAGCACATGCTCATCAATTCTGCAACAATTACTCTGGATTTTAAACTGCCCTGAAAGCTTCAGCATGCTGAATATTACTGGCCAATTTTCAGACTCAGTTTAAGCATAAGCCTTGCCTCACAAGGAAGAAAGTTGGGATTTATGACAAGAACATCTGGGGACAGTAGGACAGTAGGACTGTAGGGAACAATGTGAGTACTCACAGATTTGTTTGACAGAGGTAGTGTCATTATTTAGTAGCTTTATCATGTTTTAATTCTATAAATACTTCTGATTACTGAAATTCCAGAGACTTTATTTTAACAGGGTTATGTCATTTATAAAGAAAGCATTTTAGCAGAAGAATGGCAATAACAATAATGGTTGTAATATTAATTAATGGGCTGCACTGTGTCGCAGCAGGTAGTGTCGCAGTCACACAGCTCCAGGGACCTGGAGGTTGTGTGTTCTCCCTGTGTCCGTGTAGGTTTCTTCCGGGTGCTCGTCTCCTCCCACGGTCCAAAAACACACATTGGCAGATGGATTTGCGACTCAAAAGTGTCCATAGGTGTGAGTGTGTGACTGAATGAATGTGTCTGTGTGCGTGTCGCCCTGTGAAAGACTGACGTACCCTACAGGGTGTGTTCCTGCTTTGCGCCCAGTGATTCTGGGTAGATTCCTGACCCACTATGACCCTGAATTGGATAAGCATTTTCAGACTATGAATGAATGAATAAAAAATCATGTCATACCCTTGTAATATTATCTAAATCCTGAACATAGCCACACTCCCCCTATGATTTCCCTATATCCCCAAAGTCACAATATATTAGTAAATTTCACTGTGGTCACTGGACACTTGAAAGATAATGAGCTGAGAGGTATAAAGGGCTGAAGAAAGTTGAGGAGAGGAAGGAGAAAATAGTGAAAGAAACTCTCATTTTGTTTCAGTGTGAGTAATGGTTTCTTTGTAAAAAATAAAATGGCCAGAACAACAAAATGCTAAAAACACCAGCATTCTTTTTCAGGGTTGGCAAATGGCTTGCCACAATTATGACAATGAAAAAAAAGGAGAAACAGCCAATTACATGATAAAGTTTTGAATGTTGAATGACATTAAGATGAAAAGTTATGATAGCCAGAAAATTCCTCTCTAATTAAGCATGTAGATGTGTGGGCAGAAAAGAATTCTGATGGTAAAAATAGTCATTACCGCTTGCCTAAGAAAATTAGTTCTCTTAGCTAACTTTAGAATATTGCTAGCATTCTTGCTATGCTTGTGTGAACAAGCAGAATTTGGGGGATGGGTCATAGAGGGGAATATCCATGAATATCCAGTCTAACCTGCAATATTAAATAGGATATTTAATGGAACACCAGTTTATTCCATGACCGTGCTCAATTCATGACCAGGACACTGGCCATATATGTTTAAGTTAGAAAATATTTTCCTTGAAGTGTGACTGACATTGTTTTTATTATTGCCCATTTTTCCGAGCAGTGGTTGCTACAGTAAATGCTAAAAAAGGCTTTGGCTTGTCACGACTGAAGAGAGGGATTCCATTCAGCGAGTCAGAGCTGCTCCACAGGCAGCCATGAGAAGAAGGGCTTCAGATTAAGCAAAAAATGTGCTTGTGAAGAGACCATGGGTCATGGAAAGAGTGGAGGGAGGGATGAGAGAGGAGAGGAGAAGCAGAGGAGGGTTAGAAGCCCTAAGGCTGTGGCTCTGTCTAACATCTTTTGTTGTGATGACGGATAACCTTTAACCCCATTTCTACATTTTGAGCACCACAGGCCCCTCAACCCAAACACTGCTCTGGGCTATGGGTCTGGAGGGGCACTGGGGCAGAGAGCAGACCACCAAGGCCTAGTGTGAGTGAAAAAAGATATATGCATTATAAAATATATTTGTTGCCCTTACTTGTATGTCTCTTTTCATTAGATCACTGTTCTTTGTATATTAGCTAGCGAGTTAGCTAGCTTGGCCAGCTCAGGGTATTGGTTCGATAGCAGTACTTTTCTTGGATGTCACTGTCTGAGAATACCAGTATTGTCAGGGAGCAAGGCAGCCCTCTAGGTATTGAGACACACACATACACACACACACACACAAACACACTCTGTCTCCTCAGCTTTTCCCATGCCACTTTTGACTCAGGACAGGGCCTGTGTGAAGAGAACCATACTCAGCTCTTCACACAGGAAGGAGAAGAGAGCTTGCTGACAGTGTAGCAGACACACACCAGTGTTTCTGAACAAACACACCCACACACGGGCTCTATCGCACGCCCTCACTCTCATGTCTACTTCACTCTCCCACACACAAACACACACTCTGTCTGTGGGGTTGGTCATGGAGCAGACACCCAGACACACACAGCATGTGGGATGATGTGTTTGTTTAAGATACGAAGGAGCGAGGGGCTTTCCTTGCTACAGTAAAGCACTTCAGCTAGCACCACACTAACAGCCTTCTGCACCCAGTGTGAAAAACACTGCCGTCTTTCCACTAAAAAGCAGCATTCCTGCCTTAGTCAGACACATTCTCAGTCTCACTGGATACGGTCAGTTACTCTATCATTAGCTCCCCCTTCATCATCAATGTCATCACAACAGTTATTTGATACATCAGACCAATATTTATTTTGTCATTTCAAAAACATTACTGCCATCGTCAACATCACCGTCATCATTTAAAAACTGCATCATCATTATCATCAACATCATCATTATCTTCATCATTTAAATCATTCCAACATAATAGCCATCATCATCATCATCATCATCATCGTCACACTGTCATCACCGCCACTACCTTCGTTATAAGAAGCACGACTATCCTCAACATCATTATTTTCATCAGACTACATTTAGGGTGACAAGACGTCCTCTTTTACCCGGACATGTCCTCTTTTTTAGACTTAAAAAAATGTCCGGGCGGAATTTCACAAACGTCCGGGATTTTATTTTTCTAGAGCTTACATAGAAAGGCTTTTCCTTCACAAACTAGTCCCGCCCTCCCCTACTCCGATTGGTTCGCTTGAGTGAGAAGGGGGCGTGGTGAAGTAGCCTAAAATCTTCTGATTGGACGGTCTAACTGTAGCGCTACCGTTATTGGTCGATAACCTTCTCTGTAAACATTTAATTGGTCAGTCTGCACGCCAGTAGTCCTTGTTTACGTCAGATAATGTACCTCATGTACCTACCCTCATCTCGAGCAGCTATGCCGAAACGTAAATATAAGTTCTTGGATGAATTAAAAAAGAAATTCCCATGTTTTCCATGTGTAGCAAATAAAGGTGTAAAGGACCTAAAAGCACACATAGGTGTGCTCAGCTCATCACCCCCCCCCCACCCCCAGGACGTGTCCTCTTTTTCACCATCTCAGATCTGGTCACCCTACTACATTGTAATTTGGAAACAGGAAAACATTTGACAAACTAGACACATTTGGACACTTATCATATTTTTTTTATGTATATTTACACGTATATAGCGCCTTTCTAGAAACTAAAAAAACACTATTGTAAAGTGCATGAATGCAGAACACAAAACCTTGAGCATGAACTTTGGGACAGGTTGTGAGTTATTGCTGTCCTTTGGTAAGGCCAGGGCAAGCAGGGACATGTTCAGTATGCACCAACTGTTTGTGCCCATTCTGGATGGGAGAAAGAGATACGCTTTTATTTTTAGATGATTTCATAGAGTTTATATTGATTCATGTCATAAAATTGATTAAATATTTAATGGCTGAGCCCCTTTCATTTCAGAGTTAAATTGGCATGTTCTATAGTTCAAACAAACAATATGGGAGACTATTTAAATTCTCAATGTTTACATTGGTAATATGATCTTTTTCTATATGAGAATTATCCATGACAGAGAAGACCTTTTTGGTGCCATAATAGAACCCTTTTCTAAAAGAAATATCTATAGCACATTCTCCATCAGCCTAATGAACCACTTCACAATGCAAAAAACCCTTTAATCATGCAAAAGGGTCTTCAAATGTTGAAGGTTCTATATATAACATTTTTTTACCAAACAATCCTTGTAGAACTATCATTTTTAAGTGTGTGTATATCCTGTAATTACTGTGACAACCCTGAGGAAGAAGCAGGTCTAATGAGCATGCTGAAAAAGCGGAATGTTGTTTTATTGGCTCTCTTTAATATATGGTACCAGCTTTGGCTTGCCACTGGGGCTATACAGCTGAGAAGTAATAAACTCTGCAGGATTTCACATACACGGAAATGTAAACACTCTCATAAAAAGCCATTGGCTTGTACAAATAATGACACATACAAATTGGTAGTGGATAACGTAAGTGTTAAACACAGCCAATTACTGGGAAGCAGACTGCAAGACTCTACAAGCGCTTGTGGGATATGCATATGACCTAGAGAATCTACTGGGCAAAAACCACCACAGTTCTCCTCTTCTCTTAAAGACATTTGGGGACCTCATTCACCCAGCACCAAATAAGCACTCTGATGTACTCATTTTTCACTCTGGCTTAAAGCAAACAATGTGGTATTTTTGCTCCAGTGCTCCACCTACATTTGAAGAGTGCAATTCACATTTACAGCACTGGCCTGGAATCAAGGCGGAGGGGGTGTCAACTTACTATGCACCTCCAAAAGTTATATAGTACGGTTTCTGCAGTGCTAAGCCTGGAGTAGCAAAGACAGAGGCAGTTCTCCCTCTTACAGGTCAGCGGAGTTTCACAGTGATTTTGAGGCTGTAAATTAAGGTTAAAATAGGAAGTTACACATATCATTGTCACCATTATCATCTTTATTACTATTTTTGTGAAAATTATCTTCTTCATCGTAGTCATTATTAACAAGTTGTGGTGTCAGCATCATTTCCTCACCAATGTCCTCATCACCTTCATCAACATCATCTTCTGCTTCTTTGTCTTCATCATACCCATTACCTTACCATTGTCACTATGATCATAATAATTACTGCTTCACCATTATCTTCATAATTATCAACATCATCATTAGAAATTATAGGGAAGCAGTTAAACAGGATTTTTAGATCCAGCTGTTGTGTTGTGTTCACATAATACATTTCTAATCTTACAGATCAGAGTCCAGCTGTGGTTCATCTTTTACATGTACAGCTGTTGTGACTGTATTACAACCTTCAGATTAGCTTGGCTCTCTCTCTTTCAGTAATTCTATTCCAACAATCCTCAGAAAGGCACTTGTTCAGCTCCTTCACACACTACTTGCCTGAGTGCATCTACTCTAATCTCCCTCTCTTTAACAACAATCCTCAGTGTGCTCCAGTTTGCTGCCAGCCGCTGGAGCCTGTGAGTGAGGTCAGGAGCAGTGTGAGCCACCCACAGAGCGCTCAGGTACAGTCCATCATCAGCAAGAGAGTGTCAGGGACGGCAGCCAGCAGGTACTACACCCAGAAAACCACCCAGGAAGCAAAGCCTGTGTGTGTGCGTGTGTGTGTTTATGTCAGAGCTGGAGACACACAGTCTCCAGCAGAGTGTGAGTTATGGCACAAGGAACGTAGCGAGAGTCTGTGGAGGAAACACAGAGCAGGTACCACTGGGGAATAATTCTTTCACAACCAAAATGCAATATAATCAGCAAGTCATAAAACTGTAGGACATGTATGTGTATGTGTGGCTGAGTAGCTTCTGTATACACCGTGGCAAGAGAAAACATCTAAAATCTAGTTGATACATCCAATATTCCTTATTTTTAAATAGTTTGTAATCGTCTGTAATGTATATGTTTAGACGTTTTTACTTGTTCTAAATATAATCAACTGTAGTGGCAGATATTTTTTATCATTTTTAATTTTTCTTTTTACATGCTAATAAAGTGTGTTCGTTTCTGCTGCTTCTAAAAAGTAGACATTATTATTATTAGATGTATTGACTAAAATAAAGATGATTTCACTTTCCAAAATCAATTCTTCTATTGCTTCTCCAGGGACAGATCCAAATTTGGGGCCAAAGGGACAGGGTCCCAGTGAAAACCTGGTTGGCCTTTTGGGTGAATCCCATTTCTTCACTTGTCCCTACTACTTAGCCCTAACCCTTCATTTTTGTCTATAAGTTGGGTGTCTCAGTTCTTCTTGGGATAGAGGGGTAGGATGAAGTGTTTGGGCTATGATTCTTCAAACTGAGTTTTTAAGAAGCACACTGTAAACAGATTGTTATTAATTCCATGTGAATGATGGGCAAGATGGCTGCACAAGGGACCAAAGAATCTCACAGATGTCAGTATTTCCTCCTTTAAAAACTGACAAACATTGTATTATATTAGTTTAATGTAGTTTTCGTGTATTAAGACCCTTCAAAACAAGCATAAAACACAATATTTAATGTGGAACTGGACGTTTTGAAGAAAAACCTGCTGAATAAGTTTTCAGTTTTCTTAACAGATAGGTTAGGAGTGGACAATAATACATGGCCGTTGAACGCTTCTTAAGTCATATGGTGCACTAAATTTAAGTTCAGCAGTGAAGTTTCAGCACGGTACAGCTGCTCTGATATCACTGCAGACTGACAGAGCTGCTGCTGATGTACCAGGATCTTCACAGGGGATGATTTTTAACAACTACACCTTGTAACTCAGTTCCAAAGAGCAATAACGACACTGAAAACATGGGGTAGATGTATAAATATGAAATGGGTTTGGGAATTTACATGACCCTGTTCTGTCTCTCACTAGCATTCAGTACATCACTGGATATAAACTCATTTGGAAAGATAATGACGGCATTGGCTGCAACAGTTGCTTTTTTCTTTATGTTTTGTCTGCCAGTGTAAAGTTTTCATTGAGCTGGATAACATTAAAATGAATTAAAGTTATTGGAATTCAATGTTTTAATGGTACTTATGAATTGTGCAATTCTGGAAAAGAAGGGTACCCATATGTGACAGAAGTTTTGTGTGAAATTCACATCAAGTCAAAGTAGACATGAATTAAGTACACGGCAATGGCAATCATCGGGGTCCATACAGAATTTTTGCCCTTTGAAGCAACATTAGCCATTATAACAAAAACCCTCCCTCTGTAAACCCTGCATATACACACTGGAGGATTTTTGTGTCAATTAAAATAAAAATAAATTAAACCAATGTTGCTAAAACCTCAAACAGCATAGCTAATCTGGACAATCACACAGACATAAGTGGGACTGGTGACTAAGGATTAGATCACTGGATAAGTATGTTTATTTTTTATGTGTGTGTGTGTGTTCTATTCAGATAATTCCCTGCTGAGCCTCCAACCTACATGGTGGTTTCAATCTTTTCCTCCATAAAGGCCATTAGTGTATTATCTGCAAAACACAGACCACGCCAGTGTGTTCTCGTCTACGCGGTATCCTGGCTAGTGAGGCCACTGTGCAGAATGAGGCAGTACATTGTTTATAGGCACAAACACACTCCACAACACACACACACACAGAAATGTTGTGGCCGGGTCGGCGAGTTTACTCTCGATTAGACTCGTCACACTGATGGACAGGGACAGTTGGGTTTTCTGGCTTTGGCCCAAGGCCGGCGTTCTGCTTGAGAGGCGCTTTATTCAATAAAGAACCCATTTCACATGGAAGCTTTGCTTTATTCAATACAGGGCTGTTTTATGTGCTTGCCCCAGACCTCTCACAAATGGACACAGCAACTCTGTGCTTGTTTTTGTTTGTGTGTATTATCCTTGGTGTTTAGGTGAGCTATAACTGCATTCATGACAACGGATGTGTTTGTGTACTGGACGTGTCAGTTTGTGTCTCTGTGTTTCTGTGGGTTCACTCGGTATGTGAACTGGCATCTAGAATTCAGGAGCAGCTTTGTGCTGAAGGCTACTCAGCTGATTCCCATAAACATAACACACACAGCAGTTGCCATGAGTGCAGCATGTAACAGATCCTGTGTTTACATGTACACCAATGGGTTGATATTAGTCAAACTATGTCTGATAGTTTAACTAAGATCTGATCCTGTAAACAAAGCGGTTTGATGGTCAGTGTGATTATAATGTGGTCCTGGCTGAATGTGGACCTGTTAATGTTCAGATTGTTCCAATGATTTTTGTCATGCTTTCTGCCATACCACTTGTGGGATGACAAGATTATCTCATCAAACAAACATGAGTGACAACAGACTCCAAAACACATAAGAAAATGTGTGTGTGTGTGTGTGTGTGTGTGTGTGTGTGTGAGAGGAATGCACCCATGAACCCGGATGTAGACCTTCAGCCTGAGACTTCCTGTAGTCTAGTTTTTTTGCTCTCTTCCACAAAATGGCAAAAATGCAAGACATCCTTGGTTTGCTTTCATAAGCTGGGGTTCAAGCTCACACAGATGTTATCAGAGCTCTGTGAACAGCCTGACTGGACTGAGGGAGACACACAAACACACACAGCCTTAAATGCACTGCATGTAACTTAAATTACTCCATTGCTCCACACAAAGAAAAAAACCAAACAAACAAAAAAACAGCTACAGTTTTCACAAAGCTTAAATATTCTTGTAGACATGTCTTTATACACACACCTTTACAAAATAAACACATTTACAATGCAGATTTCATCGTTCTAAACTAGGTACGTTATTCATTCATTCATTATCTGTAACCACTTGTCCAGTTCAGGATCGCGGTGGATCTGGAGCCTACACGGAATCATTGGGTGCAAGACAGGAACACACATTTAATGACTACAATTTTCAGAATTTACTCTATTTACAGTTACTTATAATAATATATTAATCATCTTATCAGCCCCAATATTTGTTTTTTCACTTTTGGAAAGCAAAACATACAAAGGTACTAATTTTATTATATTTATTCTTTAATTTAAGGATTATCTACAGTGTATGAGGTGCTGGACCTCACTCTGGAACTATAAACTGAAAAGTCCCACAGAAGTATGTTTGGAAAACTTTGGTCAAATTCCACCTGTGGAAATAAAACACAGTTTAACAAGGTGTGTTCCTAGAGCATGTTAGAACAGTTCTGTATAAAATAGAACAATCATCCCGACATTTAGTTTGACCAGGATGCCCAAACTGTTGCATTTTCTTTAAATAATTAAACCATAGAGTACATACACACAAAGAAAATAAAGAACATACATTCACACACACACTTACAGCCCAATTAAAAGCCTGCTGTCCCTCTCAGGAGAGTTTGCTGATTCACTGAATCTTCCTGCAGACATTGTGCCCCTGGATGGAGAGGAGCTGTATAGTCTGACTTCAGGCCGTATTCTCTCCTGAGACGTGACTGGGCTCTGGAATGGCGCACTGAGGAGGAGGAGGAGGAGGAGGAGGAAGAAGGTTGTCGGGTTTTTTGGGATGTGTGAAAAATGACGTTGGCCCTGCTATTGCTCATGACCGCCAATGACAGCTCGATTACGCTCAGCATTACAAACCATTACGTGCCATTAATCTTGCAGGCTGGCTCGACTCATTATGCGCATTAATCTCTGCTAGCTGGGTGCGACTCATTATGTACCATTAATCTTTAGCAGCGGGGCTCTACTGAATGTGCAGCCACAAGCTGAGCAGGTCCTGGGGTCAGACGCACCTCCGGCCTGCCACTCCAAACAGCCACATTTATCACCAGAAAAGACCTGGTGCTGTTTAATAGCTTCCTTAGCTGGTGAAGGGAGCCCAGATTAAGCAAAGCAAATGTTACCCTTCCCTCTCTGACATAACCTCATCACCATAAGATGTGTCTGAAACTGCCATATGAGACAGATAACCCTAAACATTCACTCTCAGAGACAATAGAGCTACAGAGAGACCATCTGTAAAATGGATGATGGTTGAATAATTAATTATGGATCCGTGGCAGTCCAAAATTTTGCAAATAAAGAATGAGAGAACGTGATAAATATCTGTAGTCACTCCTTATCATGAATGTATTCAGTTAAAGTGTATCTTTTGTTGACACAGACGTTCAGCTGGAAGCCTGAGGTCACAGTACTTAGAACAATGTGTCTGCTAAAGTTTTTAAAGCCCCCAGGCTTTGGAGCAGTGATGCTGCGTTCCAAGGTCTACTGTAAACCCTTTCCAGAAGACCAGACCAGTTATTGCAGAAATCAACTGTATTTTAGAAGATGTATTAGATAAGCACGTATTTGGCTTTATAATGTATAATTTACAGTTTCTGCTTAGGGAAGTTCACCCCCCTATGTACTTGTAAAAGGCTTACTGTATTAGCTCCATGTGAAAACCATTCCTTTTTTTCTGTCACTTTTTCATTAAGTAAAAAAAAAACACAACCATTTTTGATGGTTATTTCATTTACATTATAAGTTCTGTCTGAGCCACACAAATACACTGGCAAAACTCCAGACCGTTCACACTAATGAGAAATTACTTCATAAATCAATCAGGGAGGCTGGTCAAAAGAGGGCGCTAGGGCGCTGGGCTCCCTGGCGGAAATATAGTAAGCAGTTTTGTTAATAATAATTAATAACTATTTGAGATATGACCATGTTACCAATGTAAAATAATTGTGAAATATTTTACATATACTATAAAAGAGAGCTTCATTTTCATTTATTTTGCAGCTGGGGGTTTCCTTAGATTGCTCTACTCCCACAAATCGGGTCAATGCAGAAGCACAGCCAATCAAAAATAGTTGCTGAGAGAACATACGCACGTAGCAACACAAATTTATCCAACCAGCGTCCTCGAAACTCCTGGTGCTTTGTCTGTGGCCCCAAGAATCAGTCAGCAGTGGAGTAGGAGGTCCTCGGGTTACGTCAGTCCCGAGTTACGATGTTTCGTGGTTACGACACATCTCCCATTTACCGTATAAAGCCTTGTTTCGACTTGAGTGGTTTTGCGTCGTAAACGTCGTAACGCGAACTTCGTGTTTGGTGTGCGCGGCGCGGCGCGGCGGAAGAATACACGGTTACGCGGCTCGGGACCGAGGAGGACGACGTCACCCCAGTCGCATTAGGATAGGATAAGTGCTTACAGTATGTTATTTACGTACAGTATGTACGTAGGTTCCGACTTACATCGAAAATCAGTTTACGACGCGACGTAGGAACGGATCAACGTCGTAAATCCAGGACCCCCTAAATACCTGACAGTTATTTGTGATTAATCCAGGCACATGATTCCTGCTATGAAGGACCAAACCTGCCAAAATTAAAAATTAATCAATTAATTAATGACTCAATAAAATAAATTTCCTCCATGATAAGGATAATAAATAATAAAAAGCCCAGCGTGTGTATTTAATTAACTTTCTCACTCTCTCCTGATTTATTAATATTTTAAAAATATGTATTTTGTTATTCATTTTTATTATTTTATTGTTTTTTCTTGCTCTTATATGATAATACAGGGACTGTTCATCCATGATATAACGGAGTCTAAACATTTTTATTGGTTGATCGATGTCCCATGCTGTACATCAACTGTACATGTCCTGCTCCATCAGCGGCCTTGATATACCAATAGCACCCGGGACTGACCGTGTGCAGGAGAGACAGCTCTCTCCCAGTAATGGAGCTGCAGGACACATGTCTCTCTATGCAGCTCCTCTGTTCCAGGGATGGAGGTACAGGAGACACTGCTCTCCCTACGCAGACCCACTGCTCTCTCTACGTGGAACATCTGATCCCAGAGATGGAGCACGGGAGACACTGCTCCCTCTGCGTTGCACCTTGGCTCCCAGTGATGCATCAGAATGAGTTGTGAATATGCAAAATGTTGGTGAAAAATATTGGTGAAGAAACTGCAGGTCAATAAAGTTCAGTACAGATAAACACTCATGCACATAACCCTATGGAGAGAGATTAGTCTCAAAATATTTGACAAATGCATAAATGTTAATCCACAAATTAAACACAAGTCAATATGTTTCACTATCCACAAATAAATATATTTATTTGTATGTGTCTCATTGTCTGCAGTTTGTACAAATTCGTATTGGTTTTCATAGATATATCATCATTTTATGTGAAAATAAATACATTAGTTCAAATTTACATTGGATATATTTGTAAGGGGCACAGCAGGTAGTGTCGCAGTCACACAGCTCCAGGGACCTGGAGGTTGTGGGTTTGTTTCTCGCTCCGGGTGACTGACTGTGAGGAGTTTGTTGTGTTCTCCTTGTGTCCGCATGGGTTTTCATCCGGGTGCTCCAGTTTCCTCCCACAGTCCAAAAACACACGTTGGTAGGTGGATTGGCGACTCAAAAGTGTCCGTAGGTGTGAGTGTGTGAATGAATGTGTGTGTGTTGTCCTGTGAAGGACTGGCGCCCCCTCCAGGGTGTATTCCCGCCTTGCGCCCAATGATTCCAGGTAGGCTCTGAACCCACCGTGACCCTGAATTGGATAAGCGCTTACAGATAACGGATGGATGGATATTTGTTAGGTCATAGTGTCGAATTTATAAAGTGTTGAATCTGCGTTTGTAGATCAAGTCACTCGCCTGTTTCCCGTATTTTTGTTCATTTACTCGCGGGTTTTTGGATTATGAGTCTTTCCTTTCGCATATCACTCGATCCTCACACAAATGCAGCCTCATCCACAAACGTGGCCACCAGGCGAACAAACTTCCATTAAGTAGTTTATTATTTAGTGTTTCAGGACTGACCTGTTGCTTTCAGAGGTGCTGCAAAACTACCCCCTATAGACGGGACTGTGACTCAATTGGCTGCCGCAGTAAATATGGACAGCTAACTCTGGCTGCTGATTGGCTGAGTCAAAATTATGACCAATGACAAGCGTTGTTAACGTGGTGGTATCTGCCCCTGCTTCCGGCTGCGGGAGAGCACCATCTGTCTGTCGGAAACAATCCAACGTCAAAAATACGGGATGGTTTTAAAGCATTTTATTTGACAGCCCTAGACGGCAGCGAAATTGGGGTAGTTCTGCTGGACTAACGTCGTTAAATTAAGGCACATTGATATGTGATATGAAGCTGAATTCAGCGGCTGATTCGTCGGCATTTTGTTCGAAACTTTCACATTAAATGTTGTGCAATTGCTTCTCCACATAAGCTGGCCCCAAACCCCCTAAATCAACAGTGCCACCTAGCGGTAGCTTGTTCGCCTGCTGGCCATATTCTTGGACGAGCCTGCATTAGTGTGTGGATCGAGTGAAATGCGAAAGGAACGTCTCAAAATCCAAAAACCCGCGAAAGGAAATTAACAAAAATACGTCACGGAAAACAGGCGAGTGACTTGATCCACAAATGCAGATTAGACACGAAGTCATAGTCATATTGTCTATAATCTCTATCCGATCAGTCATTTTTTTACTGCTGTTTCGTAATTTATTGTGCTCTCATGTATCGATCAGAGGAGGATGGTTTCTGAGTCTTGGTCCGTCTCAATGTTTCTTGCTAGTGTTGCTCCTTGTACACAAAGGAGGCTTGGCTGTGGATTTCTGTAAATCTGCTTTGTAACACTATTTTGTTATGAAAAGCACTATATAAATAAAATGGTTTGATTGATGATAATGTTATTATTAATAATTATAGTCTTAAAATACTGATGTTTTTCCACTGGTTTATAAATCATCACTTCATGTCACAGCTAGCAACTCATACTCCTTAAGTTTTGCTGATGTGTGTTCATGTTTTCTCCCTTGCAATGACACACACACAATGCAAACTGTGTTAATGGTAACTTTTGTGGTGAATCTTAAGCCAGTTAAAATTGAAATAGCAATAATACCACAAGGAGACACTTGCAGTACTTTCAGAGGATGCCCCATGCCCCCTGCCTGCTGCCTGGAGAATCATGGGAAAGTTATTCATTTGTTGTGTGTTTAACAACTGCACGCAAGCATCTGCAACAGTCTCTGCTCTTGCCCTGCACCCACCTCCATAAACAACCCAAGAAAAGTGCTGACAGGGAAAGAAAGTACAAGAGTTGGGACAGCAAGAAAAAATAAGGTGCAAGAAACTGCTGTGGTAAAGTAGTGAGTAGAAGAGGAGCCATGCACATAGTTTCCATAAAGTCTTTCTTCCATATCCTCTCTCTCTCTCGCTTTCTTTCTCTTTCTTCTTCTTCTTCCTTTCTCTTTCAAAGCTGAAGTACCAGGTGGGACCCCACCCCCATCCATCTTTGTTCTGTAGGGGTTTTATGTTGAACCCGCTTGTTTAGAAAGACCTTTTACTCAAGGCAAATTACACTCACACGTGTGCACCATACAGGAGATTCTAATAAGGAGGCCAACTACAGTGAACAACCTCTCTTTCCTTCTCACGGTCATGATCTTACTTCAGCTTAACCTCATAACTAACAAGAATTAAAAAAAAGAAAATGTAAACAATCAAAACTGCAGTCATTTTAGATTTTCTACAATAATATACAATAATAATATTCAGTAATAGCATTATTTTGTTGTATTTTGTTGTGAATTCATGGGATTAATTCCAATTATTTAAAGCAAGTTATTGTAATATTTAACTGAATTCTCTGTAGAAGTAATATATATATAAACACTCAATGCATTGTTTTTTCTAATTCCTCAACATGAACACAAATGACTTCTGATTTAATAAAAATAAAATGCAATATACAGTAAAGTTAATGTTAATGCAAATTAGGATCTACGGAGTGAAGCCCCCAGAAGTTTCAGTGTTGCTGGGGTGGAACTGTATTTTTAATGAAATAGAATTGCATTAAACTTGCTGTGAATTGTACAGTACAAGGCCATATACATTGTTACTAAGCTACCATTTACTTATAATCCACATTTTGGAGGATATTTGTAAAATACAGAAAACTCTTTTTTTCTATGTGTTTCTCAGAATATTAGATGCCCAAATTCATAAGAATCAACACACACACACACACACACACACACACACACAGAATAGTTGTGGTGGTTGCTTACGTGTGGAGTAAGCTGACAGAGTAACACTACCATGGGAAATTTCTAAGAGGGTACAGTGAAAGTGTAAAGTGAGTGTGAGACTAAGAGTGAGCTGTAGCCAGCAGCAGCATGCAGCTCTAGGTAAGAGTTAAACCTTACACGGCTTTTTGTGGATGTGTTGGCAGCCTCCCCATAATGACAATACCAGATTGCTATTATCATAGGTAATATGAATGCCCAGCTTCCCCCTTTCCCCTCCCCTCTACACTGCCTGCTCCTAAACTTCTCCCATCCAATGGGAGGCCCACTTACTTTCAGGGGCTGTTGAGTTGTAATTGTTATTTGCTATAACTATGAGCTGTGTTTTTATATGTAAAGCTGGAATGTTCCACAGGGGTCCTAAACTTCCCCAGTGCTGAGCCGTGGTCACTGTTTGCCTGGCTGGCTCACACTCTGTGGATTTTCCCTTCACATCAGAGTGAAAGAGTGTAAGACTGAGGTGGCTTTTTCCCACAAGGGCCTGCTGCTGTGAAAAACGTTTTTACCAGCTCTGTGCATACCATAGAAAGAGTCGACACACTGCCTTCTTAGATAAGTTTGACACTTGTGTGTGTGTGTGTGTGTGTGTGTGTGTGTGTGTGTGCGTGTGTGTGTGTGTGTGTTTTCCTTGTGTAAATCATTTCATTGTAAGGTGAAGACGTGTATTAATGTTAGAGAAAGGTCAGAGTTAGGGTAAGGGCTAGTAACCTTTATGGTTAAAGTTGGGTAAATCTCCATGAAGTGAATAAGAATGTGTGTGTGTGTGTGTGTGTGTGTGTGCTGTGAAAAGTCTCCAGCGTAGCAAACCACACTATGTGAAGTATTGAGAAATCACTTTCTGTTCTAAGGAATATAAACTCCATTGTGATGGAACATCTCACACTTTAGCACAATTTGAGACAACACTATCTATCTATCTATCTATCTATCTATCTATCTATCTATCTATCTATCTATCTATCTATCTATCTATCTACAGCCATAGTAAACAGCAGTCATAGTAATAGCATTTTCACAATGGCCCATTGTAGCTGATCAGTCAAGGCATGTTTGAGTTTTCATGTTTGAACCTTAGTGGAACAGTCACATTTAGTCTTTTTTTTTATTCTTTTTGTTATTAACACCTTTTTTTTTGTAAGTACAAGGTGAGGACAAAACTTATACATGACATCTCTGGGCATGTTTAAAACAGGGAAAAGACTCAGCTCCCAAGAATAACTGCAGCAGCATGACATATACAAGTCTGTTCACAAGCTCAAGCAGTACAAATTCTAAAGCAGAAAGACTCTGTCCATATTTAATAACCTGTTTTATTCACTCTTCCACTGTCGTACTTCATGTACAAACACACACATGATGAGTATAAAACCTTATACTATTTAACCAATGTTGCTTGAGTTGACATAAGGTACAAAAACAGCTATAACTCAATCATCCACTCACTCACACTTAACAAATTGCTTCTTACAGTGCCGTATTCAGATGACACTGAGATTTCGGTTATTCATTCATTCATTCATTCATTCATTCATTCATTCATTCATTCGTTGGTTCATTCATTCATTCATTCATTCATCCATCCATTCATTCATTCATTCATTCAATCATTCATTTGTTCATTCATTCACTCAGTCAGGCTTGTTCATGCCTGGAGTCAATTGGCACAAAGAAGGAACACACCCTATGCAACATGACGGTCCATTGCAAGCCATCACACACTTACACAGTCACTCACACACTCACACCTATGGACACTTTTGCCAATTCACTTATCAATGTTGTTTTTGGACTGTGGGAGGAGACCATAGCAAACTCCTCACAGGCCGTGACCCGAGGAGGATATATAACCCACAAGCCTAGGACCCTGGAGCTGTGACAATGACATTACCTGCTGTGCAAATATGCTAGTGTTTTGCCAAAGTATAATTGTGAGTATTTGTGCTAATTATTAATAAATACACACTCCCTCAGCTCTGGATTTCCCCCGTTTGCTTTCTGCTTTGTTTCTGTCAAAAGGGTCTTTAGAATATAATTTTCTGTAGAAGCCTGCAAAGTGGATCAAAACTATTTGACAGTCCTTCAAGTGTATGACTATGTGCATGTTCTCTATGGCACAATACTGTTCAAAAGTTTTGTGAAAGCTTGTGCTGCAGGGTGGCCGGGGTATGTTTGTGTCTGGCCCAAACAGCAGGCAGGCTGGTCGGCGCTGGAGGGATTGAATGACCTAGACTCCACACCGCTTTTCCTGTCTGTCTCTATCGTGATATCTCCAAGATGCCTGTCTAACTGAAAGGTGGTAGGGTGGTGGAAAGGGGTTTATACTCAGCTTGCATGTGGTTTCATACTTCACTCGGCGTGCTTTTATGCCGCTTTTCTGCACTTTTACAAAGAGAGTTACTAATCCTCAGCTCAACAGAACAGGCTTTCCTGTGTAATTACAGACACAATACAAGACTCTGTCCGCAGGGCAATTACTGCTGACACATGAGAGTAAACGAGGGGGTGTGGGGGGGAGCAAATGCCATCTAAGGAATTTTGTTAAATTCACATACTAACAGTCAAATCTCTCTCTCTCTCTCACTTGTTCACACAGAGCTTTTGAAAAGTCATCTCTGCATTTTTTTCCCTGGGCTAATGGGCTCCCTGCATTATTGTGCAGTTACATCATAGTTGAAATTGCCTCTTTCTGATTTCATATTGTTGTGTTGAGGCAGCTGCAGCTGAATGAGCAAATCCCCTGAACGGCTGTGATCACGCAGGACTGCCAGCCCTTTCACCCCAAGCCTTCCTCTTTTCCTTCTCCCTCATCTTACCAGACCTGTGGTACCGTGCCTGTGCATGTGAGCACTGCTGAGTTTAGATGAAGATCCCAGGAGCACGCAGCAAGGGAGCAAAGCGAGGTCCAGTGCAATAAGTAAAATGACAACAAAGTCGGCCTGTTATAAAAACATCTAAGAGTTCTGGGATTTTTACTTCTTGGCCTCTTTGTCAGCCTCTGACATTTATATTAAACTCTTTAAAATGATCAAACTATTAAAAAATCTCTTCAATTTCCTCAATGTGAAAAAGGCACTGTGAATAGATTTATGTTATGTTTAGACTTAAAACACAGCAGGTCTGTGAATGCTTTAGTAGCTTTTAGGAACTTAAATGTAAGTCTTGTTGTCAAGAAATGTGAAGAGTGAAATATAGGCATTGAATTAATGGTTTTTATTGAACCCTATATTCTTATTAAAAGGTCTTCTTCTTCTTCTTCTTCTTCTTCTTCTCCTTTCGGCTGCTCCCTCCTATTGCTACAGAGGCTCAACCACGATTCACATCGATCGGGCACATTTTTATGCCGGATGCAGTAAAGGGTCTTCTCTGTAAAACCAAAAAGGTTCTATGACTTGCAACAGAAGTCAAAACATTTTTGCTGCTATGTAGAACCAGTATGAAAAAATAACAAGTATCACTTTGTATCTGCTGTAAACTTATTTTTTATGTTATGTGAGGAAATCCTACAGTGTTTTGATGTGAAATGGAGATATGGAGCATTGTAGGGAAATCATACTTATTATTAACTATTATAATTATCTTTAAAGTTAATTTAACTGATAAAAGTAATATTTTCACTGAAAAACATTTTATAAACATGAAAAGAATTTTACACTTGTAACCCACTCTAAAAATTTGGGACTATTTCTGCTTATCACTGTTACATCACATTTTCTTTTAATTACACATTTTATTCATTTGGGAACATTCATTCATAGTCTGTAACCTCTTATCCAGTTCAGGGTCATGGTGGGTCTGGAGCCTACGGGGTATCATAGGGTACAAGGCAGGAACACGCACTGGAGGGGGCGCCAGTCCTTCACAGGGCAACACACACTCACACATTCACTCACACATTCACACCTCTGGACACTTATGAGTCACCAATCCACCTACCAACGTGTGTTTTTGGACCGTATGAGGAAATCGGAGCACCCGGAGGAAATGGGGAAAACACAACAAACTCCTCACAGACAGTCAGCTGGAGCGGGGCACAAACCCACAACCTCCAGGTCCCTGGAGCTGTGTGACTGCGACACTACCTGCTGCACCACCGTGCTGCCCCATTTGGGAACAGAGAATACTAATTGTTAAAGTTTTGCAAGTGGAATGTTTGCCCATTTTGGCTTGATACAAGACTTCATCTGCTCAACCGTCTATAGTTGCCTTTGATTCGCCATAAGAGACCGATCTGGACTTCAGGAAGTCCGCATGCTGTGGTCAGTCATACAATCCACATACCATGAGAGCCAATGTTCTGACGAGTTGTTCTTCCTTGTTGAAATTTGCTACTTTGCAGCTCTGCGCATGCTCAGACCCAAAATATTAATCTTTTCATTAGGTTTTCATGTTAAATCTGTTTTTCTCTTGTGCATCACACAATCTTAGTTTACTGTTATTATTTGCTTGAAAACACCACAAAGACAAGGAGAGGTAGGGAAGAAAATTGACAATGTATGACTTTCTATTTAAATAATAGAGTGTCAGATTGCATTTCTAACTGTAATGGCTGACTCTGTTAACTCATAATGGTTTTCTGAAGTACTCCCAAGCCCATGTGGCTATATTTTAGTTTCTTATGCAGTGCCATCAGAGAGCTTTTAGTTTACTCTCATTTAACACTGGTTTCCAGTCGTAAATGGATTGGTGTCTCCGCATTTCTCTCATTTCACATTATCAAGTATGGTAGTTACTTACAATGGAGTTATGTTTATAATCTGAAAAGAATAATCACAATAAAGCTACTGTATTAGTACGTCCATTTTTGGGAAGGAGAAATATGTATAGCGTGATGTTGATGACACACTGCCTAGATGGCACCATTATTATTTACATTATTATGATATATCGACTACATAAAAAAACATGTAGTACTGATTATTTTTAAAAGAGAATTATTTTTATTATTCATTTATATACTTAATTTTACTTAAGAAAATTTAAGGGAGAGCTTTAGCATCAGAAACAAGCTTTAATGGAGAAAATTAATGCTACAATGCAGGTTATGGCTTAAACATGGAAATGTGCTCTCTGTGTGTGCGCGTGAGAGAACAATATGGTATTCAATATATATCTTACTAAAATATATGAATATATAACACAGTCTACCTTCTGAACTCAGCAGTAGGGATGCTGTGTTTACATCGCTGAGTACAACCACTAATACCTCACCTAACTCTGTAAACAGTGTGAATTATGGGAGGAAGTTGCAGCCAAATTTAGTAAGACCATTATACAGTGATAAAAAATATGAATGTATTTAATTCCCACATGTTGACATGTTAATTTTTACAGCATTATACATTCTTTATGTAATCTTGCATTGAAATTTTATTTATTTATTTATTTTTAATACTGTTATGCAATACTCACGTGAAGTTTGGAATAAAGTGATGAGCAATGAGCCATTTTTCTTGGCAAAGACTGAGCATGTGGTGATTGCTAATTTTATACCTTTCATATTCACCTACTTATACTGTAATGCTTAATGTGTGTTCATACTTACCAAACACAATTAAAATGTTCAATGTGTATTGATTAATTAAATATTTAGTTGTATTACTTGTATTTATTGCCTTTTAAAAAATGTCCCAGCTTCTCTGAAAATGGGGTTGGTATAACTTCAGATGTCATCTGAACTTACCTTTGTACCAGTACCTGCTGATAGCAAGAAGACTGCAGTCCACAGTTTGTCCACTGAGGTCAAAGTTGGAGGTCCATTAGCATTTTGCTCAGCATTTTCTGGGCAGACCGCCGGTCGTTAAGCAGAATTTTAGACAACATGGACAAACACAGTCCAGTGATATTTCTTTCATTCATTCTAATTGTTGTAAATTAGATTAGTAAATAATTCCATTCCAACACAGTGTCAACATTTTCAGCACAATCTTTTTATATCAGGCCTACTCAGTAATGTATCTCTCCCAGTTGCTGGTAATACTTGTATTAGTTTATTTTCCAGAATAAACGTCTCTGTGAATTTAAAATTTGTCTGAGGAGATTAACAACATTCTAGATCTTAAAAAGAGGACAGTAATCTGAGTGGCCCCATGGTGGGCCAACAATGGCCTTCAGCTGGTGGTGTACCAGCCTAAGGTTAAGCCAGTGGACAGATATATGATCAGATCCCGCTGTCTGGGAGAATCAAAGATTGAAAAAAATCACATATTTCTCTTCAGGCACGTAACTGGGACTCCCTAATGGAGAAATCTGATTGTGTTCATTTTTGCTGAAAATGAGCGGGCAGAAGGAAGCCTAGCTTTCCAGTAACTCACACAGCCTATACTTGTGACCTCATTTGCTTGCAGTGCATTTATCTGTAGAATGTGGAGCTGGGACTTAATCAAAGCGCATGCCCTCACAGATTGACAGTCTCCAGAGCATACTCCAGCCCTCAGCCTCGCTCCTAAATAAAGAACCACGAACCCCGAGCTAATGAGGCTGGCAGAGCTCCAAAGCTGAGGGGCCACTGGAGGATATACTGTATCAAAGGATCCTCCGAATAAGCCAAAGGGCATATATGGCAGTTTTGTGTGTGTGTGTGTGTGTGAGTGGGTGTGTATATGCGTGTGTGTGTGTGTGTGTGTGTATGTGTGTGTGTATATATATATTACTTTGTGTACGTGAAACAGAAGAAGAGAAAGTAAACGGAAGTGAGTTTCTGGGTGCTCCACCAGGTGACCTTTTCCAAAGTTTACTTTTGTGATATTATAACCCTGCGTTTATGTATTAGCAGAGACGTTTTTCTTTCCCGAGTCGAAATAATGAATCAATTTGCGATGTGTAGGATTTGTTTTGGCCGGGCTGTTTGTCTGTTGCAGAGCCAGAGTCTATATTAGGTTCTGCAGTCCCTCTGGCCTGCCACAGAGCACGGACCACACCGTCTTTATTTATGCAAACGCTTGCCCAGAAACGCACCACATAATACTTTCACAGGCCACTCTCTGTCTTCCTGAAGAGGAAGAGAAGCATCATTCCAAAATACAAACTGATAAATGTGTACTTCTTCCTCTCTGCTCTCCCTGTGCATTCCTCTTACTCTCTAACACACTTTTCATTCCTCAGCTTTTGCTGCTTCTTAGAGACCAGGAATAACAGCACACATTTGATTGATTTATGTAAAAGATACAGTTATACATAGGCTATATACTGTACAGTGGCAGCATCATACAGTAGCAAGCATCTCTACTTTTAAAAGTGTAGTCTTTAAGGATATGTGACTGTCCATGAACTGTTAATGTGATAATAGACCCCAAAATAGGCAAAATAAATAACTTCTGATACGAATCACAAAATCAATGAACCTTTTGAGATTTATATTGTTCAGGATTACATGTTGATTACTTGGATGATGGGAAGCAGAAAGTATGATCAAAGACTGAACTTGTGTTTATGATGAAAATATGATGCAGTTCTTTGAAAGAAAACGACAAGTGACAGTATTTTCCCTTGTAACTTAAATAATTTATTTACCACTAGAGCACCACAACAATAATGTGTTATAATACATCATAGTGGGTCAACAACATCAGCATCAGTATCATCATCATCATAAACAACAATAACAATAAACAGCTCTAACACAGAGGTCACTGATCTGGTCCTTGAGGACCCCCAGCCAGTCCTTCCCACATCGTTCCATATCTAAGCCAGGCTTGTGTTCTACAGCCCTTCCATATCTGGCTCAAATGTACTATTTGGAATTGCAATTTGAATGATAAGGTGGACTGGTCAGGACTTTTGGAGGATGGGCTGCAGAACCCCTGCTCTAATGTGACAACGCTGGTGCCTCCTCTTGTGTCCTGTGTCTTGGAAAAGTCCACTGGTACTAAAGGGAGGATATTGTGTCACCTATGTATCATGAGGGGTTGGTGCAAAATGATGGCTCTACATTGATCATATGGATTTTTCTTGGTTCCCTGGCCCAAAACTGTGTGAAAGGACAGTTTCTACTGAGAAACCACATCCTGTCCTGTCACTAACATCATTTTAACAATTGTCTCACATAGGGGGGAGGCAACGACTACAAAATTAAAACAAACAAAAATGGACAAACAAAAGTTACAAATAAAAAGGTAGAAGTAAAATACAGTCAGTGCAATTCGTTGTATCAAAACATTTCTGTTCCTCTGAAATGGGAAATAAAATCACAAATAAAATAAGGGCTTTTCTCTATGATCTGAGAAAGTTTCCTGTTGGCGCGTCCAGTAGAAATGTAAGAAGTGGCCTCCTGGACCCATTCTAGTCGCAAATTGAAACAGGCTCAGCTGGATGTGCTCATCTTTTACTGACCCCCGTTACTATGGCGAGACACAGACCTCATGTCAGACGTCTGGTCTACAAGCCTTCGATCACTTCCAAAATCCCTCTTCTGACCTCCTGCCCCTTCCTCTGACACAATACCCTTCCCTCTCGTCTCCACAAAAACTCATCACCTACCTCGACCCTTCTCTCTGTGCTACTCTAAAGACGTGATCATTTTTCATTACTGTGTAGAAGGTTGACATCACTGTACCTGATCAATAAGGGGTGATACACAGATGTACAACTGACTTGCTTTCCTTCACAGAAATTCCCCAAAAGAAACCTAAAGGGAACTGATAAAATGTCCGGTTGGTGCTTTGTGTCCTTCTTTAGGCCCTTCCTAAAAATACTGCTGCCCTTTACGGACGTGTATGTGTGTGTTCATGTGTGTGTCAGTGTTTTCTAATGGTGACAGGTGTGTATACAGTATGTTCTATGGTGTGTATTCTTGACTGGTTTGTATTAGAAATGCATAAACAGAGCTGACCTTTCGCATTTCATCGTATTTACCCATCATTCCCAGCATCTCCACAGTTACTCCTTCCTGCAACTCTTAATATTATAATCCCAAACATGGGACACTGTCCACACCTGCTGCATTCTAAACTCACAGTCAGTGATGCGACACAGTCCTGGACATGTTTGCTCTGTGGAAGCAGCTTGCTCTCCTCTTGTTCAGCAATTTTCGGTCCCATTTTTGTGCTCTGTATCCTTTCGACAGGAAGAACATGGCCACTAACAGGCCTTGTGTTTATCGGCAAACCTCCAAGAACAAAATCCAGCTCCAAAAATGATAATAAAATCAACATTCTTGCATTTTTGAGGGATGCACATGTAAAGAAAGGACAAAGAGAAGAAAGTGTTTGCTGTAACTGCTTGCTGAAATGAGGGATTCTTTTTTCTGCTTCACATGTAGATGCATCACGTACTTCCAGTGTTTGTCATACTCACGTCCTGGTGTGATAAGTGTGAGATGAAATGTGCTGACAAGGCCATTTTGTCCAAGCACACACACACACACACACACACACACAGACACACACACACACTCACACACGCACACACACACAGACACACTCTCTCTCTGTCTCTCTTTCTTTCTCTCTCTCTCTCTCTCTCTCTCTCTCTCACACACACACACACACACACACACAAACACACACACAATTACACACTCAAGTGCATGGCAACGACTGCATGTGTGCCGGGGTATTTAGTCAGAACACATTTGCTGGTTTTAGGAATATTTCTCCATTCCATGATACCCTGTCTGCACAGCATTTTCTCTACCTGTATGTGACTGCATTTAAATGACAACATATTTGTGTGTGTGTGTGTGTATGTACGTGTAAGTGTGTGTGCACGTATGTGTGTCTGCATGTGCGTGTGTATATGCAGCTGTAGCCAGTTCCTAGCTGCATTTGCAGGACTTGACGATCATGCTAGAAAGCTGCTCAATTTTGGGGGTCTTGCCAATGAAATAAAGGATGGTAAGAGGTTCCAGGTCTTGAGACACACAACATGGAGACGCTGATGCTTCTGGATTTATGGTGTTATAAAGACCAAGGACCTAAGACAGAGCAGAGGAGACACCATCAGCAACTCCATCTATATTGTCATTTTATTAAACACATTTTGTATCATCACTCAGTGACCAAAATGATTAAGCACTTTTTTCCCCTCATTAAATGTATCTATGGTCAGTCCACTAATGCATTTGTGTAGCTGCTGTGGTCTGGTTAAGTTTATGGAGTGTTAGCAAATCTAAAATTCTATTTAAAGACATCCTCCATTGATGAGCACATTTTTTTGCTGTGTGGTGTTGTTTATAAATTAGAAGCTGTAGCATATCTTTTTTTTTTTACTTTAAGACTACAATTTTTCAAAGCCAATCTCAAAATCATGGATTCAGACTGTCAAGTTTTCATATGTCACAAATCCAAGGAACCAGTTCCAGCAATACGTGATGTGGGGCTTTAGAGCTGCAGGTGTGTACAATCTCTGAGCAGCTGTCATTAAAGTACATGAATGAGACTTTGATACATTAAGTACTTAGACTAAACCATGTTGCATAATTTATCACTGACCCAATACCCTATCCAACAACAGAAAAACAACAAACACTTTTGTGTAGATTATGGACCATCTATAGGACAACACAGATGTTGTCAGTAACTTATTGTATCTAATTTGATCCCATTTAGATCATGAACTACAGCTCTCCTCACCTTACTATGTTGAGTATCCGCACTCCAGAGATAAGGACATGCTCCAGCACAGAAGTTGGCATTGTAGCCCTTGGGTTCATGGATCCACCTCCATCCAAGGTCCCTCTTGAAATCGATGTAGAGTGAGCGCAGGCAGCAGTTGTCCTGGACGTTCCTGCAGAATGAAACAGCTGATTTATGATGGTCCAGATGCAAGCACAGTTCTCATGGAAAAAATTGGAGTCTAAAAAGACACTGACCTGGAACAGAAAGCAGCGTCTAGAGCTCGTTTCTGTCTGTGGCTCTTGTGCTGGGACTCCAGGCGATACGAAGGGAGCAGCATGAGCAGCAGGTGCGGAGACTGTCCATTGTGATGCCCTTTTTTAGTCTTCGGATTCCTATTGTCATCAAGCCCTGTTAAATATCCCCACCGAAAAAAATTCTAGTGAAGCCAGGAAGTGAATTTTTAATGCAATGACATGGTGTATTTAACGCTCATGTTATTGATCAGGTAGGAAGATTAGGTTTGCCTGTGTGAAATATGAACATGCTGAATGCATGCAGAGCATCTGCAGAGGTCTCTTATTAAAGAGCTGGAATCCTCTGGTGCAGCCAATGAAGAAAGCATAAAAGGAAAAATACACCGAACTCTGAAAGAAACAAATGGTGGATTTTCCCCACTCCCCCTGCTTTACACACACATGCACAAACACACATTCACACATGCATTCCCACACCCCAACCCACCTGCAAAGCGTGCCTCCAACTCCTCACTCTTGTTTGGGATGATGTAATTATTTGATGGCACAAATGTGCAGCAGGGACAGTGCAGGCTGATCTTGAATCCATGGTTTCTGTCTGGGGGAGAGAAACAGGACAGAGAAGCAGGGAAAAAAAGCAGTCAGGTCAGCTAATCTACTTCAGATTGATGAGCTCACCCTGAAGCTGGCGCTGGATGCTGGGTGTGTAAGACAGTGATAACTCACTCCCACTCTCTTTTTCTTTCTCTCTCTCACACACACAGCCCTGTCACACACACAGCCACAGCCACCAGTCTCCCCAATCCCAGATTCATCACAGCCATGCAAACGATGCTGACTAACATTCTCTTTCTCCACCCCCCCCCCCCCCCTCTCTCTCTCTCCTGGCACTGGGAAGACTCCTAATGGTCCTCATTTGTTATAAAGGCGATGAGGTGTGCATGCACGGGATATTGCTTGGGCTTACTTTCAGACAGACGGCTTGTTATTTTTTATTTCTTAAGGACATTTTGGTGAAAATTGGGCAAGACTGCTTGTCTCTGCCATGACAGTGTTCTCTATTCATTTGAACTGAAGGTATTTCAGTTGCTTTAATATATGTCCATTACTGTTCACACACTGCATGTAAAATCTCTATTCACAAGTAATGCCAACAGAATGGAAGGCTCTGGGAAAGCAGGTCACCATCCCCAATGCTAAGCATAGACTAAAGGGTATATATATATATATATATATATATATATATATATATATATATATATATATATATAGCAGCAATGTGAAGGAGTGCAGTTGAAGTGAAGTGATATACCTTTGGATGTACCTGATGTTGCTAATGTTGACATAATCTAATATCTACAGGAAAGCCTCTCTGGAAGAATAGGGGCTGCAGCCAAAAGGAGCACTCCTTATTGATATCTTTCATTTCGGAAGAAATCTTAATGAAGGATATGTCTACAAACTTGTGTCATATTTCTGACATGTGTATATATAAATTATAATTTTTTTACATTTAAAGAGATTGCTCCTCTATTGGAGACAAACTCATGGAACAGTAATGATGAGGTTTTAATAGCCCTACACATTTGATCTTATCATTACATAATTGGATAAAGCACTGTCTGGTACTGAAATGGTTCTGTAAAACGTTAGTTCTTTCTTTTTCTATTCATTTCACACGCATGCAGAGGCACCCTTAAACATCTTTTAGTTTTTTTACCTCTGTGTAGCAGCCATTCACTGACCACCTCAGTCACGTCGAAAGACAGCCACTCTCCCTCTGCATTGGTGCGCACAACCTTGCTGCCGATGTAGCGTTGCGTGGGTGACGCGGGGTCCTTGTGGATCAGGAACTAGAAGGAGGTACAGGAAGCTGTTTAGCACTTACAACTCAAAGCCTTCGGACCCCGTCCAACCCCTCTTTTCTTTCCTTTCCCAGTCCCTCAGTGTCCCATTGCCTGGACACTTCAGACTGGCTCTCAGCCCAGAGGTTAAAGCCACAGTCATACACCATACAGATGCTCAGGTCTGCTGAAGGACCACCCCCCACCCCCAACCCCATACACATCCTCCACCTCCTCTACCCCTCGTCCCCCTCCTTCTCCTGTCACAGGCTCCCTGATCGATTAGCCAGGTCTGGGAAAAAAGCTCGGAGGAGCTGCGCTGGCGGAAACAGATGCTGGCCGGAGCATGCTGTTATTGCTCTGTCCTTCATGGCTGTGTGTTTACATTGGACCATGCTCTCCTTAATGTGTAAAACACTGCTCAGTCTGCAACACTTGGAGAAGCTCGGCCTGCCTCACCTCTCCTCCATAGCAAACGTGAGGCATGAGGCTTACACTAGGCCACAGAGAAAGCACACACATGTACATTTCTGGGGGCAACTTACTGGACTTTTAATGGTAGTTTATGATCAAACCTTCCACAAGAAAGGGTACAGTCATTTTACAACCACCCAGAGGTTCTTTTAACATTCAATGTATAGTTAGTAACACAATCACAACAAAATACGTCATCATCCAGATATTATTGGAGGGAATTTTCAGCCATGCCAGCTTGTGGTACCTAAGTGGTGTAACAACTTGTTGTCGATCAGATAATGATGATGAGCACATTGCGGTTTAGATGCACCAAAGGATTAGAAAAATTTAACAGGTAATAAGAAACCTGAAAACAAGAAATTCCTTTTAGGAAATTCAGACTGAGAACATTGTTGTGTACATTATATATCCTTATTATGAGAACATTAAAATAGTATGTGGTTAATGGGATGAGTTACTTTTATTTTCTGGTTAAAACTTTTCTAAGTACAATGTTTTTATTCAATAGTTTTCTGTAAATGCTTCATCATGTTCAGGGTCGAAGTAGGTCCAGATCCTGCTCAGAATCACTGGATGAGAGGGAGGAACACACTTTGGATGGGGCACCAGTCCATCACAGGGTATGACACACTCACACACTCATACCTATTGCCACTTTTTGAAAAGCCAATCCACCTACCAGTGTATGTTTATGGACACTGGGAAGAAACCAATGTGCAGGGAGAACCAACCAAACTCCTCACAGACAGTGACCCAAGATGGAGACCCTGGAGCTGTGGGACAGGAACACCAGAAGTTGCGCCACAACATTCATGATTGTAATCAAAAAACACTTTTTATAAAATTCAGAAGGTGTTTCCTCACCATTTACTAGCTCTTCAGTCCAATCTAATGTGTTTATGAAGCCCCAGTGTCTGTAAATGTGTAAACAGACCAACAAACGGTCTCTGTCCAATATGCTAAACTTTCTCTCTCTCTCTGCTCATGGCAGAGGCAACTGGAGTTGTTTTAGACAACAGAGAGAACTTCATATGTTGAAAAGCATGAACCAATAAGAGGTTATTGCTCTATTCAGGCTCCATAGGTGGGTAAATTTGACTTATTTTTGCTGTTACTGATCACTTAAGGTGGAAATGTCCCCAAACTCTGGAGACGGCTAACTGCATTGCAGAGTGCTACAAAATTAAACAAATGTTGTAATTCAAACAATGAATAAAAACATACAGACAAGTAAAAAATCAGCCACGTACAAACAATTGCCATTTCCCCCTCAAAAACACTGTTCCACCTTAAAAGGCACAGAGCTTATGAATGTAAACAACCAGAGACAATTGCATTTCCCCACAATCACAGATGTTCCCTTCAAATATTGAACTCAATATATAAGGCAAGAGATAATGCAAGTCTCTGGTGAACCTCAGACCATGGCTGCTGCACTGTAATGATATTAGATGAAATGGTAGCCTTAAAAACTTAACAGATAATGTATGAACAAGCAAAGGAGTAAGACAGGTGAAAAAAAACATGACACATCCTTGTTTAATCTGAAATACACCATCTATTTTGCTTACTGTTAGAGCATCCAGAGGACGACAGGCTGAAATATGTTCTACTTGGAGAGGAAAAACCTTTGGGAAGAATAAGCATCACACAGGCTCGCATCAGTGTGGGAATTCAAGCCTGGAATACATGTTCACCCTTTGCACTTCTCTACTACATACATCATCATCATCATCATCTGTGTTTTAGCAAGAGTGAATCCCAGCTTAGCCTGTGTTTACTGCACCTGCCATGGCTGCCCCTGGGCATAAACAGCACTGTGGGGAGTGGGCCAGAAGCGGGGCAGGAGGCAGAAGGCAGGTGGGAGTCTGACAGCAGTGGGCTTTTCACTCAGCCCTTGAGACCCTCCACACTTTAAATCACAACACAGCATTCCACACTCTTCTCTCTATACACACATAAAGAGAGAGCTGATCGATGGGCTGGCCCACCTGCTGTAGTCTACAGCCCCCTCTATGCAAGTAAATGAACACAGACGGAAAGAGGGAGGAGAGGAAGAGAAAGTGCTGAGATTTTAATGTGGATGTCCAGTATTCAGATTAATGGTAGTCAAATGTTAGCACCTCACAAATAGTGGAGAAATGAGTCTGACTATATAAAAGAGGAGACACTGTGGAGGCTGAATTCATGTGTGAATAAGTTCAACAGTAATTCTGTGGATGTCAATGACAACGCAAACTGATGTATTGATCATACATCTGTGTTTTGCTCTCCGCTTAGTTTGGCTTGTGGCCGCAGAGAGGAATTTTAAGCTTATCAAATCACAAGTTATAGCCATGTCATTCATTTCTCCTGAAAACATATTCTATAAACACAGATACAATTTAAAATTGATAGCAACTATAACAGTTTTAGCCATGAGCACAGCTGGCAACTATTGTCTATGGCCTAAAGAAGACAACACACCAAATCAAGCAGACACATCACAAGCTTAGAGCTGGAATGCATATGTACACTGACACATTAAAGTTGAGCAAATTATATTTAATGTGTGTGGGGAAATGGGGAGATGAAAGTTCCTTAGAAGCCACACTATAAGAATCATTCTAGATACCACTACACCACTAAGTAAGCAGAAACAAAGAACACAGAGGCATTCATTAAAGAAACAAAGGGTAGGGTAAAGCTCTGATACAGTAAAATAATAAGTGGACTCAAACAATGCTGCACAGAGCAAACAAAGATAAGACAAGAATAATATAAGCATAGCCATGTAAGAATCAGGTGTAGCCCTTGCCAAAAACTATACATAAATTCATTTTATCATGTAAACGTAAGTAAACTTTAATAGTATTTTCCAAGTACAGTTTATGCAGTAAGTATACTAATGGCAATGAACTTGTAGTATAAGTGTACATGTACTATTTCAATAATTTTTGGGAATAAATAGGCTCAATTTGTAGTTTTAAACGTAAACTTTAGCTAAATATTTGGTGTGAGTATACTGTGTAAATCTCAGAATAATTTACTTGTTACATATGTATATAGCACTTATAATTGTAAGGGATTAGAATATTAATTAAATATGTTACAATATTCTCAAACCCAACATGGTATCCTGGTGAAAATATACATATTTTACTGAAAGACTATTTGCGGTATTTGTAAATGGTGTATGGTGAATAGTAGCCTTAAAACTTTGCCTAACCCTATACCTAACTAAAACTTAATTACCTTAATTATAAGAAACTAAACTTATAAAGTTATAAATGCTTTGTGTATTGTTTGTTAAATGCTATCACTGTAATAAAACCCTTCATTGGTCAAATAACAGATAGTTTAAGTGTATGCTGTGAAACAGCACCACCGGTGGATGGGGGCTCCCTTAGTAAACATGAAATAGATAAAAATTATGATGAAGCAAAGTGTTCTAAATGTCTTAGACATGAAATCATGTTACTCAAACATTGGAAGAATATTGTCAATAAAATCAGCCAAATGTTTATGTTTTTCTGTTAATTAGTTTACACTGTGTACAGTTCCATCCAAGTACTATTTACTCTCAGCTATTCCACCCCAAAATAAAGCCAAATATACCTAAACCTTATGTATAAAGCAACAATACTTAATCATACTTTTCTTAAGCAGATTTTGATCAAAACATCAATCACAAGTATCTTTCAAATATATTTAGACATTTAGTATATGCCAAGTATACTGAAGTATTATTGAGTTTAGTATATCACTGAAATATACACAAAAATTAAACCAAAACTGTACTTGCTTATTTTTAGTTAAAAAGTATACTAATACTTTAATGCTAAACTAATAAAATGTTTAGTAAGAGAGATATGACCCCATAGAGAAACAGTGTTATTCTATAAATACAATCAGGACTAAGACACAAGGATTTAACAGTGATAATCTATGCATTAAAGCTGATGGGATACCTGATAAAGCTCAATGCGTTGCTCAGACACACGGGCTTTTGGGTTCTGCTGCCTGAAGATCCTCAACTCTGCTTTCACCAGGTTGGAGGCATTCTTTTCCATGCTGCTCACGTCAAACTTGAGCCATCTGTAATAAGGGTTGTACTGGTTTGGAGGAATCGTGTCTGGAAGACACAGAGAAGCTTTGTTATTAGAAATCATAGCTATTGTCATTGGGTGTGTAGGGCAGAGATGTCAAACAATATCAGCACATTTCTCAGCTTTGGGCAGGGCTCTTTATAAAAACGATCAGAAGTTGCTGCCAAATCGATGGGCTTCCAGAAAGAACCATATGTTGGACAGTATTGAGCGTTCCAGAAGTCCTCTGGATTACACCTGCAGCACACATCTCATCGCTTATTCAGTCGGGGTTACTTAGAGGATGATGGAATCAATGTAGGATTAACTGATTCATAACATCTGAGTTTATATCGGAAGGAGCTGAAACGTAAAAACTGACGTGATGTTACACATATTTTGACATGGAACATTATGGATATGATAAAGACTTTTTGTTTTTGACAGAGGCTAATGAATGGGTCATGATATCCTGCGTACCACAAATAAATCCCTGAAAATGTGATGTTTTGGTAAACAAATCAGAGGCAGCTGGGGTGAGGCCCCACTCCATATGGTGCCTGTATGAGGCCAGTAGTACAGCAACACTCGCAGAATACTCTAAACCATGTGTGGCTGCTGTGTGCTTTGACAGGGCCTTGTACACAGTGTAGCAATAGTGTTCCCAGTCAGCACACCAAACATGACATGAATGGTGTGATGAAAACATCTTTCTGCAAATTAATGACAACTAACGAATGCCAAAAGCACTACTTTATGGTCTATGATAACCATGATTCTGGAAAATAGTTGTTTTTTTTGGGTAAAAGGTTTACTAAGATAGGCTTGAAAAAGCAGGGGCCAGATGCACAGAAAAATGACTTGGTCTCATGCCTTTAAACTACAAGTGTACAAGTGTTTCTGTGTTTAACGTGTATAATGACCAATTTTCTGGCCATTCTTAAAGATACTGATTTGAACAACGGGTTGGACACAGGATGAATCACCTCCGTTACTTCCAACTTTCACTTTGAACTTATTTTTCAGAAAGTGTCACAAGACAAAATGGGTCAGATTACAGTCTGGTATGCAGCTGAATGAGGTTCAAAACCTTCCTCTCTTTCTTTCTGGCTTGTGAAAAACTCATTACCATAGGTTTGGTTTCTTCTGAAGCCTGGTAACTATCTCCGCTGATAACATTGTTTACAAAAGACAGATGATTCAAATGATCATGGATTGGATGTAGACCCACCATCTCAGAAAACACATATCCACTGCTCTGCAACCCAGTGCTAGGTCATCTTACCCCTCAAAGCAATTATTAGACTAAACTAATGCTCATGTGCAGCTGCTCCAGACCATCCCATTCCTTGCATTTTATAACTTATATATAAGTAAGGCCAAATTCATAATGATGATTGGGAAACTAAATATGATTCAGCCTGGTGTCTTATATATATTTTATTAATGTGGACTTTAACATTTTGGATGTAGGAATTTCCACTGCAGTTGAACTGTTCACAAATGAACAAAGCAAAGCCTGATTATACTCATACCAATACAGCTGTGTCACTAGCCATGTGCAAGCTGTGTGCTTATCACGCTGGGACTGAAAGAGAGCATGTGTACGGTTGTGGGTTTAGCAGGAGTCTGCTCAGCGACGTCGGACAAGGCCCAAAGCCCTAAATTGATGGCTGTTAGGGAGCGCAGAAGCCAGGGATTAGGGAGATGCAGTGGTTTGTTTAAAGAGCCTACACAAGCAGGACGTCCGTCCAGAGGAGATGGAGAATGAAAAAAAATGCTTAGCAGCTGCTCCTAGAGTCAGCTTTCAGAAAACCATTTACGACGTGCTATATCAAGGCAAACTAGTTTGTGTGGGATGATAAAGAGTGAGGTTGCTGTGTCCATGTATTAAATTCAGAAGTGGAGTGCAATCAACATTACGGGGGAGGCCTGAGCTGTTGAACACTGCACAGGGCTCTGCTTGAGCTAAGCCATGGTTCACTTTTACTGGTTTTGTGGTCCCTTGTGGCCATGCTATTTAGATGCAAAAGTGACAAATACACTGTATTTGTTGGGTTTTTTTTGTACACACTATAACGGTTAAAACAAGGACACAAGGTGTCACAGATGTGAAGCTCCTTTCTTGAGCATTTAGTTAACTGAGTGAGTGAATGAGTAATTGAGTCACTAGAAAACTCCACAAGGTACTTCATTAAATAACAAGACTCTGAAATTTGACACACTGTCATGTTAGGTATCCTCTTTGTTATTATCACATGTTCATATTTGTTTTCCCTGCCATATCTTTCTCCTTGCCATGCCCTACATACATAAAAAATTATGGTTCTACAAGGTTTCTTTCATAAAGAAAGTTTTTCTATAAAGAATCCTGATTACTTGAAGAAGATTTTTGCATAATCACAGGGTTCTCTGTAATTATGCAAAATTTTGCTCTGTTGTATGGTTCATGGGTGGCCCAGTGGTGCAGCAGGTAGTGTCACAGTGTCACATCTGTTAAACTGGCCATAAAGGAGCAGTGTGAGTTTATGATAAATGACTTCTGTGAACTAACAGTTATACTGTATCTGACAGTTCACAGTCAAGCTTCCATACTAAAATATATATGCTGATATTTATGACAACTGACAGTTGTCAATTATCATATTTGATAATTCTCCACATTAATATCACTTGGCAAAGCACTTTTAACTATAAATCAAGAAGAAATCAGGAAGAAACCCACGCGGACACGGGGAGAACACACCAACTCCTCACAGACAGTCACCCGGAGCGGGACTCGAATCCACAACCTCCAGGTCCCTGGAGCTGTGTGACTGCGACACTACCTGCTGCGCCACCCACTTTACACACTCTATCTTTCTTAATTTATATATATCTTAATTTTATTTTACAATTATATTCTCTCTCCCTCTTTATTTTCTTTTATTACCACTTTCTCTCTCACTCCCTTTTTATTCAACTCTACCTCTCTCTCTTTCTCATTTTCTCTCTCCATCTTTCTTTTGTCCCTCTCTTCACTTCCTTAGCTTCCCCCTCCCTCCTCCTCTCTCTTGCTCTAATGGATGATCACGGTGACAGGGAGCCAATACTAACTTTTTACTGTGTGACCCGGAGGACAGACAGGCCAAGACTAACGGGGCTCTTGTGAGCTTCCTTCCCATCCATCAATAGAAGAAAGTCACACTTCAAACTTCCAGTGGGCCAACTTAAGAAGCACAGTTTACATAAACTTCTCCCAAGCATCCTGCCTCTATGAAAGGCTTTGCTGTGCAGGACTCCACACTGGAGGCTTTGAGCTGAGAGCTGCCTCAGCAGTGCCGTGCTCTCTCTCTCTCTCTGGGGTTGTGGTGTGGTGAACACACGCCATTGTATGTTTACACACACATTACGTCACAGGGCTATACACACACGTACAGATGATGAGACCTCTAATCCTAATATACCACCATTTTTCCTGTCACACTCAAATGCGCTGGGGAATTTGGGCTGAGTCAGTAAGCAAACCACCGATTTACTGAGGTTCAGTAGCAAAGAGGAGAGACAAACCACGCGACCGCTGATTTATACGAACGTGACATGTAAATGATCCACCACAACTGGCGCCGCTGTGGGCTGAACACACGCTCACTCACCCTCACAGCTGGATTAGGACACGCTGCAGTGATGTCACATCAAGCAGTGAGCTCACGCTATTGGGGGGCTCATACTGTCATGTGGAATAAAGACTTAATGTATGATGAAGAAAAAGGTAAAGCAAATATCTTTCAGAAGTCAGTCCTCATCAGCTAGCCCTGGCTGAGGCCCTGAGGCTCGCCAATTTGCAAACTGACAAACATCTGCTTGTAACACTAGCACTAAAATGTTCATTTTATGATCGCTTTACAAGTGACAGATCGACGGTGATCTATGTGTTTACTGTTTCCTTTTAAAGGACAAGTGGTTAGCAGCAGCTTATATAAGGACTCTGGTAGTCACATTTTCTATATTTGGAGTATGGCTGTTACAGCTACATTCCAGTTAATTCATTAGAGCTGATCAAAGAGTTCACTGAAATCACAAAATATAATTCCCAAAGATGAATGCCCCACATCAGATTCAGTTCTATACAGAATAAATCAGTGAGGCTGTGTTGAGTGCAATGTTGCAAAATCAAAATCCATGTTTAAATATAAATAAAATATATTACAATAAAATGACAGAACTATATTGTATTGTACTCTCCTGTATTTTGAAAAGCATGGCTAAAGCCGTTTATTATGACATTCTAACAAACAGATTTGACTTACACTTTAACAGCAATTTTCTGGACACCCGCTGATCCAACACTCACACCTGTTGGACAATTTTGCATAGGCGATAAACCTACCAACATGTTCTTGGATTGGATGTATTTGGAACCAGAGCAACTGGAGGAACCCTACACTAAGAAGATAAACACTTCACAGATATTTATCTGTACTTAGCAAGGGCGTAGGGTTAGCATGGACGGAGGTAACGTATCCCCACCAATATCCAGTGATTATAGAATTGTGCCCACAAATAATTTGATCCCCTCCAAAAACAAAACAAACAAACAAAAAAAAACAAACAAAAAAAAAATCGCCTGTCAACATCTCATTAACCTAGAGGTGTAGAAAGGGTTAAATCACATTCTCTACTCGAGTCATACCTCCCCGTAACACATGTGGTCAGTCTGATTGGCTGTGCCTTTCCCTGCTGTCATGTGAGTCTCTGTAGTTTGGTTGTTAGCAGCACCAAAACTGGAAGGAAAACTTTTCAGTCATAAGCGAGTATTACTCTGCAAGAGTCAGGTGCATCATGGGTGACACATGGGTGTCAAAAGCAATTGAGGATGGCAGCAAAAAAGAAGGTGGACATGAGCTATTTTTCAAAGATGAAAATGAAATAAGTCCATCATAATAACAGCAGGCTAAAATGGTCTGTAGCTAAGAATAACATGGTTAAGAAATTAACTGCACAAAAAACTGCCATTGTCATTTTATCATGGATGCAAATGAAAAAAAAAACAGAATAAGTCCCCACCAATGTCAAGAGGAAATCTACGTCATTGGTACTGAGTACTGAAGGAATACTGAACCAAGGACCCCTACACAGCCTTGTATCAGAGACACTACCTTTTGTTCTTCCATGGCACCCAAAGCTTTTGGTATGTTTTGTCATAAATATTGCAATAAACCTATAGTTATAACATTACCATATATTTGTCAGACATATTTTTGTAAATGAATCATGACACCTCTGCTTCATATTGAATAAAATGTTCACCTATAATAATAATAATAATAATAATAATAATAATAATAATAATAATAATAATAATAGGGCGGCACAGTGGCGCAACAGAAAGTATGGGTTGTGGGTTCAAGCCCGGCTCTGGGTGACTGTCTCCCCATGTCTGAATGGGTTTCCTCCAGGTGCTCCAGTTTCCTCCCACGGTCCAAAAACATGTTATGTTGGACCCAATGTGTAGGCCCCGGTGTTAGGTTGTTGGTTGCTGGTAGCTGGTTACTGATCAGTTCATAAACGTCCACAGCAACGTCCACAGATTGGTCTAGGATCTAAATGGCCTAGCCATTACAGGAATGTTGTGGATGCATGTAGGTAGTAAGTGGGGTGGACCATATGCAAAGCTCTAATGGATTGGCCTGGGATATTTTACATCTTATCCTGTGTCTAATTTAGAACCATTTGTAAGCTTAAATAATTCTTTGCATTGCAAAATATTTCATTAGATTTAAGGAGCATGCATTGTATATGGTTCTATAAGTTTTGTTGCCCAACTCTAATGATAGAAAATGTTTTTTGGTGCTATATAGAACAACTTTTAAAAACGTCCATATAGAACTCTATATATACAACCCACGCTCCATTTTCACCATGCCTAAATCATTAAAGCATACCAACAGTTCTTTATACAACTCATGGTTTGAGGAACCATTGAAGAGCCATTACTGAAGAGATTTTTCTAGAGACATAGTCCTAAGCCAAGAATCATTCAGAAGGCATGAGAAACAGTACATTCACCCAAGTAAATCTGTAATATTTCAACCTTTCTAAATGGCTCAATTAAAAACTTTAATTGATACAGATACGTATTCTTTAATCTTTATGAGCGTTCTTCTTCATACCAAAATCTTTTTTACAAAAATGGTTCCTTAAAGAACCATCCACTTAAGTGTTCTTCAAGGCAACACGACTGCTTGTCTTTCTGACATCTGAAACTTTAGTAAACATTCAAAAATTCAGGATATTTCTCTGCTTTGTGTTGCCCTCTGCTCAGTGACTCAAATCTGTGCCAAACCTTTGGCCTAAGGTCTTTCACAGGTCTCTCTGGATATAGGACACACACACATATGCCATCAAGCAAATCTGCGCGATTGCCAAAACAATGTGCAAGATTATTTCAAGTTTACACATGTAGGACATACCGGCATTTGCACGTGCCCTCTCTTCACGCTCGCCTTAATAAATCACGCCATCTCAGACCATTACAAACATTTGGCTAATAGATCCTGAATGGCTTCCTGAGTGAGCAGCACTTCTGATGAACAGGAGGAAACTTGTACTTGCAGCCATCAAACTCAAGCTTCCTTCCTGAAGGGGAACGCACACACACATACACACACATATGTATACACATATGCCTCTCTCTCCCCTCTTCCTGCTTGGCCTGCAGGGCTGTATGCAGTAGATCCAGGGCAGGTCTGTTGATAATCAGCCACCAGCACTCAGCCTACACTCAGCTAGCTTCCAGTCAACACACCTCTTCAGTGGTGGACTCTCCTCATTCACCCTCTCAGCTTGCACATACACACAAACACCCACAAGGACATGACATAATGTTTGTTTCCCCACAGATTACATGCATACTGGCAGACAAGCTGTTTACTCTAAACAAGACATGCATCTCTGAGGCACTACATTAAATAGACATTTATTCTGGCACCCAAATGGGCCTGACTCAGGCCAGGAATCTGCTCGCAGTGTCCTTTGCCACTCTGCTGACCCCTACATTCACTTCCTGTGCCATGGACACACTCCAGACTCTCCTGCTCAACAGGAGTGTGGGGGCTGGAAGGCTGGCCTGTTTTCTGCTTTTCTGCTCGGTGACAACGGCCTGTTGGCCTCTCTGTCCTTGAGTGTGCAGATATAACTGCTGTTGCTAAGCAGGACATCAGCCTCTCATAGTGGACTGAGAGATGAGATGACATACAGATAAGGTTTCTCACACATAGGAGGGCACTTACAGGTACACAAAAACACCAAAATCCAACACCTAATTTAAACCAAACATACTGTGGCGAGCCTGGACTCTAGACGGAGACACCTCTGGGGCTGTAGTGTGTACTGGAGCACATGTTGGGGTTTGTTTGCATATCCCATGTGTTTGTGTGTATGTGTGTGAGCATGTGTTTATGTGTGTGTGTGTGTGCGAGCTGGACATGATTAACAAGGGCAGAGCAGATATATGGTTTGGGTGGTGGTGGATAAGGGCTCTGTTTGTCCTGTAATAAGTCTAATTTAATTCTTTTGCCTTGGCCTGGACTCTAGTAAAGGTTGCACTGACCTTTCTCTGGCTTTTATAACCAGTTATAAATTTGCAATAGGTTCTGAGGAACTTCCTTTATCACCAGTTAACCCTGCAGTTAGACTATTTAAATAACACTGTTTAAAATCTCGTTGGCTACACCTGATCGACCTATGTCAGATGATGAAAAAAAATAATAATAATAAAATAAAAAAAGATGTTCATTATGGGCCAGACTGTCCTGATTTAAAAATACACTGTCGTTGGTCCAGTTTCCATATAAATCTTTCCAATGTCCGTCAAGTATGTATTTTCTGTTACTATTGGATTCAAAACATGTTTTAAACAACTGCAATTAAAAAAACTTTCACTCTGGCCACAGTTTCTACATTTAATGGACATTCCCAAAGTCTTCCATTTCACACTTTCTAAAAGTCTTTGTGCTCACTGTGCATTCTCTTTGTCACTGAATTTTCCAGCTTGTTGACAGTGTTTGACAAGCTGCAGTCTTAATAAACAGAGCACTTAAGTCTTGCATAATGTGGCTGCATGCTGCAGTTGCAGGCACATTTTGCACTGTGCCTGCACTGGGACATAATTCTGCCATAATCCAAAATGATGGGGTTTTTTAGTTATTGCAATTGTGTCTTAACAAGTATAGTAATACAAATCCAGCACACACACATTTTCAGACTGTTGTGTATATTATTGTCTTGGACTTTTTAGTTTTAGTTGCTGCGGAGACACAGGGCATGACATGTGGCTTCAATAAAAGGCTGACATTAAGGATCTTATTTATGAGGAGATATTAATTGCTCTGGTTGTTACAAGCAGTGAAATACAAGGAAAACATCCAAACGTTCCTTCAGATTCAAAAACGTGCTCTGATTTATGACTTTTTGAGCAATTGCAGGATGCAACAGTTTGCTACCTCGCAGTCATTTTTACCGCTTGAAAAATGGAAAGTGAGGCTGAATATTGGTAGCACGGTGCTAAAAGCTCCAGGACAGGGAGTAGGAGGGAAAGTATTTGACCTACTTTTGAGTATTTCTCACTTCCGTAAGATATGCTCTTGGATTCCCCCTGCTTCCTTTGCAGAAGGACACTCTGTTCTCTGCTTTGCACACTTGTATAAAGGCCAGAGAGAGAGAGAGAGAGAGAGAGAGAGAAAGAAAGAGAGAGAAAGAAAGAGAGAGAGAGAAAGAAAGAGATAGAGAGAAGGTGAGGGTGGTGACCATACGGGGGAGTGGACAGTCAAAGGGGTAGAGGAGCACTCTGAGCTTGGATTATTCCTCCATTAGTTTACGTGGCAAGAAAGGATGAGAAGCCTTCTGGCTGAGTCAAGGCCTGGAGCTGCTGGAACTGAATCCAGACTTACCAAAGAGAGCAGAAGGAGTGGGAGTGGGAGTGCGAGGAGAGAGAGAGAGAGTGAGAGAGAGGTGGGGGGAGAAGAAGCAGCCAAAGAAAGGAAGAAACTGGAGAGAAGAAGGAGAAATAGATGGAGTTTGGGAGAGTGACAGACAGAGCGAGAGAGAGAGAGAGAGAGAGAGAGAGAGAGAGAAAGAAAGAGAATTTAAGACGGAAGAGCGCTCCCGCCTGTGTCATTCCCTGCAGACGCCTCCGCCCAGACCCTCACCTGCCAATAGCAAATTGAAAACAACTCTGCACATAATCCCTGGGAACTAAAAATACTCAGCGCTTTTTGAAGGCCCCATCCACGAAGTCCTGTCAGTCTGCACATGATTCCTTCCCAGCAACAGCCCCACACACACACACACACACACACACACACACACACACACACACACACTATAATAATAATGGGGGAAGGAGTGAAGAGATGGGCGAAGTGGAAGGCACTGTTGTCTTGCTGGCATGTTGCACATGGATCCTCTCGACTGTTGTATGGCAACCAGAAAACAAGCAACAGCAATGAATAGTGGTCTTAGTGACCCCATTAAAACTAGTGGAGACAGACAGACAGACGATTTAATCCTTTATCAAATTTCTAAACCTGCAACTGTTGCCATGGTTGATTTGCAAAAAACCTTAGAGACTTGAATTCATAATGTCAGTTTATCATCTTCTTTCTTTCTCTCTCTCTCTCTCTCTCTCTCTCTCTCTCTCCTGACTGCCCCGCTGTCTGATCTACTGTTGTGTGCTGAATGGTGAAATCATAATAGAGATAATAGAGATAAACAATAGCACTGGCTGTGCTTGGCGTATTCTCTCACGCAGCCTCCTTTAAGTTAGATTCCATTCATCTTCAGCAGTACTTCATAGAGCTCCCCGACCCCAGTGCATCTCTCCGACACACTCTCCCTCCTCCAGAGCCTGGAGAGATAGATGGGCTCCAGATCTCTTTCCCACACTACGCTTTACTTGCGTTAGAATATCGTATTACACGGGACCTGTGCTCTTGCTGTAAACAGTATGAAAGCTTTGGAGGAACAGTTGTTATTCTTTTGCACTTTCATTCCCTCTTTCCCTCTCTCTCTCTCTCTCTCTCTCTCTCTCACTCACTCGTTACACTCTCTCCCCCTGTTACGCAATAGAGCTTGGCCGCTGGAGAAGCGGCAGCACGTCCAGGTCTTGCGTAAGTTTACTGAGCCCCACTTTTCAACAACAACCCCATCACGCAGAGCCCCCTGAAGCCCAGGGGCAGAGTCCTCGGCCTCATCAGAGAAAGAGAGAGAGAGAGAGAGAGAGAGAGAGAGAAAGCAAGAGAGAGAGAGAGACAGAGAGAGAGAGCAAGAAAGAGAGAGAGAGCGAGAGAGAGAGCAAGAGAGAGGGAGAGAGAGAGAGAGAGAGAGAGAGAGAGAGAGAGAGAGAGAAACAGAAACGTGGGAGGGGTTGAAGCAGTGCAAGAGAAACAAAGAGAAGAAAGAGGATAAAAGAGGAGGGGGAGAAAAATAGACAGAAAAGTTAGGGAGAGAAAGACAGAAAGATAGAGCAAGAGAAAGCAAGAGAGAGAGAGAGAGAGAGAGAGAGAGAGAGAGAGAGAGAGAAAGAGAGTATACTGAAATTTGATTTAGTAAACATAAGTGGGAGTAACTGTAGAAAGTAAACAAATGTGTGACGAGGATATGCTTAATAAATGTATACAGTCAGGGCCAGATGTGAGGGGCCAGGCCGGTACTTTATTACACACAGCGGACACGGGGCTGCAGAGCAGAGCCTGCTGAATCACATCAGAGCCAACGGACTGCAACGTGCTACACATTAGTCCCAAGGAGGAGCAGTTCATGAACCATGGAGCGCAGAGCACCAGATCAAATACAGTTGTTGGCGGCATCTCCCTCTCATTACGCTCCCTGGGCCTGTGTAAATAAAATGTTATCACATGCGCGTTTGCTCCTTGCGTGGTGCTGGAGATCAAACTCTATTTGTTTCCAATGATATCACACAGATGCGCTGGAGTTAGTGTTAGTGGAGGCATCCCCAGACACAGGCTCATCTCTCTCTCTCTCCCTCTCTGGCCCTGTGTCCCGCACACTTGGCGGTGCCGGGTTGTTTTTGGGAGAGCCCCTCCACACCACAGTGTTTATTTACAGAGGGAGAGGCAAAGAGGGGTTCGAGTGTTCTCTTGGAGTCACTAAACATAATCTGTCATGCACACGCACCGGGCTTTCTCGCGAAGCTGCACAAACACTGACACACTTCAAACTCTCCAGCTCTCCCTTTCTTTCTCTCTCTCTCTCTCTCTCTCTCTCTCTCTCTCTCTCTCTCCCTCTCTCTCTCTCTCACACACACACACACACACACACACACACACACAGACACACCCAAAAATAATTAATAAAATTAATAAAATATCTTCACACTAAGTACTGTTAAAAGCTAAGACTGTGTTTTCATTTATCTGCAAAGTTACAGTTTTGACATTTCCTTCAGTAGGGCCTCAGCTGATGTAAAAAACGAATCTAATTCACACACTGAAGCTTAGCAGTTCAGCATCACTTTAGCAGTCAGTTCATTCAAACTACACTAAATACACCATTAAATGATTAATTTGGAATATTGTTCAAACTAAAAGATCTGTCAGATAAAGATACTCTGATATCAAATAATGGTGTGTTGTCATAGTGCAATAAAATACATATATCTCAGTGTTTTCATATTCTAATGAACACAGCCCTTTTTAACACTGTCTGAATATTTCATGAAAAATGGACCAGTAGAAATGGTCAAAGTTGCTTAAGTTCTGAAACATTTTCCTGCAATGTTAGCATTTTGGATTTTTTTTTTCCAACAGTGAAAGTATTTGTCAGTCTTCCTTATGGCAGTACACAATAAACTATGTGACAAAATCCTGACAGTAAAATGACAGGTCAATGAGCCGTGTAATTTCTTAAATACAGTTGTTAATGCTTCACATAATTGTTTGGCAGAATTCTCATGTCCATGCTAGCCCATGAACCTTACTGAAGCCTACTTTATAGTTAACCTTGGAAAATAAGAAAACTATGCTCATGTTTTCACTTAGAGGAGATAAGAGCACATTATATTATTTACAAATTAATTCTTTGTATCATGGTAAGAGTCATTAATTATTTAATAAGAATCATTATTGTTTAATTCTTGCCAACCTCAGAAACCCAGATGATTTCTGTGGTGAGATTATCCAAAAAATATCATTTAGTAAAAAGCTACCATGACCAATGCCAAGCATGGGCTCAAGTTGCGGTAAAAGGTCATCAGCATTGGGCCGTGCCACAGTGGAACTGCATTCTCTGAAGCAATAGTGCTCCATTCAGTTTTACAGAGATGAGTTAGAGTGATATAATAGTAGGGTGAACAGACGTCCTCTTTTACCCGGACATGGCGGAATTTCACAAACGTCCGGGATTTTGTTTTTCTAGAGCTTACATAGAACTTCGAGAAGCGTTTCATTCACAAACTAGTCCCGCCCTCCCCTACTCCGTTTGGTTCGCTTGAGTGAGAAGGGAGTGTCGTGAAGTAGCCTAGAATCTTCTGATTGGACGGTCTGACTGTAGAGCTACCGTTATTGGTCGATAACCTTCTCTGTAAACATTTAATTGGTCAGTCTGCACGCCAGTAGTCGTCCACCCCCCCCCACCCCTGAGACGTGTCCTCTTTTTCACCATCTCAGATCTGGTCACCCTGTATAATAGTGATTCATAAGTAATCATTCACTATCTGACTCTGACCTCACTAATAATCCTGTTAGTGAATTGAAGAGTTCCAACATCTACTTAAAAGACACAGATGAGTAGAAACTGTTCCTGCAACAAAAAAGGTATATTAACTTCTTATAAAAATGCTTGACTCCAGAGGAAATTTGGATGAATGAATGGCTAAAACCTTGGACAAATATTGTGTGTTGCAAAGCCACAGAAAATGTGTAGCAATGTAATTACTAAGGATAACTGATGACGATTCAGTGCCCGATATACACTGCAACATAGCTGTGACAAGGATGTCAGATTACGCCAAAATAATGGCATAAGTTCTTGCTGTATTTTGGTTGGGAACCTGGCAAAATGATACTTTTCATGCCAACCCATCATTGTCCCTGTGAATTTATAGGTCTTCATGGACGCAGGTCAAAAAACTGTCAGTTACTTCAGTGATGACTGCAGAGGCAGAAGAAAAATGATCGTGGACCTGTTCCTGGTGTCATGAAAAGGGCAGTATGTTTTGTTTATTTACCAATTTCACAGAGATTCAGTCTTTCATGAAACACCAGTGTTGTCACTGGATATCAAAAAAGAATGCAGCAGTTTATAGTTAAACATCAAACAGACAGTGGTGAAATGAACGGAGCACTCTGTCCTACCACTGGTCAACGTCAAGAAACATGTTACAGGGCATGTCTAACTAGGTGGGGAAAAACTCTGACATGAATTGTTTGTCTGGGTGTTTGTGGGGCACTTTTTTATTATGTCACACTTCATTTTCTTATTGTTTTAGCTGTATTTATGCTCCTGTGTGATGATGGAGTGTTGGCACCATGACCTGCTTCTTGATGCTCTGAAGAAATCTGGAGTATTGGTAAAGATCAATATTGAAGATTCTGAAAATAATGAAGTGATATAACACCATTTCTAAAAAACATTCTTTGATACTAAAACTGATTTGCTGCACGTATTGACATCTCCAGAGCTGCATATAACATATTCTTCTAGCACCAGCAGTCCTCTAGTCAATTAGAACTGAAAGCACATATTAAACTAGAGATGGCTAACAGTGAGAACAGGCAAATCTAATGAAATGGGATTTTATACGCAAAGCAGGAGGGCTCCAACTCAAAGCAGAGGTGAATTACAAGATTACTCCATGTGGTTTTTGTTTACCTGATTTTATAATTAGAGCCTTAGGTTACAATTTTTATTATGCTAATTGATGATATTATAAAACTCCACCAAACAGTTTTGATAAGGATTCCAATTTGAGCTATTGAACAATTTGACTGCTACTTAGCACAACCACAAAAATGTCAGCCTTTTGTGCTCTCTAAGTGGTTCAAGTAGCTGTTTTCAGTTATATGGAAGTCCACTTCAGAGCTCCCACTGCATTCAAGAACCTACTTCTACCTCTTTCTTTCGATATAAACAGTATTTGTACATTGTAAAAATATAAACTTCGCCAGTTTCTTAACTGAGCATATAATAGCAAAGGCTCAAAAACACAACACCCATAAAACGCCTGCCACTTAAAACATTTCCAAGCCGTGTGTTCATGTACGCACACAGTGGATGCCTTGTGTTCTTATGCACACTGCCACAAGGGAGCTCTATACTTGGCTCCAAGACACATACATTTACTAACATGTAAACACAACTATAGCATCCTAGCATTCATGTGTTCCTGGACATTTCATAAGTTAGTGTATGCACAAGAAAGCAAAACAAAGCTGACATATGAGATATAATGGTTCTGTGCCTCTGAACTTGCCTAAATTGTGATACAATAATCTATATAAATAAACTGTATAAGCAAGCACTTGCCAAGGAGCACTGACACAGAAGCACAGAGCGCTGAATGCCATGAAAAAGATAATGCTGAATGTTCCTAATGAAAGATTAAAACAGCTGCTTTTGAAAATATTTACTCTGGATGAAACCTCTCTCTTGCTCTCTCTCGCTCCTCTCATACACATGCACACACACACAAACGAGTTTGTTTTCATGCATTTTGGGGACATTACAGAGATTCCATTCATTTTGTGGAGATTTGTAAGTACTACTAGCCTAATTTTAGCCCTTACCCTAACACTAACCCTAAACCTTACTCTCCTCAAGCCCAATCTTAACCTTAAACATGTCCTGCTTTGTTTGTGGTAATGTAAATTAATAATATCAAATTCCTCTGAAGAATGGCCAGGGAAGTAATAGGCTACATTTGCCCATTGACAATTTTTAATAGTGCACCTGTAAACAATACTGATTAATATATTGATGTCTGAAAGTGTTTTCCAAGAAATATGGCAGAGACCCAGTTGACAATGTTAATTTGCTGATTTGTTGAAAGGGTATCTTCAAAATGTTCATCAGTGCTATAGGTAAATATGCATCAGTGCCTAGAGAGGAGGTGTACTGAGAGGATTGGGGCTGGCCTTGGGGCAGAGAGGCCTGGGTGAGGACCGGGCAGAAGGAAAGGGTGTGAAGGGGGAGAGGGGTGTAGGGCAGGGAAAGCCTCTCCGGTGACTAGAGCTCACTCCACACCCCAGCAACACTATGTCTTTCCGGCTGGAATTTTCCATGGAGCATGTGGCACAGTGGAGCATAGTGCAGCGTATATGCATGCTCCTGCATTCTAGTTTAAATAGTGTTATAATACGGGCCCTGCCAGCTTTCTGTCTCTGGCTGAGCCCCGCTCTCTCTCTCGCGCTCGCTCTCTGTATTTTTGTGTGGCTTCCAGTGCCGTTGTGCCCTGCAGTGCTGCCTTTGAGGACTTCCTGGCGCCCAACCAAATAAGGCTGATACCCTTTGCATCTATGTTTGTGTGTGTGTGTGTGTGTGAGAGAGAGAGAGAGAGAGAGAGAGAGAGAGATTATGTGAGCTGGTAAACACCTAATCTACACGCAGCAGAGCAGACACAGACACTTGTTCATGGCTGAGAAAACAAAGCACACATTTCTTGAGGAACGTGATCTCTCCCTTCACTTTCCCAGTCTCCTCTCCCCTCGATGTGATCAGCAGACTCGCAGTTCCAGATGAATAAGGATGAATCTTAAAATAATCCACTGTTTTCTCTGCATGTTGACACAGTATTATTTATGTCCCATAAACGCCTTCCAGACTGGGACTGGCACCTTGCCAAATCTATTCATATTTAGGGTATTTACACAGCGGGCAGGGCCAAGGATAATATTTAAGGCAAAATATACCTCGGGGCATATAAAATATCTCCTAATTTATTTTTCCTCCATGCCATGTACTCACATTTGATCTGAGAGAGGAAAACAATTTCAGAATTAATGGCACAATAAGGCCATTGAATATTATTATTGTGCTTAGACAGCCTTGACTCCGAAAACATGAATGGGCACAGTAGGCCTGTGTAGGTACACAGTGGCTTATTATCCCAGTGGATGGGGGGTGGGGGTGGAGGGATGGGGGGATTCTAATGAAATAAGTAGGTCTTATTACTGAAACATTGTTGTGGAAATGGCCTGTGTAAAAAGGTTTAGCATGAAAGTGGCCTCTTACAGCCTGTGCTCAACGCCACAACACCCCCCACCCTCACCCTTTCCCCCCGGAATGGTTCTTTCAATCAGTTTATAATTGTGCTAACTTCTCAGCTCTGAAAATGCTACAGGAGCTCTAAGTACAGAAGTTTGTGGATATTTTAAGACAAACGTACAGACTAAACTTTAGGAGAGTGCACAGACTTGATCTCTCCATGGGGGAAATTGTGTTTATTTCGCGTTGCCTAGTGTCGCTAACTCTCATTGAAAATGAATGACTTCCGGTCGCCGTATCGCTTTTGTCGCTTACGGTGTGCACGCACAGTAATAGCCGTGAGAAGCAGGTTAACATACAAGTTAACAAAGGTTTTGGGCTCAACAGCGAAGAGGAATGGGGTTTACAACTCTCAAAAAATATAACCACAACATATAGTTAATTTTGAACTGATGGCAACTTGTAATAAAAGCTAATATAAATGTAGCTGACTTACTATTTATTAATGATAGACAAGAAAACTGATTACAGATGTGATTATACTAAAAAGAAAATAATAACATGGCCCAGGATGCCTTGAAAGAGTCAGTATCTACAACATGACCATTTCAAACAAACTGACCAAGGCCCGACTAATCTAATTTAACTTTAATTGTGTTTGTATATCAACAACCATTAAAACTAGTTCAGATTTCCACAAGAAGCTCCGCTGTCCTGTAAAAAAGCCCACGGCAGCCACTCAAAACAAAAACAACAACAGAAACAGCGTGCTGCCCGAGAGGCACTTACTCTCCGAGGTGTAGGAGGGTTGCATGTCGATTTTGTGCACCTCTTTGGCGTAATACTCCTCCTCGCTGCGCTGGCGCTCGCACGTGGCCGCGCGCTCGTTGGCTTTCTCCTGCAGCAGGTCTCGCGTGCTGTTGTAGATGGCGATGATGTCGCGCGACACGTCCTCGGGCTCGGGGAAGTGCTCCGGGGGGCTGTTCAGCTTCAGCTTGCTGAGGATCTGCCCGCGAATGGCCTCGATGCGCTTCTTCATAAATTGATCCATGTCCAGCGTGCTGCACGTGGACAGGCCGCGCGCCGCGGGCGCAAGGTCCAGCGCGAGCAGCACGGTCAGTACGTACACGTTCATCATTGGGGGCTTTGGGTCTCGCTCTCTTTCCCCGTTCCCCGTAGCCAACACGCACCGGCCTAGACAGTTTCTTCTGGGAGAACGCAGAAGCAGAACCGGGAAAAGTCTCGCGCGTTACAGCAGGCGCACTGCGGAAAGCGGAGAGGAGAAGGGCATCGCGCACGAGCAAGAGTTCGGTGAGTTTATCTTGGGGAGGGGGCTTAAAAGGCGCCTGAAAGGCTCGCTAAGTGCCCCTGCGGTTTGTTCCAGTGCGCGCGACGGGAACGCGGTGATAGGGAGAGTGACGAAGATTATGATGAGGATGATGATGATAATGAAGAAGAAAGTGAAGAAGAAATCCGCACTGCTGGAGACCGACAGATCATTCCACGCTGCGCGCGCTCACAACCGTCCCATGAACCTTGGCCATGAACTCGAGCTCACGCGCGCCACCGGGCATTGCGCGCACACGTAGGTAAACAAACACTGTCCCGCGCTCGCGTCCCGGTCAGCGCGTGTAGAAGCCCGTGGTGAAGCGCGCCCACGTCTTTCAGACGAGTGACCAGGGAATAAAAAGCGAAAGCAAAATCAAAAACACCGAGCGAGCGCGCGCGATCCGTTTAGCGGCCGTTAACGCGCCTCTCCATCGCCTCGAGCCGAGAACCTGAGAGCCGCAGCTCCGCCGTGCTGAAGCGCGCAGGCACCCACACGCATCTCCCGAAGTGCACGCGCACACTGATGTGTTCCTCTCGGATCCGCGGAGAGATTTATACTGGACGAGCCTCACCACGTGCTCTCCGTCTCTGTCCACTGCGCTCTTTCAGCACGAGCTTGTGGTCATCTCGGTCAGAGCAGGGCAGCACTGGAGCGCGCGCTCTCTCTCTCACAGTAAATACCGCAGCGCACACACTACCGGGGGAGGCCCTCCGTGCAGCCACTGGGTCCTAACGACCGCACGATCACGACATTGGAAATAGCTTAAAGGAATAGTTCAGCAAAAATAAACAATAATGAAAACACACACACACAAACACACACACACACACACACACACACAAAGAAATCCCCTTTATATTCAATACAGCTGATCATTGATAAACATTTCTTGCACTGGAGGCTAATATACACCAATCAGCCACAAGATTATAACCACTGAGAAATTAAGCTTATTGCAATGGCACCTGTTGAGGAGTGGGATATGTCAGTCAACAAAACTGTACTTTTTTGAAATTGAGGAATTAGAAGCAGGAAGCATTGGTGAGCGTAAAGATCTGAGAGATTTTAACTAGAGACAAAATGTGACAGTTACAGCGATCTCCAAAACCGCAGGTCTATAGGGAGTATACATGGGTTAGTACGTCCCAAAAGTGGTTGAAAGAAGGACACCCAGCGAAGCAGCAACAGGTTCATAGGCACCCTAGTACCACTGATGCATGAGGAAACATAGGACAGCCTGTAAGCTCTAAACCCCCAGAGATATTGTAGCAAAGACTGTTGAGAGGTTCATGCTGGCTCTGATAGAAAGGTGTCAGAGCACCACAGCTTGCTTTGTATGGAGCTGCATGCTCATGCTGCCCTTTTGGCTCCATCTCACATTAATTAACCTGGGTGCCCATGACCCTGTGGCCAGTTGACAACAACTTGTGCATCTAGGCTGGGTTTCCCAAAAGCATCTTAGAATAAGAAGACTCGGTAGTCTTAGATGTAGAGACGACCCATGGTAGATGCTCACTCTTATGGTAGAGTGAGCATCACACGGAACACTCTCTCCTCTCTCCTAAGATGATCTTAATGCTAAATTGTTTTTGGGAAACTGGGACCAGCACTGTGGGATGTGCTGCTGTTTTGTGTGGTGCCTACAACAACGAGGTTAATCAAAGAGTGACTTCAATAACCGGCAATATAATATTCCACTTATTGTCAAGGGAAAAAGACTCAGATCTTTGAGAGTGAATTCAAACATTTGGAAAGTCTCAATTAAAATATAAATGTGAAAAGTATGCTTTTCCTTTTGGGAAATTAAATATGACATTTCAATAATAGTAGAGTAAACCTCACATCAGGTCACACACAAGTTATCTAACATGGATTTGCTCATGTTTTTACTAGAGTTAGAAATGGTCTGGACTATTTTAAAACAAATGATTATCCAGATCTCCTAAAAATAAGCTTCCATCTGCACTGTTTCTCATTCAGGATTCAGGTGTACCAAAGATCGGCAATGGAGAGTTACAGCTCCGACCTCTAGTCTCCACCTGTGAGCTCTGGGTATTCCTCGGTTTGCACATAATCCTATAACCCACAGCATCTGTGTGATTTACAATTACACTCCAGAGACAGTCCTGTTTTTTTATCATTTGCCAAAGCTCCCCCACCTCCCAGTCCAAATTACCCAGCGCACAGGCCAGCAATCTATCAGTTATGACAGGCTGCCAGAAGTGAGCTGACCGCCCAGTCCACTGGTGTGAACCAGATGTAGCCACTAAATCAGTACCCACTCAGACAGATGTGGAGCAAATAGAGGCCTTTAATCGCATGTACATTTGGAGAGAGTTGTTTCCATGAAGAGTGCACCGACTCAGGCACCTGTTCTTTCTCAAAAAAACCTGCTGTAACCCACACAGGTGAGTTCCTCTAATCCAGAGAGACCCCTTCTACGACCAGGGAGACGAGCTGGAGAGAGAAAGCTTGCAGAAGGTCAGAGGGGATATACCCTAAGGTCAAGTGTCAGGTGGAGGCTGGTGCTCCTCAGTGAAAAGGCCTAGTGTTGCTGTGACGGATGGCCACTTTACGCAGCGAGACAGGTCGGCTGAAACACACTGCCGCTGCCCTTTCGCTGGGTGATAAGGCACTGTTCAAATATTTCCATTCAGTGTGTGAACAGAGCCAGACTGTGCATGAGAAAGAGTGAAAGGGTGGAAAAAAAGAGCGGTCAGCAAAACTGTCATTCCTGCATGGCTGCTCCCTAAAAGGGGCACACACACACACACTGAGCAAGACAGATTTCCTGGCAACCCTCGTACTAAAGGCATGCAGACAGACAAGCACTGAGGCTAGACTCACACATCGCCCTATGTATGGATACATATACAATCCGCAACCTTGAAGTCCCACAGAGTGCTCTTGCTGTGCCAAACGTTAACAAAAATAAAGTCAAACCTTAGGTTCCTGGAGAGACTCCTGTTATTAATTCCATTATATTAAATGAAATGGGAATTCCCCCAGGTCATAAAGGCACAAAGTGACCGGACCATGCCGTCATACATGCCTCACGTAATCCTCGTACACTAGTTTGGCTACAGCACCCCCTTGTGGTCACTAAATAAAATAAACTAAGATTATTCTAATCGGTTCCTTTGTGTACTTTCATAAAAACCGAGGCACAACTGAACTCTCCATTACACCTCAGAATTTTATTGCAGTGTATATATGTTTTTTTTCTTTTAAATGTTGTCCTAATATCCTTAATCATGTCATCATCAATTCTCTTTTCCATCTGTCGCTAACTCAATGTCACGGGGCAACTCAGGACGCTTGGAGATTGCCAACTTTCGTGTCAGCAAACTGATGCCTGTACTGGCTAGCACTGTGCTTTTAGTGAGTGATGAGGTGATTGTTAGTGCCATCCTACAAACCAAGAGAAGGTGGTTTCTTGTATTCCCAACTGCTATGGCCGAGATGTCACCAGGAATTGAACCAGAGATCTCCTGTTATACAGTGCTTTCCAGTCTGTGTGTGCACTCAAAACTGGTCTAATGTGTTTATGAAACACATGTCAGTAAATGGGCCTTAAAAAAAAAAAAAAAAAAAAAAAGTATGCTAGATTTTCACTCTCTACTCACAGCACAGGAAAGTCATCTGGGGTTTTAGACAACGAATAGACCTACAAACATTGAAAAGCCTGAACTAAGATGAGGATCTTGCTCTATTCCTGCTCCATAGGTGGGTAATATTGACTTATTTTTGCTGTATCGTATCACTTAATATGGAACTAATCGCCAAATTTGAGAGATCTCTAACTACATGAAAGTAAACACAGACTGAAAATTAAAACAACTCGAGTAACAAATGAGTTCCTGTGATAATTCAAACAGTGACTTAAAACTTAGTCAAGTTAAAAATCAGTCATGTACAAACAACCTTAAAAGATGCCGAGCTTCTGAACGTAAACAAACCAGAAAACCAGTTTCCGAAAAATCGCAGACGTTCCCTTTAAGTGTTACTATTTATATATGAATTTATGATTAATATAATTTAGAACAGTTAACGACCATTATTCAAATTTGTCTCTCTTGCTCGAACTGGATGCTCTTAAAATTTAAACATCTTTAATTATATAAACACACTGTTTGAGAGAAGGCAACAGTTACAGCAGAAAGAACAAAAATGTAAGAGGCTGATCACAATCAAAAACTTATTTAAAAAAAAGAAATCGTATTTAATGTCAGAATGAGAGTTTAAACTGGAAACTTACTATACACACTGCTTCAGCACAAATAGGTTTGGCAGGAGTTTTATGGAATTCTAATGGAGATATAACAATCCAATAGTGAGCCTAAAGTGATGAGGGTCACAGAGTCCAAGCACATCATTGTGTCTCTCCACCCTAGAAAACTCTGGGTAACAGTCTTTTGCCTCAGAGCTGGGTCTGTGTACACTGTTCAGTCCGATTCTCATGAAAAACATACTGTACTCTCATAACGTTTGTACTGGAACTCCCACACATGGGTAGACGTAAAGCGCTATGCTGAGTTCAGTCCGAGTCGCTGTTGAAATCCTCTGCAGATTTTGGCTTGATTTCTTTCTGCTCTGCATCACTCTCCTTGTCCCAGTCCTTCATGGATGCACCCATCATGAAGTCATCTCTCAGGACGTTCCACGCTGGCTTCTCATCTTTCTTTTCTTCAGGCTGCCAGGCACAGAGAGAAGCATGAGTTAACATTACTTATTTATTAGATTTAAAGGAACAGTCTTGTATTTTCAACCAAATCTCAACAGATTATACACTAAGACAGAATTTCTAAGTACAACCTGAGCAGAGAAAACACAAGCCCCTGTTTTTTTGGCTTCTGTTATAAATTTTTAGTGTTCTTGCACTGCATACTGAGAACATTTCAATCACAGCAGAAAGTGATAAGGTTGAAAAACTAAAGTATTACTATAAGCCTTAGGTCTAGAGAAAATAGACAAACAGTGCCACCTTGTGGACAATAACCAGACAAAATTCATCACATTATTGAATCTACAGTCAGTTTTTCATCAAAATGCTTTAGTAACAAAATTACCAAGCTGTTTTTTTAAAATTCATATGGGAATAAAAGCAAATATTCCAGCATGCCCTGTTGACACTCTTGATTAGCACAGAGCCACAGTGTCTCACAACAGAACAATCATATAAACATTAAGTCTATTAGAGGACAGTCCACTCCAAAGGGTAAACAAAAATGACAAAGGTCAAGAACAAGGACACATCTGTGATCATGGGAGAGTCAATCCATTTCTTAGCTCATGTAAAACCACACAGATGCAAGGCTATTAAGAAGCTGGAGGAGATTCAAATATGAATCATGCATCTTGTCCTGACATTTCCCCACAGAGTCATGTCCACTCCAAGTCAGACTTCTGAGTAAGACCAGACATGTAGGATCTACATGTAATTTGCACTATTCCTATCTGTATTATGACAGTGAACACTAGACAGAGAAACAGCTGAGTGTGCCTTCAAATCTGACCATCCTCAGTACTATTCACAGGATTACAGTATTTATAATAAAGCAAGCTCTATCTTCTGGCTGCTACATTACAGACATGCAGTATAAAATCATTCAACTTTGTTTTTAAAGCTACAAACTGTCTGCTTCCTCTAATAAATAAATAACTAAATAAAAAAATAGTAACAAATAGAATAAAAAAAAATCATTATTCACTCTGAAAAGTCACTCACCACAGATCTTTCTTTCTTAACTGTAGGCAAGACAGCACCAGCTGTCCCTCGTAGGATATCGATAAAATCCTTTTTTGAAACTGAAGAGAGAATTTTTGCCTTCTTCCTTTCAGAGCCACCTACTTCCTTCATCTTTTCATCCACATTCTGCTGGTGTTTCCGCACTGCATTGAACAACTGTACCACACCCCTGAGCAGATCATAATATAAATACATTTTAATTAACAAATGAATCACAGAATATAAAATAACCACATTCTATGATTAAAGTAAAGATAATCCTAATGATTTCAGTACGTTTACCACATCTCAACAATAAATCTAATAAAGCACACATTTACACAATGTTTAACAAGTACCAATACACCATATATGACAATACTTGGGAGAAATATATGTGGACACCCAGTCATATCTGTGTGTGCTTGATGAACAAGGCCTTTTCTATTCATTTTCTAAGCATTTTTATTTCACAATACCAGCGCTCTCAGCTGCCATACATGAAATACAGTGAATTGAGCTGTGGGGAAACCTAAGAAAACTTAATGCTGAATATTGGAAATTGAGCCCTACAAGCATAAACTGCTCTAACGCCAATGTTAAGGTGCATCTCAATTCAGGGGCTGCATTCTTTGAAGGAAGCATTTTTAGTCCAAGTATGTCACACTGGTGCGACTAGGCTATTTTAGAGGATCCTTCATATGCTGCCGACAAGTGTCTCCTCTTTTTCCCGAGAAATGAAAGGCACAACAGGATTATCCTTCACCAGGCGAGATATCAGAATATTGAGGCCTCAGCAAAAGAACAAACAAACTTTTATATGTACTGTACTTAACATCAAATAATGAATGATACAAATATTAAGAAGGAAAACGTTCTCAAATGTTTCTTTGTTTGGTTAAATGAGCAAAGAGAAACGTATTAAACTGTGGGGAAAATGTTGTGTTTATCTGTGAATTAACCCTTTTCTCCCTTGGTGTTAAACGACACTGATCTGAGGTAAATACACAGCGACTGAAGTAGAAGCAGAACACATTAGCGATTATTTCTGTTTATTTGTAAAGTATTGTTAATAGGAGAGTGCTGTCGAGCTCTGTTCACCTCAGAAAGCTATCGTGGTTACTGTAGTGAGTAGTGCTGTGTGATAGGAGCACAAATCAATATCACGATTAATTGTACATTTTACCACGATTAATGAACAATTATTTTATTTTTGTTATTAATGCTGGGCTATTTTTTCTAATGTTGCTGGGAAATTGTTCCACTCTTGTTTTCTGAGCACTGTTTATATTTGGTATGTGATTGCGCTTTGGGCGCTGAAACAGTTTTTTCCCCCTCTGTGTTTACATTTGATTTCTGTTTGTTCAGTGTGGTCTAAATTATAGTCAAAACACAGCACGTCCAAACCACAGATGCTGTGTTTTTCTGTGGTACAAGCTGCTTCAATCGCTTGGTCGGCCTCTGTCCTTAGGATGCTTCCATGGGGCAGAATCATGTGACTACAACTTGGTATTAAAAGGACAGTACATGAACACACATAAGTAGTGAGCCTTTTCCTTGTCCAACCATCACTGACTTAAATGATAGCTTTTTATTTTAAAGACTATTATATGTGTATTAAAGAACTAGTGTGAGGAGAATGGTAAAATTGGGGAAAAAACAAAAAAAATAAAGTTTTTGGCTCCACCTTTAAGGCTCAGGAGCCATTGGGAGCTAACAGGAGCTGTGTTTAGTGACCGTAACGGCAGGAACAGATGTCAAACTGGAAACCCGCCATAGACTAAACTGCCCCATTTTGGTTTGGCCTTCAAAGGACACTCAACAACCTGCAAAAACCATGCAGCCCCTGAATTGGGATGCACCATTTCTCTCCTCAGAGTTCATAACTGTGTGCTTTATTTTTGTGCCTGTTAACAATGAGCCATTAAAGAGAAAAGGTGTTCATATACTTGTGCCAGGTACTGTCTGTGGTAGGTTGGCGACAATTTGTGAGCACATAAGTGAGATTTAGTAGCAATAAGTTATTTATAACCCACAAGTTTACTGATCTATTCTCTGCTTCATTGGTCACTTTAGAGAACTTCAGGAAAATCCTAGTCTTAGAATGTTTTAATGTCAAGTCTTAATTAGAATTCTTAAAACGCAGAACAAAACATGAACAAAAAAAAAGATCCCTATAGTGAGATGAAACATTTCACCTGGTAGCAGTTCTCTGAAGTGTTTTCTCCTTCTCTTTGTCCTGTACTACATCTGGCTTCACACGACACATCATCTCCCATGCTTTCTTTTTATCCGCCTGTCAATCAAAACACAAATATTAAACACAAAATGTTAAATACCACAAATTGAAATTTATGGCAAACTAAATGGTTTTATTTGGGCAATTCTTTGTTACAATATTCAGAGGGATATTAGGTTATAGAAGTTTTTGTTGTAGTCTTATAATTGTCTCATGCTTAGACATGTGTAAAGACCAAGATACCTTCTTCTTTTTCTCAAGTCTCTCTTTCTTCTCCTTCTCAGTGAGTTTTTCCAGTTGTTTGTTCTTCAGCAGAATGCAGGGTTTATCCTCTGGTGTTTTCTTTCCCAGGACTTTGGCCATGGCTTCTGCCCAGCCAGCATTAGGGTTTTCTTCTCCATTTTGCTCTTCTTCATCCTCTGCTTCTTCACCATCACTCTCATCTCTGGCATCCTCTTCTCCACCACTCTCTTCACCAGCTGATTCTTCACTTTCATCTTCACTGCAACTGCCCTTGTTGGAATCATCATCTTCTGAGTCTAGGGAGTGGAACAAACACATTGGCAAATGGTATGTTTTAATAATGCTTTCAAACAACATCTTATGTGACTGGAATGCCGTATACTAAGGCAATATTCTGAGGATGGAAAGCGCCGGGTTGTGTCTGTGTTGAATGCTCGTATAATTCTCTGCCTAATTTGCTCAAATATATTCAAAGTTGTACCGGTGTCCTGACAATGTGCTGCTTTTAAAGCCTGCCTCTAACATAATACAGTTACAAATACCATCATTTTATAACGCTGCCTTCTGAGGTACTGTCTTGTATTACAGTAAGACAGCAAGGCATTGAGGCTGCTGCTGTCTGTTTCAGACACAGCCATGGTAGTTACCGGTCTAAAATCACACTATCACCAGAGTCACCCTCAGAATGGCTCAGTGGAGTACATTGCAGTGTTCAGTACAGACATGCAGTAACTGTACATCTCTAGGACTCACACGCGCACACACAGCAGTACCACAATAACATGTACCACTCTACAGTTCCACAGATATAATACTACTGGAGTAAAGCAGTCATGTAAACCCAGAGAAAGCGCAGAGTTAAAGAGTTTAATCACCTCTCTCCGTCTCAATCACTACATGTGGCTTCTTCACGGAGGCTGCCATCTTCCACCAGTTGATGTGTCACCCGAAAAAGCCTCCGCAAGACAAAGCGTTCACGCTAAACGTTCCGGATCAGAAACTACGTATGTACCGTGTTTTAAGTCTCCATCCGGTCATCGATTAAACCCCTATAGCCCTCTTTAAGCTCACTAGCTTTCATGAAAATTACATATTTTTACGTTATTTTCAACAAACCTTAAGCTTTATCTGTGGCTTTAGAAGTGGCCGAATTCAAAGAACAGCTCCAAGCGAAACAAGTGCAGCATGAGAAAGAAGAAGCAGGCTGCTATCAAATTCACATTTACAACTGCAGTTACAAAGCCAGGGTTTTGACTTTTTATTTTTATCATGACAAATCTTTGCAATGAACAGGATCATTGACCAATTTGAACCTTTTAGGCCTTTGTGATACATAAAGAAGTAGCATTATTGCTTTACTGCCCATTAATTTATCAGGGATTCTGTACTAAACCTGATTAAAACATGTTGCTATCATATTTCTCTAAAACTATATTGTAGGTGTGTGGACCGTGAAAGGAAAATATTGTTTTTATAAATAGTAATTAAATGTCTTTGCATTTAGAGCTTAAAATTTCAATAGAACCATACCTCAATTATCTTGCTCTTCTGAGCTTTGTGTTACTTAGTAGATATTTATTAAACTACACACCAAAATGTCATGTAGAATACCATGCAGTAATGCAAACGATAGTGGTAAGCTTCAGAGAGGTCAGTGTATAACGTGCAAATACTACAATGAAAGAAGAAAAACAGGTGTGGGGTGTGTACATATCAGCTCATTTGCCAAGAGCACTTTTACCACGTGTCACGGAGACGGCTTCTGTCTCAGCAGGATCAGGGCTCTCAGGGACACGCTTTTTTTTACACCTGGGCGAAAGGAGTCATTAAACCATACTGAGCTTTGCTAAATCACCATGGCACCATCTCAGAGTAAGGATTATTTTCTTAAATTTTGAAAATAACCAGTTGATATCATAGTTTAACCACAATGTAATCCATTTGTACAATTACTTTTGTATCTTTACAACGGTGTGTTAAGACATGAACTCCAGGTACCAAGTGTATTGAGCTGGGATGTTTTCTTTTCTTTCTTCTTGTAGATGTCTTGGGATTTTGTATAATAAAAGATTTCTTTGTATTGATCGCTGTAGGTGGCAGTTGTGTCCTAGGCTCTGGAATTAAACTGAAGTGTATAATGCCTGCACATTTGATAGACTTTGAAATTAATGTTCAAAAGAGGCATTGAGGACACAGTTTTTGCCAAATATCCCCTCAATATTTACAGGTTAAGATCTAATCCTAGTATGTGAAGTGCTGTGTGTAGCAATAATAAAATATTTTGACTGATGATTAAATATTGCTCTGTCATGATTAATGTTGCTCAATAATATTAATTATCAGCTGCAGGAAGCATGTTTTTTTTTATTATTAGATGTGTTTATTTTGTCTGTTTAGTTGAACGAACAGAATTTGAAAATAAACCTTACACCAACCACCTTTCTGCAAATCACCCTTTTAGCACCAACTCAGTGTATGTCAAAATACAGCATCAGTTGCATGGCGACAGGTTAGACAGGATAGGCATGTTTCTTTGAAATCAGGCAAGTTTGTTTAAAGCTGAAACTTGAAACCGGCAAGGTGCACTTCTGTTCTGTGAGAACTTATTTATGTTAAAAAATATATATATATATCTGAGAGGTAATGCTTGTGGTTACTATGTGAGTGGTAATATATATATATATATATATATATATATATATATATATACTTTTACTTTTTGTTATTCTTAACTTGATATTTCACATAAGGGCATCACAGTGGCGTAGCAGGTAGCGTTGCTATCACACAGCTCCAGGAACCTGGGGTTATGGGTTCGAGTCCTACTCCGGGTGACTGTCTGTGAGGAGTGTGGTGTGTTCTCCCCTTGTCAGCACAGGTTTCCTCTGGGTGCTCTGGTTTACTCCCACAGTCCAAAAACACATGTTGGTAGATGGATTGGCGAGTCAAAGGTGTTTCTAGGTGTGAGTGAACATGTGAGTGTGTGTCGCCCTGTGAAGGACCCCTCCAGGGTGTGTTCTTGCCTTGTGCCCAGTGAAACCGGGTAGGCTCTGGACCCACCGCGGCACTGAACATCAGATTCTATAGGTTTTAATTATTAATTTACTTCCTCACCATAAATAAAATTAATATTTCCTGCCACTATTTCCAGTGCAATAACATATCTGAAATACCATCACAACACAATGTGTGGAGTGAGGAATGAAAGGTATGTTTTGAGGTTTATCAGAGTTTACATGGTAAATAAAATATGATATGAATACATATGATCAAATAAATGCCATTTTTTTCTGTTGTCAGATACCAATAGCCTTGTGAAGGAAGGCATTGTTGGCTTTGCATTGGGAGCAGTAGGAGGATGTGCCCTGGGAGCTACAGTGTCTCCAGTGAATAAAGCCATGACTGCGATCATCTCAGGGCCGATACTAAAACCGTTCACAGATGGAGTAAGGACAGTAGGCCCACTGGGTCTGGGCACTCTTGTGGGAGCAACGGCACTTACCACATCAATGACCACAGCTATTGCTGGAGTGACGGTTGCTGCCTCTGTTGCTTTGTTGCTCATAAGATTAAAGAAGAGCAGGACTAGGGCAGCTTTACCTGGATTTAAGTGGGTTGCAGCTGGGGTGGCTGCGGCCTTGAGCACAACATCCTGTGGAGCAGTGCTTGGGGTCATTATAGAGACACTTGTTCTTAGGTCTGGAGTAGTGGCGCTGCTCTGGGCTATAGGAATCTTCACTGTGTTAAAAACATTCATTCATGTTCTTGTGCAGCTCACATGCAGTACGTGTGAGTGCTCTGGCATCCTACAGCATGCTGCTGAGGCTCAGAAGCATGAGGAGATGAAGCTGGGGGCTCTAGAGGCTAAGCACAGGGATAGAGTGACGGTGGAGATCGAACATAGGATAACTGCTTGTGAGAGCAAAATAGAGTTTGAAGGAGAAGCTGGGCTGGAATACAGAATAGCTTGGAAGGCCCAACAACAAGAGTGGAAGGAAGCAGAGAAGCTACAAAAGGAGGCATTAGAGCTGGCAGTGCAGCAGAGGACTATTCAAGAGCGTCTGACCAAAGTTGTGACCAAATATGTGGAATTTCTGGGCTTTTCTGGAATTCCTATGACGGTGACAGCAGCTGTGACAGCTGGCTTTGGAATCTTTGGATTTGGAGACTACAGATTTGTGTTTGTTGTCTTGTTAGCCTTAGTGATCTGTATGGCTTTCATGCTGATGAGGTCGATGCATTTAAACTTCTGGATGTTTATCGCCTGCTTGGGAATGTTTGCAACTTTTGCAACCGCTGTACTCACTGTACATGCAGGGCAGGAGGCAATGGACATGTCTTTACGAATGCGGAAGGCCGGAGAAGTGCTAAGTAAGGAGAACATAACAGCTTGGATGGACCACAGAGCTTCGCTGGAGGCCATAGCAGCAGGTTTCTTCATGTCCAAAATGTGCCAGGTTGGCTTAGGGGCCTCTGTTGGAGGTCCACTGGACCCAAAAGTGTTGGATAAAGTCATAGTGGGAGCATCTGTATCAACAGTTGTTCTTCTTTCAATCATTGAGTATTTATCTTTAGTTCTAGGGTTAGGTGGTGTGTCAGGGGCATTACTGGGGGCTGTAGGTGCAGCTGGAGTGTCTCTTGGAGCAGCTGCAGCTGTAGCAGTTCAGTGGTCCTCATGGGCAGGAACTATAAGCACCACAGCTGGAATGCTAATCGGTGCTCTAGCCATTGGACAGTGGGACATTGTTAACACTGGACTGCAGGTGCTCATTGCCTACATGTTTGCAATGATAAATCCTTATTGACTTATTTCTGACAAGAGGATTGAGGATTAGGCCTACACTGCTGCATAGCGCTCTGCACTAGTGATTTTCAACTAGTGTTAAATTCCATATATTCAGTTTTAGAAAAAATAATTCTTATTTATAAAACTGTGTTTCAATAATTGGCAACAAAAATACAGCCATTGTTCATTTATTTCTGAAGCAGCACAATATAAAGGTATGTCATGTACAATCAGGATGAGAATCATTTTAGTCAATTTATTTATGGACATTTGTAATAAAATAATATGACATTTGTTTTCTTCAAATAATGTGTTTTTTCAGCCTCTAACAACTTAATATTGGCTAACTTATAGTTTCACACAACAAAGTAACCATCCATATCCCTGCCTCTGTAGTACATACACTTAAAAAAAAAAAAAAAAATCACAGTTAAAAAAATGGAAGTTGTGGTTGCCAAAATTTCACCATCAAAAAATATGGTCAAAATGTATATGTAAATGTTTTATTATTGGTAATACAAAATTTTACATTCAAGAAATTTTTGTTTACAGTACTATTCTGTTCAAAAACTGATATACACTCTAAAACCACCATAGTATTTAAATATAAAAACCAATAACTATTTCTTTGCCATAAAAATAACAAGTAAATAGTGTGACAAATGAGAATGAGAGAACAGAGACTGAGATATAGAGTTGTGCTCAAAAGTTTACATACCCCAGCAGAATTTTTGCTTTCTTGCTTTCACAGAATATGAATGATAACATAAAAACTTCTCCAAATCACCCTTTTAGCACTGACTCAGTGTGCGTTAAAATACAGCATAAGTTGCTTGGCGACAGGTTAGACAGGATAGGCATGTTTCTTTGAAATCCTTGACTTCAGGAAAGTTGTTTATAGCTGAAACTTGAAACCAGCAAGAGGCCCTTTCTGTTCTGTGAGGACTTATTTATGTTAAAAAAATAATAATAATCTGAGAGGTAGTGCCTGTGGATACTATGTGAGTGGTAAAAATTAAAATACATAGTAAAAAAGATAGAACCAATACATACACACACACACACAAATGCACAAAATTATTTCCCTAATGCAACCTGAAATCTGAAAAGCCTCAAAAACAGAAAAATAAACAAAACAAAGAAACTCTGAAAATCACAGAAAATATGGAGCTGCAGGGCATGCTGGGAGCTCACTAATGAGTCTTAGCACCTCCAAGTCCTTGGCCATTTGTATGGTCCCTAATGGTTTTTGCATTTAACATTGAAATGTATTTTCTACAGTAAAGAGATGTTACAGATTCACTGTTACAGAAATTTTATGTAAATTTGAGTTTACAGCCATTTACTGTCATAGTTTTACAGTTTTTTACCATAAAATATAAATACACTTTTTACAGTGTACAGTACATTTATGTTTTGTTACAAAAACCAAGACTAATATTCATTTACACTTATTCAGCCTAAAGCACGCCCATACCAAGATGTAATGTAAAGACACATGCAAAATCATCCGAAAGATTTGGGCATATATTTCGCAATGTTTATACATATAACCTATGTGTATATTGGACTATTCATAATATCATCACTGTCCAAAGTAAAACATGTATCTCCAAAATAATAACTTTAAAGGAGAAGGAGAAAGCCTTACAGGTAAATGGAAATCAGAGTAAAAGGATTTTATTGAAAGTAATTTTAGAGCATTTCTAATCCGCTCATCATGAAGGCCAGCAGGTGCGTTGAAATGCAATAGTAAATCAAAAATCCACAATGTTTTTCATTGGACAGCAACAATCCATAGGTCTAACATATGAACATGTATCAATATATTGGTTGACACACACATACATATGTATATGATGTATGGGTGTATATGTGAATATATTCTGGAATAGTGGGTGGCCCAGGAGCAAATATGTACTATCTCCATCACAGTTTTATGGCAGGGGTGGAGTGAGGAGGTGGCTTATGGGGCTTAAGCCAAAAAAATGTATTGCCTTTTAATTAATATTAATGAAAGATTTAGAAACAATTGGTTATTGTTGCCAGAGTTCTGACAGTCACTAGACCTTGCATCCCTGTCAGTCATTCACCTCAGGAAGCAAGCTTAAACAAGCAGTGGTGGATAGTAAACATTCATTCATTCATTCGTTCGTTGTCTGTAACTTCTTATCCAGTTCAGGGTCGTGGTGGGTCCAGAGCCTACCCAGAATCCCTGGAGAGTGCTTTAGTCTTTCACAGGGCGACACATACACTCACACCAATGGGACACTTTCACCAATCCATCTACCAACGTGTGTTTTTGGACCATGGGAGGAAATCGGAATACCCCCTGAGGAAACCCACGTGGACTTCTCACAGACACCAGGAGTGGGACTCAAACCCACAACCTCAGAAACCTGGAGCTGTTACTGCGACATTACCTGCTGCGCCACTGTGCCACACTGGATAGTAAATGTGTACATGAGAAAGTTTTGAAGAGGGTAAATCAAAGCCATCAGCAGCATGAAGTAGTTTAACTTCAATACAGTGAACAGAAGAGTGATGCTTCAGGTGAATCCACACTGAGTGGGTGAATTGGTAGCTGTACAAACGTTAGCTGCAGTTAGCTTGCTTGCTAAGGTCAGAACCCTTGAGATAGAGCTCTGGATAGAGTGTTTTTCTGTGCAAAATTGTCCACAGAAGAGTGTATTTACAATATATATGTATAAAATCCCTTATTTGAAATAATACAAAAAATGTTGGCTGTTGTCTGTTTGGGCCATTAAGCTATACTCAGATATGTTGGAGTTTTGAGCTTTTTAAACAAAGCACAATGGGCAGCCAAGTGCACAGATTTAAATCACAGAAACAAATCATTATTATAAGTGGGGCTCAAGGGAAAGTGCTACTGCACTTGTACCGAGATTTTTTTTAAGAACAAATCTTAATCTTAAAATCTTAACAGCATTAAAAGGGAAAATTATTTATATGAATTTTATTGCTATAAATCATAACCAATAAAAATTATCCTTGTTTCATGTGTTCACACATGTTCCTGGCTGATTTTGCTTAGGAGAAATCCATATTTAATATTAATTTAATGCTCAAATACAACAAATGTAAGTCTTTACACAGGTAATAGTATAATAGTACAATAGTAATATTTAAGTAATTTTTTTAATGTTTTTAATTCCAGAACAACAAGAAAACACAAGGATTTTGTTTTACATTTAACAATTCAATTAAACGTTACATATTTCATTATATTTTATGTAAGTAAAGGAGAAACCATTGCTGGAAATTGTTTTGTATTTATTTATTCAGAATTTATTTATAATGCAGGGATGCAGAATGAAAGACAAAGAGAAACAGAGATAGATATGAAAGTGAGAAAGGAGTGAGGGAGGTGTAGCAGACTGAAAAGCAGAAATGAGAGTGAGAGAGCGTGGCAGGTTTCAGTTCCCACTCTCCCGTCCACAGCTGCTGCAGAGGTCACTCCAGGCACTGGCTCTTGCTGAGCGTGTGACTGGCAGGTGTTTTCAGACTCTCGTGCTGGACCTGGCAGGTGAGGGTCTTTGCAGTTTCCCAGTCAGAGCGAGGCACAGACAAGATGCTGTTCATGCTGTACTTCCCGTCAGAGCTCTTGACCATTGGAGTGTCCTGTTGATTTCCACGTGCATCCTGTCCATCCACGCTCCAGCTTACAGTAACGTGGTCAGGGTAGAAGTTTTTAACCTGACAGACTACAGGAACTTGATCAGGAATGAGCTCCTTCGGAAACAATGGACTCAACACATTGACCACAGGAGAGGATTGAACTTGATCTGAGTGCAAAACAATGAAAAAATAAAGATTTTTTAAAATAACAAACAGCAAAAGTTTTTTCAAAGTTTTATAAAGAAATACAACTTGTTTTTCAAAATCAAAGTCAAAATCAAATTTAGTGTCTGCATTTCTCATCACAGTTCTGTTGAATAAGGAATTATTCAACACAGTAGAATAGCAGACAGTGCAAGGAAACAATAAAAAACAGACTATAATTTAATGAATTATTTAAATATATTAAATAATGGAGTTCAATAGCAATCTCTTCACAAACACAAATTATGGTCTTCAAATTATGCTCTTTCTCATTTCTCACAGCTCTCTTTTGCCTCTTGTCTAATTTTCTAATTTCCTCTAAAAATATCAAAAGCAATTTTTTAAAATCCTCCAAGCCGTTACAAATAAGCTTTACACAATTAAAATTAAATAAAAATAGCCAGGTATTTAACATTTAAACACATTTAAAAACAACTTGTAACTAAACAAATCATGCAGCCAGCCACATTGTTGTTATATTAATAATAATAATATTAAATATAGACAAATCAGCATCTAATAAAAAGATTTGTTTTATGATAACGCACATTTGATTTTGATAAAACATGATGTTCTCGTTTTAAACCCTGGTTTACCTTGTTTATAAATATATAAAAAATAAATCATTTTTTATATATTGGCTGCTCTGTTGCATGGCAATTATAGCTGGCTGTTAATAACCTTTTGCTTGTGGAAGAGTATTTATTATAATTATTATTTATAATAGTTTAAATATTATAATAAACACAGATGCTTCTTCATAGTGTTTTTACTATACAAGCCACTCAAGGCTGTGCATTATAATTTTTTACCATGGTTAATGGGAGATCTATTGCTTTGTGTCATGCCTAAAATCACCCATTAAATGTAATAAAATCACTGAGCTTTTAGTTGCTTATTACATGATTTTATTTAAGTAATAATTAAAACAATATCAAATAATAGTTAACGTGTATTGTTTTGAATGAAAATAAGGACCAAGTTTAATTATGATTTAATTATGATTAGAGTAAGATAATAAATAATGAGAATAATATTAAACGATCATTTACTCATTGATGATTCAATTAATTAATCTCCATTCATTCCATTAATGTTAATAGCAAGTTTTAGCAACACTTACTTTTCACAATGAGTTTGGTGCCTTCACCAAACATGTACCACAGTGCTTCAGCCTGGCACCTCCGTCGTACAAAAACCTGCCCTCTCACTGATCTGGTAAATCCTTCAGGTCTAATGTCTTATGTTCCTTTAATAAGTGTGAAAAAAAGCAAATATTTAAAACACAATAAAATCTATATAAAAAAGATTAAAATATAAAATAGTGCTTTTTGTTAGAATTATTTTTTTTTTATTAAATTATATTTTGACAGATGACAAAATATAATGAAGCTCTGCTTAATGAATTAATTTGAACAAGTTGTTTACAGGACAAATTTACAACAAAGAAAACATTTGAACACATTCTTACCTTAACAGACGTTTGTTGGTTGTGTCCATCATTACTTTTCTTCATACTTTGGTTGGTTTTGTTTGTTTCTTCATACTTTTGCCAAATCCTAAGGCTTTTTATTGACATAAAAAGCACAAAGTTTCACTGTTGTAACATCCTCTAAGTGGAAGCATTAGATCCATTGAGGCACACATGATGTTGTACATGAGATGCTGCAGAGGTTTTTGTGTGGCGTTGTATCACTGTGTGAGTGGGAGTGTTTCAGTTTGTTGACAGTAATAATCCGCTTCGTCCTCCAGCTGAACGCCTGTGATGGTGAAGGTGGTCAGGGCTCCGGTCAGTTTTCCACGGAATCTCTCAGGAATACCAGATACCCTTTGTTCACTGTCATGAATGACTTGTTTTGGAGCCTGTCCAGGTTTAAACTGATACAGCTCCATGTCATTGCCAATGTCCTCTGAAGCCCGACAGAGAATTGTTACAGTTTCATGAGGCTGGACAGAGATGACCGGAGGAGACTGATCTACCGTGGTGATCCCCATAGAATCTGGAAGAAAAGTCAGTATGAGGAAGAGATTAAATTAATATAAGAAGGTAATAAAGGTGAGTAATTTGCAGAATGTTCATTTGAAAAATACAAGAACATTTCTAAACTTATAGATAAATAAAACACAATACCTCGACATATTGATGTTAGCTTTTAAAAAGTAAAAAATTAACTTACCCTGACTCCAGAGAGTGAAGAGAAAGAGTGAGACGTGAAGTGTTGAGCACATTGTTCATGTGTTGTAGACTGGATCTGTCTGTGTAAAACAGTGTGGAGATGAGCTTTAAAAGAAAAGGAAATGAAAGTGTATGTAAATACAACACAATCACTCCTCTCAGTTCTCTGAGCTCATGCATTACACTTATTTAGCTGTGGACAGGTTCTTGCTGTTGGCTTATTTGATCAGTTTAAACAGTGCAAATTACGTCAATGCAGTTTTAGTAATATTTGTATTTGTTTTGCTTTTTAAGTTTATGCTAATGAACTATTTCACTTAATCCTCAATACTGAGTTTATGGTTTACACACATCACCAAAGTGTAGATTTGCAGACATTAGGGTATGTCTGTGTGAATCCAACACATGCAGCTCAAAAGGAACCTGACATATAACATATTGAACATTGTTCATTTGAACATACACTGCCCAAAAATGTAAGGGAAGACTTAATCATCACAGTGTAATACCATGTGAATTTAAAATCAGGGACATTGATCTGTCCAGTTAAGAAGCCTATACCTTTGTGAATCAGTTTTACCTGCTTTGGTGCAAATGAAACTAACAACAGCGCTATCAATACAACCCCAAAAAGGGACTGGTTTTGGAGGTGGTGACCACAAACTATTACTCTCTCCTTATCCTTATCCTTTGCTAGTGTCCTTGGCACTACTGCTAGCAGGAGGCCCACTGAAGTGGCGCATGTAGTCCAGCTCCTCCAGCATGGACTCTGGTTTGCTGTATCCCTCAGCATCTTGGAAGCAAAGAGGAAATCCTGGGCAGAGCTATCACCATTTTTAAGGAGGAATAAAACTCTACAAAAAGACCTCCAGCTGGCTACTGGTGTTTGGGTTTCTGATCAAACTGACTCCTGCAGCCCCGCACCATGCAGCTCGATTGGCATTCACCAGAGAGCACCAGGATTGGCTGTTCCACCAGTGGTGCCTCACTCTTTTCACAGGTAAGAGCAGGTGCACACTGAGCTCATGTGACAGACATGAAAGCATCCACAGACAATTTGGTGAATGTTATGTAGCCTGCATCATCATCCAGCATAATCAGATTGGCTGTGGGTCTGTGATGATCCAGTGGGGCATAGTCATGGATGTACCCTGAGGGCTTTTACGTACTGAGCCATTGTCAGATATAACACAGGTGCAGTGACTCCTGCGTTCCTCCTGGTGCTGGAGAATGCCCAGCCTCATGTGGCCAGAGTGTGTAGGCAGTTCCTGGATGATCAAGGCATTGATGCCACTGAACCTCTGGGACATTATGTTTCAGTGCATCCAGATTGTCCAGGAGCTCTCTGCTGTGTTCTGCTTAAATGGGCAGTGTAACCTCAGTAAAATGAAGTAAAACACTGAAAAAACACTGAAACTGCTGTAAAACAAAGATAATTGAATGGAAGATGTGCTTAGTTACTTGTGCTCAGTGTTATACTAAATGTGGGGGTCTGTTCACTGATTCTTAGTACTGTTACTAATGCTTAGTACTGGATTGTGGAGAATTCCACATTTTGCATACATTTTTTAACCCGCCACCTCATCTTGACCCCCTCTCCCTCCCACTTCAGAGGATGATTTTATTTTTATAATTTCAAAAAACACACACGCATGAAAAGAAAATGGCGGCAGGGTGGTGCTGGAGGTAGTGTCGCTGTAACACAGCTCCAGGATCCTGGGTTCGGTCTCCACTCCAGGTGACCGTCTGTGAGGAGTTTGGTGTGTTCTTCCTGTGTCCGCGTGGGTTTCCTCAGAGGGCTCTGGTTTCCTCCCAAGGTTCAAAAACAAATGTTGGTAGGTAGGTTGATTACTTAAAAAGTGTCCCTAGGTGTGAGTGTGTGAGTGAATGTGTGAGTGTTTATCGCCCTGAGAAGGACTGGTGCCCCTCCAGAGTGTGATCACGCCTTGCGCCCAGTGATTCCGGGTAGGCTCCAGGCCCTTACAGTGGTTACAGACAATGAATGAATGAAAAGGAAAAGAAAAAAATCATGATATGTTGAGAAGTTTTACATGTTGTTTTGTTGGGACAATTGACATGAGAGTTGTATCAGTGGTGATGACAGAAGACAATAGAAGACTTCAAACTTTATAATTATGTTTGTGTGTGTATTTGTATACACTAGTCAGCCACAATATCAAATACCACCCCCCACTTGCATCTAACCCCACCGCCCACCCACAGAGGCTCACCCAGTCCAGACCGCAGTCCCTCTATTTCTCTTCACTGCTGACACTAGCACCCCTGGCCCTACTACCAAACAGTCAGGACACCACAGCATCTCAACATAGCAGGGGCCATCTGGGCAGTCGGACCCTCCCAGCACCACAGACGCAGTGGCAGTGCAATGTCAGTGACACTTAGAACAGTCTGCCTCTCCACATTCAAGAGAGGAGCTAAAGGAAGTAGCCAGAAAGTGAACAAAGTATTGGATATGTGATAATTTGTGGAAATTTTCAGTTTAAATCCTTATTTAAAAAAAAATTATTTCAAATTCAATTTCACATATCAGGTCCCGTCATGAAACCAGACTCTCAGTGAATGATCAGTCAAGCAGAGAAATACACAGAGGTTTTTGTACAGTGTTATTTCACTGTGTGAATGGAACCTCTTCACTGTGAGCGCAGTGATACTCCGCTTCATCCTCCAGCTGAACACCTGTGATGGTGAAAGTGGTCAGGGCTCCAGACAGTTTTCCACTGAATCTCTCAGGAGTACCTGGCCTTCGACTGGTACTGTCATGAATCAGATGTTTTGGAGCCTGCCCAGGTTTAAACTGATACAGCTCCATGTCATTGCCAATGTCACGAGATGCTCGACAAAGAATGTTTACAGTGTCTTGAGGCTGGACAGAGATGACTGGAGGAGACTGATCTACTGTGATGATCCCCAGAGAATCTGGAAAAAGATTTAGAATCAAGATCAGAAAAAAAGTACAGTAAAGTAGCTCAGATTCATGTACTGCAGAGAATACACAGGTAGTCAGTGGTGGTGGATGCTATTGCCTCCATAATACAAACAAAAACAGACTTGTAGTGAACTTACGCTGGCTCCAGAGAGCTAAGAGAAAGAGTGAGACGTGAACTGTTGGACACATAGTTTAGGTGTTGTAGTCTGGATCTAGCTGTGTGAAACTAGCCGCTTGGAGCAGTGTATAAGCTGTAAAAGAAAAGGAAATGAAAGTATATGTAAATTCACTCATCTCAGCTCCGTGGACCCAGACATTACCTGTATATAGTGTTTTCAGTTGTACAGCTTTTCTGTATTAACTAATTAAATCCCAGTGATCACACTAGTTATGCATCATACTTATTCAAAGTGCACTCTTCTCACCCATTGCTAGGAGACTTGTGGACCGAACACAAACACAGGGCTGTGGTAATTTATTGCAGTGAGTAAAGTAGGAGATATGAAGAGTGCAAATGTGGGGAATGCAGTCTTAGACATATTTATATGTGTTATATATTTTAATGTTAATGAAAGGTTGTACTGTTGCACTAAATGATCAATGCTCAGTTCATAGATTTACACATAACTATTATTTGATGATTTGCTGACACTGGTGACTGCAGAAAGAGTGGCTCAGAGTCTGTGAACATACAGTATTTCACTTTTCAACATTTACAAAACACAAAACACCCTGGTTAATATGCAGTCATTGTGTGATAATTCAGTATTGAACAATGTTCTGATGAGGCGGGCAGTGCCACCTTAGTGCAGTGAGATACTGAAACTGTTGTTACAAACACTGAAAGGGCTGTTGAAAGTGTAGGAATAGAATTAAATGTGTGCTTAGTCACTTGTGTTCATAGTTATAATCATTATGAGGACTGTTCACTGATATGGTTCATGTTGTGTGACTTAAACAGTACGAGGACTTTTTGATGTCCAGTACTGACCACTGTGACTGGATTGTGGAGAATTCCACATACTGGAGTGTTTGACTGAATTTTTAGTTAAACTTCATCTGATTATATCCATATAAGCATTATTTAGATATAAAAAATATAGCATCAAACACTCTCATAAAGAGAGATTTTCAGATTCGCCAGACTCTCAGTGAATGATCAGTCAAGCAGAGAAATACACAGAGGTTTTTGTACAGTGTTATTTCACTGTGTGATTGGACGCTCTTCACTTTGAGCACAGTGATACTCCGCTTCATCCTCCAGCTGAACACCTGTGATGGTGAAGGTGGTCAGGGCTCCAGACAGTGTTCCACTGAATCTCTCAGGAGTACCTGATGTTCTACTGTTACTGTTATATATCAGAAGTTTTGGAGCATGCCCAGGTTTAAACTGATACAGCTCCATGTCATAGCCAATGTCACGAGATGCTTGACAAAGAATCTTTACAGAGTCATGAGGCTGGACAGAGATGACTGGAGGAGACTGATCTACTGTGATGATCCCCAGAGAAGCTTGAAAAAGAATCAGAATCAGAAGGGAAAGATTATTATAGTGTAGTGATGAAGGTGATATGTGTATTGAACTCACAGTTGTGGTGAATACTTTAGTCTCAACACATAAAGCAAACAGAAAATGAACTTACCCTGACTCCAGAGAGCTAAGAGAAGCAGTGAGACGTGAAGTGTTGAGCACATGGTTCAGGTGTTGTAGACTGGCCCTGGTCGTTTGAAATTTGATGTAGTGGAGACAAGCTTTAAAACACAGGGAACTGAAAGTGTATGTAAATACACTTAGCAGATCCACCCCCCTCAACTCTGTGGGCTCAGACATACACTGTACATACGCTGTTTTAATTATGTATACCCATAAATGATCAGAAATCATGTTTTTTTTAATTAGTGCACCCTTCTCAACCATTACCATGCTGGGTCAAATATCACCACAGCCACTTGGATAATGCACTCTTAGCAATGCTTTATCATGCTATATACTGTTTTGCTTATGAAATTTAGTCCTTGTGCACTTTCTGTTGACTTGACAGTTTCACTTCTTAAATATCTGTCAGTCAGAAAGTTGTCCCTTAAAGGCCTGAGTTCTGTAGCATTCTCTTCAGGATCAAAATCTACATCCTACATCATCTTCTTAAGTTGCAGTGGAACACTGATTCATGTGTGGACATCTAATCAGACATGTAACTGACCTGAAATAACAGTGGCACAGTGATAAAAGGACCCAGACTTCATGGGTTAACTCACATTCCCATTTCCACCACATAAAATAAAAAAGGCACCAATTGTTTCCATTAATATTCAAGTTGCTATCTCATTATTTTGAGATACTAAGTCAATATATTGATATACTCTCTAAGTATTCTGAGATATTGTCTCAAAATAATGAGATAGTATCTTGAAATATTGAGATAGCAATATATATATTAATTAAGAAATTGTGCCTTTTATTATTTTATGTGGCAGAAATGGACTTCCATAAATTCCCAACCTCAGAGCATTGGCTGAAATAACTGCATGACTGTTTGAATGCCACATGTATCTCAAAAGGGCCTGGAGAAAATTAGTGCCCAAGAGTAAAACATGAAATCCTGCTTGAAATGTACACACCATGTGATAAAACTAAGCAGGATTCTGGTGAGAAAGAAGTGGTGCTTAAAATGTGTTTTACAACTAAACTTCTTTTTCTTTTATTTTTTTAAAAATTTATTTAAATGCCACAATGTATATTTTTATCAAAAACATGTTTTAAATTTTCTGAGGTTTTTTTCCTCTCACCATTTGCTGCTTTCAAAATTGGAAGTATTTTATATAATGAATATTCCTCCAAATGTTGAAAGACATAAACCGAGATGAGGATATTGCTCTATTCCTGCTCCATAGGTGGTTAATATTACCTTTTTATTTTTCTGTAGATTGAAATTACTCTTAATTTAGGACAGTAAACTTCATGAAAGTAAACACAGACTTCTAGAACAAAGTTCTACAAAATTATATAACTCAAGAATAGTGTTTTTTTCCCCTTAAACATACTGTTCATCTTAAAAGATGCAGAGATTTGGAACCTTTAAAAGAAAGTGATGTTGCCTTTAACAGCATATTTTCTCTATTGGAAATCCTGTACCTCTGTTTTTGTGGATTTCCTGTTTTTAGCAAAATTTGGAAGCATCAGCTGTGATTAGCATTTTGTAAACATTGAATTAAGAACATTAACATGGAATCTGATATTTTTACTTAATTAAATGCTGTGTGACATTACTCTTATGAGACACCAATGACAGCCTTGCATCCAAAGGTTCATTTAGCATTTAACTGACAATTATAGTTTATTCCTAATACATTTTTAATAATAACGGTTTTAACATCTCTTTTGAGGTCTAGCAGCTTGCAACAAAGGGCAACAATGGCCATGCTCTCAGTGAGTTGGCTAAATTAATCGGATTACTGGATTAATCGGATTAATATGTCAATTAATTCATTCATTGTCTACAACTGCTGATCCATTTTAGGGTTGCAGGAAGTCCGGAGCCCACCCGGAATCATGGAGTCACTGGGCGCAAGGCAGGAACACACCCTGGAGGGGGTGCCAGTCCTTCACAGGGCGACACACACACACACTCACACCTATGGATCGCCAATCCACCTACCGGCATGTTTTCTGGACCGTGGGAGGAAACTCACGCAGACACAGGGAGATCACACCAAACTCCTCACAGACAGTCACCCGGAGCGGGACTTGAACCCACAACCTCCAGGTCCCTGGAGCTGTGTGACTGTGACCTGCTGTGGATTCCTTTCAACCATGGTTACTTCACAGGAGACTTCTGTTCAGTATTGAATTATCACAGTGCGCCTGTTTTCAAGTAAATAAACATGGTAACAATGGGGTTTTCAGTGTGTTTTCAGGAAGCATAACACCTCAAAGGTGGGGAGTGTGACCTCAGTATTAGGAGATACTGAATTACTTTGGAAAGTGTTGGAACTGAATGAAAGGTGTTGTAATAATATGAGCATGATTTAATACTACTGTGAGGAGTGTTTACTGATATGATTCCTGTTCAGTGATTAAAACAGTGTAGTTTTTGTATAAGAGCAGGTGAAAACATTTTGATGTTCAATGCTGAAATGGACTGGATTATGAGGAGTCACATATATTGGAACATCTATGGAATCTTTGCAGACACCTGTATATGAATATTTAACACTATAAAAATGTGAAGAACCTGTTTTGCTTCTTGCTTTAATATAAAACATGTTTTATATACAATTACAGAACAAGAACATTTATCAGAATTATTTAAAATATTTGTTTAGTTGGTACTTTCAAAACACACACTCACAAATCTATTTTAAATAGATGACCATGTTTAAATCATACAATAATATATTTTTGCTACAGCTGAAAACATACAGATAAAGTCAGCACTGTCATGAAGCCAGACTCTCAGTGAATGATCAGTCAAGCAGAGAAATACACAGAGGTTTTTGTACAGCATTATTTCACTGTGTGATTGGATACTCTTCACTGTGAGCGCAGTGATACTCCGCTTCATCCTCCAGCTGAACACCTGTGATGGTGAAAGTGGTCAGGGCTCCAGACAGTTTTCCACTGAATCTCTCAGGAGTACCTGATGTTCTACTGGTACTGTCATGAATCAGATGTTTTGGAGCCTGCCCAGGTTTAAACTGATACAGCTCCATGTCATTGCCAATGTCACGAGATGCTCGACAAAGAATGTTTACAGTGTCTTGAGGCTGGACAGAGATGACTGGAGGAGACTGATCTACTGTGATGATCCCCAGAGAATCTGGAAAAAGATTTAGAATCAAGATCAGAAAAAAAGTACAGTAAAGTAGCTCAGATTCATGTTGTACTGCAGAGAATACACAGGTAGTCAGTGGTGGTGGATGCTATTGCCTCCATAATACAAACAAAAACAGACTTGTAGTGAACTTACCCTGGCTCCAGAGAGCTAAGAGAAAGAGTGAGACGTGAACTGTTGGACACATAGTTTAGGTGTTGTAGTCTGGATCTAGCTGTGTGAAACTAGGCGCTTGGAGCAGTGTATAAGCTGTAAAAGAAAAGGAAATGAAAGTATATGTAAATTCACTCATCTCAGCTCTGTGGACACAGACATTACCTGTATATAGTGTTTTCAGTTGTACAGCATTTCTGTATTAACTAATTAAATCCCAGTGATCACACTAGTTATGCATCATACTTATTCAAAGTGCACTCTTCTCACCCATTGCTAGGAGACTTGTGGACCGAACACAAACACAGGGCTGTGGTAATTTATTGCAGTGAGTAAAGTAGGAGATATGAAGAGTGCAAATGTGGGGAATGCAGTCTTAGACATATTTATATGTGTTATATATTTTAATGTTAATGAAAGGTTGTACTGTTGCACTAAATGATCAATGCTCAGTTCATAGATTTACACATAACTATCATTTGATGATTTGCTGACACTGGTGACTGTACAAAGAGTGGCTCAGAGTCTGTGAACATACAGTATTTCACTTTTCAACATTTACAAAACACAAAACACCCCGGTTAATATGCAGTCACTGTGTGATAATTCAGTATTGAACAATGTTCTGATGAGGCGGGCAGTGCCACCTTAGTGCAGTGAGATACTGAAACTGTTGTTACAAACACTGAAAGGGCTGTTGAAAGTGTAGGGATAGAATTAAATGTGTGCTTAGTCACTTGTGTTCATAGTTATAATCATTATGAGGACTGTTCACTGATATGGTTCATGTTGTGTGACTTAAACAGTACGAGGACTTTTTGATGTCCAGTACTGACCACTGTGACTGGATTGTGGAGAATTCCACATACTGGAGTGTTTGACAGAATTTTTAGTTAAAATTCATCTGATTATATCCATATAAGCATTATTTAGATATAAAAAATATAGCATCAAACACTCTCATAAAGAGAGATTTTCAGATTCGCCAGACTCTCAGTGAATGATCAGTCAAGCAGAGAAATACACAGAGGTTTTTGTACAGTGTTATTTCACTGTGTGAATGGACGCTCTTCACTTTGAGCACAGTGATACTCCGCTTCATCCTCCAGCTGAACACCTGTGATGGTGAAGGTGGTCAAGGCTCCAGACAGTGTTCCACTGAATCTCTCAGGAGTACCTGACTTTCTACTGTAACTGTTATATATCAGAAGTTTTGGAGCCTGCCCAGGTTTAAACTGATACAGCTCCATGTCATTGCCAATGTCACGAGATGCTCGACAAAGAATCTTTACAGAGTCATGAGGCTGGACAGAGATGACCGGAGGAGACTGATCTACTGTGATGATCCCCAGAGAATCTGGAAAAACATTTAGAATTAGAAAATTAAAAAGAAAGAAAAATGATCATAGTAAAGTAATGAATGTGAGATGTGTGTAGAACTCCAGAGGATTCACACATTGTCAGTGGTAGCAAAAATGATTTTCTCTCACAGACAGAAAATAGACTTCATGTGAACTTACCCTGACTCCAGAGAGCTAACATAAAGAGTGAGATGTGAAATGTTGAGCACATTTTTCAGGTGTTGTAGACTGGATCTGTGTTTAGACTGTTGTGGAGATGAGCTTTAAAAGAAGAGGAATTGAAAGCGTATGTAAATTCATTCATTCGTTGCCTGTAACCGCTTGTCCAATTACACACAGTAAAATCACTCCTCTTTGCTTTGTGGACTCGGATATTACTATTATTTTGTTTCTTATTAGAGAGACACAGAAGTATTAGAGTGGCATTTTCTTGAGTGATGAATCACTTTAGGATAAGCTGAAGTGGTATTGTGATCCAAAACTAATTATGGAACATCACCAGCTGACTTTTGTGATCAAATCTTCATAGAAATGCTTCATAGAAATCATCAGGAGTACTCTAAGAACATTAAAAGCATTTGCTGCAGCAAATGGAGACCCACTCTAATACCATTTATTTCAATAGAAATTTGAATGAGCAAGTACCTACAAACTCTTGGTCACAGTGTACATACATTGAATCATTCATTTGTACTTTTAAAACAAATTAGTATTAATAACCTATTGTCTTTGTTTATTTATTTATTTAATAAAAATCACTCAAGTAAATGCACAATCCTAGAAAATGCTAAAATATTTTTCTCTAATTATTTATGCAGCTGTGGCACTATTTTCCCAAGATGATTTTGCAAATGAAACTTTTATATTTTATAAAAATATTTTATAAAATTTTTATATTTAACAGAAAGTCTCTAATCTGTTTATTTAATTGTGTAGATGAATATCTTATGAAAAATAGAAAATGCATCATCCGAAACTTGCACTGGTTGAGGTATATAAGGCCTCTGTTAATTTATTTATTACTTCAGAGTGATGCTTAACCCCGGATTTCTGCATCAGTGATTGTGAGATCTGAAGAGGTTCCAGTTCTCTGGTATTACCATGCAAATCTTTCAGGGTACTTTCATACAGTCCTGAGGGAAAACACACAGCAGATGTCTTTCTCATTCTCTTCACACACACTCCCTCCTTCCACCTCTTGTGTGACTGAGTGTTTGTTTAAGATGGTGATCATTACAAATATGACCTACTTATATAAAATACATACAAACAAATAAGAGTGTCTAAAGTGGTGTGTATATATGTGTATGATTTCTGAAGGAATCCCATATTTACATTTACTACCATTTGCTTCCAGGGTGGCATGGTGGCGCAGCAGGTAGTGTCACAGTTACACAACTCCAGGGACCTGGAGGTTGTGGGTTCATGTCCCGCTCTGGGTCACTGTCTGTGAGGAGTTTGGTGTGTTCTCCACATGGGTTTCCTCCCACGGTCCAAAAGCACATGTGGATTGGTGACTCAAAAGTGTGTGTTGTCCCATGAAGGACTGGTGCCCCCTCCAGAGTGTATTCCTTTCTTGTGCCCAATGATTCCAGGTAGGCTCTGGACCCACTGCCACCCTGGATAAGTGGTTATAGATAATGAATGAATGTTTTGCGTCCATTTAATGAAATTTAATAAAATATAAAATAAATTAAACTAAGCTTAAGTTTAAAACATTTTAAAGGAACATTAATATTTTTAACCTTAAAATTACAGCTTCAGTGTGGCACGGTGTCACAACTGGTAGTGTTACTATCACTCAGCTTGGGCCAGGGGTTTTGGGTTTGAGTTCTACTCTGGTTGACTGAGAAATTTGGTATGTTCTCCCTGTGTCTGCGTGTGTTTCCTTCGAGTGTTCCGGTTTCCTCCCACAGTCCAAAACACACACTGGTATGTGCACTGGCTACTCAAAATTGTGTATAGGTGTGAGCATGTGTGTTAATGTGTGAATGTCTGGCCCTATCCAGGGTGTGTTCCTGCCTTGCACCCAGTGATTTAGGGTAGGCTCTGGATCTGTGAACTGGATAAGTGGTCACTGGCCATGAATGAATTTTTGACTTGCAGCTTCAAAATCATTGTAATGCTCCAATGAATTGTAATAGTGCCTCTGCCATGGCTACTCTGGGCTCAGTACTGGAAACAGCACTATGATGGTAGGAGAGTAGGAAACAGCTCAAAACTATCAAATCTTTCATAATGTTTCTTTAAATGGTAGGAGTGTGGATTGGGGTCTGGAACCAAATGTTCATGCTTTAAAACATACTATCCTATAACCCTGATATCAACAATTATTTTTGGAAAAAAAAAAAAGTTCCAGTATGTTATTGGAAGATTATGCCCACATGAACTCTACTCAGTACCTGTGCTGAATCATATGAGAGCTGCTGGATGGTCCTAATATGCAGGAACCCATTAGTTTCCAAATGTTTTTTCAAAAGGCCAGATTGAACCATAGCCAAATATCTGAGGGCTGGTCAATCTTTGCCTAATTACTACTCATGATTCAAATATTAAGAATTCAAAAATGGAAAAACAGAAGTCCCCATCCATACACTCCCAGTCTTGATTGCATTACAATGTTACATTCTATGTTTATTAATAACTTTCTATTGGGTGAGTGTAAATTCATTAACAGATGTGTTGGGAGAAGGAAGGTTATAACACTGCAGCTAACTTGGGTATTATTGGTAAAACACATTGTAAATTTACACAAATAAAGACACCTTCTCGTACAATTTAAACATTTTAGGGTATAGGACAGTGGTAGTAGTACATATAATGTAATCTAAGACAGAATGATTTTTGGCCTGGGCTTTGGACTTCGAGCACTACTGTTCTAATATGCAACACAAAAATACTCCAGGAATACAAATCTCATAGGTAACAGCACCCCCCTCTGGATCGCAGTATAACACAGACAGCCTGATTTTATTCATAACACAGCGTCACTATGAAGATTTGAACTCATTAATAATATTATGTCTTTTTACTTTTACTAAGAAAGTGTTTTGTAATCGATTTTTCAATGTTATAAACTGGTCACTCTCATTCTGAATGGGAATCATTAGAAAGACATTTTTATATCTCATCTGTAACTTCAGTGCTTTATGGGAGGGTTTTTCAGTGAGGATCAAGCAGCAAAGTAATTTTATTCTACTGAGAAAAAGGAACCGATGCAAATACTAACACCACTACTGTGTGTGGGCTGTTAACGCTGTACAACTGCATGGAATGTGTAATAAATGAAGACCAGCAAGCCAAACTGTCTACTGTTGCTCCATCTAAAAATTTGTGATGAACTGATGCAATGAATTGATGTGAATAATATTAATTTTTATTAATATTATAATAATTATTATTTATGCCAGGGGATATGTTTTGCTCTGGGTTTTTTGGAATATTTACTTTGCTTATGGGTTGCCCTGCTTCCATGCCTCTCAATCCATGTTCTCATTTTGATCCTTCCGAGAATTGTTTCAGAATATGGAATAATAATTCATTAAAATGATTTTATAATCCATTAATTATGATTAATTATTATCTCTTCCTAGATCAGGGCCTTGTCATGGTGGAAGGACTTGTGTGGTCTCATGACCTGTTAGCTCCCAGTAGGGTCTCCAATGGAGAACAGGTCTGGAGTGAAGATTCAGAAAAACACGATCAAAGCTTAAAAGGATTAAAGGGTCTGGGAGAGGGTCACTGGGACCTACCCCTAGAGCCAGGCCTGGGGGTAGTCTCCGCCACATAACCCCGGCCGAGCTCAGCCCAAAGAGGCAGCGTGGGAGGATCATGTTGGCTCACACCTGCAAGATCCAGAGTAGGGGTGCAGTGCAATGCCCATTGGCATGTCTCTGCCATATTGCATGGACCTCATGAACAGTGCCTTTGGATTGGCAAATGGGGGTGGTGGTTCCCATTTTTAAAAAGGGGCCCGGAGTATCTGTGCAAATTATCAGCCTCCCTGGGAATGTCTATGCCAGGGTGCTGGAAAGGAGAATCCGTCTGATAGTCAAACTTAGGATTTTAAAGGAACAGTGCGGATAGGCCATGGAGCTATGGATCAACTAGTTGGATCCATAGTTGAGTGGGAATTTGTTACTCCACTATACACATGCTTTGCGGATTTGGAGAAGGCGTATGACCGTGCTCCTTGAGAGATTCTGGAAGGTGCTCCAGGAGCATGGGGTGCCAGGGTCGCTCCAGTGAGCTGCACAGTCCTTGTTCTCTCAGAGTTTAAGTGGTGTTCACGTCCTCTGCAATAAGTTAAGCTTGTTCAATGTGGGCATTGGACTCTGTCAGGGATGTGCCTTGTCTCCACTCCTGTTCCTGATATTCATGGACAGGGTGGTGAGTCGTAGCCTGGGACAGGAAGGCTTCCGTCGTGGATAGACACCTCCAAGTCTTAGGCCATGGTTATCTCACGGAAACAAGTGGCATACTCCCTTTAGGTAGGGGGTGAGATCCTACCCCAAGTAAAGGAGTTCAATTATCACAGGTTCTTGTTCATGAGTGATGGGAAAAGGGATCATAAGGTTGAATATAGGCTAGGGGCAGAGTCTGCAGTAATGCAGTCACTGTACCAGATCGTCATGGTAAAGAGAGAGCTGAGCCAAAGAAAAGCCCTCAACTTACAAGTCAGTCTACATCCCCACTCTCACCTATGGTCATGAGCTCTGGGTAATGACAGAAAGAATGAGATCGCGAATTCAAGTGACTGAAATGAGGTTTCTCTGATGGGTTGCTGGGCGAACTCTCCATGATCGTGTGGGGAGCTTAATGAGTAGTAGAGTCGCTGGTCCTTCACATTGAGAGGAGCCAGCAGAGGTGGTTCGGGCATCTGATGAGGATGTCTCCTGGAAGCCTCCCACTAGTTCAACTGGAAGGAGGCCCCGGGGTAGACCTAGGACATGTTGGAGGGATTATATCTCCCAGCTGGCCTGGGAACACCTGGGGTTCCCCCAGGAGGAGCTGGTGGAAGACAGAGATGTCTGGGCTTTTTTACTCGCCCTGTTGCTACCGTGACCCTAAAATGGATTAAGTGGCAAAGAAGAAGAAGATGATGATGATGATTCATGGACATTTTCAATCATAAAATACTTACAATTTACTCTCAGTTCCAGCCCTCTGCAACCAGGCTAAAAATTCCACAACTATCTCCTCAGTTCAGCAGCAGCTATTTTTCCACCTTCAATACTGTAAACAAGCAGCATGTTTCATAGATTATTAATTTCTTAAGGGCAACTTCATGTCAATTACACCCCTTTTCCTACACAGCAGGTGAAAGCCTGTTCTCCATTTATCTGTCCTCTTATTTTCCAAAATTATCAATGCTTCACTTATTTCAGGAATGGTCCCAGCTTCTTTGAAACTGGCAGCTATTACTCCAGAAGCCTGGCTTAGATCCTGAGAACCTGGCAAATTATAGGCCCATCTCTAATCTCCCTTTCCTTGCTAAACTGTTACCTGCGAACCATAGCTGCTCAGTTAACAAAACATATTCAATCATGTGATCTGTTTGAGGTCTTCCAATCAGGATTTACGAGGAATCACAGCACTGAAACTGCTCTTGTTAGGGTTGTCTATGACTTGCTGATGTCAGCTGACCAAGGACTGCTGAGTCTTCTTGTACTATTGGACCTTACTGCAGCATTTGATACAGTGTGTCATACTTACTCGGCTCAAGAACATGTTTGGCGTAACTGGTACTGCACTAGCTTGGTTTCAATCGTATCTTTCTGGTAGGCAGCAGTTTGTTTCAAAGAGAAGTTTTCGATCTAACACATGCTCCTTGTCACATGGTGTCCCCCAGGGCTCTGTTCTTGGGCCCCTGCTTTTTATTTTGTACATCCTTCCTCTTGGTGACATCATTAGACATCATGGGCTGCAGTTTCACTCTTTTGCTGATGATGTCCAGATATATATTTGTACAAAACCTTCTCCCAGCTTGCCACCTAGTGACTTGCTGAAATGCTTAACCGATGTGAGGGCTTGGATGATTAAGAACTTCCTGAGCTTAAATAATAAAAAATCTGAAGCCATTATTATTGCTTCTCCTGCAACAGTCAGGAGGCTTAGTGACACTACTCTTTGTATCCCTAGTTTTGTTGTCTCTACCTCAACACTACTGAGAAATCTTGGAGTAATTTTTGATTGTACATTATCATTTGAATCACATATTAACAACACATGTAGGACAGCCTTCTACCATCTTAAAAATATCTCCAGGATTCGCCCTTTTCTTTCTTTCACTGCTGCCGAGACCGTAGTCCATGCATTTGTAACTTCCAGACTCGACTACTGCAATGCTCTGTTGTGTGGCCTCCCTGCTCGGGCTTTGAGCAGGCTGCAGTATGTGCAGAATTCTGCTGCTAGGGTGCTGACCCATACAAAATCTTGGGAGCATATTACTCCAGTCCTAAGTCGTCTTCATTGGCTTCCAGTGAAGTTTCGTATACAGTACAAATTGCTTGTGTGGGTGTTCAAATCCTTGCATGACCTTGCCCCTTCTTATCTAAGTAGTTTACTTCAACCATACTCTCCAGTGTGTACTCTTCGGTCCTCAAGCCTCCATTTGCTTGAGGTCCCACATTTTAAGCTAAGCACCATTGGAAATAGAGCATTCTGTGTTGCGGGTCCAAAGCTGTGGAATAGTCTTCCTGATGAACTGCGAGCTTGTACATCTGTAGATGTTTTTAAAACCAGACTCAAAACTCATCTTTTTAAACTAGCATATGGATGATACCATGTATATGACTCTACGGTTATTTTATGTTTGTATGTGCATTTACCTTTTATTTACTTTTTTAACTTTTTTATTTTTATTTATTTATTTATTTTTTTATTATCTATTGTACAGTGTCCTTGGGTCTCTTGAAAGGCGCTTTCAAATAAAAATGTATCATTATATATTATTATATGATATAATTATAATAAAATTAAAAAGGATTATGAAACTGCTATAGAACAAAATAGGTGAGAATTATGTTTGAAGAGATATAAGGAAACAATGCCTACAATCATGATTCAAGATCTATTTGAAAACTTTAGACATGCATGGTATTTTTTACATATTTGTTGATGTAATGTAAAGTGCAAGATCTGTGATAAACCAGGGTGCTAAGTAAACTATTCCTGAGCAACATGAAAGAAACATGAACTTAGCATGTACAACCCCAATTCCAATGAAGTTGGGACATTGTGTAAAACACAAATAAAAATAGAATACGATAATTGGCCAATCCTTTTCACCTTATATTCAATTGAATACACTACAAGGACAAGATATTTAATGTTAAAAAGTATACTTTTATTTGCAAATATTCACTCATTTTGTATTTGAGGCCTGCAACACATTCCAAAAGAGTTGGGAGCAACAAAAGACTGGTAAAGTTGAGGAATGCTAAAAAAACACCTGTTTGGAACATTCCAGAGGTGAACAGGTTAACTGGAAACAGGTGAGTGCCGTGATTGGGTATAAAGGGAACATGCTTGGAAGGCTCAGTGGTTCACAAGCAAGAAAAGGGCGAGGTTCACCACTTTGTGAACAACTGTGTGAGCAAATTGTCCAACAGTTTAACAACAATGTTTCTCAGCATACAATTGCAAGGAATTTAGGGATTTCATCATCTACAGTCCATAATATCCTCAAAAAATCTCTGCAAGTAAGCGACAAGACCGAAAACCAACATTGAATGCCCATAACCTTTGATCCCTCAGGCGGCACTGCATTAAAATGACATAATTCTATAATGGATATTACCACTTGGGCTCAGGAACACTTCAGAAAAGCATTGTCAGTGAACATAGATTGTCACTCTATCTACAAGTGCAAGTTAAAACTCCACCATGCAAAACGAAAGCCATATATCAACACCCAGAAATGCAGCCGGCTTCTCTGGGCCCGAGATCATCTGAGATGGACTGACGCAAGGTGGACAAGTGTCCTGTGGAAAGCCAGCATCTCTGAAGGTATGGGGGTGCGTTAGTGCTCATGGCATGGGTAACTTGCACATCTGTGAAGGCACCATTAATGCTGAAAGGTACATACAGTTTTTGGAGCAACATATGCTGCCATCCAAGCAACATCTTTTTCAAGGACGTCCCTGTTTATTTTAGCAAGACAATGCCAAACCACATTCTACACGTGTTACAACAGTGTGGCTTTGTAGTAAAAGAGTGTGGGTACCACACTGGCCTGCTTGCAGTCCAGACCTGTCTACCATTGAAAATGTGTGGCACATTTAAGAAATGCAAATACGACAACGGAAACCCTGGACTGTTGATCAACTGAAGTTGTACATCAAGAAAGTTCCCAAATGCTTATTGAGTGTTGTTAAAAGGAAAGGTGATGTAACACAGTGGTAAACATGCCCCTGTCCCAACCCTTTTGGAACATGTTGCAGGCCTTAAATTCAAAATGAGTGAATATTTGCAAAAAAAATAAAAATAATAAAAAAAAAACCCAATAAAGTTTATCCGTTTGAACATTAAATATCTTTGTCCGGAGCATACCTGGAATCACTGGGTATGAGGCAGGAACACACGCTGGAGTGAGTGTAAGTCCTTCACAGGGCAACACACACTAACACTTTCACTCTTACACTCAAACCTATGGACACTTTTGAGTTGCCAATCCACCTACCAACGTGTTTTTGAACCGTGGGAGGAAACCGGAGCACCCGGATGAAAACCCACACGGACACGGGGAGAACACAGCAAACTCCTCACAGACAGTCACCCGGAGCGGGACTTGAACCCACAACCCCAGGACCCTGGAGCTGTGTGAAAGCAACACTACCAGATGCACCACTATGCCGCCCAGAAATACAAATTTATCTATATTTATATAATCATTATAACTAAATTGAGTAATAAAACAAACATGCACTTCATAGAAACACTATGATGTCAACCCTGCTATGTGCATATCAGAAATTATATTGTTTACATTTTCACATAACACAGTAATCAGTACTGGAGACGCAAAAGGCACCGAATTGTAGGAATTACCATTTTCCTACACGGATTCCCAATTCAAACACTGCTAAACACAATCCTTCCACAGAAAGGCAGTGTGTGTGAACATCAGTCCAGTCAGGTGACTCCAAAGCACATGACTCTGACGGATCTGCCCACCTCCTCGTTCGCATCAGAGATTGACACTATGTTTGACCAATCTTTGAACGGCTGGGCTGTTTTTCGTCCAATAACCGCGAAGGGGCGGGACTAAAGTGGTGACTTCGTATCAGGGGGAAACACTAAGGGACGAAAGGCGAGTGTTGCCGATCGACTTTGTACCCCTCTATTAATAGACAAGGCAGGCATTTTATGCTCATTCACAGCATTCATGGATACGTGCTGAATGTTTAGTAGCCTTGGGTTTAATCCAGTGTGTTTAAAGTGAAAGGAGTCTGCGTTTTGTGGGTGAGGAGAGGCGAGCGTCGTCGTTTCGGGTCAAAATGTCGATTCAGTTCGAGGAGCCGCCGCTGGCGGACAGTTATGGAGTGGCTGACTCCTTCCCCAAAGACTTCGGATACGGAGAGGAGGAGGCTGACATCGAGGACAGTCCCGCGCCCTCCGACAGCAAGCCCAGGATTCTGCTCATGGGCTTACGGAGGAGCGGCAAATCGTCCATTCAGAAGGTGGGAGGAGGGAAAGGGAGACATGCTAACTTTAGCAGCAGCTCAACCTACTTGAGCGGTTTTAGTCAAGCTAACAAACGCATAACACTTTAAGATATCACCTCCTAATTCTCATTTTAATGCAGTGTTTGAAGTAGTATTCTGTCAAGACTAACGGCACATTGGAATGAAAAGACTTCATAGTAATTGTAGACCTTTAAAAGCCTATCCGACTAAAGACGAGACAGTTGACTCAGCTCGGATAAGCTAGGCGGCTAATATAACAACACTATTCCCTCGGGGCTTTGTAAAAGTGCTTTAAAGACGTATGTCACCTATTTTTAAAAAACATTTCAGCGTAGTGCGTTTGTCAAGATGTTACAGAAGTCTTTCAGAATGTTTTAGGGTGGAAGGGTACAAAGAAATTGAGCTACCTAGCTTGTGTTTTCTTTACAGATATGAAACCAGTGGTCACTTGAATTAAAGCTCAAGTGAACTTTGGCTTTAGGATAAAATCTGTGCATAGAAGGTTAAAAAAAGTTTATCTTTTAGAATGTGTTTTTCGTTTTTGAAAGGTTTTACAGAAATGAAAAATATTTTTTGCTTTCGAATAAAATTTTACAGATATTTTTTTTAATGATGTTTAATGTTAAGCCTCAGACAGCATTGGTAAGATTGTCATGTAGCTAATAGCTTTCTTTGTGGAAGGTATTATAGGCATTGAATTATTTAGACATCTGGTTACCTTCACAACCATTGTGAAGAGTTCGTACTCAGCGTTTCCCAACCCCCCGCCACCCTCAATTATTTTGTTGTTGTTGTTTACATGCTCATATGAGCATTTATCATCACGTAATAAACGGCCAAAGTCGTAGCTGAGCGATTCTGCTTTTGAAAATGTTGGTGTTCCCAAGACAGTCTCAAAAACATGGATTCAGAAAGCCAGCGTTTCTTATGTCGCTAACTTAAAGAAGCCATTCTGCCCACTTGTTGGGTGGGTTTTTTGTGCTTCAGGTTGAGTGAGTGGAGCTAGGAGCAGGGACTAATTGCATATTCCTAGATCAAGGAGGAGGTGTAGAATTACACCTAAGCTATTTTTCAGATATTAAAGGAATTAATAAAACTGATCTGTGTGATTTTAATGAAGAGAAATAAGTGTTAAACTGGTGGATCTGTTTGAGTTATTTCTATTTGTCTATTTTTTTACATTAGCATATCACACTCCTTTTTATTAGGAAAAAGTAGACAGAAAAATTGTTACCCTCTGCTTAAAGGAAACTGTTCTCAGCGAATAACAAGCAAGAAAAGTCCAAAAAGCAACAGCGATTCTTAATGCTTTAACATTAACGTTACAGTGTAAGATATCAGTGTATTTCTAATTGTCATTCTGTCTGTTGTATGATTTTCACCCTCAGGCCTAGCTGAAAAAAAAGGTTACTCATAATGAGGTCCTTTTACACTGCACTCACAAACAATATAAATTATGCAAATGTTTCCCAGGCATGACTTCTTATGGACCTTAGTAGGGCAGAGTGATCATGATAAACATTTTGGAGCAGAGGTTGTATTGTGATATTGATTCAAAACTCTATATTAATGGATTTTGCATATTGCAGTATATACTTTCACAAGACCACGTCTTTGATTACTTAAGGCAGAAATTATATTACCAGTAATTCCTCATAAGTCATTTAGACATTTTAATTGATAAATGGCTGGGTATCAATCATTGGGCATGAGTAGAATACTAATCACAGGGAGTCGTGTAGGATAGATCTACTCAAATCTTGATAACAGCTTTGTGACTGTGTTTGAGAGAAACTACTCTACACTGAAAGGCAGTCATTTAAATCAATACCATGTCTTTCACAGGTGGTGTTTCACAAGATGTCCCCCAATGAGACCTTGTTTCTGGAGAGCACAAACAAAATCTACAAGGATGACATCTCTAGCAGTTCCTTTGTCAATTTCCAGATATGGGATTTCCCTGGCCAAGTAGACTTTTTTGATCCAACATTTGATTACGAGATGATCTTCAGAGGAACAGGGGCTTTGATATTTGTCATTGATGCACAGGTAAACAGAAATGTAGTGACAAAATCTAGCACTTTCAGTGGTACACAATAAAACCATTGGCCTGCTTTTGTGGCCTGCTGACTCATCCTTACTTTTGTTTCAATTTTCTGTTCATTACTACGTGTGTTCAGGCAGAAATATTTTTTTACCCCGATGTCAAATGTTTAAGTGTTGTATTAGTGCTCTTTGGATGTCCAGGAGTATGTTTCCAAAAATGTTAGTCTTAAGCAATGGAATGAGAGTGACGATGACAAAGTGATGCTTTTATGGTACATGGAGTGAGTTGGGTAGGTTTTCATCAGATTTGTAATATTCAAAATATTGAATTTACTGTTTGCTAATGTTCAGCTCTAGCTAATCTTATATAAATGCAATTTTAATTATATCCTACAATTTTTAAGTTATTAAAAGTCATTTTTAATTTTGTGTAGAGTAATATCTGAAAAATGCAGAGCTCAGGAGTAGATTTTATATGCAATTCAGTGCTCAAGTCCCAAAATATGTCAGTCTTTTTTGCGAACACATGCCTGGAGCTGTTATACTGCATTTAAATCCTAATTGTGACATTTGTCAAAAATTAGGTAGATAGATATTTTCTGCAATATCTTCAGCACTTTAGTTTAGCTTTTTGTTCTTGAGATGGATATTTACTATTAATTAAGATGCATTTTGCAAATTTTCCTATGTGTACGTTTGATTTGTATAAGCATATATTACATTCAGGTCAAGGGGATTTAACACACTAATGAAGCCTTGGTAAAAAAAAAAAAAAAGAACAATATTTCAGCCATTTCCATTTATAGAATCAGTGCTTGCTTGTCAAGCCTTGTCCTGCAGTAGAGATAAATGGGTTTTCTGTGTGAGCATAAAGTTAAATATCAAAAAAAAAAGTTATAGTTGAATCAACAGACAAAATGCTTTGGTATCTGCTTTTATTTTAAATAGAGGGTATCAAACTATCCTTTCAGGCTTCAGGTGTGGGTGTTATGTGATATATATATCAAAATTACAAATATGGATCTTTATTACAAAGGCTGTATTCATATACAGAGTTCCCAAAAGGTTTGTTTTTTCAAGAAATCATGGGTCCTTTCGAGAATGGGTACATAAAGCTGAGACATGTGATATAGCTTCTATGGTGTTTTTTTTTTTTTTTTTTTTTTTTAAATTCATGCTGGAAGTTTCACAATGGATTTTTGATTGCGTAATTTGCGGCTTCACAAATCCATCAGATAAGCCATTAGAAATCCTCCGAAACTAGATTGCAGTACTCAGTTACATGGTGATTGTGTTATAAAAATTTTTCTTAAATAACTTTCTAGTGTACTGGAGAAAAGCCTCTCAACATTTGCTTGCAGTATAACATCTTTCTCTACTGCTGCAGTAATGAGAACAGTTATTTGTATGTGGATTAACATGCTGGACTAGGTGCTGCCAACAAACCTCCTCTGGTTCAATCAATAAAACGCTCACAATGTATGACATCCAATGTCTTTGTACAGATATAGGTGTATATATACTTTTAGATAATATAAATAATGAGTTAATAATTTGCAAAACATTAACATTCATTCAATGTTGTTAAAAAAGCAGAGAGTACATTTTTAATTATGTATGCTATTATTAAGTAAATAGTTTTGCTCATATTGGTTGCACTAAAATGTTGGGAGCACCAGTAGCCTCCCTACTTGCTGAGTAAATGGAAGTGCTGTGCATTGCCATGTCCACTGCACCTCACTTATATGACTTATCACTCATTCTCTGCATGAACCAGGGAAAGTTGCAACTCGTGCATGAATTTTTGCTTTGTATCCTTTTTACTCTTAGGATGACTATGTGGAGGCTCTAGGACGACTCAACCTCACGGTATCCCGGGCTTATAGAGTCAACCCTGAAATCAACTTTGAGGTGTTCATTCATAAAGTGGATGGCCTTTCTGATGACCACAAGATTGAGACACAGAGGGATATTCACCAGAGAGCCAATGATGACCTAGCCGATGCTAGTCTGGAAAAACTGCATCTTAGGTAAAATCTCACTTTTCAGCTGCAATGCAGAAAGGCTGTGCTCTTCTTTGTAACTTGGGTAGGAGATGTCTACCTGTCTGTCTATGGTTCTAAAATTTGTGAAATTTTTAGCAACACAACAAAAATGACTCTTGCATCACAGCCGCACAGTTTTGCAATATTAATAGGTTTATTAAAAATGCAGCACAACTGAACAGAGAAGATACTACATAGTGTATTGCAGAGATGTTCACAAATACAAGTCCGAATCAAGTCGCGAGACTTTAGCCTACAGTACACAACAGATTAAATTTGTGGGATTTTTTCATACACATCTTTACAAGTTTTACTCATGACAGTATCTGTTTAGTCTTGACACTCTTAAACATTTGTCTCCAGCTGATAAAGAATAACAATAAAATGTGACTCTCGAACAGGGCAAGCTAGAAGCAACAACTTAAAAATAAATAAATAAAAATAATAATAATAATAAATAAATAAATTTGGGTCTGTTTTTATGAGACTTAAGTGCAACTCCAACTCTAGTCGCTAACTCGAGTGACTATTTCTGGTGTATTGCAGTTGGTTCTCATGATCTGACCTAAAATGTTTTACTGTCATTTGCATATTTCCATACACCGTGTTTTGACACCTGATGAAAGAAGAAATAATAAGGGGAAAAACATGAGTTATTCTTTGTTTTTCAAAACACAGATTCACAGTGCAGTTTTAAGAATTAATTTAATGGTTTAGTGGATGACATTGTGTATAGATGGAAATATGTATCACAAGCTTAGTTTATACAAGGACAACAAGAAACATGCTCTGATTTAACATCACTGTGTAAAAGTAGCTCAGTAGCATAAGTGACCCAGATTTAGGAATGCATGCTCAGGCCCCTTGGTGAGAAGTAACATGGCTTTCTCAGTTCTGCATATTCTGATCACCACTGCTAGATACACCAAAAGATATTGCTGAGCAAGGGATCAGCCTCATTATCTAAGTTTTCAGATTTTTGTCTTTGTTTGAATCATGTGTGCCCTTTTCTACCTTATGTACTTAAAAGGTACATAGATCAACCATAACAATAGTACCACCCATGCAGTGGCGGATGCAGGTCTTTCAAGGAGGGGAAGCTCAATTTCGGCCTACATCATAAAATGTGTCGATTTATTTATATGTAAATTCTACCCTCCGTTCCTTTTTAAGGAATATGATCTGTGACCCTGTCGTACCAACAAGGCGTCTTTTCCAGGGACTTGACTAGTGTCCTCTCAATGGCCAGCAGAGCTAGGCTGCTTAAACAGCCTTGGCCCATGTGAAGTGTGTCCGCCTGTGCTCCCACGGATCTTTACACCAAAGGATTGCTGATTCGCTCATTTCGCTGTCAATCAAAAAGGGATTCAGCCTCAGACAGATCATCCAATCATCCTGCAGAAGCTGAGCGTCCAAGCCAGCCAAGGCCAGCCAACTGCCCCATAGACCCCCAGAGACGCTGAGCGTCCGATGGGTGGGACAAAGCCCAGTATTTATCCAATGACTCGTCTCGTTTCGCTCCACTTCGCTGCTTTGCTATTGAACTCTGTGGACGCTCAGCGTCACACTGTTTAAAGCACTGTGAAACTGCGGGAATGATTGAGAGGAAAGACACGTCTTTACCAGTGATAAGAAGCTGATTCTGAACAAAAGTTGAGCACGTTGTAGTGCATATTTATTCAATGACATGTACACACAACAGTATATATTTGATCACTTATTTTTTTAAATTTTAGGGGAAGCTGAGCTTCCCTTGCAGTCTTAGAGCAGTCGCCACTGCACCCCTGCCCTACCAAACACACACTCGTCACCCTAGGTTTTAATGGTCAGCAAGACCACCGGAAAGCTGGTGTGATTTGGGTGGTGGATCATTCTCACCATTTTAGGAACAGGAATGAAGCTATATCACAGGGGGAAGTTAAAGTATACAGGGAAACAATGGATCTTTAATCATAAAATTGCTTCTGTATGGTTAGTGAAACCTTATTGGACATTAAGTGTAGAAACTGAAGTCTGAATAAGTGCAATTTTATGTATTTAGTATATGTCTTTAGTTTATTGTTATGTTTTGCCAACAGGACTGTACTGCAGAATTCTGTGCTAGATTTTTTCAGCCCTAATCTACTGACCCTTGCTCTGTGGCTTTTGGTTCCAATTGGCTGTTAGTTTCAGATGAGCTTCATGAACTCAAGCCATCTTTTGTTTTCTCTTCACTTCCAGTTTCATATCTTTATTATCCACCCCCCACCCCCAAGTCTCCTTTTGTTCACATGGTCTTACAATGTAATATTGCTTTTACAAACACCACTTCTAGAAAGGTTATATATATATAACTATTTGAGGAATCACATTTCACAACTTAAACTATTAAAGAACTTGGGGATTTATTAATCTACAGGACATTACAATGCAGTGTCATTTAAAAGATTCAGAGAATACCGAGAAATCTCTAAACACAAGGTACAAAGCCCAAAGCAAATATTGGCCAGCTGTGGTCTTTGGGCACTCAGGTGGCACTGCATTAAAAACATGTTTATGTGTGGAAATGATTGCATGGGCTCTGATACACTTCCCAGAATCAATGTCTGTGAAAACAGTTTGTGGCTGAATTCACAAATGCAAGTTACATGATGGTATGGGGTGCATTAATGCACGTGGCATGGTGACTTGCACATCTGTGAAGGTACTGGTAATGCTTAATGATATATACAGGTTTTGGCACAATACGCTGCCATCCAGACAACTTGTTTTCTAGGAAACGCCTTGTTTGTTTCTATAAGACAAGGCCAGTCTACATCCTGCATGAATTACTACAGCAATCAGTAAAAGAGTCTGTACGCTGAAATTGTCCAAACCTGTCACCGACAGAAAAATATTTTGTGCATTATGAAATGAAAAACACTGTAATGGATACCCCAAGCTGTTGAGCAGCTGAAGTCCTGTAACAAGCAAGAATGGGGGAAAATGTTTCACTTTCAAAACTACAGCAGTTGGTCTCCTCAGTCCGCTAATGTTTACAGAATGTTGCTAAAAGAAGAGGTGATGCAACTCAAATTCAAAATGGGCAAATACTTCCCAAAAATAATGTTGTCTTTGTACAAATTTTCAATGAAAAAAATTGATTTAATTGTTTTGCAAATGATTGCATTTACTTTTTATATACAGTGTCTCAACATTTTTTGGAAATGGAGTTTTGTACGTTCTCCACGTTGCACAAATGTCTGCACAGTATTTACATCTGATTCTTACTACTGCTGTTTTTCTGTGTATTGCAGCTTCTATTTGACGAGTATTTATGACCACTCTATATTTGAGGCCTTCAGTAAAGTGGTTCAAAAGCTCATACCCCAGCTGCCCACCCTGGAGAACCTTCTCAACATCTTTATTTCTGTATGTGTGCTTTAAAGGTTTTATATTATATATTATTATATATTTGTCTAGCTATGCATTTATTAAGATGGTACTTATTTTTATTTATTTTTTTAATTTTCCTTTTCCGCCTACTGTGTCTCCACTGACAGAATTCAGGGATTGAAAAGGCCTTTTTGTTTGATGTGGTTAGTAAGATTTACATAGCTACTGACAGTTCGCCAGTAGACATGCAGTCTTACGAGCTGTGCTGTGACATGATCGATGTGGTCATTGATGTATCCTGTATCTATGGGTAAGACCACTAAATCCTTAATGCACAAATTCATACTTTGTTTTATTTCATATATTATTTGTGTGTTTGTTTACATATGCCTGTAAAAGTGTATGTGGTCAGTGTAATATAGCCATTTGCTTATGTATTAGTATATTTACTAAGCAGGTAGATCTTCCATAGATTTTGAATTTGCTGTTCTTAATTTGAATTATAATTGATTAAGTGCTAAACTTCTTAATCATTCTACCAATATGTATGATTGTGTTCTCACTCTATGTTGTATTTTTAAGTATTAGGAAATTTTTGGTTAGATAGATGGAATCTGGAACCTGTAATGCCGTCTAACGTCAGTGTTTTGGTTTTACAGATTAAAGGAAGATGGCAGCGGCAGTGCATATGATAAAGAGTCAATGGCCATAATTAAACTCAATAACACCACTGTCCTCTATTTGAAAGAGGTCACAAAGTTCCTTGCCCTCGTGTGTATTCTTAGAGAGGAGAGCTTTGAGCGCAAAGGTAAGCCACAGTACTTCACTTTGACCCCTCCCCCTTCAAAATTGACCATTCTAGTTGAAATTAATGTTGATATTTTAGGTTGTGTGTTCTGGTGTGGCGTATTCTGATTTTGACATGTGTAGTTCTAATGCAAGTTTGTTTGTTCATAAATTGAAGATCCATCATTTTTCTCTTTCCGCTGCAGGCTTGATAGACTACAATTTTCACTGTTTCCGGAAAGCGATTCATGAGGTGTTTGAAGTTGGACTGTCCACACCGAGGTTAGGTCCACAGGCAGCTGGCACACCCTGCTTGATGAAGACTGTCGCCCTCAATGGCACCCCCAGGAGCACTGTGTAGGAGACATCAGCTACAAAGTGGAGGAGGTAAAGAATAGACAGGAAGTGGGAGTCAGTGGAATACAGAAGGACAATAAATGAGGCATGTTAGGATGCCAGCTATTCTCTCTGCTCCCAAAAGCCTTATACACTGAGCAAAGGATTCTAAAGCCACTGAAAGAAAACATGCAGCAATGGGGCAGGTGCTGCAACATAAGGGGCGCAAGCTTGCTAAGCTACTATAGGACGGAAGGGAAGACGCACAAAAAGCAGCAAGTTTGATTGCTCTCTTTGTGTGACTAAAAGGCATTAACACACTGTTCAAAAGAATAATACCAGACTGTAAATGAGTAACAAGAAACGTTCCCGAGAGGGGAGGGCAGAGCACCCCAGTCCACTCGGCACGAAACCTTCACATGCTGAGACCTACCTGGCAAACAGAAGCTGGACAAACACTGTACTATTCTGTTCTTGGTCAAAAGAGATGATCGTACAACAAGTCCTGGTTTAATCCTCAACCTGTAGTCATGGAAGACACTGTCTAATGATACTAGGTATTGTGCACGCATTTGAGGACTAGTTTGGCCAAGTATGCACAACATTTGTGAAGCCTTATATATAAATATATAGATAATAGATAACTTGTCTGATGCAAGTAACCGCTTACAACATTTTCACAAAATCATATTTCCCTTGCAGATTGTGTTGTTTTTTCCAGGAGAGTGAAAAGGGATTGGGGTCTGTGTGTGTCTGTGCGCTCCTCTCCTGCTGATTCAGGCCTAGGGCTCACAAAAATGTGACCTCACACAGGGCTACACAGGTGTAAACAGGTGTTTTTCTTTTTCTTTTTTTTTTTTTTTTTTTTTTTTAATTAAATGTGTTTGTAATGATTAATTATACGAACAGTTATTGATGCCACCGTGTGCTCCACAGAAATCCTCATGGTTTCACAGGCCAATGGGACATCTGATTTGTCAGGAAGTTCACAGAACACTCAGTGGGAACATCTGTGTTTAGTCAGTGCACTCACAAATATGCTTGTGTTTTGTAAAAACACTCATTTGAGTAGTTCTTTTTATAACTTAGTGTTTGATTTTGATGCAGTAGAGCTACTGCTAAAATCTCAATGGAATGCATTCATTGCTGTGTTTTACGATGAATTAATTAGAGGCCAAAATTGCTGTTTGTAGGATGTGATTAAATGTGCAGCCCTACTCTACTCTCACATTGAGAATGTGCTGAAAGTGTTGCAAAACGGGGAAATAGTTGTACAGTTAAGCTGTAGGACACTGTGATTGCAGTCACTTTAGTCACTTGGTCTCAGAGACTCCAGTGAACTCCACACATCCTTGGCACATGGCCCTTTGAGAATGACCTTTGAAAAAGTACATTCCGATCGTATGGTGCCAATATCTTAACACTTTCCTGTTCACTTTCACTCTCCCTTCAATTAATTAGATATTATTATTTTTAATTTTTTTTTTTTAAAACAAAATACATCAACCTTAAAAAGAAAACAATTACACATGTGATATGATTCCACATTATGGAATATAATGCTCATTCCAAGCATGTGTACTGGATCCAATTTATCTTGCAATCAGCATAACATTTTGTATTGAATCTTATGGGGAAATGAACTAACTTCGTATAAAAGAAATCAGCGAGAGAACACTCTCTCATTCTAACAATTAATGAAGGTGTTTCTCTAGGTTCCCTGTGATTCTTGCTTCACAGACTGCATATAAGACTACGTCTATCTTTTTTGTTCTGCCAAAGATGTTACCATTCACAAAAATAAAACATACACAATTGAAAAACTGACTTCTCTCTTGCTGTAACTACATTGCTGAAAACCTCCATGTAGAGACCTATTTAGGTATGTCGTTCAAGTTGCTGGTTGTTAAATGAAGACTGGGGAAACTGGATTAGTTGCCATGTCATTACACCTGACACTTTATGTAAGGAACTGTACAGAGTCTGTCCATTGGGTGCTGGCTTTGCATATTCTTTTGAAATGTTTTTGTTCAAATAAATTTGATGTATAGTTGACATGAACATCGAATCGATGGTTTGCCAGTGATAAATAGTACTGTGGGTTTTGGTGGGTGACAATTAGAGCGTTTTTCAGTAGACACTTTGCATATCTAACCCACTGGCGATCTAAGTTGGTGCTTACAACATCAAGCTTTCTGGGTAAAAATATGTTTCCCATGGTAATCTGAGAGCTGTGATGTATAATGCTGGGCAAGTTCATTTGACTTTGTTATTTGGATCGTTCATTCACAGAGACTGCTCAGTTAGCTAGTGTTTTTGAATTGAATTGAATTTAATTTAATTAAATTTGTCACAATAATAGAAAGAATGATGAAAGTTACATCTATGGTCTGATCTTCGAGGAAGACATCAGTAAATAAGGATGGAATTTGTTCTTGAAAGCCCACAGTCAGCAGTGGCGACAAAAGATCAACTGTTCCCCAGTTGCAAGACATGTTTGGGAAATGTAAGCAATAACATAACTAAATTTAGGTGGATAAAGTGACCGTGGTGCATAAACCCATCATTATAAAATACAAGTGTGGGTTTGAGATGTCAATGTTTGGGGAAAATAAAAACATAGACACTGGTCTAAAGAAAATCACCCTTCACTCTACTTCTTGAGAGCAGGCTTAGCATACATTAAGACATGTACACAAGTCACAAAATACATGTCCTAGGCCAGTCATAAGCCAATATATCATACAAAAAGCTTATATGGTAAGTTTAGTGTAAAAATAAATAAATAATTAAACTGCTTACTTATTCTGAATTAATAATAAAAAAACAACAGAACACAAACACACACACATATGCTTACTTTAAAGAAAATTCCTTTTACTCCAAATTATTTATGTATGATCTGGAAAATGCTACACATTTTCACATGGCATTTTATTTGTGGGTTTGTATTTTGCTTTAACACGACTGCAATTTTCCATATACAGGTGCTGCTCATAAAATTAGAATATCATGAAAAAGTTGATTTATTTCAGTTATTCCTTTCAAAAGGTGAAACTCGTGTATTATACTCATTAATTACACACAAACTGATGCATTTCAAGTGTTTACTTCTTTTAATTTGATGATTATAACTGACAACTAATGAAAAACCCCAAATTCAGTTTCTCAGAAAATTAGAATATTGTGAAAAGGTTCAATACTGAAGACACCTGGTGCCACAATCTAATCAGATAATTAACTCAAAACACCTTTAAATGGTCTTTCAGTCTAGTTCTGTAACACAATCATGGGGAAGAATGCTGACTTGACAGTTGTTCAAAAGATGACCATTGACACCTTACACAAATACGGCAAGACACAAAAGGTCATTGCTAAAGAGGCTGGCTGTTCACAGAGCTGTGTCCAAGCACATTTAATAGAGAGGTGAAGGGAAAGAAAAGAAGTGGTAGAAAAAAGGTGTACAAGCAGTAGAGATAACCACACCCTGGAGAGGATTGTGAAACAAAAACCCATTCAAAAATGTGGGGGAGGTTCACAAAGACTGGACTGCACCTGGAGTCAGTGCTTCAAGAACCACCACACACAGACGTATCCAAGACATGGGTTTTCAGCTGTCGCATTCCTTGTGTCAAGCCACTCTTGATCAAGAGACAGTGTCAGAAGTGTCTCACCTGGGCTAAAGACAAAACGGAGTGGACTGCTGCTGGTCAAAAGTTATGTTTTCTGATGAAAGTAAATTTTCCATTTCCTTTGGAAATCAAGGTCCCAGAATCTGTAGGAAGAGAGGAGAGGCACAGGATCCACGTTGTTGAGGTCCAGTGTAAAGTTTCCAAAGTCTGTGAGGGTTTGGGGTGCCATGTCATCTGCTAGTGTGTGGGTCCACTGTGTTTTCTGAGGTCCAAGATCAATGCAACTGTCTACCAGGAAGTTTAAGAACACTTCATGCTTCCTGCTTCTGACCAACTTTATGGAGATGCAGATTTCATTTTCCAACAGGACTTGGCACCTGCACGAGGTGCCAAAGCTACCAGTACCTGGTTTAAGGACCATGGTCTCCATGTTCTTAATTGGCCAGCAAACTCCCCTGACCTTAACGCTATATAAAATCTATGGGATATTGTGAAGAGGAAGATGCAACACAACAGACCCAACAATGCAGTAGAGCTGAAGGCCACTATCAGAGCAACCTGGGCTCTTACAACACCTGAGTAGTGTCACATACTGATTGACTCCATGCCACGCCACACTGCTGCAGTAATTCAGGCAAAAGGAGCCCCAACTAAGTATTGAGTGCTGTACATGCTCATACTTTTCATGTTCATACTTTTCAGTTGGCCAGCATTTCTACAAATCCTTTTTTTGTAATGGCCCTAAGTAATATTCAAATTTTCTGAGATATTGAATTTGGGGTTTTCATTAGTTGTCAGTTATAATCATCAATTTAAAAGAAATAAACACTTGAAATATATCAGTCTGTGTGTAATGAATGAGTATAATATACAAGAGTCACTATTTGAGTGGAATTACTGAAATAAATCAACTTTGTCCTGATATTCAAATTTTATGACCAGCATGTTTATTTCTGAATTTTGTTTTACAAACACACCATCTCTTAGAGACATACATACATGCTCATAGTCAGGACCAGAAGGGGCACTCTTTCTCACATACATTTAGGGTGACATGGGTGGAGCATTCAGTTCTTTGCATCATTGATTTTTTTTTTTCTTCTTTCTTGTTTAGCTCAATGTGTTGCAACTGAGTTTATTTAAATGATTTTGAAAGCTTTTTTTTTTTTTCTTGAAGATATCATTATACATAACGGTCATTAAAAAGAGACGCGTTAGCTGAGCCTAACAATTCAGACAACTCCCCAAATAGGGAAATAAATTGTCACAATGGCAACACAAGACATTATCTGCACACACAATTTTTAATTCATGCAGCTTTAAGAAATCTGAGAAAAGGTTCCAAAGGTTTAGATTGAAAATTTGAAATTAAATTAATATAGTAAGAGATGTGCTGCATGTTCACTCCAACCCTAGTAGTAGTATATACCCCCCAAGTGAGTATCTGAGTAACTGCTCCACTATGGGAGCTTTTCAATGCTTTGCATCTGTTTTTAAGGGTATTTTTGATATGATAATGGCATTCATATCCATTTCCCTCATATTCATCTGTGCCTCGACCTGCTTGAAGTAATACATCATTACCAGGCATCTCCTGACCAGCTGGTCAATATTCAAGTCCCAAACGTGACTCTTCGCTGCTGTGATACTCTGACCTCAGGTGTAGGTCAGGAAAGAGTAGCATGAGTATGGACTCTGTAAAGAGATGAGGCCGTTTCAGAGTACTTCCTCTGGAGAGCATGATTTTACAGGTTTGAATAGTTTATATTTGAAGTCCATGCTTGTAATAATAATAAAAATAATTATATGTTATTATTGTTGTTGTTAGTAGTAGTAGTAGTAGTAGTGGTAGTTGTCCGTGACTTAAAACAGCTGTACTGGTCCTGCATTATTTAACAGAATACTTATAACAGTATGAGCCCAGCATTTAATTTGATAAGATGCTGAAAAGCCTTGCAGCTATTATGAAAAGCAGTAAAGGCACTTAAATTCCACTTCCGCACAGATTAACTGCAATGAAACTGTGACAGAATTTTATCCACTTCATTAAGCTACTAATTTCTGGTAAATATTCAGCAATAGTCCTCTAAATGGCTTCCTGCAGCCCTCAAGTAGCATGCTGTTTCAATGCAAATTGTCTGGCCTGTCAGGAGAAATGATTGGCTTAGAATGACTAATTTTTGTGAAAGCATGAAAAGAAAACAATTCAAGTCAAACGTCAAAATGTTAGTCGTAGGAACAGTTAACAGATTTTTTTTCCCTCTACTTACAGCACCTCTTCATGTGGCCTGTTAATTTCTCATAGTGTGGTTATTTCTCACAGAGCCAGTCTTTCTGATTTCTTGAGGCTGTGTTTGTGTATGTTGTGTTAAATTTGCCTAATTTAGAAATGCGCACAGGTCACATTCATGTTCAGCACGTTATCTGACAACCTTCTCATCCATTGATTCATAGCCAGAAACATCTTTTTTTTTTTTTCCTCAGCAATAGTAAAGCGTTGTAATAATTTGCATGTCGTCTGTAGATGAATCATCAGTGTATTGTGAGGTTGAGATGAACTGGTGTTCTTGACAATGCTGTTTATCATTTTTTACATGTGACTAATAACCATTAGGTAAGGTAACCATTTTATTTGAGGAAAGTGGATAATAATTCTGTATGAGGAGAGTTAAATACCTCAGTTCATGATTTAGCATTAGCTTTATAAACATACACACAAACATCCTCAAATCTTGACTCTAATCAGCTTTTTCCTGATGTGGTCTGAATGTGTCCAATGATTACATAAATATATGAATATGCAGAGGTGGTGGTGAGGTCACAAAGCAAAGGACCTTATTTTCTGGTGGGAAATGGGGGGATGCCGCAGTGCCCATTGTTTTGCATGGATTAAGAACAAGGGGAAGAGCTTGAATATGAAAATGAGCTATAACATAAAAATAAGCAAGGCAGCACAAACAAACATACAAATGTGCACACGGTATTCTATTGTACTGTGTCGTTCTCCACTCACTAGATGGCGGCAGTGTTCATGATATGCTCTTAATGGGTCTCTGGGTAGCCCAGGGTTCTACCCAGTGTGTGTGTTGGCAGACATGCAAATGAAATGTTAACATCACACTGTTGTACAATGGGGGGTGGGGGATCAGCATGATGTACAACTGTAATTTGGCTGAATAGCAGTCCTTGAAATTGCCTTGCTTTATCAAAACTGATGCGGCAGTCTCCATTCCCTCCACTCTCAGACATTAATGACCAGTGGCTAATATCTGGAAGTACTCACTGCCTCCTGGCTTTGTCTGAGTGAGTTGTTAGCACACACTTATTTTTAAGGTACACAAATATTGTGTGTTTTAAACGAGACTACACGGATGTGCTTTGATGCGAAGCAACGCTGAGGTTTATCCACTTCATTAAGCTTCTAATTTCTGGGAAATGTTCAGCAGTAGGCATCTACAAGGAATCTTGCTTTTACTCTATGAAGCTCTGTTTCCTGGTTTCAGATCTCACAGCAGTTCAGTAGATTAGTAGAAATAGAACTGTTGAACACAGTGATTTCTCCACCGCTGCAGAGTGTTTCAGCTCTGACCAAACTCATTTACAACTGATGTGTGTCAGAAAATGCATAAATACATAACTAGATTAATATGATTTACCACAAGTAATACACTAAAAGATGAAACAGAAATGATGATGGCGTGGCCTTGTTGACTTCACTATCTAAGCACAGTAAAAACTGTGTATGTCCAGGTCATTAACTGAGTGTAGCTGAACTCTCATAAATCCATTTATATCTAGTGTTCATACCAGTTGATTTACCCGTTTACATAAATAAATGTACTACATGGTTCTTGGGTTGCCATGTACATATTTATTTCTGGTCAAACCAGCCATTAACTACATGTTATTATATTTTAAGAATATTTTAGAGGTGATAAGTTCTTGAATAATCCAAATAAAGAATAGGGAAAGTTGAATTTTCTCCTGTTGTCCCCCTGCCTATGTTAAGTTCCACTCTCACTTCAGGTCTGAAAACGTCCATGTGGTTCATTACATATTTCCAGTGTAATGATGACTTGTATACAGGGGCTGCGGTGGCTGGAGATGAAACAGTTTCTTTTGTTTTGCAGAGACTATATTTACTTTAAATTGCATGGAGCTTTACCTTGTTTTAAAATAAATGAGTTCAAACACGTAAGTACAGACTTTGTTTTTAGAGGATCCTTAATTTAAGTAACTTTTTTCCCTCCTAATTTGCTGCTTCTCATTGTGAATCCTTGCCAGCAACACTTCATTCATTCAGAATGTTTTAGTCCATTCTAAGGCCAACAGAACAGAACAACAGCCTTCTTTTATGCAGGAAAGCAGAAAGATGTAAGGATAAGAGAGCAAAACAAAAGAAGAGACAGTCAGTCAGAGGGAGAGAAAGAAAAGAATGGCAGCAGTGGCTTGTATTTTTGTGGGGGGCCATCAGAGCGTGTCAAGCTGGGGTAGCCAGCCAGCAGTCAGCTAATGGGCAGTGCAGGAGCCACTGTGACTAAAGGAGCAGCGACAGATGCCATTATCTCAGCCTCATGCAGATACAATGCACAGGACTGCGCAGTCAGGCCCTTGGAAGGCCTTGTCTTCTGAGGTGTGTGTGTGTCTGTGTCTGTGCTCCCCCAATGCTTGCTTAAACTTAATGGAACACGATGGAGAAGGATTGGATAATCACTTGCACTAGGATGTCCTGTTCCTCTTGTCTGAGCCCTTACACACTCCGCAGCCTTATGTGAGGCTATCGTGCTTGTGTGTGTTTTGTTTTATATATATATATATATATATATATATATATATATATATATAATTTCTTTTAATACACACACACACACACACACACTCCAGTTCAGCCAAAGGCGTGAGGCTCTACTCACCCGTTTCTCATTGGCTATTCACAGGGATCATGAAAAACATATTGCATGCTCTCTGCTCTCATCAGACCTGGCTTTAAAATATGCTGTTCTCGCTTCACTAGGGATGTTCTGGTCATTGGAAGGACTAAAGCGAGGGGCTGCTGAGTGTGTGTGTGTGTTGGAGTGCATGTCGGAGTGCAGAGGGCTTAGGCAGAGTGTGAGTCGTTAGGCAGCGTTTTTGTGGGCGGAACAAATGCGAACCAATGCTCGGTGTGGTGCAGCCATGTGGGACAGTGATATGTACTTTGGCGATGGCTGTTGACAGTGGATTGTCACCCTTCAAGTCATTTGCCAGGCTCAAGTCAGACGTGAAGCTGCCAAGCCTCTGAGAGGAGGGAGGGGGGGGGGTGGGAATGAGGAGTTGTGTGTGTGTGTGTGTGTGTGTTTGTCTGTCTGTCTTGCCCTTCTACTGCACACGAGACCGTTTTTACCTTATTTACCATTTTGATTTTTCTCGCTGTTGTTCCCTTGTACATTTCAGTAAACTCCTTTTCAGTGCCAGAGAAATGCAGAAAATATATGAAAAAAAATGACACAGAAGCTAACTTAAAACCTCTGTTCAGTACTTAATGTGTCCACGTGTTTCCATGCCTTGCAGAGTTGTTAGGAGTCTATTTTATTTATGTATCTTGTAGATCTGAAATAGAAAACTCTTGTTTTCATTTAACAATTAATCATTTCATTATTCAGTTGGAAATTTGCCATGGAATTACTTTTTTCTTTATTATTATTATTATTATTATTAAATATTCTGCAACATTAATTAAAAGTCTTTTTTAAAATCATATATACAACTAAGGCACCTTTTAATGAGTTTCGAAGTTGACCCATCTCAGTTTATTTAAAAAAAAAAAAACAACCTTTAATGCATCAATAATAGCTTGGATGTAAAGCTGCATCTAAGTTCTTTATCATCAGGCCCCTGCCTCAGTCTCAGATACCCCTCTGGTGCTCACCTGCAGCTGGTCCCACAAGTTGTTGATAATGTTTGCTTCACTCTAGTTCATAAAAATAACAAACATGTTAAAAACAATTAAAACATTTGGAGTTGGCCTCACAGTAACACGCCGTTCAAACGTTTGGAGAGATTAGTAAAAACTTGTCCACTTGACTAATTCAAATATTCAAATATCTTTTTTTTCCCCTCCTTTCACCCTTTTAATAAGTGTTTTAAATAACAGTTAGGAGCCATTAAAGCATTCTAGGCCATGGAAGAAAGCCCCAAGAAAAATCACTGAATATAAATTAACTTTTACAAAATGTCATCAGGTGCATTCATTAATTTAAAAAGACACTCCAGAATACATTTTTGCAATCACCATTATGTTTCATCTTTTGTGATTTAATTTTCTTTTGGAAAGAGAATGAATAATTGTAAGAGAATGGTGTGTTAAAGTCCAATAAGCCGTTTGTCTTGCAGTGTTCTGTGGGCAGAAGTGTGTAACTCAATAAGGCTCGTTCTGGACAGGGCCTGTTTTGGCTGAACTGAAGGCGAAGGCTGTTCATCCACATTAGAGCTGGAGATCTGAGTGAGTGTTGGGTGGTACTGGTTGTGTTTTGTTTTGTTGTTGTTCTTCATGTCCATTGCGAAGGGCTGAGATACAGAAATGTGGTAGTTTTTCTGAAAATATGGGCATTGTAAAGCAACGTTAATGGCTTTATACCAGTCGTTTTCAGTGATGTAGTTACAGATATGATCACATGGTACATCAACATAATCGGACTAGCTGCTGTGCTTGTTTTTTCACAAGAGAAAAATGATTGCCTTCAGGCATCTGTCTTATTTTATACATTAAATCATATTCAGTTTGTGTTACTGCATGTGATAAGGTCTAGTCCAACTTTTTAAAGTCACTGCATATTTTCTTTTCTCCCTCCAGTTATAAAGGATTTTCACCACTAGGTGCAGCTACAGAATGCAGTTTCTGACTGAGTGCAATAGTGAAGTCAACTTGTGCATTGAAAAGAAGATTTGCAACATGATTACTGCGCATGTGGGGGGTTTATTTGGAGTATTGATTACCTCAAGGCTTGCCCCCTGTCCAGCTTTACTTCAGAGGACATTGGAAGTGTGTGCAAGCTTTTGTTGCGTTTGTGCAGTGCAGAGTCTTCAGGGCACCCAACAGAGGGCAAAGTACACAGATCTACTGAAACAACACTGTCAGGAAATGGTACTGTGTATGTACATTTTTATTCAGGGGAAATAAACCAAAAACAACAATGATTTTTAGGTCCAAAATGTATATTAAAAAAAAGTTAAATGGACAGTAATATTGTATATTTCAATAACTTTCAAAACAAACAAGATTCATACATTTTTCTCAGTATACCCCCCCCCTCATTGAGTTGATGAGTTATGCAACACAGAGCTAGATATAGCCACATTCATTGTCCAAACAAATACACGTTTAAGAATATAAGACGTGATGATGTACAAAGCAGGGATTGGGCTCTCCTGTGCACTGGCAAACCCAGTGAGAAACTACTACACTTGTTTAGACCAGCTACAAAACAATCAAGTGACTTTAAACTTTGAGCTGGACAGTATCAGGGTAGTTAACTGAAAAGAAGAACCCACCGTTCAAAATGTCATACAAATATACTACATTTATATAAAACTTTATACAGAGTACTGTGCCAAAATCTTAGACACCTAAAGGTTGTTGTTATCATGCCAAATAATTTATCTTCCTTCTAAAAAAAAAAAAAAAAAAAAGTGTTCTAGTAGATTGGTCGTAGTAGATGTGTTCTGAGCGAGAGTAAAGAACAAAAATTTGTTTCCAGATACTCACCTTGATCATATGGATTCGCTAAATCCACAGCACACTTGATTACAATAATGAATTATTTATTAACTGGCAAAACTAGGTATTGTATGATAACCTTAAATAATACTGGACTGTCATAAGGAGAGATTTAGAAAGGGTTTAACTAACACATTCACATACAGAATGTCACCACTTACTGTGATAATATTTGTAGTTTTTCAGTTTGTTTTGAGCAAATTAACTCTTACTTCTCAGATAAATAGCTTTTAATCCTCATTTTCTCAGGTGCCAGGAAGTGTGTACACTATGGTGTGCGTAAATATCAAGATAAATACATTCTGCTCAGTAACTGTTGGAATGGGTGTGACTTTGCATTAAATTAAACCTCAACTCAAATGTGTTCCCTTTTAGAAGTCATCAGACATGTGCTTTCATGTAAAAGACATTTGGTCTGGAAGTGAAAGAAAGAGGTTCACGACAGGTTTAATAGCTGTGTTTCAGCTTTAAAACCTTGAACTAAATAAGAAATGTCAGAACGTTTGTGTTATCTTTTCTTTCTTTCTTTCTTTCTTTCTTTCTTTCTTTCTTTCTTTCTTTCTTTCTTTCTACCTACTTCATGCGGTAGGTCCAGAGCCTGTTTGTCTATTGTTTGTTTGTTTTTTTTTATTTCAAATAATTAGTTTAGTTTTACAAAATGTCATCTGTGCTGCATTTATGTTCTGTGCTTTATGTGGCATAAAATATAGTCACCCATTTGCTAATTCTAAATATTTACTTTTATTAACTAAAACAAACAGATTATTACTAGAATTATTATTGAATAAATGAAGCGGAGACGCTTCTAGTGGAAACACTTTGACCAAGCTGAAATAATGCAGCTCCATGGGCATCATTCACCGGGATGAAATACACTGAAATAAAAATGCACTTCTCTGTTAAACCTTCAACAATGAAAATTTCAGTCTGTTTGAGAGATATCTGAAGTGAGCTTTTATATACAACCTTTTCAGGGTACGCTTCAGAACAAGTGGTGGGGACAACATTTGCTATTTCAGAATGTGGTGCGTAAATGATGCCTGTCGTTATGGGCACTTTTGTTAGACTGTAGTTGACTTTAAAACTACTTCATTTAAAACTGCTCATGTGTTTGTTTATCATTTTAAAAAATATAGCAACTTATATCCAAAGTTTTCATTTTTGTTTACACTATTTTTACTCGTATGATTTAAAATAAAATCTCTTCTGTAAAGTTACTGTTTTGGGGATTGCTTGCATGTTTGTTTGAGGCCAGCAACACACACAACCAAATTACCACAATTGTTTACTTTACTGCTGCAGAGAAACACCTGCTGTTCCAGCACCCACTACTCAACAGTTCTTCTTAAATCTTTCAGCAGAATTGACCTGATGTTATTTTAAGGCTGTTAAACCAGCACAGTGTGTGTGTAAAAAAAAGTGTGTGTATATATATATATATATATATATATATATATATATATATATACTGTTTTATAAAGGATCTTGCATGTATCGATGTCTGTGTTTATAGCAGAGAGGCTCCGACAGAGGGAGGATTAGAAGGTGATAGCCGAGGGTGGTTGTCCTGTCTGATTTGTTCTTGGTGGAGGTTGTTTTCTCACGCTAAATGTGCCTCCGTCACCACAGGTGCTGGCGGGCCTCTCTGATCGCCCTTGACAAGAGCAAACAGCAGAGGGGCTCCAAAAACAAGAAACTCTACAAGACAAGGTCACAACTTTTCTTGACATAATAGGTTAATCAGAAAGTTCCAAAAAAGAGCACGCTTTATGCAGGGTTTAGATTCTTCCTCCAAAATAATCAACACAGGATCTTGTAGTAAATAATGGAGCTTTTGTGCTTTACACTTTTCAATTAATGTTTCCTGGACAATGGATGAAATTTAAATGGGAATTTTGAAGAATGGGATGGGATTCCAGGCTTTGGAAGACCAATTAATTCCAAAACAACAACAACAACAACAACAACAACAAAAAACAAACATTGTGCGTGTGAGAGAGAGATAAGAATAAAATAGTGAATTAAAATTTAAAATCATCTTACTCATCTGTATCAAGGATCAACATCATGGAGTGACAGGGCACACTGGAGTGTTATTGCCATAGAACTCCAAGGGTCCTGGGGCTGTGGGTTCAATTCCCACCTTGGGTCTGTGAGCAGTTTGGTATGTTCTCCCTGTATTTGCATGTTTTTTCCCCCCACAGTCATTCTGTATTTGGAACACCAACGTACTTGATGAGTCACCGTCTAAGAGGCAGGAAAAAAGCCATCACGGAGGTTGGTGTGAAATGCATTCTGGGATATCTGACTCTCTCAAGTCTACAGAAGTCATGTCCCAGTGCATCCTCCATATTATTCACAAGAACACACTGAGAAACAGCTTATCAGACTCCCCATCAACTTGTGGGTGGTGCGTCTGAGGCTGAGAAACAACCAAACAGAGAAGACTGGGCGGGGCTAATGTCCTACTTATGTCCATGTTTAAATCACTGGGCTTTTCACAGTTCGCTTACTGGGTTGTTGTATTTAGCAGACAATACTCGTGAGCCAAAGCAATCTGAGTAGACTGAAGATTCTTGACCTCAGGGTTGTGCAGCTGATCCTGAAAATATGAGCACAGTGGAGAAGTCACAAGAAATACTAAAGAGAAATAAGATATGTTCACAGATTTGGCTCTGTGTTAGTTTATGACAGGCAGCTGTAGTGTTTTATTGTAGCTCTGTCTTCTGGGCTGTGTGCGTGTGTGTGTGAGTGTGATAGAAAGAGAGAGGGAGAGAGTGTGAGCGATCTGGTGTCTTTAGTGTGTTTTATGCTTGCAACTAATAGATGGCAGAGGAGCTGACGTGTACTTGATCTGTAGTGAAGCGTGTGTTTGTGTGGCTGCTTTCTACCCTAAACTCCTGCCTACAGCTCACTGAGTCTGTGTTTATGCCTTTTTCTCTCTTTCCCTCTCTCTCTCTCACTCTCTCTCTCTTATTCTTTCTTTTTTCTTCTCTTAACAGTCCAGCTTGTCCTGTCATTTCACTTCTCACACAACACACATTCTACACTTGTGCACTTTTTTTTTCTCCATTCCCCTCACTGCTGCTTAGGTTGCAGCTTTACCAGTGCTATGCAAGCACATGTGATTTCTCTCTCTCTCTCTTTCGACACCCTCACAATCTCACTCTTTTACATTCTGCAGCTAAGTAATTAAGCTGTTACACACGTGTTTTAAAATATGAAATGGAACTTACACACAATCTATATTTTATTGCGTTTCAACGTTATGCAATGAGTTAATTTAAGCAAAAAAAAAAAAAAAAGAGAGAGAGGATAAACAACTCTGCATGAAGGTGCAGAAATGTATGTGGATTTGTTTTCACCAAAATTTGGAACATAGTCTTCACACTGTCACTGTCCAGTTTTAAACACATGTCTCCAAACATAGCAACTTTACAGAAGAAGGGGAAAACCTTAAATTTCAATAGAAGTGAATGTAAAAAGATTTTTATGATTTTGCAGCATTTCTATTGGTTCATTTACATTGACGTTTTGCCACAAAGTGAAGGACAACTGCTGTGTTCAAATGAGTTAATGAACTAAAAATCCATAAAAACGGAGATAAATGATTAAGAATTAAAAAATATATATTTTTTTATTTATTTATATTTTTATTTATTTATTTGTTTTTTAGACATTGTTGTGGCATTGACAGAGAGTAGGTTCCAATAAATCTTAAAATGGAAAGTATATTTCTGGAAAAGTTGACTCTTTGCTCTTATCATATGTCCTTGGTTCTCCTGGTTCCTAGCAGAGTGGATTACTTTAAAGGCATAATAAGGGATTTTTGGTTAATTTACCCTTTCAAAACCTATAGTAGTTGGCATGGTGGCGCAGCAGGTAGTGTCGCAGTCACCTAGGGACCTGGAAGTTGTGGGTTCAAGCCCTGTTCTGGGTGACTGTCTGTGAGGAGTTTGGTGTGTTCTCCCTGTGTCTGTGTGGGTTTCCTCCAGGTGCTCTGGTTTCCTAAAAACACACGTTGGTAGGTGGATTGGTGACTAAAAAGTGTCCGTAGGTGTGTGTGTGTGTGTGTGTGTGTGTCGCCCTCTGAAGGACTGGCACCCCCTCCAGGGCGTATTCCCGCCTTGCGCCCAATAATTCCGGGTAGGCTCCAGACCCAACGCGACCCTGAACTGGAGAAGCGGTTACAGATGATGAATGAATGAATGAATGAAAAACCTTTGGTATGTTCCTTGTGCTTCAGTTTATGTTTATTAACTCTTATTTTTATACTATATACCCTCGGCTGCAGCAGGCTTGCAAAGAAACAAACAAATGTTATGTGTTTTACATAAAAATATGTGGTGAAATTTCAAGTAAAAGGTGTGGAAATAATTCCAAAAAAGGAAATCGGTGAAAATGGTGTATTCCATTAGGTAGTGATTTAGTTTCATGCATAAAATGTTTTTTTTGGGGTTTTTTTTGGTGTTTTTTTTCCACAGAACTAGCTCTGAATATTTACTGCCCTGGAAAGTGTAGTGCTACCACACCTGATTTTAATATCCCAGTGCTCATAAAGGTCTATAACTGGCTCTGTTCTGAAACTGAACTGTACATGGCTGTAGATTCTCAGGACCAGGTTTGACATCTCTGCTCTAGAATGTTCTCTTAAGTTCACACTCGCACAGAAAGTTCCCCTCAGTTCATGCAGAATCATCTGACGCAGCTATTTCTCACCTATAAATGTGTGTACATTTTATAGCCAGCATTGTTAGGATTCAAAATGTTAAAACCCGATCAAGTGCAGTGCACTCTGCTTTTATCAATACACAGAATTAAAACCTCGAAACATTATAACCAACATAGAAGTTATTTTCAAGACAAAACTTCCCTAATGCTTTTTAAGTATATTAGATGTAACTCTGGACCTTCATATTTATTCTGTATGTGCAGACCTGTGACTTTGCAATTGGTTCACTCCTCTATCTCCATTTACCCTCTAGTCAATGGCTCTTCCTGGTGTAGCTCATTTTTACAGCACTGTACTGAGGGTAGTGGGATAGTTTCCTATCCTCCAAAAATTACACAGTGCAGTCTCTGCAGTGCTGGGCCCAGAGTAGCAACGACAGATGCTCTGTTCTCCCTGTTTCAGCTCAGTGGAGCCCGAACTCCTGGCTGTCTAATGTTTTTTGTTTGATACTATTTTTTTGGAACACTACAATTTCAAAGCAGATATGTTCAGCTATGGCAATGACTTATACATATTCTATCTTATAAACAACACCACATTGGTACGTGGTATAATAAAGGATATAAAGGATAGTCTTTGTCCTTTAAACATTCATTCAATATAAAAGAATACAAACTTGCCATGTTTTCACTTGTTAGTGTCTCGATACTCTTTTATCCAGTGGTTTCTTGTGTATTTTGAAGAATACATGATTGACATAATGCAGAATGTCAAGCAGGATGTTCTTGGAAGCTCATAAGACATGCATGAGAACGTTTCAGTTCTTGCTTTCCAGAGATATGAGCACCTCCAAACTGCAGATTTGATTTTCTCTCCATTTGCGTTTTTTTGGAGAGCATAATTGGAGGCCAATTTGCATTTCTTTTTCCTCTCCTGCAATTACACCCATAACTCTTCATAAAGTCATGGTGTCACCAACTCCCCAAACAAACCGCACTCCTCAACCACTTTTTACTGTTTTCTTTTTTTAAGAGAATGAATCAACATAAAATGAAATTCATGACATACTTAATAAACTTGTGGGAGATGACTGGTTTTCTTAATGGGAAGAGCACATGATGTGCAGACTTAAAAACAGCACAGACTCTTTCCTTCCGTTTTTCACTTCAGCTCACGAAAGTGGTCTGACACTAGTTCCCCTTTTTCACGTCAATGGAAATCCATTAGTAATTGTTCCACGTTGATACACAAAGCAGCATTTTAATATGATGACAACAGCATTGTATGTTGCCTTGTTATTTGATTATTTTTTTTTAAGGTGGATCCTAAGTTGCTTGCTTTGCAGGAATGTCCTATTTGTCCATTGAAGTGCGCAGGGACGTGGCTGGTGACTGTCAGACCTGCACGTGCAAACGTGAGCTTGTGCCAGAATTGATCTCATGTTCATTACTCACAAACTCAAAGGAGGTGGCAGAGATGACGCGAGAGGTGCTGAAAAACGCTTTGTGTCTCTGTAAATCCCGTTGTTTTGGAGGAAAGGGAGGCACTGAGGGACAGAGACGGAGCTCATGAATACAGGGATGAGAACTACACATGAGGGAGAAAGTGGAAGAAGGAGAAGAGGAACAGGACTCTGGTAAGAAAGTCAGAGAGGAAGAGGATGGTATCTCAAAGTTCTTTTTAAAAGACTTCAGTTTAAGTAAATACATGTAAAGGGGATATATGTCGCTTTTCACAAGTTAACACAACTGTCTCAAGTCTTAATGAAACATCTGTGATACGCTTTGTTCACACAGCACAAAGATAAACAACACGGTGCTGTTTTTCCCCGGTCTAAAGCGCCAACCATTTTAAAATGAGCCTCTTCAAACACAAGGCGCCCAGCAGTGAGGAGTGAGGAGCAGAAATATGTTTTTCTTTTTGTCAGTTTCAATCCATTCATTGTTTTCCCCCTACTCTCTTTACTCCGTACTCAGAGGTGCCTGTCATCTAAAAGAAATACAGCAGAAAATCAGAAATACTCACTTCATCCCATGTTAAATACTGACTGGATCATTTCATTTAGAAATATATGGGTTGGTAGAAGCCCCACATCCCCTTATTATAATGTTGTAAACGTCCATGTGATTTGTTTATGTATTCATTACATCTAAAACTTGCTGTTGCCTATTTAATACTATGTTGAAAATCCATTGTAGACATTGATAGATAGTCTATGTTTAAATAAGATTCAACCAAATATCTAATCTCATCCTTTTTTCCTCTAAAAAGATCCAGCTAAATCTGCCACTCTGGCCCCTTCTGGTCCGTAATCATCCCCATCTTCAAATAAATAGTTTTAATCATTCCCTCTCAGCTCCTCTCCACCCAGCAGCTGATCTACAGCGAGCATGCTAACGCGGATTGACTGCCGTCACACAATCCAGATGGATGCTGTATATTGGTGGTGGTTGAGGCAATCCCTTAATGTTCCAAAGAATGGATAATATTTGGATGTCTACAAAATCGCTATTTGAGAGAAGCTTTCATCCCTCCATTTAAATATCAACTGAATGCTGCAGAGTTTAAACAATTCTATTAAAAATCCCCCTATCTTTAAACAAAACCTATAACCACTCTGAATAAACAGTATCAAAATAGTGTGATCAAGATTTCAAAGCTAAGCTCATGATTTCGTCCCATTGCAGCACAGTGCACTCAAATGATGTAATACAACTCATGAGAAATGCAGAGTAATGTTGCACAATTCTGTACTGGAGTCTCTAAGGAAAGATGTTTGGTCTAATAACGTCTAATAAACAATAATGATGTTACAGGGTAAGATTTTTGATAAGGTCATCAGTGTCAAAACCATGACTTTGCAATGACAGTGACAATAACATTGAATGGCACTAGAGTTTGTCTTATATGAGCTTTATCCTCAGTGTAGTGTGTCTAAGGGTAGCATTGACTTGCCACTATTATTTCACCTGTAGATGTCCCTACATTCTTTTGAGCCAGTTTCATTTAAAAATCTCTTAAAGCACCATTCGGTAAGATTTGAGGGTTTTTTTTTCTTTCCCTTTTGCCCCTTGGGCTCCCCCAAGTGTAACTCATTTTTACAGCACTGTACCTAAATCATTGGGGAGGGGGTTGGGTTTCCTACCCTCCTACAAAAGTTACATAGCGTGGTTTCCACAGTGCAGAATAGCAATGTCAGAGGCTCTCTTCTCCCTATCAGTGAAACATCGCAATGATTTTGCAGCTATAATTTTAAGGCTAAAAATATTACTTTAAAATGTTTGTTCCTTTTTCTTTAAATGTTCATTTTATCATTACAATTCGTTTTAAGACTAATTTAACAACATCTTCCAGTCAGTTTCCCAAGTCCTGTAGATGCCATGACAGACAGATGGACAGACGGTAGAGCAGGGTTGGGTGATGGAGGGTGGAGGAATGATAATGTGTGAGATGCAGAGCAGGATCTGTGGGTCAGGGGGGGTTTAGTTGGAAGATGTTGGGGGTGCTGGTGGTGGTGGTGGTGGTTGTGATAGGGGGGGTTCTGGAGAGCCGAGGGAGCTCTGATGTCCAGCTGGCCTTTGCCTGTGCAGCTCATTAGGCTCGGGCCAGAGCAGGGCACCCCGCTCCGAATATTAAACTGGACGCTGGGGTAGGGGGAGAATGGCATGTGGGTCTGGATTAACTGCTGTACTGCTCTCCTCTTATGTGGAGCAGCAGAGTGCATGTGTTTTGGGGATCCTGGTGGTGGAGTGGGTAGATTGGGGTTGGGGTGTGTGGGGTGGGGTGCAGATGTCTAATGAGGTTGGGGGTGGGTGGGAGCAGTGAAGAGCATGGAGCAGATCTGCTTGAAAAAGTCAAACACAGAGGGTCAGGATCCTTCATTATCAACCATCAAATGACATCAATGTGGGAGCTAGTTAATGGTTGCGGCCTTAATTGAAGAAGAGGTGGTCTATTCCCATCCCTTCTTTTATTCTTCACTTCTGAGCAGTGCTGGGGAGAGAGTGGGGGGCAAGGTGGTGGAGAATGGTGTGCGGGGGTGTGTAGGACATAGGCTGCTGAGGGTTTACGGTGGGTGAAAGGTAAAATACAATTAAAACCAAGAAGCAAGTCAAGGAGAATGACCTGGGAGAGTAGTGTGTGTGTGTGTTGTATGTGTGTGTGTGTGCACGCACGCAACACACATAATGAAAGGTTGAACTCTCCGTCGCTGAGGTGGCATACCAAATCAACTCACGCTGGGAGAGACACAGCCACAGAGCCAGAGAGAGAGAGAGGAAGAGAGAGAGTGAGAAAGGGAGGGGGAGCCAGAGAGCGTGGTTGCCACGGGGGCTGAGTGACAGAAATTAATAATTAGTGACAATGATTGACAGCGCGCTCTCCATCTGCGGCCCACCGTTGCCTCCAAGCGCTTGCCTCCGCTGGCGACCGCGGGCACAATGAGCTCCAGCGGGATTCTGGGAGACGCTGCTGATTGACAACTGCCTCCTGGAGAGATGGGGACAGTGTGAGTGTGGAGGGGTGATGCAGAGAAGAGGAAGAGGAGGAGGAGGAGTGAGGAAGGTTGGGGAGCAGACTGGGGGACCAGGGGCGGTTGGGAGACTGGTGGGGGTGGCTGAGGGAAGGAAGGAGGGAGGGAGGGGGCGGGGAGTGTTTTTTTGGAGGTGACGAGGGGTAAAGAGCCGGTCAGGGTTTGGATAAAAATAAATAAATAAATAAATAAATAACTTACCTTATTTTAGCATCAGCCTATCCACACTCATCTCCTCTCCCAGCCCAGCACAACCCAACCATTATGCAAAGCAAACATGGTCTCACCCAAGAGAGAGAGTGAATAAAAAGAGCATTTCCTACTTATTGTCCTAGTGAAAAAGTGATAAAGTTTCAGTCATATGCCTTTGTTGCCTAATGAAGTGTCTTTAATTCTCGCTGCTGGACAATCTGAAAAATCTGATTTGTGTCATGTCTTTCTGAGTACAGTGGCTTCAGATTATATTTCAGTGCAGTGACATAACAACGATGAGTTAAATCTATATTGTACAGTCTGTGTTTAAGGCTCTGGAGTTGTGTGTGTGATGATAAAATCAAATAAACATCACCGGCAATTCCTGATATTACTGATATGACCCTAAGTAACAACGAGGAGGTTTGAAATCTATTTTTTTTCCTTCCTGTTTCTGTCCCTTCATCCTTCCTTATTTTCCTGACATCATTAGCCACAATCACATCAAAACAATCTCCAAAGATGAGTGCATATGATGAAAAGGAGCTTCTCAAGTACTCCTTACAATGTCTGTCTGTGATGATTTCTTAAGATTAATTTCTATTTCACAATCACACCATTAGCTCCCATCCACTACCAGCGGTGTTTCACAAAATATAAATGTGCATTTATTTGTCTTAAAGTACAACGCAATCCTACTGCATTTAACACATTCATGGCAGTGAACACACACCCACAGTTACAGGCTGTCATCCCTGGTGCCTGGGGAACAGTTCGAGGTTATAAGGTTCAAGTTGGGCTTAAGATATGATTATTATTTTTTTTTCACAGTGGCGCAGCAGGTAGTGTCGCAGTCACACAGCTCCAGGGACCTGGAGGTTATGGGTTTGAGTCCCACTCTGGATGTTTGTCTATGAGGTGTTTGGTGTGTTCTCCCTGTATCACCGTGTGTTTCCTCTGGGTGCTCCGGTTTCCTCCCACAGTCCAAAAACACACGTTGGTAGGTGGATTGGCGACTCAAAAGTACCCCTGGCACCCCTCCAGGGTGTGTTCCTGCCTTGCGCCCAGTGATTCCAGGTAGGCTCCGGACCCACCACGACCCTGAACTGGAAAGTGGTTACAAACAATGAATGAATGTTTGTTAAAAAAAATAAATAAAAAATCAAATACTACCAGAACTAAAAAATGAAAGCAAGTAAAAGTTGTAAATAAACTCTACAAGACTCATAAAATACATCCAATATCTGCAATAATGGGAACTGAAGGCTTCCACATATGAGTCCACCTTGTGTATAAAAAAATATTCGCTGTTAATTTCTAAAGCCTTATCTTCATGCAGTATCTCTCTTAGCCCTAAACTTTATTATGTTCTTAAACATAAGCATAAACATGTGTCTTACCTGCTTAATTTTTGTCAATATTTTGGGCAAACTTTTTAATGCTGGTTAAAACAATAATAATAATAAAAATAATAAAATGTTGCCTCAGTGCTGTTATGTTTAAGGGCAAATAGTTGAGAAGAGCCCAGTGGAATTTGTCCCATGCCAGATGCATTTCACCCCACTTTGACATGAACTGCACTAATACCCTCTAGCACGACTTTAGCCTGGACACAAGTCTCCAAGGCTTACATACCCACACACACACACACACACACACACATGCACACAGTTGACCTCAGGGGGAGGAAACAGTGTTGCACAGCAGAGAGAGTGCTGTTGGGAAATGAGTCATATCAGACAACATTATTGATTCTAAAACAGCCTGTTTCACCCTGTTACATCTCTTTCTCCTCCACTCTTCCTTCCTGTTTTCCTGTCCAGCCTCACACACAGAGAGCCCCTGTCCAATATCTCATTCTGTACATTCACATACCTACAACTCCACAGCTACAATGGAATATGATACAATTATATTCATTAACTAAATATTCGAAGACAAAGCCTGAATGAATAGCTATTCTATGATCACATAATGAGCACCCATCCAATGGTGTTACAGTTTGGCTAAATCTACACACACCCTCTGTTGTGTGCATGGAAGAGATACAGAAAGAGCTCAGTTGGAGGCTATGATTAGGATTAGGATTATAAACAGGCTAAAGGCAGATTTGTTTGCCTTTTCCTGCGCATTTACATTCACGAGAGACAAACTATATTTTGTACACATTGTATGAATCCTGGGAGTGGTCTTTTTAGTCAAATGTGTGTGAAGGTATCAAACAGCGCAATGTCTAGCTGAGGAAGTTCTAGCACAGTCTGGTGTTCTATCCACAACACTCCTCCATATCAAATGCAGTACCTGGCTGTTAAAATCATTTAGATATTTCATCTATAAATTAGATTCAAGGAAATTGCTACTTATTATTATCTCATAATTTAGAGACGGTACAAAGGTGCTTCAGTGAACCGAAATGAGTTCTGAGTAGAGGATGATTAATTTGCTGTTGAGTGTGGTGGTAACATGTGACAATCATTGAAATGGAAACTCGCAGCCGAGTAATTCAGTTAACCAAGGACAGCACACACTTTCCACAGTTCTGTAAAAGCAGCTGTTTGAATTCAGACCTGCTTTGGAGCAATGTATGAAGAAAAGACCTGATCACAGTGAATTCAGAAATTGTACAATAATCAAACTTGGTGTAATTCACATAAAATGTAAAAAAGAAGATAATGCTTCAAAGTTTATGTACTACAAGGATTTTAAATGCCAACAAGTTCTGTTAATGCATGGTGCCTTTACCACAGCTCAAGGAACGGCAGTGAACTGCTACTGACGGTAATCCCTCTGTACATACATCAGCACAGTGCACAGTATCGTAATTTAAACATATTAAATATTAAACGTATTAACGACGCAGCTGAGAATGAATTCCTGAAAAGCTGAACACACTCAGTGGTAGATAAAGAATGAATGAATGAATATATATGAATGCCTTGTTTGCCTTCTCCAGTGTAGTCCCTTTCTTTCGGACAGCGATGAGAGACATATGTGTGGCCTTGGGTCCAATCAAGGACGAGGTGTGAGAGAGAGAGTTAGAGTGAATGAAGCGTGTGTGAGTGAAGGTGTTTCTCAGGGCTGGTGTGAGTGCTAGTGTTAGTGTTGAGCTGTCAGTTTGCCCCTGTGCTGCTGGAGCCGAATGGGAAGGGACGGGGCGATGTGTTGGGGGAAATAATGCTCTTTAGGGTCCTGGGGCTGGGGGAGGCCTAATGGGCTGAGCTGAGCTACACTGAGCTACTACAGCGGTAAACACAAACACACACACACACACACACCGGAGAGAAGCACATGTGAGCTGACAGCTGGCCTCCGCAGGGCCCAGCAGGTGCAGTAGAGAAAGGGAGAGAGAGAGAGATGCTCTGGGGCCCCTTACCTCCATGGAGTTAAATGATGCAAGTCTGGACACATGGGTTTGAGTCAGTGTTACCATTTCTCTTTCTAACCCTGGTCTCCTTCCCAACTTCTATTTTTTTTATTGCTACACTCCTCACTAAGACTCGCAGACGCCACATCTCACGTCTAAGGCCCACTGGAGTACCATCATAGCTAACTTTACATCTCTTGTAACCTCTCTTTGGCTCTCTTTTGTTTTCTTTCTGTTTCCCTCCTTTGCTCTCTTCCTTCTCTTTCTCTTCTCTTCATTTTGCTCTTTCTTTAATTCTCTCCTCTCTCTCTCTCTCTCTCTCTCTCTCTCTCTCTTGCTCTCTCTATCTGTCTCTACATGGTCTGTGTTGGTCAGTGTAGGACCTCTACGTTACATGATGTTGAAAGGCTACACACACACATACACACACACACACACACCTGGCCGCCGGCTGCCTCTTTGGTCTGCGTCACCTTTTGTCAGGCCCATGTTAATTAAGCCCCGTCAGCAACACACACACACACACACTCTCACACTGGGGTGCCTTTTAATGAGGCTGCCATTTGAACGCTATAGACACCAGGCCTGTGCCCTTGTTTTATTCCTGGACGCGTGTGTGTATATGTGTTCTGAGGAGGTGGAAGACATGGAGCAGGACGAGGAGGAGGAGGAGTAGGAGGAGTAGGGTGAGGTCAGCTGATGAGAGATTGTTTATTAAAAAAAAAGAGAGAGTTTGTCATCTCCCTCTCTCTCTCTCTCTTTTCTCTCCTATTTTCGCGGCCGAGTGAGACGTAGCTCTCTTTTTCAGGGAGATGAAAGGGGCCCGGCGCGGGGCTTCCAACAAAAGTGCCAGCGATCACAAACAAACCTTCAAATGAAGCACATCAAAGGCGCTGCCCCAATTGTTAGCCTCTCGTATCCAGGGAAAATTGGCTCATTAAGGGCAAAAAATGACATTGTTTACATTAAGCGAGGCCCCTGATTAGATGCAGCCATGTTTGTTGTGTTGTGTGTGTGTGTTGTCCGCTTTCCTAGCCGCCCGCTCACCAACAGCCCACTTCAGCCTCGCGCCTCGCAATCGCTCCTTTGAAGGCTTTCTTTCGGTGGAGAAAGAGAAGAATGGGAGGGAAGAAAGAAAAGGATAAACACACAATCACAATTACAATCGTGCTCAGACAGACATGATAGCGCTCTCTCTCTCTCTCTCTCTGTCTATCCCTGTAGCCCCCCCCCTCCAAAAAATAAATAAATAAATAAAATAAATATATAAATAAATAAAAATCAGTGTTTTCTCTTTAGAACTAATTAGGCTGTGGAAAGAGAGAGTGTGAGAGATAGAGAGGTGCTTGGAGAGCGTAGTTGGGTCCATGATGAATCTGTTTGTGGTAAAAGCAGAGAGGTGTTGTTGGAGGAGGAAAGAAAGAAAGAAAAGAAAGGGAGAAAGGCTCCAGCGTCGAAAGGAGCCGAAGGACCTCGCGTGGACGGCCCCTGCTCATCCCTTAAATGAGAATAATTTCTTTTGTGCTTGCAGGCTTTAGTCAGATGAAATGCTGTCTAATTGCTGTTTGGGGGGGGGTTCTGACAAGCTTTGCCCCATCAATGAAGCTCGGAGAGATGGTGTCAGAGGGGCTGTCTTTAGCACGGCTCCCTCATGCGCACAAGCTTTACCACATAGCAGTCTAAAGACCCTCCGTTTCTAACAGCATTCTTAAATCTCCAGTGCTGTGATGGTGTGTGTAGATCCCATAATTTGCCATTTGCTAGATCTCTGGTCTGTTTGCTTGCTGGAAAAGTCTGGTGTTTATATATAACCCCGGCTCAGTAAATGTGAAAGAAAGTAATGGCATGGTCCGAAATGCCTCAGACTTTCTCTCTGGGTGAGCCGTGGGCGAGAAACGGAATCTGGAGGTGTTTGGACAGCGGAGAGGCTGCTGAATATTGAAAAACATGTTGTATTCCTGCTCCAAAAGTGGGTAATATTGGTTTGTTTTTACTGATTCACATGTATTAGGTGGAAAATACTCTGACAGCTAACTTTCTGTTTATTAAGTAAACTTACCAAAAGCGCTACAAGCCTAAACAAGGGCCATCCTACACGTCCTTAATAGAATCTGCAGTTAGTGTTCTCCTCCAAGCGTGTTGAGCTGTCCAGCTCGGGGAGACAATTGGAAAAGACTACAACTGAACTTATTACAACTCAACACCTCATAGAACTGATATACACTTTTATATAATAAAAGTCTCTCTGTGTGTGTGAGAGAGAGAGAGAGCGAGAGAGAGCTCCATCATTAACCACCCTGTTCCTCTCAGCCCCTCTCGTCCTCCCTCTGCACCCTTCCTCACCTCGGCTCTCTCAGGGAGAGTGACCTCCCCGTAAATAATCATGACCACTGCGCTGACACTGACCCCAAATCACCTCACTATCCCCAGCCTTCATCCCCCAACACACGACCTGCAGGTCAACTCACCGTATTATACACCCCTTCCACATACCTACACACACACACACACACACTCTCTCTCTCTTTGCCCACCTTCCATTTACATACTGTAGTTCTCACTTTTTCACTTTTCTTGTCTATCTCTCTTTCTCTTGTTCTCTCCCAATTTCTCTTTCACTCCATGTTTTTGTCTCTCTCCACACCTCTGTCTCTCTTTCTATTTCTCTCTCTCTCTGTGTCTTTATATCCTCATTCACATTAAATCTATTTTACATCTTTCTCTCTCTCTCTCTCTCTCTCTCTCTCTCTCTCTCTCTCTCATACACACATTCAGTCACCTCTTTCTCTGTCTTCCTTTCCTCTCTTCCCGTTCTCTTGTTCCATTTCTTTTCACTTCTTCTCCCATCTTTTTCTCTCACTTTTGCCCTCTCACCCTCCTTTGTTTTCTGTTTCTCTCTTTTTCCTCGTTTTCATTCCATCTGTCTCTCTCAGTCCACCTTTCCCCCCTCTCTCTCCTCTCTCTCTCTCTCTCTCTCTCTCTCTCTCTCTCTCTCTCTCTCCACTGTAACAGGCTTCAGTGCTACAAAAAAGTGAAAGTTGTGGTAATTACCATTTAAACGGGTGTTGACGCTGAGTGTTTGGAGGGAGGGAGAGTGGAGCTCAGTAAAGCAGAAGAGTGCGACTGCGCTGTGTACGGCTGCGGTGCTGCTGATGCGGAGGGGAGAGGAATTAGAATTGCCTTGACTTTTGACCAGCCTCGTCTCCTGGGGGGGAACCGGCGCAGTATGGGAGGGCACACCATGACTTCTTTTCACCATTTAAGGACTCGTATGGAAAATATAAATTGGTAGCGGCAGGCTAGCGGTGGCACATTGGCATTCTGCGCGGCCGCCATTCTGATTCATGAGGTTGTGTTGTGTTCCGGCCCCTCTCTCCATTAGAATGTCTTTAGAATGCGACCAGAAGAGAGGGATAAAGTTGTTTTTTTGCTGAAATGAATGCTTTCGCATGCTTTTTCCAGTAACTGGTTGTGATTTTTATGTGTTTTGTCTGCTGCATGACTGAGTCTCCGAATGGCTATTTCATCCAATCTCCATAAGAGCAAAATGACTCTTGGAAAGCCTTTAATCAAAACTTTTTAGTAACTCTGGAGTTTATAAAGTGGAAAGAAGTGCAGCAAGTTCCCTGTAAATACAGATCTTTTTGAATAAATTATCTGACAGATGCTACAAATAGTTGTCATTTTCGTGTAATAGTGGGTTTTTCATAACAATATCCCTGTGTTTAATATTTAAAGGGGACACACCCATTTTCCTCATGTTAACACAGCTTTCTGGGGTCTTTATTAAACATCTGCAGGGTTGTGCGATATCATATTGTTCACGATAATATCATCATAATTGCCAGACTGCCTACAGGGCCTAGAATTTCGCTGACTGACTGACTGACTGACTCCTAATGTTGAAATATGCATGCAAGAGTAGGAACTGTTAGTTCAGCCATATTTCACAGAGAGAACTTAAGGTGGTGCCACTAAACCATCTGTTGTCAGTTCAGCTATATTTCACATTCCAGTTGGTGAACTAAATTTGGAACCGTTCGATGTGTTTCCACCGACATAAACTCAGAACCAGAAAAATGTGTTCCCAGCTGGAACCAAAGAAAAGTTGGCTCTTATGTACGAACCATGGCTGAATAATAGGAAAGAAGACAGGAGCACACTCTGTTTGTGTGTGTTTCTGTGGTTGTGTTTGGCCTGACACCAAGCGCGTTATCCAGAGCCTCGGCTTAGCGTTGGTTAGTTCATAATCTCAGTAGGACAGTTTGGAACTCTGCAATATTTACACAGGTATTATATCTCACAGAGAGAGGAGGACTGCTGAATTTGTCTTATTTTACATGAGTGTGTGCCTTTGCCTGAAATATTGTAAAGGGAAGTGGTGGGAAGACATTTTGTGGCGTTAGTGTGTTTATAAAACTCCACATAGCTGCGCACAGCCACATTAAACTTCAGATGTTTTAACCAGTTACATTGAATAAATAAGTAATTGTAATTCTTAAAATAAACAAAATGTTTTTGGTTTTCGTTGTTCTTTGGTGGTAGATCATCTAGTGTTTATTTATAAATAAAGTTAACGAGAAATACACAGATGCCAGTTTTAGATTTTATGAACCAAACTTGTGTTCTTTTTTCATTTCTGTCTTTATTAGTCCTGCCCTCCATTTTCTGTACAACACAATCACAATAAAAATGCACATGAAAACAAAGACATTAAAATGAAGTACCACAGCTTATCCAGACCTTCCAATGACAAGGGTAATTTGGGCTTTCCTCTTTTTGAAATGTCAGAAACACATCTGTGACTATGGCTATATGGCTGATGGTGATCCAGTAAAACTTGGCTTATTTCTCTTTGCTCTTGTTTTTAAAATGAAAAAAAAAAAGAATAACATGATAATAGTGATATTCTGACTTGTTTATGTAGTGACATCATACAGTAACATGGCATACATTCTTTTCATGGTGGAAAGTGACTCTAATGCGGAGGAAAAAGGGGAGTGACTTCAGTTGTGTGGAGGTGGTTTGGTTACAAAATATCAGATGTACATACTGTATGTACACACTACATTTTCTGGATGTCGGTTGTGTGATTAATATGCTACATTATTGTTTTATACAAAATCAGAATCTTGGTACATTACTGTTGTTTACAAAATAAGCAAATGTTTGCAGAAACTTACATTTGTAGTAAAACAAATTTTTAATAAATAAAACAATTTATTTATAAAAATATATATTTAATGAAATACTAATATTGATATAAGTATAATATTGTTGCGATAGTGTGTTTTTGAACTTAATAAAAGTATTTTCCAGTGTTTGGTCACAAAAATAACATTATCTCCAGCCCTGGTTTACTCCAAACACAGCACTGAGACACAAGGAGGATATGTGCTGGTTTTCACTCATCTTCACAGTATTTCTTTTGCTTTCTGGTTTTCATCTTTAATCAATACACTTATTTGCTCCATTTCACCTCATCCTTGAGCTCTCACATTAACATCTGAAATCAGACGGCTGGTGGTGTTGTGAAAACTGTGTACCTGTGTAACGGAGACACCCTACAAACTGCTGGTCTGTCTGGAGCTGATCCCTCAGATTCTAACCCATTAAGGCTGTATTTTGACTTTCAGGGTCCATTACCAAGAAGCAGCTGATGGTAAACTTTGTTGGCTGAAAGCCAGGAGAGAATCAGTGTATGTTCAAGTTGCTTTGTATGGTTCTCGCTCCATATTAAGGGGCTTTAGGGGTTTTTTATGTGGGGCATTTGTGCTCTTGTGACTTCACTCTGGGTGCATTGTGTTTTAGTCTACACTTAAAACCAACATCACGAGTCTAGTCTCTCAGCAGTTGTGGTCTAATGAATTAATTAAATGCACCCAGAGTGAAGTAAGGGGAGCAGACGCTCTGGGATTTTTTGAGCTGTGCTTAACACTAGCTACTTCCCAATTATTATTATTATTTTTTATTATTATTATTATTTTAATCTTTGGGAAATCTATGAAGACCTTCAACGGGAAATGACACACAACAACAAAACAGTGTGCCATGATTTTTTTAAGATAACATTCACTGCTTAAAGTTTAGCTTTGTGCAACCGCTTGACATTATCACCCCAAAAGCAATGGTGCATTTGAAATAATGGCTGCTCACTTATTTCAAATAATACTATTATTTTTAATCAAAAACAATTTTTTTTGTGCGTTTTTAACATGTCTTAATAATTTAGGGTAAGCTTACATGGGGTACCAGCCGGGGTTCCTTTTAAAATATTCAGGTCTAGTTATTGTAATAACATAGTTTACATAACATCATTATCAGTGATTGACAGGATTAATTTGAATAAATTCATAGTAAATGTAGTCTGAAAACCCTTAAACCACCCTAGTTATTGCTTAATATTATAGTAATTACCAGTCAATTAGTAGTTAATAAACGCTTAATAACAGTATTACACTGGCATGATAATGTGGTAAAGTGGGATATAAAGGACAACCCCCCCCCCCACACACACACACACACACACACTCACACACCTTCCATGTAATATATCAAAACAGCCAACCCTATTTAAGAGCGTGTGTAACTGTATGAAGTGCCGCGGTCCATTCTCTCTTGGGGGAGACTTCAGATCTCACCTGCTACTGACTCCTTCTTCTCTAAATGGATCATGCCTCTGAAGACATAAACCTGTCCTTTTATCTAAACAAGTGGTCTATGAATTAAATCCTCTGCTCTGGTGAGTTAGCCAGTTAAGATCGTCTGGTCTGCACTGAGGTGGGAACACTGATGAAATTGTATGAAGGGTGGAGATGAGAATGGTGAAATGTGGGAGATTCTGGGGAAGAAAATAGAACGGACAGGCAAGTCTTTGATTGAATCTGAGGTGTCTACAGAGACTGAAAACTCACTTAAGGGCATTTTTCCCCCCCAAACCGCATTCTGTCCATAGCCACGTCTCTCTCAATATCAACTCAGAGCAGTAAGAGGGACAGAAGAGGGATGTCCTGGAAATGAAGAGCCAACCCTGAAAATAAAGATGGATTTTGACTTATAGTCCAGTCCCTCCTGAGATCTGATGGATCACATTTTGGGAAATGAAACAGATGGTCTCTGACTGTGGATTTAGGACAATAGGGTATCATCATTCAGAGCACATATATATATATATATATATATATATATATACCTGAGTCCCACGCAACTAAACCTTTACCACCTATCCCAGTACCACCCACATTCCAGACTGGAAAGTTACCAATTAACTTGGGGTCCCCACTCAGGGATCTGGTCAGTAATGTGATGGATTAAGGCGAGGGTACAAAATTGATAACTTTTATTTTATGATGCTCTCATCAATATATTCAAGTACATTAGACATCAAATTGGGCAGAGGAACCCACAAATGAGCTAACCCTTGAGCTCACATATATATCACAAAAGCAAAAATAAATAAATAAATAAATACAATAAAATAAATCAATTCCAAAAGAAAATAAACACTATATATATATTCCCAACAAATCTTGAGAAGCCCTTATCCCTCTTCAGTCCACTGTTCTCAGAATTATTTATTACTGCCCCTAATCCAACCTAACCCTCTGGTCACTAAATACAGTTCACAGAAATTACAACCTATTGGAATTTGGCACTCTGTCTTCCACAAATGCACCAATTTAAGAGGACCCTTTCAGTTTTTAATTAAACCAAACCCTAGAAAGTAAGAACAGTACTCGATTATCACTTATCATCAAGCTCTTCTCCTAAAAATCGAAAATGCATTTTACTATTTATGCAAAACGTCTTTAAAAGAAACCCAAGCTCAACAAGCTCTACATACCTGTGTCCATTCACTGTGTAACACAGCAATGCAGCTTTAGAGTGACAATCATGTTCGTACTCAACACAGAAGCCACTGTTAGATGCTGAATGAAGTCCCTGTTCTACAGGTGAGAGTGAGCATAGTCAAAAGCCCAGTGAGAATTAACATTCAGAAGCCTACGTTTAGCCATATATTCAAAGAAACTCCCCTCATACTCATTCCCAAATATTAAACATTGCGTTACCTGTAGCTCAACCTCCACCATGAATACCGGGCTCACTGCAGTACACCAAGAAAGTCTCACCTTGGTAACACCGGCTTTAGTTGAAAATCTTTAAAACGGACAGCATTCACCAATCCACTAAAAGAAAAAGATCCATCACACACTGTCGGAGCTGGTTAACAAATGCTTCTAACTAAGAACCAAACGATACTTCAGCTAATATCACAAGTGACCCATTTACTCCACGAGCATATTAGTGGCACTGGCTGCATATATACGCGGCAGCCCTTAACAAACAAAACGCCTGAGCTGGATTAACCATTTCTAATATATACCGACCCTGTCAATGCCCAAGACCAGACTTTGTGTCCAGGCTTTCATTACTTATTTCTTGACCTAGTAGTTACTGAGGCTTAGGGTTTAATAAGACGTCTGGGATTATAAAGAGTTAATAATAGTTAAGTTTGCAACTGCAGGATTTTCCTTCTATCTCTAAGACTTACCGTCATCATATTCCTACACTTAAGCGGATCATGGTTCAGGACAAACGTGATCATTTCAGATCAATTGCCAAAGTTAACCCTTAACTGTGTGGAAAACACTTTCAGTGATGTGGCCACTTTTAACAATTATCGATAAATTCCCAAAAACTCAACAGAGGGCTGCAGTGAAAGCAGATACAGACCGAGCAGCTGTGCCACAAGCACATCAGCAGCGCCATCACTCTGAAGTCAGCGGAGTTCTGTGTGTGTGAGGTGAGGGAGTCTCTTAAAGCCACCGACCCGACTGAGGGAGAAAAATGAGAAATCCTCAGTAAATCCACCAGCGATGGACTCAACTTTTAACTATTAAAGTGGAATGGCCCGTCAAATATAAGTCACTAATACAAATGGCCATGGACTTTGGGAGACTGGTGGCCAATCAGAAATTGGGGAAGCCTCTATACCACCATGGCTCCACCTCTATCACTGTTGGCACTGTCGATGGGGCGTTCTGATGCATGTTCACTGTAAAGTTGGGAATATGAGTGCACTTAAGACCTCAGCTTGTCTCTACATGTGAATGTGTGATGTGTGTGTCATGGAGAGTGAGGTCCCCCGAGGTCTCAGCGATGGGTTATGCCCGTTCTTTAAAGCTCTCTGCAATGTTTTCAAACTGAAAAGTAAAATTACTGTTTTACATTTGTCTCCTTTTTTCTGCTTTGATGTGAAAAAACAGCCGATCCATGACTCAAAACCTGTGATCTGATCCGAAAACTAACTATAACCATACATTCAGTGTTAAACCTAAGTGAAAGGCAGAAATATCAGAGTTTTGTGCTTGGTTATCACTCTCAGAAAGTTATATACAGTGCAGTTTTGTCAACTTATTTAAGGGATTTAACACAGGGTTTATTTGGGTCTATTTAGGGATGTTAGGGTTAGGATTAATACACTTAAGGAGCGTTAACTATTGACAAATCTCAAAGAATCAAAATGTACAAAGGTTACAAATACCTGTAGTGGGTATTTTAGTAAAATAGGCACTGATTTCTGAGTTGTTCACTCCTAACTTATCAAATTATTATTTGTGATTTCAACTGGATTTTGAGTTTTCAGCCTTTAACTCAAGGTTTTTAATTAGTGCAATAAAGAGGGAATTTGAAGGAGTGAAATTAACTTGAAATTGTGAGTTATGGTTATGGGCGGGGCTTTGGTACTCTCAGGAAGAGCTCCCAGCATGCACTGGGGGCCCACCTTGTTCATTCTTATTGGTTTTATTTGGGCATTTGTTTTCACTGTTGTGTGCTGTGAGGGTGGGAGTAACATAGGATGCTTTTACATTGTTTATTGGTGTTTGGGCAAATTAGGTCTTTCTTTGTAGTGAGAACTGTGCTTTGTTAGAGTCCTCACCCTCAGGGTAAAACACAGCAGCTTTGGCGAGGTTCCGGCTGAGTCTCTTTACAAGTTACAAGTGTTCTTCTTCTCTGATGTTCTTTTCAGAGAGTTTTAAAGAGCATTAAAGGCAGATATGAAGCCGGATTGTTCTTATTGACACCGGTTGTCACAATAATGTAAATAATGAATAATTTAAAACATAAATAGCTAGATTAGATGGAATAACTGCATGTAGGTAGTTGAGTTGAAACGACAAGCATTTTAAAGTCAAATCAACTTGTCCAAAGGAATTCAATGCCAAACTTGACTTAAAATCATGAGTTGAAATAAATAATAACTCTAACTTAAAATTTTAAGGCAGCTTTTGAACTTATGCTTTTGAGTTGAAGCTGGTAAAAGTTTTTACAGTGTGCTTTATTGCCATGTAGTTACAGATTAATAAGACTTAGGATGTTATAATAAGTCTGGAGTTAATGGTACTGATATGGCTGACATATATTTAAGAAATCGGTAAGTAATAAGTGTGTTATAAAGACATTAGAAACATCTTAGTTGATCTGTCTCCTTCTCAGGGCACTTTATTAATCGCTTGATATTCCTGTGTTTTTGGACTTCTCCAGAAACTCCATTCTTTGTGCTGTGTTTATGCATCCGTACCTTTTGAAGTGTCCCGCCGTTGTTTGATGGTGACCAGAGAAAAGCAGAGATAAAGACTTCAGAGATTTCAGATGCTTGGCGTATTGTGCTGTCAAAGTTCTCGCTGATTATCCAGGGCTTTCCCTCAGGGCTCACTAAATGATGTCTGTGTATCACCATTACTGGGGTTAACAATTATTTTTTCCCCTGAAATTAAGGGCAGTGACCCTAATATGAGGCCACTTAGTGCCTGTAATAAGATGATAATTGGGTGATGATGAACCACCCCCCACCGCACAAAAACTTCTCACCCCTATTCATGGTAACTGTCAGTTAGTCATAATGGATTACAGCCACATTACTTACATTTATCATTTCCTGCATTGAGGGATGGGAGGTGTGTGTGTGTGTGTGTGTGAGAGAGAGAGAGAGAGAGAGAGGGAAAGAGAAGGCAATGGTAATATCCCAAATCATCTCATCTCTTCCTTCATCATTGTTACTTTTTCCATTCATTGCCCCGCTCTCTTCACCCCCTCCACTGATGACTGTTGTAATTGCATGTGCACATTTCCCCTAAGGGCTTCCAAATTAAAAGAAAGTACTCTATCCATCCAGCCAATCCCTCACTTACACACACACACACACACACACACACTCGCTCACTCACTCACGCACAGCTCACAGCCCTGCTCTGGGGACACTGAGCTTATTTGAATGGAACCTCTCGTCTCCCTCTCATGCTTCGCGTCACTAATGAATAAATAAAACACACACACACACACACACACACAGAGGATTGACTTTCACACTTGGGTGCTCTCACTGTGATGAGATGCTCATCTTAAAGTCAGTGTGATAAGGGCAGTCATTACCAGGGCTAAGGGAGATCCTATGAGCATTATGGTGTAAACCCATGATCACTTGTGGTAGCCTGTGGTACAGTACCTTCTCGATTCTGAAATTTAGAAAGACAGCACTTCTGAAAACCCAAAGGCTGGAACCTTTCCAGTGTATTATATGCGAATGTGTCTGCCCTTACCTCAGTGTGAATTCATATTTGACTAAAAGGCCTTTCCTGGAGTTTATATAATGTGAACTAAATATAGATCAAACTAGATTTGCATACTAATTTCTGACAGCGACCCAGTAACAACATTTAGCTGTAAAACTAGCCCTGACCCTAAACATCACACTGAACATAAACCTGAACCTAAACATAAGCCTAACTCTAAGCTCCACATGTTAGAATCCGTGGAATTTTCTTCTGCTCCTCTCCTGTTTAATGGGTACATGAGAGTTTGAATGTTTTTGTGAAAATGCGCCTCTACTGGACCAGAGCTTGCTCAGTGATTGTAAAATTACTGAAAATCATAATGAATCATAATATAACACTTTTACAAATATTAGCCTTTTTAATCATATTCATATATAAACCAATTTTTGGAGATCTTCTTGGCAATGGTGTGTGTGCGTGTGTATATATGTATATATATGTATTTATTAGTATGGTGTAGGGCCTCCTTTTGCAGCCAATACAGCGTCAATTCGTCTTGGGAGTGACATATACAAGTCCTGCACAGTGGTCAGAGGGATTTTAAGCCTTTCTTCTTGCAGGATAGTGGCCAGGTCACTACGTGATGCTGGTGGAGGAAAACGTTTCCTGACTCGCTCCTCCAAAACACCCCAAAGTGGCTCAATAATGTTTAGATCTGGTGACTGTGCAGGCCATGGGAGATGTTCAACTTCACTTTCATGTTCATCAGACCAATCTTTCACCAGTCTATCTGTGTGTATTGGTGCATTGTCGTCCTGATACACGGCACCGCCTTCAGGATACAATGTTTGAACCATTGGATGCACATGGTCTTACTGGTGCAATGTGCAATTAATGAAGATTGGCCACCAGGCTGCTCCAATTTAGCCATGAAACCTCCCACACTAAAATGACAGGTGTTTACGTTTCGTTGTCTAACCCCTGTATATACAGGACCAGTCAAATGTTTGGACACATCTTCTCATCTTAGTCATTGGTGGAAGAGGGCTATTCACTGTATAGAAGTGTGTGCCAGTCCTACCTCTGCACAACACAAGTTATGGTCTCAAACACATTAAGAAGATGAGCAGTTCTACAAATTAACTCTTGACGAGGCCACAGCTGTTCACTGAAAACCATTCCAGGTGACGACCTCATGAAGCTGATGGAGAGAACAAGGGTGCGCAAAAGCTGTCATCAAAGCAGAAGGTGGCTACTTTGAAGAATCTAAAGTATAAAACATATTCTGGTTTGCTGAACACTTTTTGTTTAATACATAATTCCATATGTGTTCCTTCATAGTTTTAATGTCTTCCATTTTCATTTACAATGTAGAAAATAATAATAATATAAAAAATTCACAGAAGATTTGTTTTGATTGAAGATTTGATTCACTTTTGACTGGTGCTGTACATTCACAATATGTGGAAAATGGCCCAAAACAAAGGAAACCCTGCCTGATTGGGTGTGTGCAAACATTTGACTGGTATTGTGTGCGTATGTATATATTCTTTGGGTGGAATTTAAAGTGCACGCTGGTGTGTGTGCGCGCTCTTCACTCTACTGTAAATGTTCAGAGCCATTTCTTATAGAGGAGCATCTCCACCTGCGATATATTTCCTCTTTGACCCCCCTGATCACGGCCTCTTCTTGGCCTCAATATGATCACAGCCTGAGTCATATTCTCCTTGTGAATCAAATAAACCCCGAGATGAGGTGAGATTTACTGCTGTGTGCCAAGTCTACTTCTGCTGTAGACATTTGTATGTGTGTGTGTGTGTGTGTGTGTTCACAGCCAAACAGATTCCCTCTCCTCACCTGTACAGTGAAATTGCACTGGAACCAGGTGTCATTGTGAAACTCATTAATGACCTTCTAACAGGCCCTTATTTATAACTGGGCTCCCTCACTTCTTCTCCCCACCAGGTGCAGCTGATAATGAGCAGACTGGTGTACACCCGCTGTCATCATATCACTCATATGGGGGCTGTACTTCCATGCTGGTTGAGGTGATTTCATGTTATGTATATTATTCTTGATGTCCAGGAAAAGCACTACACACTGTAAATGCCACATTTCATTCCCCAAATCTCGTGTGCTACATCACATATTTACCACTGTTCCTTCCTAGTGAAACAACTAGAGTACATGCTCATCTGCCACAACTGAATAGCAGCGGAGGTTTAAAAATGTGGATAAATGTACACATATAGCATCAAATTCACCACCATATATGAATGTAATTTTGACTCTGCATTTAACCCTTATCTGGCACTCACATGTGCACTAGGGGCAGTAAACACACACACACACACAAACACAGTTAGGGTGGTGGGTAGACATTCCAGCACCTGGGCAGCAGTTAGAGGGTTAGTTGCCTTGCTCAGGGGCACCTCAACCATAAATGTTCAGGGAGGAGACAGTGCTGTTCTTGCACTCCTCCCTCCCTCAATGTTCCTGCTAGAAATGTGTGAATTCCTCCACTGTAACATAAACATGTTGTGTGTTTTGTCTCGATTGAAAATTATGAAATGGTAGTGGGAGCCCTGAAGCAGCTGCACATGATCCTTACATCACCATGTTTAGTGCCATATTTAGTGTCTCTGGAGTCTGAAATTAGGACTCAAAGCTCAATACAGTGAGCAGTATTTATTCATAGTGGAGACCTTTGTATGGTGAAGAGGTCAGTTAAATAAGGCTAATGTTACTAACGGTGAAGACATTAGTGATATGTAATGTGACAATGTTGGAAAGGAGGTCAGTTTCAGAGTAAAACACATGGGTCTACAGCTTTATGATAAATTGGCCTCTAAGGGTTATATGTTTTTATACAAATATTAACCCATATGTAGCTTCTGCATGTTTCGGTGGTGAAAATGATGAAATGCTGAAAATATGTTCTTGGACAATATATTGTTAATTAGTCCATAATGGCACCATAAATTAGGCAAATCAGGGCCTCTTCTGAGGTTCACAAATGGGTTAGCCCTCAGGATGTTAAGTGGTCATTGCTCTACTGACCCATTCCCAATTCAGCACCTGTTATCCACAGTCAGATCCAAAAAAACAGTGCTGTGATAGGCTCCGTACCATACCCACATCCTCTTTGGCTCTCTAGGCTCATAGTCCTCCTTCATGACTGATGCCTCTTGTCTGACAAATGAACAAGATGCCTAAGATGTGCTGACAGTTTCCACCTTTCTTCCTCTCAACCTTGAAAAAAAAAGGTGTAAATCCTTGAAAAAGTGGTTAAAATCATTATTTGACTTTATTGATTTTTTTTTCCCCTCTCTCTTTTTCTGTCCCCATGCAAGACTCGATAGGTTATTGTGGATTCTGCCAAACAGAGCTGGGAAAAATCATTAGCGCAGGCTGCTGTGATTTACGTCCTTGGTAGAGAGAGGCACCCAAATGATCTGCCTCTCAATCGGCATCATCAATCACCCCAAACCAGAGGGCACCTCAGACAGCCTGGGCGCCGCTGTGTGGGATGGTGCACATACTGTATGTATGTGCGTGTGTGTGTGTGTGTGTGTGTGTGTTTGTGTGTGAGAGTTCGTGTATATTGGGATAGTGTGGAATGGAGGGAGGGGTTTGTGAAAAATGGCCATGTTTAAGTTTGCTGTATGTGACTGGCAGCGTGTGGGTGTGTGGTATATTTGGCACAGTTCCATCTAGCCTTGTATCAAGTGGTAGCACAGCCAGGGTTTTGTTTTGGTGGTTGGTGGTGGTGGGGGCAGGGTTTTGTTTTGGTGGTTGGTGGTGGTGGTGGGGGGGCCTTACTACTGTAAGGAACAAGGCTAATGGCTGCCTGGATATTTTCATGTTTATTATCTATTTTTTTTATTTAGCATCTGACTCAACAGAAATTCATCTTTTCTGCAAGAACAGTTTTTCTTTGCAGTACCGAACTATACTCAACTTTATAAGTTCCTCATATCGTTATTAGTATTTTTCTACGTGATGACATAGTGTTTACATGCTGGTGTTGATTTGTTTTGAAGGCTTAAGAGCCAAGCATACTTCTTGCTTGGACGCTAGCATGGCTTGTGGGAAGCCAAAAGCATTTTCATTTTCACATACTCTATATGCACAAAATATTGGGGCAAAAGACTAATCACTGAATTCAGGTGTTTCATTTAGTCCCCATGCTACAGATGTACAAAATTAAGCACCTAGCCATACAAGTCATTACAAGCATTTATGAAAGTATGAGAGATTCCATACAGCTCACTGAATTCTCAAGCATGGTTCTGTTATAGGATGCCAGCATAAAAACAAGTGAAATATGTTTCCTCCTTGACGTTCAATAATAAAAAATGATTGGTATTACTGCAAAGTAGAAGTGTTTAGGAACAACAGCAACTCAGCCACAATGTGGCAGACCATGTAAAGTTAGAGTGTGTCAGTAAGTGCTGAGTGGCACATTACGTTAAAGTTCGCAATGCTCTACTTCAAAATGTCTAATTTGCATGTGTCCCTATACATTTTGTCCAAGGTACTTTCTGCTGTTATGTTTAGCTTCTTGACCAATCACAGACTTTGTTGCATTGGGCATTTTTCTGCAGTTATCTGCGGTCTGAAATGTACATGTTGTGAGCAAAGCCTCCACACAATATCTGCTGTTCATTTTCTTCACAATTACGTCATGTTGTTTGCCAAAGCCAGGCAACATTCTTCACTCTTCATTCTTTAGTTTATTACCTCATTGCAGACTCGAGGATAAATATTGACAGAGTGCATGTGATAAACTGATGAAGACCAGAGAATGCAGTTCAGTATTTTTTATAATGTGCTTTTTTTATTGGGTGTTGTCACAAAGCAGCTTTACAGGATTCTGGGCCCTAGCTCCAAGTCAGTGTTGCCAGTACAACAATGGCCAGGAAAACCTACCTCAGAGCAAGAGGAAGACTTAAAGGTGAACCAAATGTGAAACAAAGAGCCATGTTTAAACAGAGCAGTGTGAATGTAGACTTGTAGAGTTATAATATGTGCACAACAGCCTTGTTATGACTGTGTTAATCGTAAGTGAATAATGACCAATTTGAGTTAAAGGCCTATCTTGAGGCTTGTTCTGGGGAAGTGCAGGGTTCTATCTTGTGGTCAAAACTGGTCAGTTATATGGAGGTTCTGGACAAGAGCTCAGCCAATCTTTTGCATTGCTCTGGCAAATCTGATGTGTCTGGTTTCCAACCAAGAGGCTGTTTGCCCCGCTCATTCGCCTGTAGTAATGACACCAGTTTCTGGCAAATACTGCAGTGTAAAGGCTGCATTTGTAAATACTGCAGTGCTCCACATATACCTCCGGTTTGTTGCTTCGGCAATTACAAACAACATTGTATGCAAATAGGCTGTGAGGTTCAGCTTGTTCATAACTGCAGTGAGCTCATCCACAATCTGGCTGCTATGAAATGATGCAATCCATCTGACTGCATTGGCCCTGCCTCTAACTCAAAGAACTTGCACCTGGGTTTGGCAATGTTATATACATGTGCTTCTTGACCTGGACTGGCCAAAGTATCAAAACTCCTGGAGCAGAAGTGCTCAAGTGGAGAGTTGATGTTGAGTGGTTTTGACTGCTGAGATCCTGGATTGTACTGCCAGGCCCTGCATCATTCTCACCTTCTGCAAAACAACAGTTCTGCGGAAAAAGAAGGATGCCAAACAGAGAGAAACCAGTCACAGTGGAAAGTATTGCAGCACATTTAATACAACTGGGAAACAGGAGGCTCTTTGAGATTCCCAATGAAAGTTTTCCTCCTGATCATAGACACAGATCACATGTGGTAGGCCAAACCCAGGGCTGCTCGTTCTCAAATTGGCAGATCCTGTCTTTTGACAAAAAGGCCTAGATGAGGATATAACCTGACAGCAGAGAGCAGGGTTAACCTTGTTGACATGCCCATGGTAGAGAAGGCATAGAACGGCCATCAACCAGTTTGCATGAAAAGTACCTTTATTTTATTGTAAATACTCCTCACTGAGATCTGAGTACCTCTTGTTGTTCAAAGGCAGCTTCTATTCCTTCCTTCCGTTGTACATTTAACGCCATGAAGCGCCTGGTCTTGATGGCTCTGGACCACCACACTATGTCACATCATGTTATAGCTAAATATAAATATTACCTCATGCGTCATTTCCACCTTGTACCTCATTGGTTTCATCTTCTAAACTCACATGACCCTTCCATACTAATACTAACAGATTTTATATGCTGGGACTTATTGTATTCATTACATTACAAGGTCTTAACAGCTGCTCTGCTGCAGATGTTAAAACCATATTCGAATCCATTTCCCCAGCACTGTAACAATACATTGTGAATTATGTGACCCTAATGATATGCGGGAAGCACCATGAAATTGCTCACATATGCAAATTAATAAAATCCTAAAACCCCCGATAAACTGCAGCTTAATAATTACAGGAATAATTACAGGAGCCAAATAAAAGACAACACGGCGGAGCGCGGACCCGATAACCCTTTAAACGCGCCGCCTTTATCCCCTCTCGCACGTTCTCTATTAACTGCTTGAAATATCACACGTAGTGAGGCTGAGGGGCGGGGTGCTGGCAGAATTAGCCGGGTTGTATAAGCAATTATGGGGGCATGGTATGTAGCTAAGCGGCCTAATAGGTATGTAGAGGAGGCATTATTCAATTAAAGTGGCGGGTTACAGTGTGAGCGAGGCGAGGCTTGGTGACAGCGCTGGTGTCTTCTCCTTATGAAACAACCTATTTAAGCTAAATCAACTCCCACTTAAGAGCGGGCGTAATAAGCGCGGAGGAGCGGCGCGGTGGCCCGCGGGGCCCCATCCGTCATGCTGTAATACCCAATCACAATGACTGATAACACCTAGCACAGTGCCTGCCGCATCGCCTCGCAGAGCACCGCAGACTCTCTGTCTTTCACTCTTTTTTTTTTTCTCCCCCCTCTCACTATCCCTGTTTTCCCTTGTTCTTCTGGCTCTCTCTCACTTCCTTATTATCCTTCATTCACCTAACCATGTTCCCTCTCTCCCCCGTCCTCGATTCTCTCTGTCTCTCACTCTTTAATTCTTTTACAGTTGCCTAGTTCACTTCTTTTCTCTTGTTCTTTCTGGTAAGTTATCACCTGGCCCTGGGACAATGCACATGTGATTCACTATGGACTTGTTGGCTCGCAGCTGCTCCAGAGTAATGACTGATTGACTGTTGCTGATTAACATGGTTTTTAACCCAGACACATTGATAAATGACACAAGCACCTACAAATAGGTCCATGGACCAAGACCTAATCTTGCAATGACAATCCATATCTGAAAACACCAGGTTATCTCCCACTAAAGCCATATTTGGATGGGATTAGTTTTACCTGAGCACGTTGGGTAAAGTAGCGGAGTATCTCAATGGGTTAAATCCCGTTAGAGTAGACTATTTCAGTCATTTTTCCAGAGTGCATGCTCCCATTTCAAGAAAGATTCCATAGCCTTTTACCTACTGTAGGACAAGCTGTGTATATAACCACGGGTTTTATTATTCCCCTCTGAATTAACATGTAGGGGAATATTCCATTGTATCTATGGGAAAACAAATGTTTTGACAAGTTTTCTCAAGAATAGAGGAGCTGCAGGGTGCACCATGCTCAAATTCACAAAAAGGATCACTCATATTTCTGGTAGCTATTGGTAGGTCTCGTGCACATTAGCAGCTACTGACGTGCTATGAACACAGATACCACTCATTAAGTTACAATAACTGTTTGAAGGTTTGGTTAGGTTTATTTTTTGCCCATAATATATTTTGAAGGACTAGGATGATTAGACCGTTGAGAGATGTCTAATTTTGGTTGGTGTGCTGTTCTCAGAACAGCTAAAAACTCAGTTACAGTCTAAAAACTCGAGTAGCACTGCTGTGTCTAATCCACTACAACTATACAACAGTAGGGTTGTCCTCAAAAGTACGTCTATAGAAAAATGAGGAATTTCTTGAGGTTCTTGTTGTTAAAAGAGTTCATTAGCACAAGAAAATGTTTGTTGCCTGTTATGGTGTCTATATGGCTTTGTTAACCACTGTCACACTTCGACTGAAAAATACAAGTTGAAATAATTTAAAGGTTCTTTAAGAACGTTGAAACGCTGTGCTGATTGTTAACAACACTTCAAAGAATATAAATTATTTTTTGAAACTTACTAAAGGTCTGTAAGGACCAAAACTAAGGCCCAAAATGAACTTGCTCATTGCTAATTAACAGTAGTTGTTTACACATATGAATCCCAGAAAATGTACGGAAAATCAGTTGCCCTTTCACATATGTCAGAAGCGTTCACACAGATGCCGATGTTCCACGTAGGTCAGGCAGGAATGGCACCTGTGCAGCGTGTGGAGGAGGCCCCTGCATGAATTCACTGGGTATTCTCTGGAACATCACTTACTCTATTCACACATGAGCTCCATTGGACGTTATCATGACTAGGGGTCTGGGTTAAACATGTGTGTAAGTTATTTTTATTTTCATTATTCATTATTAATAGTACAGTATTTGGCAATCAGCGAACATGATTCCATCATCAAATGATATCATCCCAAGGCTTGGCTCATCTAACCAGGTGGAGTGGGTGGTGAATATTTTTACTTTGCAGAATTTAAGGACCACCCCATTATACAATGAAGAAATAAAGGGCAGAATTAAGGGGTTGCATCACTGTGCTAAAAGTTGTCAATACCAAACCAAAGCTAGCAAGCAAACTGCCATTGATAGATCATCTCTCCGTTGCCAGATGTCGTCTTTTATTGTTTTTCAGATGACACATTACATGATTCAGTGGGGTTTGTTCAGGAGGCCTTTCATCCATGATAATTTACAGTGCTTATCTTGATAAGCGCACCTCTATCGTAATTTAACCCCTGCATTCACAAGGCTTCAAATTGGTTTAAAAAAATCAACTCTCACATTTGTCCTCCCTATGGTCTCCAATACTCATTTACCAAACTTAAGGTTTTGTCCTCAGTCACCCTCTTTATGTGAATGTGCCCTGCCCTGTGGAAAGTGTAAAGCCATGTTTAGATCAAAAGTGACCCATTTTTTTTTTTTTGTTATTGTTTTTTTTTGTACCTCCATAATTTAAATGATTTCTTCATAAACAAACAAACCAACTAACAACCAACTAACAAACTTGCATCTCACATTCATAGCAGGTCCAAAGGTTTGCTGACACTCCTCATCAGGGAATTCAACTCCTTTAAGGTGCACACATTGCAATTTTGCATAACCTCTCAGAAAGGAATAATGTGCAGCACATGACCCTATGTTCTCCATGTCCAGTGCCAAGAGTGAGTTGATGGTGAGTTGTGCACTGGACAGGAGGGCAATGGGACTGTGTTCTCTTGAGTGGTGGAGCTCCATTGCAATTGATCTTGCAGTTGGAGTGGTGTTAGTGATTCGGAGCTAATCACCCCACATAATTTCCTGACATAACTAATACTATAAGGCTGAATGCAATCATATACCCAGAGAAATGTTCCAACATTGTCAAGTCTTCACAGAAGAGCTGAGACTGTGGCTGCGGTGGGGGTCAAACTACTTATCACTGCCCTTAATATCGGGAAATGTTGGCTGCAGATGTCTATAGTTTACTAAATATCTGACCGACTACATTTTAGTGATCAATGATGTCAAATGTGTATTTTCCATTCATTCATTCATTCTTTGTCTATAACCTCTTATTCAGTTCAGAGTTGCGGATGGTCAGGAGCCTACCTGGAATCACTGGGCACAAGGCGGGAACACACACTCACAGATTCACTGACACACTCAGTCGATCTACCAACGTGTGTTTTTGGACCGTGGGAGGAAACCATAGCACCTGGAGGAAACCCACGCAAACACAGGGAGAACACACCAACTGTACATTGTGCAAAAAATCTGACTGGGCTGAGCTCCATATTTTGTATGTTTCCTTGATCTCTTCCTTCTGATGAAGACTGGATAGTATTGAGGCTGTCGTTACTCTGATAGCAGCGCGGCTTAGGGTTTAATGAAGCAGGTTTGGGAGATGAAGGTCGCTGGTTCCGTCCCTTCGACCGGCAACTCGACATCCATGACTTGAGCAAGGCGCCTAAACCCCAACTCCTCCCCAGGTTTTGGGATGGCTGCCCACTGTTGTGTGTGTGTGTATGTGTGTGTGTGTGTGTGTGACCATATAAGCCCATTTCATCTTTAGTGAATAGTCAGTCTTCTTTTTAAACAATTGTAATATTGAAAAAAATATGTTATTAAAGATAATAACATACAGTGTGAGAAACTGGTGTCATTAATGAAGCAAACAAGAAAAACAACCAAAAAAGCACACTGATTTAGTTCATTAAAGCACAGAGGGGGAAGAAAGATGGATAATATGAAGCATGTCTTGGGTGTTTGAAGAAGATTCAAAGAGCTTTTCAGTCTGCCTTTTTTTCTATTCACTTGTTTGTTTTTACCTCTCTCTCTCTCTCTCTCTCTCTCTCTCTCTCTCTCTCTCTCTCATGCTCTCTCTCCCCCCCCCATCATCAGTGAGTTGTGCTCAGTAATGACTCCCACTGAGGCAATGCCCCTTTAAGACTAAGCCCCCCCCCCCTTACCCCCTACCCCCCCACCTCCCCATGTATTATTCATCAAAATCAAATGAGGGAACAACAGGAGCAGGAGACATGGTGCATGGCTCTTCCTCTGCCGCTCCCTGAGGTGCCTCAGTCTGCCGGCCCCTCTCCCCCCTCCCTCCTCCCCTCTTCCCAAGTGGGGGTTTCTGGGGATGGACTTTGGCATCCCCTTGTGCCCGGCTGCATGGCGGGTGACCCCGGTGCCCCCTGAGCCCCCTCTACCCCACTCCTTCCTTCTCGTCTTCCTGGTCTTCTGTCGCTCAACTGTGTCTCACGCTGCCTCCCTGCCCTTCAAGAACACTGCCCTGCCCTCTCGTTAACCTGCACGAGTTCAGCCTTCCAACAGCAAGCAGAGGCAGTGGGGTATAATCACTATGGTGTTGTGTAATGAGTGAGACTTCTGACTAATATTCTACCTCAAGTGCTGCGACCTCAAGACCTAGACAGAACAAAGTGCTAATTGAAAATTCCCTTCTAAAATCCTGACGTCACACTGAGTTGTTTATTTGTTTGAAAGTTTAACATTGTTAAATGTGGTCTGGTCCTGTGGTTGCTGCTAACTGGGTGAGGAATTGACCAAGTGTCTACTGGAGTAATTCCTATTAAACGTAAAGGGAACCTGTATTACACTTCGGTCAAATTTGTTACAAATTTGGTGAATCTTTTAATTGCCATACAAAAAAACATTATGCATTTAAAGGAACACTATGCAGCATTTTTAACTTAAATTACAACTTGGAAATGATTATAATGCTCCTCCGTTCTGTAATAGCGACTCTCTCACTGCTCTGCATGGCTGCTTCTCTAAAAACTAAACTATGCAACTTGAGAATTGCGGGGCAGAGAACTGCATAATGCTTTATGGCACATATCTTACAGGCTTTAAGCTCACTACAGGAATTATCTAGCTTAGTTTTCCCTGTACGGATGTTATGAGGGAGAGAGAAAGAGATAGAGAAAGCATTGTACAAGAGTTAATACTATACTAACTGTATTCATAGGAGAAAGCTGAGAGAAACATGACACAGGACAGACACCTTCTTCGTGAACACTGTAGTGTTAGACATTGATTCTGGTAATAAGTGCTTGTAAAAGTAGTTTTTGGTAATACGTGCCGCAAAGTAGTTGCTTTGTGGTTGTAATGGCCAGAGAGGAACCCAAGCTATGTTGACAACAGTGTTATAATCAGCTTTTTGAGAGTTACTGAAGAATGAGGCCCAGTGGTAACACTTCCTAACTTAACGGGATTAGCTTGCTTCTCCAATTTTTAGTGTTTGATAAAGATTCTGGTAACCATTTTTTCTGTTACATTTTATGTTTGTAATAACATGACCCAGTTTGTATAATGAGTGATATATAGCATATTTTGTCATGTAGTTAACATCGTTTTATTTGACTACACACATTCCCCAGGCTCAATATTCAGACATTTAGCAAACACTGCAGAGAGAGAGAGTGTGTGAGTGTGTTTATCACTAGAAGAGCTGAGAGCCGGTGACCGATGTAATATCTCTTGGCTCAGAAGAGCTATGATTATTTCCTCAGCAAGTGGCGCTCAGACTAATTTCTTTTCCTTTATTGCTCACTAGCAGCTCAACACACAGTCAAAACATTTCACTCCCAGTATCCTCTCTAATCTGACTACAGTGGAATTGCCACAAGGCGGCCGGTGCAAAGACGTTAAAATGCTACATTACTAAGCTTGATGATGTTATTCTGGCTAATTGAAACTAAATGAAAGGATAATTAAAATGAAGGCCATGCAGGTGGACGTTATGCTGCAACCAAATACCTTATTGTACTAGGGCTAGCAGGAGAGACAGGGCAGATGGTTTGACATTAATTTGTAATTTTTTTATTGTCTTTTTATTGTAATTTGTAAATAGTATTATGGAAGAAAACAGAGTTAACATATGAGTCAAGGGGACTTTTAATTGTATTGTATTGTAGTGAGAAGTGTAAGTATGGTCCAGGACTTCACGCACATGTTAAAAAAATATATGAATTAGTTCTACATATCAGTTTTATTAAAGCTGCGTGTGTTTACATCAACTTTTGCTCTACCACCTCTGCTCTACAGCCTCAAACTTGGATCACAGAACAGAAAAAAATTCTGTATAAACAGAACTCAATCCAGAGAAATGGTTTTAATGTTATTTCATGCCTATTTCTTTTACAAACTGTGATACCCCAGAGCCCAGTGGAGCACTAGATGTTTCATGACACTTAGGAGAGACACTTTAATATTTGCATGAGCACAGGAGGGGGTTGATAGAGTATCCTGGTTCGGTTTCAAAAGGCTGGTACATTGATTACTTCACAGAGAGAAAGGAGGGAGGGAGGTGGGAATGATTTGATGACTCTGCTTCACTCTTGTGTCTCCTGCTGTTAAAGGTAGGTAGGTTATATGTGTCGAACATGGCCACCTGGGGCTGTCTCAGTCTTCCCATGAAGACCTGCAACACCACACACTACTCCTGACCTACGTCATTTGTATCTAAGCTTGCTAATCATTTCAATGGCACAGTTTACGGAAGAATGAGAGCACTGTGATATACTTTAATGCTTATGTCTACTGCGTGGTGATATTCAGATTTTTATTTTCTTCTGGTTGGCTATATGGGGACCAATCACAGTGTTGGTAACCTTCAACAAATGTTCAAGTCAACACACATTTTTCATTAAATCTGGGAAAAATCTTTTTTTAACAATATATAAACACCAAAAGACCTTCTTACACAATATTCCCTACATTACACACTATATAGTGCGCAATGGTAGTGAAATGAATTGAGGAGGGTATCGTGAACGATTTTGGACGTTTGTTTTTACCAAACATTGCAGTGGAAAATGTTTATACTCTGTCTGCTATGTAGATCTAGTGTATATCATTCGTTCATTCATTGTCTGTAACTGCTTATCCAGTTCAGGGTCCAGTTTATTGGCGCAAGGCAGAAACATACCCTGGAGGGGGGCGCCAGTCCTTCACAGGGCGACACACAAACATTCACGCCTATGGACACTTTTGAGTCGCCAATCCACCTACCAACGTGTGTTTTTGGACTGTGGGAGGAAACCGGAGCACCCGGAGGAAACCCACACGGACACAGGGAGAACACACTAAGCTCCTCACAGACAGTCACCCTCGAGCAGGAGTTGAACCCACAACCTCCGGGTCCCTGGAGCTCTATGACTGCGACACTACCTGCTGCGCCACCGTGCTGCACAGTTCATACTCAAATAATATTAAAAATGTAGTATTATTTCATGGCATGTATTGTACTCAAATACCCAAGTATACTGTCCTCAGAGGCTTGCCCCCAGCAAGTCCCACATATCTCTCATGACTGATGTCAGTGCATCTTGCATGTATAGGCTAACCCCATTGATGGTAAACCCCAAATGTCCTTTTTAAACATACACCTGCAGTTAACAGCATTTTCCTACATTGCCTGAAATATGTTAACTTAGAAAGGTTTGCTGCCTGGTATGTAATATTATTGTCTCACGCATTCATGATTGATGGTGGGCTGGACTTTGTCTGGGCAGGTACCTGTATTATAAAATCATCACACCTAACGTAGAGCTGAAATATGGGACTGTCCCATGAAATATGTGACATCTGGTTACTTTAGGAGTAAGGGAAATGTAGGCAAGCAGAAGGAGTGCTGTCTCTCACTGGTTCTTAATGCTCCTTGAAGTATGATGTCACATTTCCGTAACCTCCCGTCTAGCTCTGAACCAGGCTGCTCCACCTGCCCCCCTGGCGATGTAGCTATAAGTGTGCTGGGATTGGGTTATGATGATGAGGCTGGCTGCAGACTGACTGAGGTGATGGGTCTATCAGCAGGCTAATCTGGGTCTAATGGCTCTGACCCGTACAGGACCCAGCTGGCCCCCAGAACTCTCCTGATTGGCTCTATTTATTACGGGCTAGAGTGCTTTGGATGGCCTGCATAGTCATTCCACTTTCAGGCCCAATTCGCCGAGTCCTGATGAAGCCCCCTCCACCCCTTTCTTCTGCATTCTCTCTATACCTCGCCTTTGTTCTTTCCTAAATGGCTCAATTAAAGAGGTTAATTCCAAAAGCGGTCTCCACAAATCAGCCCCCCCCCACACACACCCCACCCAGCCTCCTGACCACGCCACCCAGGCCACATTTATTATTCATCCCTATCAAATAAAGAGTGCAGGCAGACAAGAGAAAGTTGCTTTTCGCCTTTTGCTCTGCCTACCTTCCTCCTCCTTCCCCTCCCTCAATCCCACCCTACTCCTCTCTTTGCTCTTCTGTGGGAGAATTGGCTTTTATTGAGTGAGACTACACACACACACACACACACACACACACACACTCACACTCCTGGGCCCCCCTTACTTTCCAGCAGCCCATCCCCTTGCCTGGAAAATGAGCAATTCTCTCATTGTAATAATGCGCCTCTGTCATCCCCCCATTATCGGCATGATAAAAGATGAAATATTCACAGCGGCTGGCCTCCTAACCTGATCTGGGCGCGATATTGGAGCTTTGGAAAATGAGTTTTATCAGCTTTAATATACTCCTTGGCAGACTGACCCTTGAAATTAAACATTATTACAGAGCGGATATTTAAAAAACCGGGGCCACAAATTACATCAAAATGAAAATATTAAGGAACATTAGGAATATATCAAGTGGCGCGAGGCTGAGAGAGAGGAGAGTGGAGCAGAGGTGCTGCGGCGTTGCGAGTGTCACCGCAGCCGGGCTGCAGAAATAATAACAATGCAGCCAGTGCTGCTGTCATGTGTCGGGATAAACTAATTATCCTTTCCGACATTCTTATAGCTAGCTTTATTAGGGGAAGTGCATGGCGTGGGTGTGCGTGTATGTGCGTATACTGTATGTGTGAAGGAAGTGGCTGGCTCCATCAGGTGTGGAGCTGTCGGCACCTCTCTTGTCTTATCTCCTTTGCTTTTAAGGATTGCCACAGAGAGTGAAGGCCCTGGTGAAGGCGGCATGGCACTTCCAACTTTATCAGCTGGAAAATGAAGTACACACACAACAAAAAGTGTGTCGCACGTAAGCCGCTTAAAGTTACTTACTTCCACCAAAGTCCAAACTCAGGCGGAGGGACGGAGTGTGTTTTCAGCCTCTCAGGTGATTTGTCATGTGGTGATGGGGGAGATGAGAAATGCAATAAAAGCTGGTGGAAATGCGATTTGAATAGATTTCGGTGGAAGAGCCTCCTCAGGGAGGATGGAGAGGAGGAAGGAGGGATGGAGAGGGAGAGGGCGGGTGAGTAAGCAGGCCCCTGGAGGAACGAATTAAAAACTTTTACTTTCGGTCAGGCCTGTTTCTTCCCCCTGCTGCTGCTGCTGCTGCTACTTCTGCTGCTTATCACACATGTGTGTTTGTGTGTGTGTCCTGCGCGGTTAGATCCGCCCGTGCCGCTCCGCACCCTCAGGTTATGGAGAGATAGAACACGCGTTTTCCTCCGTGCCAGACTCAGATGAGTATGCAAGGCAGGGGCTGCTGTCTTTTAACCTGCCGCCCAGACTTTGCATACTGACACACACCAAAATATACAAAAACCTCGCTTCATGCTGATGCCTTCCTTTGGAAGAGCTGAGGCGCTCAGCTTGGTGCTCTGTGGCTGGTATCAGTGCGCACAGAGCTAGTGCTAACAGCGCTGCCAAAAACATGAGAGTGCTGCAGAAGTGCTGCATTAAACAAACACTGCAGTGTCTTTCAGTCTCTATCTGCCTCATCTCTGTTGCATGGTCAGTCACTATGACAGTTGTTTTGATGTGTGTTCCTGTGTTTAAAAAGAACACAAACCCTTTGACTCACAAAAAAAAAAAAAAACATAAAATCAAACGTATATGAATCTGGTGGGTGGTTGCATAAGCTTCTATTTTAAGTATAATGTGAGCATGCCCTTAATGCAGAACTCTTGCTCTTGTCCCTTTGTTTCCATTGAGTGTGTTCATAGTGAGCCCAAGGGGATTTACCCTCCCATAACAATCAGCACATCCCTGAAGTGCAACCAGTGTAAAACACTCATTAAAAATGTTAATGACGCTTTCCACTGCATGGTACCTGCACAACTCGACTTGCTTTTTGGAACCTGGTATTGGCTGGTTTTCCTCTACCATGGCTCCCCACTGAAAGGTAGCTGGTGATGTTGCACAACACTGTCTCTAATGGGAACCGCAGGCTTTGGAAATCCACAAGAACGGCAGCAGAAATGTTAATCGTTGTTTACTCATTATCTATTCACATGCTGTTGTGGTTCCTTTTGGGACTGAACACAGCTCAGCACATCACTTCAAAGAGATTAGTATAGTTTTGTCATTCCTTGTTGCACTGTCCAGCTCTTGCTAGAGTTTTTCATCTGCCACAACTCCAAGGAGTGTTTGAATCTTTTAGGAAAAACTATGGCTTAATTTTATGAGCAGCCATTTTGAGTCAGATGCAAACAAATGTGATCTCTACTGTAGCTTGGAGATTACTTTGTGTTGGATGTCTGCATTTCATTGTGAATGACAAGACTCTCTGGCCAATCAGTGCACTGCAACATTTTCATGTCAGGGTTTAGTCCCGGCTCAGATCACTTGGAATGAAGGAAGTGAGAAAGCACCTGGTTCCAGATACCAGGAAGCAAATCTACCTAAAGGAAAAGCGAAGTAGTGTAGGTACCATGCAGTGGAAACACACTGTTTATTACACCCTGAGCCTTGTTTACAGTCAACAGTTTTTCTGCAGCATCTTTGAAACATCGCAGTGATTCTCAGTAATAATTATATGAAAAATTAAAACATTTCACACAGGCAGGTCACCTACCACTCTGTCGTTTTTGTTCTGTGGGAGGAGACCTGAGCACCCAGAGTCACAGGGAGAACCCAGCACACACCCCTCAGAGTGTGACCCGAGGTGGGCATTGAACACTGGGCTGGGTCCCCTCCAGGGTTCCAATGTGCCACTCAAGAGTAAATGTATTATAAATAAATATCAATACTGAAATTACTGTTGGTGTTTATCATTATATTGGCATCATATTTTTACATCTAAATGAAGGTTTCAGTCATTAACGTTCCAGTCAGTAAACCACATATAGAGCATAGAGTATCACGTTGGAGACACTGTGGTGCTGCACATAGTGTTGCTGCATCACACATGAATGATCTCAGGGTCCTGGGTTCAAACCCTGCCTTTCATTACTGACTGTGAGGAGTTTGGTGTGCTCTCAAGGGTTTCCTGATGACCTGATCAAGATGATGTGGGTACAGAAAATGAATAAATGAATGAATACATAAGGAGTCCCCACACATTCTGCAGTTACACTGGTTACATCTAGCGTTATTCTTTTATTACATTATTCAAGACAGCCTTCAAATGCAGTGCCTCTATTTTTGAAAAGTAACCCAAATAAAAAGGACTTTTTTTGTAAGTTTTTTTTGAGTTTTGATTTTGTAAAAAGTTTTTTGCCCTAGTTCTTTACCTGGTATTACATACATTATATTGTTACCCCTGAATAGACCTTCAGTAAGTCCTATACCCATACTCAGTGTGCTGTAGCAACTGCCCATTGGTTTCTATTATGAATGGTCTTTCAAAGTCTTCTGTGGACTCCCGAGTTGCTCAGCGATCTAAGCACTGGCCGCATCATTGGGAGATCACAGGTGGTGCCTCAGCCATCTGAGGTCTGAGTCCATGAGAGCACAATTGGCCTTGCTCTCCCTGGGGGGTTGGCGTGCCCCTTCTCTTCCCCGACTACACAGGCAGCAAACACAGTGCCTCTCAGCGCAGGCATCTGTTGGCTGACGTGATCCTGTTCCAAGTGTGCTGATCTGTCCAGCAGGTTTGGAAAAAGGAGGTAGCTGGCTTCACATATTGTGGAGGAAGCATGTGCTTGGCTTCACAGTGAGAGACACAGGGATGAATTGGAAAAAAATTAGATAGCCTTTAAAATGTATCACATCACATGTTTTGCGCAGTTGTCTTTGCCACTGATGTTAAATTCTCTTAAACCATTTATTTTAATTATTATTCCACACAGTGTCATGAATGTGTTAATGTTAGTGTCGCAGTCACACAGCTCTAGGGGCCTGGAGGTTGTGGGTTCGATTCCCGCTCCGGGTGACTGTCTGTGAGGAGTTGGTGTGTTCTCCCTGTGTCTGCGTGGGTTTCCTCCGGGTGCTCCGGTTTCCTCCCACAGTCCAAAAACATACGTTGTGTGTGGATTGGTGACTCAAAAGTGTCCGTGAATGTGAGTGTGTGTGTTGCCCTGTGAAGGACTGGCGCCCCCTCCAGGTTGTATTCCCACCTTGCGCCCAATGATTCCAGGTAGGCTCTGGACCCAGCGTGACCCTGAACTGGATAAGTGGTTACAGATAAAGAATGAATAGAAGATTTCATTTAAACTTTGTATTTTCTGTATTGTCTGATCCTAAAGAAATTTCAACATCTTGTAGATAGCATTAACCAATAAAAAATGGCAAAATGTAGACTGCAATTTGGTGGTGCACTGTTCCTTTAACCTTTAGTTCTCAGGACTAATCACAAGTCATCAGGACCCTCCAAGAGACTCTCAGTAAGAGCTGATCACAGACACACGTTCCCCAGGCACTGATCACTGCACAGAGCCTCTGATTCTGAAAGAGATGGAATTAAAATGCAGTACTGTGTATATCCAGAGATGAAGAGTTAAAGTGGGGGGAAAAGCAGGGCGAGCAAATGAGGAATAGAGGAAATACTAACCATAGGGGTTTGTAGCCGGAAGGGGAAAAACAACTGAGGGAAAAATGACTCTGTTTTCCTGCCACCCAACCACATTCTTTCTCTCTCTCTCTCTCTCTCTCTCTCTCTCTCTCTCTCTCTCTCTCTCTCTCTCTCTCTCTCCTGTTCAGATGCTTGATTCATTATGCTGATATACACAGTATTTGCTTCCTGAATTGGCTCCCTCCTGCCCTCCCCACACACACACACACACACACACAGACTAGTGGCTAGGTGCTGGTGCCATAAATATAGTAAACGACAGAGCCTAGCAGCAGAGCAAGGTCAGCCGTGGCCCCTGATGACAGTGCCGTGGGCACTGCAGTGTGTGCTCTTGTTAGAAATACACACAAATAGCTCATTAGCAAGGGCCCCTGAGGCCCCCCACCCCACATATACACACAAAAACAGTAACACACACACACTCCACAAACTCACACTCCACTCTAATGCATACTGTAAATAAACATATTCTCTTTTACACATTTACAGGGGAATAAACATAAACAAACACTGAAAAACAGGCAACAGAACTACGGCTCACACAAGCAGGGCCTGAAAATGGGAGCTTCCCTCTGTATATTACAGCTTTAACTTGTAGTCATTTTGTTGCTTTTATTGATGCCTAGGAAGATATTCTTGGGAAGTCTACATTGATGAGCATTCACACACACACTAGAGTCTGTAACAGTAAGTAATTAATAAGGGCACCTATTTGGAAAGTGGACTTGAAAAACAGGGCAGTCAATGTAGACACAAGGAGGTCCCAAGAATCAACTCACAATCGCCTCAGTGTTTACTCCCCTCAGCTCACAATCGCCTCAGAGTTTACTCCCCTCATATCACAATCACCTCATAGTTTACTCCCCTCAGCTCACAATCACCTCATAGTTTACTCCCCTCATATCACAATCGCCTCATAGTTTACTCCCCTCAGCTCACAATTGCCTCAGAGTTTACTCCCCTCATCTCACAATCGCCTCATGGTTTACACCCCTCAGCTCACAATCACCTCACGGTTTACTCCCCTCAGCTCACAATCACCTCAGACTTTACTCTTCTCAGCTCACAATCACCTCAGAGTTTACTCCCCTCAGCTAACATCCACCTTAGCGTGTACTCCTCTCAGCTCACAATCACCTCACAGTTTACACCCCTCAGCTCACAATCACCACAGAGTTTACTACCTTCAGCTCACGATTACCTCATGGTTTACACCCCTCAGCTCACAATCACCTCATGGTTTACACCCCTCAGCTCACAATCACCTCACGGTTTACACCCCTCAGCTCACAATCACCTCACGGTTTACACCCCTTAGCTCACAATCACCACACGGTTTACACCCATCAGCTCACAATCACCTCAGAGTTTACTACTTTCAGCTCACAATCACCTCACGGTTTACACCCCTCAACTCACAATCACCTCATGGTTTACACCCCTCAGCTCACAATCACCTCACGGTTTACACCCCTCAGCTCACAATCACCTCACGGTTTACACCCCTCAGCTCACAATCACCACATGGTTTACACCCCTCAGCTCACAATCACCTCATGGTTTACACCCCTCAGTTCACAATCACCACAGAGTTTACTACTTTCAGCTCACAATCACCTCACGGTTTACACCCCTCAGCTCACAATCACCTCATGGTTTACACCCCTCAGCTCACAATCACCTCACGGTTTACACCCCTCAGCTCACAATCACCTCACGGTTTACACCCCTCAGCTCACAATCACCACAGAGTTTACTACTTTCAGCTCACAATCACCTCATGGTTTACACCCCTCAGTTCACAATCACCTCAGAGTTTACTACTTTCAGCTCACAATCACCTCACGGTTTACACCCCTCAGCTCACAATCACCTCACGGTTTACACCCCTCAGCTCACAATCACCTCACGGTTTACACCCCTCAGCTCACAATCACCTCACGGTTTACACCCCTCAGCTCATATTCACCTCACGGTTTACACTCCTCAACTCACAACCACCTCACGGTTTACACCCCTCAGCTCACAATCACCTCACGGTTTACACCCCTCAACTCACAACCACCTCAGAGTTTAGCTCACCCATCTTCTAAATAAAAGTGTTATATAGCTGCCTCAGTTGACTGAGAAAGCACCCAATTACCTTACATTCAAATAATTTATCTCAAAAGAAAAAAACAGAAAACCTTATTCATCATTTTCCTTCCTAAAGCAGACATTCTTGTGAAGAGACTTGTTTTCAGCTTTTCAGAGGAAATCTTCAGAGATGTGTTTCTGCACCTTCAGATTTCAGTCTTAGAAGCAGCTTGTATTTTCTACCCTTTTACAGTCTCAGTTGTAGCTCAGTTACAAGTGGCAAGATGACACTTAGAAACAAGGGGTAGAGGTAAAAATAAGAAATGTGATTGAGCGTCAGTGTTGAGCTGTCCTTCCACAGTGGGAGGATGGACAGAAACACCTGCAGATTTTGTCAGATCTAAAGAAAGAATAGAACTTTCCTTCTGTCTTTTAAAGATGGATGCTTTAAGGACTGTGACTTCTATTACTACTTCTTAGTTACTGGTTTATTACACAGTAATTCCTGAGTAGATGTGTACACACACATAGGTATACATTACCTTGTTTTTGGCTAATGCTTAGGCTCCATGTCCAGAATCTAGACAAATGTGTGAAAAGGCAGTCTGTGCTGTACTTATGATATAAATGACACTGTCATCTAGCTGTGTATAGTGTGATTAAACATGAGCTGGAAAAGCAGTGTGGTTTTGGTCTGGCGAGGTCTAGTGCGCTCACTCTTGGCACACAACGCTCTACTAGGCACCAGGACATCCTCTCTCTCTCTCTCTCTCTCTCTCTCTCTCTCTCTCTCTCTCTCTCTCTCTCTCTCTCTGTCTCTCTCCCTCTCTCTCTCTCTCTCTCTCTGGGCTGTCAGACAGGCAGTGGTGTGTGACCATTGCTTTTTCCTCTTCCTCCTCCTCTTTTCCTCTGTTTCATCTTTCACTCTCTCTTTCACTCTGCGTCCCCCACAAAGTCTGGCGCCTGCTCATCCGGCCCACCCGGCCAAAGACCCCTCTCCTCCACCCCTTCAGCTTCAGCTTCCAAACCTCACTCTCACATCTCTGTCCTATAGAAGTTTTAACCAGTGTGTTATAGAAAGGTCAGAGGGTAAATCTCTGTGTTTATGACTGAGTAACTATACTCAGCTCAGTGGACAACCCAAGACCTATCAGACAGAATGTGTCCATCACTGATAAACTTGATAAGATTATTTATTTATTTATTTGTCATTTGGAAACAGGCATTCAACAGTAAAAGTGTTTCTTGTAAATCCTAGACGTTTAACATGTTCCAGTGTTGTTTATTGGTGACTCAGGTGATGACTGAAAGATCAAATTAGCTTTAGAAATGAGCCCTGACACATGGCTGGCCCAGGTGACAATGGTAATCGTTCTTAGTCTTGAATGAGAAATGGTTGAGTTCCTGTCTATAGTCCAGCTGCAGATAAACATGAGCCTTTCTGTCTCAGCAGAGTCCAGTGTGAGACTGAGGCTGAGAATAAGCCAAGATGCCCTGGAATTATAAAACTGAATTCTTGAGGTATAGCTACATGTTTAGTGACATTACTGAGACTTAGTGTAGTGTGAGTTTGAGCGCCATCCCATAGTCATCATCGTCATCATTGCTGTTTCTGTATATTCTGAACTCACCGTAAAGAAGTAAAGGAGAGGTTAGAATCGCTTCTCATCTCTGGTCCCTGTCTATGTCTGAGGGGACGTTTTCTGAGAGCATGTTCCTCCCAAGTTTGAGACTAGCATTAAGGATTTATTGCAGAGGGCCTGAAAAGTTACTATGTTTATATAGTATATGTGTGTGTGTGTGTGTGTGTGTAACTCTCTCTCTCTCTCTCTCACTCACACTCACACACACACCTTTTGCAGCATACCTCCCCAAGTGCATCTCACTCTCTCTGTCACTTTTGTGAGAGAAAAGCACATACACTTCTTGATCCCTCACAGACTCAAAAAAGGTGGAACTTTTCCATCCCATAGAGGGTGCTGAAGGCGGGTGACAGTGTTTGGGAGTGTGTGTGTGTGTGTTGTTGGTGTGTGTGTGCCCCGCCCTTCCTCCAGCCCCGTGGAGATGCAGTGTCGGGGTCAGGGAATATAGAGAGAGGAACACAGGGAGGCCGCACTCCACAAACTTGAAAGGAATTCTAATGAAGCCAAGCAGTCGTGCTGCCTATTCCCTCGACAACAGGCCCCAAACAAATAGTTGCATTTGATGTCCCTCATTTTATGGTTTGGAAAATTGAATGTTTGTGTGTGTGCGTGTTTGTTTGGTTTTTTTTTTTTTGAATGTGTGTGTGTGTGTGTGTGTGTGTGTGTGTTCCTAGATTTTCAGCAAAATTCCTGCGAAAATGAAGATGACTTGTCTTAAAGTCTCTCAGTTGCTACTGCGCTGACGCTAATTTAAACCCAGTATGATTTATATTTCATCAGATCACTGTACTTTTTTAAATCATGGAACTATGACCTGATAGAAACAGAGAGCTTGTGATTATGTTCATGTTTTATTTTCCTGATTATAACATGCTGGTTTGGTACTGGACTGCAGCTGTCAATGATAACTATGCAGAGTAAGCAGGGGAGGGGTGAATCGAGAATATGGTCAAGTGCAAAACAACAAAAAAACTTCTGGTTTGTACTTCAACATCATCATTTTTCTTTGCTGTACTGTCAGAAGGAAAGGTACAGTGTGGGTACATTATTGTCACTAAAGGTACAAACAGTGTAAATTTACCTTTGAAGGTACCACAGTAGTTTTAAAGTCCAGCTGTGTTCCCTAAAGCTACATTACATTCTTGGTTCCAGAAGGAGAGCTGAATATCTTTTATTATAAGACTCTGTTAAATTCAGTAAGTCCTGGAGATGAATTATAAACAACTTAAAAATCTACAATTAACATAAAATATCACCAGTGTTCATTTACAAACATTTATCTCCATTTTTGTTGATATTTAGTTTAGTTTAGTGTCAGTTTGAACACAGCAGCTGTCCTTCACCTCGTATGAAACTAATAGAAATGCTCCACAATGTTCTCACATTCACTTCCAGTGAAAGTTAAGGTTTATTTAAACTCTTGTAAAGTTACGTGATTTTAATTGGAGAGTGACGATATGGTACAATTACGTTTTCTATCTTAAAGTACTAAATGTGTACCAATGAGGGCACCACTACAGTGACAGCTCTGAGAGTGTGACATGAATCCTACTTATACGATGTTCTTTTATTTTACACAGTTCAGTAATGAAAGCTTACAAATATGCACCTCTCCTTCTGAGAAGAGAATGTAATGTACCTTTAGGGAACACAACTGAACCACAACTGAAAGGGACATGTACACTGTCTGTACCTTTACTGACAATAATGTAACTCTGACAATAATGTAACTACTGTACAGTTTCTGAAATTGTTTAAAAGTATGAGAGTGGCTATATTCACTAAGAAATGCTCCAACAGCTTCTTTCATAGATGATGTAATCATTCCTGGGCAAATAAAGCAGGATCTGGGTCTAGTTCTTTATGAGCTGGGATGGGGCAAGGCTTAACACTTTGCAAAGAATCGCAGCAATAAATGATCCAACAGTTTAAGTGCGATGAGTGGTGGCAGGGATTTGAATCATTTCACAGTTCTGCAGTGATCCCCGTATTCAGCGACAGTGGAGAAATGTCTGTAAGTCAAGGTCAACAGTGAAATACCAGATTGTGCAGCTGGAGACTTGAAAACGGAGGAAAATTCCAGCTTGAAAACAGAAACGTTTGAAAACGTTGATGAAACGGAGGCGAAAAAATGATCTTATACCGACTTTTCAGACCTACATTTGGAATGAGCCTATGTTTACGAAAGTAAATAAATGAACGAACATTGGCCAATCAAATCAAGTACTTTATGAATTAGATATGAATTAGATATTGATCACTGCTTTCTCGTTTTGTTTTGACCTTTTTTTGTCACTTACTTCTAGTCCCAGCTTCTATTTTGGAATGAGGGATTATAGAAAGTTCTCACCTTATCTTTCGCATATAAGCACCTCCCTTCCTCCATTTTTTTCATCAGGAAAATGAATAGAACAAGTCAAGAAGATGAAAAAAAAAACCCTAAAAAAGCAAAAGAGGCAGTGGCCACCAGTTAGCCTGTCCCATTAATATTAATGTCAACACTTAATACCCCACACTGTCGTGCCCCCCCCCCCCCATTTGACAAGCTCAGGAAGTGTGTTAGGGCTGGTGTGAAGCGAGCCGTCTTTCATGTTGCAGTCCAGTGGCTCGGCTCTGCTGGAGCGTGGCGCTGCTCTCGTCCAACACACGCTCAGCATTTCAGCCTGCGACAGCCTGTGTAAACTGTAAATAATAAACAAGCGCCTCTAATACATTATTGAGAAAATCACTTTAGGCAAGTGTTGCAGCGGCAGCCCGGGTCGTACGCTCATCTGGAGCAGGCTACATTGGGGGAAGTGACATTATTGTTTGTACAGTGTAAATAAACAAACACACATCATGTTCTAAACATATCAGACCTCAAAGCTTTTACTGTCTCTGGCAGTTACTGCTTTTACAGTATCACACGAGTCAATGGAAAAACATTTCAACTGTTCATTCATTTACTATATTGGCATACACTAATCATAATTCTCTGAATATGTAAATGAAATGTAAATGAAGCATTCCTCTCCTTAGTCTCTGGTTGTTGGAGGAGATGGCGGTTCTGAATTTTAGCTGCTTATGACGCAAGTCAAACTGAAGTCCAGTTTAATTCTACTTTTAATTCTTCAGAGTCAAATATACATACAGTATACCTCACCTCTTCATATCCTGCTTACTCAATCAGTGGAATGAATCATATTAACTGTGTTAAACGTACTGTTGGGATTCCACGTTTCCTCACTGTGTGTGTGTCATATAGTTAACCTAAACTAAATCAAATCCACTCTCAGGCTAACCTGATTCAAGCTCATTATATCTGCTTGCTGTATTCTCATGAATATTCTCACAGCTCTGTTCTGAGCGTGCTCCGCCATTTAATACATATTTATGCATGGTGTTTTGAAACATATGATTTTTGGTTTTACAAAAACAAACAAACAAAGGAAACATTAGCCTTCAATTTGTGTAATAATTTACATTGCTTTTCCTAAACGATGTACTACGTTAGATACTGTTCACACACAAACACACTGATAGTGCTAGTGAAACATGTATAAATCCCACAAGTTTTAAGAGTGAATTTCAAAAATGTTAATCATAAAGAGGCTATATGTAAATATAGTTATTTTTCATGTGATGGTCACATATGGGTTTAGTGCATGTGTGTGAACATAATAACGGCCTGTAGATGGCAGTCAGGACTTTAGAAATCCACAGAGCTTCAGTTCTGTCCATTGGCAGAGAATTACTTCATAGGACAGACAAGAGCGGGTTTCACCTGATCCCCCTGAATGAGAGAGAGAGAGAGAGAGAGAGAGAGAGAGAGAGAGAGATCCAGTTCAGAAAATATGCTTGGTCCTGGTCACAAAGGTGCAATTTTAAACATTTTCATGAGATGCAAAACAACAGATATATCTCAAGAGATAAATTTGTTTAAACCTGATAAAAAACAGTCTTTTTTTTTTTTTTTAAAAGTTCCAATTAGTTAAGAATTTGCACATATTATTATTAGTATTATTATTTATTATTTATTTTTTGTTATAGATGAAATTCAGTTCTCTTTCAGCAACACCACAGGTGAATGTTATCAGTAAACGTATGAGTGGGAATAACCTGGGATGTTTTTCACTAATTTGATGGTTCTTTCTTGATTTATAATTTCGGAAATGTTCTTCCGCTCACATCTTATCTGCAAAAATACTTCTGTAAAGAACCATCCACTGAAAGGGCCTTGTTGGAAACAAATGTTCAATTCCAAATGTCACAGTTCAGTTGAAATGTATAGCCTTTTTCAACAGAACACTGTACAAACAAAAATGTTGTTGTTGTGGCCGTGGCTTTTATTTATTTGATGTTGTTGTTAATATATTGCTTTAAGTATTCTTTGTAGATCTGGTTTTACTGGTACAACATTATTAAACATATATGTGAATAATAACTGCTTAACTACACCACAACTGTTGGGACAACTGCTGACATGTTTCTTTATATAGATAAATTACACTAGTGCAGCTTATATAAACACACATGTATTAGTCTACATTTTTTTCACTGTGTAAATACATGTAATATTTAGTATCTTTTGGCATGCACTTGTGTAATTACATAGAATAGAAGCTTATAAATGCTGCACTGCTGTATTCCAGCTGTAACAGTTAATTCATGTTCAGTAATTAAATGATTGCTACAGTGTACTTACTGAATATGTATTTATTGTAATACAACACTAGTAATTACATTGTTACTACATGCATTAATTAATATATAATTATACAGCTATTACAAAAATGATCTTTATAAATGAGTACATCTCCTGAGTGTGCAGCATGTACTGTACTGTAGCTGCATAGTCTGTAATCTTGTGTCTGGGGCTGGGGGACCACAGTGGGGACCCCTGTGCAGGGTAGATGATGGACAGGCTGACTGAGTCCTGATTGTAGATCTTTTTTTTTTCCCCTCCTCAGCTGAGACAATAGTGGGGGTGAGAGGCAGAGAAAGGGAGAGGGGCCGGTGTGTCGCGGTGCAGACAGTGGGAGAGAGTTGCGGGGGCAGTGGGGTCAGTGGTGTAGGCTGGGGCAGCAGGGGGGCTGTGTTGGTGGGATGGGGTGGGGTGGGGGCACTTGGTCACGCCCGTCTCTTCACACTCTGCTGCTCCATTATCGACGGCCTGAACTGATACCCCAACAAAGAGCCTCCGCTCACACAGATGTCACAGAGAGCGCAGGAGACATCAATGCTTCACCCGCACCCCAAACACGAGCCTTCTGCCTCTGTCTCTCTCTCTCTCTCTCTCTCTCTCTCTCTCTCTCTCTCTCACACACATACACACACATGCTCAAATACACTGTTCTCACACACACACTGCTGGTATTTCACACACACAGAAGTGCTAAACACAGGCTGGAAGGAGGGGGTTAAAAATCAATACTAAAAAAAGAGTCACAAAATCGCACGATTACTTCATCGTGGGGGGCCGATTTAATCAGTTTTTTGTTATTATTTAAACCCACAAAATTCACTGACATTCAGAGTTAAACATTTCATAAATCTGTACACTGTAATATTAAATATTGTATTGTATTCTATACAAATGAACAGGTGATGAACGTGGACGAAAATAGAAAACAACGTAACACACAAACAAAAAAAGAAACGAGCCGTGAGTTTGAAGTCTAAGTCTTTGGTGTTTTGTGTGTGGTTTGGGAACTAAATAAAAGTATTTAAACGATTAAAGAGAAATATCTGTTTGATTTCAGTGACAGAACATTCCACGCACCTCTGTCTCACTGCTCTGTGGAAGAATCACACCACTGTTTTGTAGGGGTTAAGAGTGTTCACTGATCTTGGGTCAGACCTGGATCAAGTGTTTGTTCTATTCAAAATGTGACCAGTCTTTGATAAATGAATGAGAATAAATAAAATATTCTGCCCCTTTTTTTCTCAAAGGTCCAGTCAAGAGGAAGAGTGCACATCTAATCCAGTTAGTGTATATAAATAATATGAACAAAATGAAAAATGATTAGAGAAAAAGAGTGGTTCAAGGCTCTTCTGATGAAGACATTTGCAATGTGTTTAATTCGGAATGTTCTGTGTTTATTAATGAATGGACGTGAGTGCAGGTCTAAGACACTATTCAGACTTTGTGAGGGTTGATTTTTGTCCAGAGGACATTTTAGCAACAGGACCTCATTTAATTAGAATTTAATTTCCCGGACTTATAACTCTTGATTGATTTAAAACTGAATTAAGATCTTAAACAATCCAAGAACTACCCCACCTTTGTCATTTTTCATATTATATCTTCATTTGAAAAAAAAAAAAAAAACCCTTGTCCTTGCCACATTCTCAGTGAAACTGTAACTGTTGTGGTCCCATCTAGGGTATATATCCTATACTTTTAGGGAATGTAATTGTACCTTATTCTATATTAAACGTAGTTGCGTTTATTTCATACGCTTCATTTCATTTCCAGGACTTATATATGTTTTTTTCTGTTTCATTTTACACATTTCAATATTGAAAGCCAAAAAATATTCTGGGCAAGAGAATGTAATGTGTCTTTAGGGAACACCACTGTTCCAACACCTTTAAGCACAGTAATGTGTACCTGTACAGTACCTCTTTTTCTGAGAGTGCATTGTGCTAACAAATTCAAATGGTCTAAAACAACCTTTTAATTTCTGTTTTCACTTCCACTGAAAGTTAAGCCCATTTTCTCATTATTTTCTCCTGTGAAATCACCATTATGGAGAAGGTTGGTTTTGTTGATGATATGAAAATACCTTTAACACTGTCCCATCGTCTAAGATTTCCCCTTTTGTTTGACCCCTTGATCAACTTTGAAGAAGACGCAAATTGAGCTGTTGAGAAATTGCAGAGAGATTTCATTTACTCGTGTGCTGCTGAGTGTAGAGCTGTATCACAGGCTTTGAGCCAGTGCAGGGGGGAGATATAATGTTTTATGAATCAAATTTACCTTACTTTCACAAAGAAGTATTTACAACGGCGAAATGAATAAAGCAATTATCATCAGCAGATGTGCTAATTTGGAGGATAATGATCAAAAAGCTGCATCCGTGGGTTTGTGGCCTGAGCTGTGGCCTCCAGCAGGCCCAGGCCCTGAGCCTTTATTATTTCATGCACTGCTTAAAGATTTAGCGAGAGCCACAAACCGCTGCCTTTAATGACCAATTAGCAGAGGGAGCGCTAGTGCACGCGAGGCTCACTAAAGTAAACACACACTGCTGCTCACACTGCTCGTTACCACCGCTCCACAACAGCACACTTATTAAAACCAGACACAGACACAGAGAGAGAGAGAGAGAGAGAGAGAGAGAGAGAGAGAGTGAATGTGAATGAGTGTGAAAGAGAGAGAGTGACTAACTGACTCACTGGCTCTCCTCTTACTCACTATTTCATAAGGTAGCAGGACGGTGTGAATGGAAAGGAGTGTCTCATCCATGTGTGCAGGCCATTTGTAGAATTGTGCTCAAGTTAGTTTAAATGGGTGCCGACAGGTTATTAGCATTACTCAATAATGTAGCCCCAGGGCAGGACCACACTCCTCAAGGCCACAGCTTTTCTACTCATTTAGGCCCTAGAACTGCACCAAGCTCAACTTCTACTAACGTCAGCTCCTGAACTGAAACTAATGAACAGCAACCTTCCACTCCCCCCAAAAAACACACACCACACACACACACATAGCGGCGATCCCTTTTTTTTCCCTTGAAAACACTAATATAACAAAAGAATCTAAGATAAATATTAAAGCAATAGAACAGAGTCTATAATATTGTTTTACATTGTGCCAAAATGTATGTTAAAATGAACCAAGAAGAATGATCCAAAATGATTTAGAACAGAATATTAGTACATTACCTTCCACTGAAAGCTAGAATAATTTTTTATCAATAATGGAATCATATTTATATCATTCATTCATTCATTCATTCATTCATTCATTCATTGTCTGTAACCACTTATCCAGTTCAGGGTCGTGGTGAGTCCGGAATCATTCGGCGCAAGGCGGGATCACACCCTGAAGGGGGCGCAAGTCTTTCACAGGATGACACATTCACTCACACACTCACACCTACGGACATCTTTGAGTCACCAATCCACCTACCAATGTGCGTTTTTGGATCCTGGGAGGAAACCAGAGCTCCCGAAGGAAACCCACACGGACACAGGGAGAACACATATTTGTATCATGTTCAGTTTAATAAATGTAACAGTGGCTTTGCTTGTGAAGGTTAAAACCCATCAGCGAGACTGAACTGCCATTTTTCACTACCATAAAAATCATAGAATAGCTCAGTCAGTCAACATTGGTAGCTGTTACATGTAATTACAATGTAATAAGCTTTAATCTATGCTATGCTGGAGGATTTAAGGTTTTAAGAGTAAGAACAGTATGTTAAAATGTGGTCATTTCAAGTAATTGTATGGATTGACACCATGTTGCTTACAGATCACACATAGTATCAACAATCACGTACGTTTTTTTGTTACTGATTATTATTAGCATTAATAAGGGGTTTGGGTTGTGTGTTGATGTTAAGATTAGTCTTGAATGTTTGTAAAGACAAAGCAAAAGTCTGCAAAGCCACTTCAGTGGACTTTTGAAAACAGTGTTACCAGTATACACACACACACACACACACACATACACATACACAGTGGAATAAGAACAGAGTTTTAGAGTCACTTTAGATTAGTTGGAACTCTCAGGGTGTGATTTAACACCCGAAGTGCACAGGGTGTGATTTAACACTGATTTTCTTATAATGGCATAGGGAGGCTTTATGATAAAGTTCTATACAGCCGTGTGTGAAGAGTTCTGTTCGCCTGAGGCCATGCGCTGTAATCTATATGTTATGAAAATTCACAGATTCCTTCTTCTTGTGTCTCTGCGTACTGGAGTGTAATGCTCAGGGAGATGAATATGCCCCAGCAGTGAAGGAAAGACCACAGCTTGAACGTTCATGTGCTTCGTTTGTGTGTAGCCTTCTGCCTCGCAACACAACGTACAATTACACCTCAACAATGGAATTCGAATAGACAAGTCTAAAGGAGAATTACATTGCTTCTGCACATCATGAGAGAGAACACACACGGAACAAGAGCAAAGCAAAAACCCAACGGCCTCACCAGGATTTGGTCTTTTGTATCAGAAAAAAAAAATTTAATAAAAGACAAGAACAGAAGGAGAATAAAAGCTTTGGCTTTGGCTGCTAAGCATGGTTCAGGGTATTTAGCATAATACCAAGGCACTATCATGCAACCAGAGAAGGGTATTATGTAGAGATTTGTTAGCACGTGTAAACATATTTGATCATTATTAAACGTGTAAGCATCAGACAGGTTTAGCGCCGGTGGGAAAGAAAGGGGAGGAGAGAGAGAGGGAAAGAGAGAGAGATGATAGATAGTGCTGCTTTGTTTATGATCTGCCAGTAAAGAAGTATTCACTGAGTTGGTGTGTTGCTAGCAATAGATGTTAGAGCGTGTTTGTGTGTCTGTAAAATATATTTAAGTATTTATGAGCATCAGGTGACCTCAGAATTTAAGTCAAATTGGTGAATCTGGTGACTGTCATTACTATTATTATTATTATTATTATTATTATTATTAGTAGTAGTAGTAGTAGTATTGCCATTGGGTTAGATGTTCCTTTGTGTGTGCTATACTTTTTTTCCCTAGGAATTACGTTGTACTGTCAGATCTCAGAGACATCTGTTATTAAATAGGAAATGTCTCAGAAGAGATTAGGATTTCTCTTAAATTGATTTCAAATTAAAGATCTGAAATATAGAACAGAATTAACCCTTAACAACAACACAAACGGAAAGTGTCCTTGAGTTTGAGATCTAGTGCAACTGAGTGGCCCCCGCTGAGCCATTACTGAATGTGACTGAGATTCCTTGCATGTATGAATCCAGAAGTGAATTTAGGATTCATTCATATGCATCTAACACAGTCTAATCCAGAAACTCAGAAGGCGATGAAGTGTATTAAACAAGCTGGATAGTTAGCTCTTACACTAGAACATACAGTACCTTCTCTGACTACACAACAGCAGCCGGAATGTAGATGCAACCAGTGATCTGAGTGAGACGCACAAGATGAGAAATGGTATGGTCCACTTTAGGGAGTGTCTTAGATTACCAAAAAATAAATAAACAAATAAACATCCTGATATGAATATGGGAACAATTGTCATAATTACAATTATAAGTAAGACGGATATATATATATATATATATATATATAAAGATTCGAAATTAATGACAAACTCATAGTATAGATCAAATACTACTTTTATTATGACAGGAAGATGCTTCCCTATTGGGTCATTCACACGTAAGCAGTTTAACAACTCGTACATGTTATAAGACTTCATTCAGTGCGATAACAGTAACCTACAGGGGGATGCTGCCTCTCTCCTCATATTAAATCACACACTGATAACAGTTTCTGAGGAGATCTGGCTGTAGTCCATCTGTGAATGTAGAGTGTTGTGGTATGAGCAGTGGATTATGGTCATGTCCCCAAGGGTTTACTCCATGTACTGCTTGTATGTTGATGCTTTGAGAGTGTAAATCCAGTGTGTGTGTTAGTGTATGTCAGTAAGTAAGCATTGTAAGCTCATTTTCTGCTGATGTACGCAGGGTGTTCACTCTGGGTGGGATTTAACTATGTTATATTAAGAATATTAAGAATATATAGGATGGTATGTGTAGGATATGAGATCTGTCTGTTAAACCAGGTACACTGGTGATGCATCCTATTTTCATATTGTTTTAAAGTCACTTTGTATTAGTGGTGATTTATACATCCAACGCTAAAACTGGGGGTCCAAGTTGGGGGTGATTCTGGCTTTAGGTTAGAATTTAATATTGTCACAAAAAAACAAAACAACAACAACACTGACTTGTGTGGCTTAAATATAATTAAAAATATACAATCTTTACACATAACTCCTAATGCTGCATCAGCCCGTGTCTAAGAGCATCTCCCAAGTACTGTTATATACAAGTTATTATCACACTAAAAGTGTTTAATACACACGTTTAACAACTTGGAGCAATGTGTCACTTTCTCATTTTTGTAAAACTAAAATGTGTGTGAAATTCACACACTGCTACTTTATCAACGTGTGAGATGTGTAGTTTGGTTACGGTTAAGATTAAGCTGACGCCTGGTGTTGAGGTTAGGGTTGGGGTTAAGATTTAGGCTCTAGGTTGTGTTTAATGTAATTGTAGCCATGAGTGCGTTGTCTGTTTAGTAACACTGATATTGGTGCACTTGTATTGCATGCTTTGACACTGTGTTTAAGTACATTATAACAACACATTGTATAATTTAAAAAAGTTTACTGTGTAAGTGGCAAACAAATTAATTGAAAAAAATCCACAAAGACTTCACTGTTTTCCTCTGTAAGTCCACACTATATTACAGATCAGAATATGTTTAGGCATCGCATTTACAAAATGAGAGACAAGATAAAATCATTGGTATTTATTTATGCATTACTTATTATAGCCCTAAAAGAGGACCTGGCAACAGGACAATACAGTTGAGCCAAGACTGCTGATCCCAAATAAATAATTAAACCATAATAGCATGTAGCAATTGTTTAAACATAACATTTAAAGTAGTCACGATGGCTTTTACTTGCCGAGGCTTTGCGCAGAACTCTTTATTTGCGTTTGGTGGATGCTGTAAATGGTCTCACCTCGGCTTGAATCGTACAGCACTGTGCCTGCACTTTGATCATGCTGCAGAAACACTGCACGGCATGCATGCACAGAAGTGTGTGTTTAGGCATTGTTAGCATAGACTTTGCAGTTATTTGGTAAAACAAGGCCTTTATTGAGGCACAAAAGCCTGCAGGCCTGACTTTCTCTTGGCCCTGGTTGGGTGTTTGACTACAAACAAGTAGATCAGTCTGTCCATGTATATTAGCTAATTAGTACAAAACCACTTATGGGATAATTTCCTGAAACAAAAGAAATGATCGAAAAGTTGCTTGGAATTAAAATAGATGGAAGGCTTCTCAAATAAAGTTACTATCTTGATACAGGTTTGTGTTCCTGAAGCAGCAACCTGCACTACAGGTTCAGTATTCTACCTGTGACACTGTGGTCATACTAATTGCTTCCAAGGTCAATGTGTGTGTTTGTGTGTATCCATTTGAATGGCATGTTGTGATCAGCCCTAATTCGATCAGTCTGGAGTGTGTGTGGTGGATAGGAACTGCCTTTTAATGGTGTCTGACTCTGTCTGATGAGTGGAGGCTTATGGGTGCGTCTGTCCCTCACTGGTGCTTGGTTTAGATTGTTTCCTGCGGGTGCCAATAGCTCCTGGATTTGGCTTACGAGGTGTTTCCATGGTGGATCATGGCCATGGTCTTGGCCTCATTACATTTGAGTCTTCAATTTCTCAGGTCTCCACCCCCACCCACACCTTTGATCCATGTTTTCTTTGGCCCCATTCATTGGATTCTCCACTGAGCAGGTAGATTTCACCAGAGGAGCTTCATAAAAATGGTCCTCATCGTACTGGACCTTGTGCCTCTTTTGGAAGTTTTTTCTCACATCGCTTTGTTGAAGAGCAAAGGGGAAGCCAGGTCTCTATAGTGGACTCCGGTCTGGATGGTGAACATCTCAAAACTCATTCTGGATCTGCACTTGACTGGTTGATTGGTCATTGTTGGTACTTGGTAACTATGTGTGTGTTTGTATGTATACTCACCTAAGACTTGTAGAACCTACAGAACCCATTTTGTGTGATAAAGACCCTGTGCCATACAAAGATGAGTTGCTTTGCTTTCTGTGTGTTGGCAGAATGATTGTTTTTCTCCCAACATTCAGCACGATGCCAATGGGAGTGTGTATGAGGTCAGTACTGGTAGTTTGTGTTCTCTTTCAAGTGTGTTGAGCTGGCACAATTACATCATGTGTGGGTTGATTCAGAGGAAGCATTGCACAATTGCACACAACAGTAGACTACAGCTGCATGAGATAGAGATTAGTTTGAGAAATGCTGGAGTATGCCTTTAATCTTTTGTTTGGAAGATGGCTGGGTGTTACAGTGCAGGTACAGCACAGTCTGGTGCGTGTAGTGATGTCTGTGACAGTGGAACTGATGTCAGTCTCTGAGTGAGATTGATAGGGTCTGTGATCAGGGACGTTGCGTTCCCCCAAACAGCCCAGAGATGGATCACATCATACACACACACACACACCCACACACACACACACACACACACACACACACACACACACACACACACACACATC